>NC_143021.1:16037500-16649583 GCF_055824585.1 Amblyomma mixtum | reverse complement strand
CAGCTCCGTAGCTTCGTTGGCCTTTGCTCGTACTTCCGTCGCTTCATCTTAAATTTCGCCTCGATCATCGCTCCTCTGACCCTGCTACTCGCAGGCAGCTCCAACCTCTCCGCTTGGACGCCTGCTTGCGATGACGCCTTCGACACCTTGCGCCGCCTTTTGGTTTCGCCTCCTATCCTGCGCCACTTTGACCCGACTGCGCCTACTGAGATCCACACTGACGCCAGCGGTATTGGACTGGGTGCCGTTCTCACCCAACGCAAACCTGGCTTCCGTGAATATGTGGTCGCCTACGCCAGTCGGACCTTGAGCAAAGCGGAGGCCAACTATTCTGTTACCGAACGCGAATGTTTGGCCATCATTTGGGCCATTGGAAAATTTCGTCCCTATGTCTACGGTCGCCCGTTCTGTATAGTAACCGACCACCATGCCCTGTGCTGGCTGGCCTCTCTCAAAGACCCGTCAGGCCGCCTAGCTCGCTGGGCTCTGCGATTGCAGGAGTATGACATTCATGTCATTTACCGCTCCGGCCTCAAGCATAATGACGCGGACGCTCTTTCCCGCTCGCCGCTACCTAGTGCTTCATCGCCTGCTCCTGTGTCTGCTTACGACTTGTCCTCGCTTGCCACTGCCGACATGTCAACCGAGCAGCAGAAAGACCCTTGGATCGCCAGTCTTATTAACTTCCTTTCGAGTCCTACGACTGATAATTCGTCCCGTTCTCTCTTACGTCAAGCCCGTCACTTTTCTATTCGGGACGGTCTCCTCTACCGTCGCAATTACCTGTTCGACGGACGCAAATGGCTCCTAGTGATCCCCCGCCATCTACGCACCGACATTTGCGCCGCTTTTCATGCGGACCCACAGTGTGCCCACGGCGGCGTGTTGAAAACCTACACGCGTCTGCGTCTTCGATTCTACTGGCGTGGCATGTACCGCTTTGTTCGCCACTTTGTGCGATCTTGCCCATCCTGTCAACGGCGTAAATGTCCGCCTCACACCTCGCCTGCTCCACTGCAACCGTTACCCTGCCCTGCCCGCCCGTTTGACCGCGTTGGCATAGACCTCTACGGCCCCCTCCCTCCCACTCCCGCTGGTCACCGCTGGATTATCGTGGCCGTGGATCATCTCACACGTTATGCTGAAACGTCTCCATTACCATCTGCCTCCGCCCGCGACGTGGCTTCCTTTCTTCTAAAGAACCTGATTCTTCGCCATGGTGCTCCTCAAGAACTGCTCAGCGACCGTGGACGCGTATTCCTGTCTGACGCTCTTGAGGCCCTCCTCAAGGAATGCCGCATTATCCATCGAACCGCTTCGTCTTACCACCCTCAGACCAACGGCCTGACCGAGCGTTTCAACCGAACCCTCAGTGACATGCTGTCCATGTACGTCGACGCCAACCACTCCAACTGGGACCAAGTTCTTCCCTTCGTCACCTACGCATATAACACTGCGACACAAACCACCACTGGATTCTCTCCCTTCTTTCTTCTGTACGGCCGCGAGCCCCCTTGCACGATGGATACTCTTCTTCGCTACCGACCCGACATTTCCGAGTCCACGCCACTGTCCGACGCTGCCAGGTACGCCGAAGAATGCCGCCAGCTTGCTCGCTCGTTTACCACGCAGACCCAGTGGCAGCAAAAACATGACCGCGACACTTCCGCGGCCTCTACCTCCTACCCTGCCGACTCCCTTGTGTGGCTCTGGGTGCCTCCCACAACCCCCGGCCTTTCGCGGAAACTTATGCATCGCTATCATGGTCCCTACCGGGTTCTCAAGCAAACATCTCCGGTCAATTATATTGTTGAGCCTGTTGCACCCGCTGCGGACTTGCGTCGCCGTGGCCGCGAAACCGTCCACGTCGACCGACTGAAGCCGTACTACGACCCCTCTGTTCTTCCTTCCCCTTAAGACGCCAGGATGGCTCCTTTTCACCCGGGGGAAACTAGTGTGCCAAGTGTGACAGGTTCCGCTACCACCATGCGCCGACACTGCGCTGCGCCTGACGACGACGAAGTTATGCGCCGACACTACGCTGCGCCTGACGACGACGAAGTTCCCCGCTCTCTTCTCTCTTGGTGCTGGCTACGCCCGTCTACGCTGCCAGACCCTGCACAGCGGTTCGGTCTCTTGAGGACGCCTAATAAACGCACCCCTACAATACCATCAATTCCGCAAGAAGATGTAAGTTTCAAATCGATAATCGGTATGATAATTTGCAAGTCGAACATGTTGGGACCCATCGCGAAATGATCGCACATTTGGAAATCGGGACGTTGGCTTATATTGGATGAAGAAGGAAACGACTTAACGAAAGTATCATTTAGTACAGTAGCACAGATGTGGCCGGGAGTACGTTCGCCGGTGGGTGCAATAACGACACTTTATTGGCGTTTCCAGGTTTTATTGTGTTCCAGATGCGTTTTAGATTACTCTTCAGAATGTTCAGGAGGGTTACTTTAAAGAAGGTGGATTTAGTAGACTTCAGTGCCCGTTGATATGCTGAAGCAGATGTCTTGTACGCTGCCAAATGGGCAGGTTTTAATGAATACTTAGAAGTTGGAAAAAGTACTTTCTTTTTGTTAGAACATCGTTTTAAATTTCGTTTATACCATGGAGCTTGGCTGTTGGAGTAGACACGCCGAAGAGGGTGAAGACGATCAATCAGTTAAGACACTTTATTTCGGTACATGCACCTGGTAACCTGGTAAGAAAATATCTAATAAGAAGCCCGGTTATTAAAGGCTACGAAATGAGCTTTATTATAGTCGCTAATGGTCTTTGAGCGTTTTCACTCTGGTGCATGCGATAAATCGAACGTGAAATGTAAGATATTGTGATCGCTCAGGCCGGGCATATGTATTACGTGTAACAGGGTATCTTCAGATGATGTTAGTGCAAGATGTAAACAGACAGAGAGGCTACATACTAAAGGCCCCGCCTTCTAAGGAACGGGTCCGCGAGCCATGGTCTCGCCGACGAGTGACAAATCTAGTCTTCTTAAAACACCGGTTTATTCCGGATACACAAAAAACACTTTGAAAAGACACAGCATTGGACGACAGCATTACAATTTCAATATAAACATATTTTAAACCCTTCGTGTTCTTATTAAGAAACAACGGACCATAAAGCAGTCTCACAACAAGCTAACCATTTAAAATTTAAAGAAAAAATATGGGCTCTTCATGCATCTTTCAAAAATATAAGTGAAGACACAAACAGGAGTCAAAGAGCAGAAGTTGTAATGTCGAAGCGGCAACACAGGGAAGTGAGGGCCGATTTTATGGGAGGGCCTAATTTGAGCTCATGGACAGTGGCAGATTGAAGAAAGCTGGCGTATTTTACGATGATGGACTTCACTGTCCTTCAAATTACAGAAAAGCTTCTGCACAATCGAGAATGTGTTTCTTCGCACAGTAGACCTCTGAATAAAGTCCGAGATGTCACTCAGATTTATTTTGCGGGTGAGCTCTATGTGCCCATGAAGAAGTGCTATGTGATTTTATCGAGCTTGTCCCATTGCTGACCTGAGGTAAGTTTTGACGCGACGGAGGCACGAAAACGATCTCTCAGATGTGCATGACGTGAATGCAATAGAAAAATAAATTTTGACAAGCTTAGCCACCTCGGCCAAAAGATGTCGCAGCTGCTCACCGTTATCGCCAGAAAGCATCTCAACAACGTCCTGAAATGTCTTCAAGGGTGTATTGCTGACTTGCAATATCTGTTAGCATAATACGGTGAAGGTTCAGTTCAGTTCAGTTCAAAGCAATATTTATTCACACACAGAGGAATACATATGAAAATATCTGGACCGACAGCCGTAGGGCTAGGTCCAGTACAAAATAAACTTCATCAGGCAGCCGTAACAAAAAGAGGAAAGAGAGGAACACAGGAATCAAAACGCCTAAAGCAAAGTATTTCAGTGAACAGCAGTATAATACAAAGCAGAGACAAAGAATAGGGGAAGAAAGAAAAAATAACAGAAAAAAGAGGGTGGGGGGGGGGGGGGGGGGGCTCAGGGTTCTTCCTGGCTGTTAATGAAGAACAGCTTGGAACTGAGCTTAAAGTTATTTGCAAGTTTCACATTGATAGGTACTGCATTCCAAATTTTTGCTCCTGAGAATTGAATCAAGCGCTCACCGTACACATTGCGACAGGCAGGGAGGTTGCAGTTGCATTTTAATGCGTATCTTCTGTTTCGGGATGGTAGCAAGGAAATATTGAATGGCAGCGGAATACTAGTATTAATAATGTTATTCACCAATATACATAATTTGTAATTAAGCATGGATTCAAATGTTACTGCATGTTCCTGATATAAATTATTGTTGTTAAAATTTGACGATGCATGACCTATCACACGCAATACTCTCTTTTGTAGCCTCTGTACTGGAAGTAGATAAGTTATGTAAGTCTGTCCCCAAGATTCGCAGCAGTAGCTAATGTGACAGTGAAATAGGGAGAAATATAAGGATCGTACAGTTAGCAAAAAAACACCCAAAAGGGAGTAAATGGCTTGTCCTCTAACGCACACCCAAAAGGAGGTTTTTTTACTCCATATGTATAGTGTTTTTTTATTTACTCCCTTATATAAGGGAGTTATTTTGGAGTGTAAAGGGAGTAAATTTTTTGCTACCCACAGAGATGGAGCCTAAAGATGACGTCATGTTTATTTATCCTTATTCAGGATCATTCTTACAGAAGTGACAGCGGCGAAAACGGGCAGTAGCTCTGCGTGCCGCCGGCAACCGAACTTGAGAAACTGCGCTGCCCTAATGTGACCCCGTGTCACGCATTCTTTTCGCCGTCTGCTAGCCCGGCGGCGGCGTGCGCGGCAGGAGTCGTCTGCTTGTCGTCTCCTTTTGCTGTACGAGCTCGTTTGGTTGGCCATGTTCGTAGGTAAAGGGATGTGACATTATAATCAGTTTTTCAAAACTGAAAAGCAGACGCTGGGTAGTTTTCACAGTCATGCACCACGCTATATTTGACCCAAAACAAGAGCAGGAAAGATTAAAATACACCTGATGGTAGTTTGGAATGGCAGTGGTTGCTTTAATATTCACTTCATTAAGGCTTGGATTTTAAACATGGCTGAGGAAAAATGTGGCCTCATGAGCTAAATCAAGAGATCAGCGTTGACACTACGTTCTATCACAGTTCCATGTTCATGTAACACATAATCTGCTGCAACACATTGCGAGAACCACACTGTAAAAAGCTTGTAAGAATTAGGCCTAAGCGGGTGCTGTAACGGGGTGGCGACACAAACAAAGGAAAGTCAGGTATCGTTAGAGCACTGGAGGCTTCACAGGAACAATTCAATTATGTAACGTACTGTAGCGGAAAACGGCGACAAGTCGATATCTTGTACCGCGGCAGGCGCCCGTGAAGGAGCAGAAGTCAGCAAAGATCCAGCGACGATGGTAACCAAGCGGTCGTCACCACTGATCTCCACTAGGGGAGCTGGATGCCGCATCGGGCGCCCGAAAGTGAAGCCACCGGAAGTAAGCGGCCTTGTCCCGGAAGTCAGCCTTTGGCAGTGCATGAAATCGGACCTCAGCACGGTTTTTCAGTTCCAGTTTTGTTTTCCCACTTAGCATTTCGTCTTTCCGCTGTTCTCGTCTTTTTCCATGACAATGCCTACCTTTTGCGCCGCCAACTGAGCGAGGAGACCAGCGAAGTCTTCGGGAAGGACGTTTCAAAAATAAGGGCCCATTGCATTTCAATGGGGCGACACTAGCAGACGACAGGACGTCGCTACACACAGCAAGTATGGAGCC
Source organism: Amblyomma mixtum (assembly GCF_055824585.1). Lineage (NCBI taxonomy): Eukaryota > Metazoa > Arthropoda > Arachnida > Ixodida > Ixodidae > Amblyomma > Amblyomma mixtum. Next base: position 16,643,791 of record NC_143021.1, on the reverse strand, counting down.
TCGTCTACTCGGCTCGGTGTCGTCTCGTTTGCCTAGCTTCGCCAACTCTGCTCTTTATTGCGATGCTCAAGCCCAAGTTATGCTATCAATGGGGGATAAATATAAGAAAGAATAGGTTGAAACATTCACCAGGCAGCTTACTTTGCAGCGACCATTTTACCGAATTATATTTACACCGAACCGGAGCGAGGGCTAGGTGTCGACGGTGTTCGGTTGGTTCACATTAGCGCCTCCAAAAGGTATGGTACTGCTTTTTCGACGGAGCATGTTTCGTGTTGTTGCAAGTTAAGCCTGAATGGTCTTTAATTCGTGGTGCTTGGTGCAGTTGACTTCTAACAGCGCTTCTCACGCGCACTGCACCATTCGCCTTTCTTGTCAGTCGTTCCTCTCGCGCTGCGCCTCTTCTTTACTGCACGAAAATTCGGTTTTAAGGTGACCTAGCCTCATCGTCATTCCACTGCTTCTCCTTTACGCTCGGAATACAAGAACCAGTCAAGAACATAGTGTTTAATGCACGTACCCCTTTGCCGAGGCAGGGTGAGACCTGCATGCCTGTTTTCTTCGCTTTCGCAGAAATTACAGCGTTCTGCACACAATGCTCACATTTCTCGCGTTCAGCTTGCTTGTTCCTTTCATATAACAGCAGACATCACACGAAAACAGCGCAAAAAACTGAGAACGAAAGGGCGAAAGACATGACTGTTTGCATTGAAATACACAGCAGACACCCGACTTCCGGGACAAGCGGTCCAACTTCCGGTGGCTTCACTCGCGCTCGTCTCGGAAAGCGCGAATGCGGCATCCAGCCACCTAGTGGAGATCAGTGGTCGTCACTCACCGCCATTATCCGACAACTGACCAGAAGCAGACGAGATGCTAGGCGGCGGGGCGGATTGCACAAAATGGTGTTTTTGTACTCCATTTCGGCACTGATGGAGTATTTGGCACAATTAACTTCCTTTCTAGACTGGAGTAAAGGCTGGTAAATCTTCATTTTTACTCCCTTATTCCCTCATGGGAGTAAAATGGAGGACAATCCACCTTTTTACTTCCCACTCATGGAGTAAATGTTTTCACAAATGGAGTAAAAAGGGTGGCCGCCACCATTTTTACTCCCTTTTGGGTATATTTTTGTTTACAGTGTAGCACATCATACGGGAAATACCGTTTAGCCTTAACAAGTGCGTAGGAGCTAGAAACTAACTTTATAAATATCTTATCTGCCTGTTCTTTCCAGTGCAAGTGTTGGTCAAAGATGACGCCTAGGTATTTGAACGAAGAGACCTCCTGAACACTGCGGTTGTTTAGTGATATGTGAATCATGTTGGGGGCAATGTTTCTTCTCCTAGACTGGAATACCACGTATTTGGTTTTGTCAACATCTATCGTTAATTTATTAACACGAAAGCATTCTGAAATATTAGAAAGTTGGGATGTTATTCGGATTTTGTTGGCCGGACAGTTATTCAGCTGTGAACAAAAGGGCAGTGTCATCCGCATACATAAAGACCTTAGAAAACTGAATGGCCTGCGGGAGGTCATTCACGAAAATAGAAAGCAAAACAGGACCCAATACTGATCCTTGTCGAACCCCGCAAGTAATAGGTTGAAGTGTGGAATGTTTGTTATTCAGCACTACTTGTTGTTTTCTGGCGGACAGGTAACTATCGAGAAACTGGAGCGAGTCATTATTAAAGCCACAAGCTTCTATTTTTTCAACGATCCAGAGTGGTAAACGCACTCAAATGCTTTTTTTTATGTCGAGGAATATTACTATTGCAATCTGGTCATTGTGAAGAGCAGTGTTGATGTGCTGAGAAAGCGATGTAACGGCAGTAGTTGTGGATTTAGCTGGAACAAACCCATGCTGCTCAGCACAAATCACACTGTTATCAAGAAGAAACTTGTTAAATTGCAAGGCTACTAATTTTTAGAAAAAAGTATTGATCACACTGAGTACTTATGTAGGTCTGTAACTATTGGGGTCATTGGGTCACCACTCTTGTATACGGGAACAACTTTCGCGATCTTTAAGTTCATCGGATATTTGGAACTAGCCAACGCATGGTTAAATATATTGCATAAGGGGACGCAAAGAATATCAGTACTGTCCTTTAGTACCTTTACTTCTCTCAGACCTTTAACTATTGATTTCATCTCATCTGCAGTTATATCACGAAAAGCGAGGATATTAACTGTTACTCTAGGTGTCCCCAAACAAGGCGTTGTTGAGGGGAATCTATCAACTAAGTTCCTTCCACGATCAACGAAATGATTATTGAAAGTATTAGCGACCTCATCAGAGATTACGTAAGGAACTATATATTCTTTTTTCTTTAATCCAACAACATCGGTTACAATTCCCCATATCTTTTTGGAGTTACCTTTCTGCCGCATAATTAGCATGGTATGGTATTGTTTCTTGACATTCCTCATCATTGCGACCGACTTATTTCGGTGATAACAAAACTGTTCGCGGTAATAACTATTAGTTCGATTATTTTTCCACTTGTGATAATACGAATCTTTCTTTTTCAGGACTTTAAGTAAGTCTTTTGTCATCCAAGGGCATATACCTTGATCGTAATTACGTCTAGTATATGCACGAGTGGATTGATCGATGGCGTTGGTGATTTTGGTCACTGGATTCTGACATTCAATATTCACGTCGTTATCGTATACGCCCTCAAAATCAGTGCACTGAAGCAACGACCGCACGTGAGAGTAATCGATTCGTGCAGCGCGTTCTTTAGGCGATTTGGAATGACTGCGCAAAGGGTCACAGGGATAAAGCACAAATGTTGGATTGTGGTCCGAAATGGCAACGTCGCATACGCCAGCAAACGCATTTACGTCCTTGTCGCACAGCACATGGTCAATCAATGAGGCGGATTGATTAGTGACTCGAGTTGGCTCAGCTATAACATTTGTTAAGTTAAAAGACTGTGAGAGGAGGAGATAGTCACAGGAGTTATCTTTCAACAAATCAATATTGAAATCACCACAGACAATTACCGATTTACTTGTCGCAAGGGTAACAGGATACTTTCCATTACTGAATAGAATTTGTTTAGACAAGCGCTGGGTGGACGGTGAACAAGCCAATAGTGATGCCACACTTCAGTTGAATAAAGAGAGATTCATCGATGCTTTCGTCATAATTAGCATTATAATGGCAACAGTAACCGATTCACTTCAATTCCTTTCGATTAAAAAATGCGACGCCACCACCACGGGCGGTACCTCCTCGTAGTCGCGAAAGAAAACTGTAACCAGGAAGATCAGCACTTTCATCTTGTTTAAGCCAAGACTCTGTCAACGCAATAACATCGTAACGGTGCGGGTAGTGTGAAGCACGCAATGAAGCACGCGGGAGCAGTTTTTCTGCCCAAAGCCCTTCTCGCCCTGGAACTCCGCTCTTGCTCTAAGCGGCCCTCTCTCAAAGCCCCTAACAGATCACGTTTGAGTCTCGTTAAATCTCGTACGGTGCCCGGATGCTCTCGTTTCAGCTCCCGGATGTGTGGAATTCAGTTCCCGAATGAGTGGAATTCAGTGCCTGGATGTTGGCCCTCGGAGTCGGCGTGAAGTTGTGAAGCTGCAATGTCGCAGTCACTAACTGGCCAGTGCTGATGCGCGTGTGGGCATGGTCGGGCTTGAGAGCAAGCGCTGACACTGGGTCAGGAACTGTTTCAGGCAAAGTGGGGCTGGAGGCGATCGCCGTGCTTGTTACTGCTGTCATCGGGTTGGCTTTCTCATCCTGCTCCTGATGACGAGTAGTGCTCTGCGGACCTTCTGAGGGGCTGGGAGTGTGACAAGCAGGCTTGGTCGTTGTCGAGGGCTCTTTAGCATCAGCGGGCGACGGCTTCAACCTCACAGAAGAGGCCTGCAGAGCTGTTGGCGGTAGTGACGAGGTAGATGTAGATGCCGGAAGCCTCGGCACGGCTGCTGCCGCAGAGTCGTCCTTGGCTGCAGGAGGCTCTGGCGACAACGCCGCTGAAGCGCAAAGTGGCAGAGCCAGAGACGCGGGTGGGATAGTAGTGGGAGCAGGACGCGAGGCGGAGCTCGTGCGGATCCCACCTGGTGTGGCGTCGAGAGAGACAGCCGGGCTGGAGACGCTGGACAGGAGTGGCGGCGATGCGGCGAAGGGCTGCTGAGGCGGGCCGGGTTCTGATGAAGGCTGCGTGGGCGCGAGCGAGGCCGGTCCAGGGACAGAGGCTGGCGGCGGCGAAAACGGGTCCGCTGCGTCGTAGAGAGGCGGCGGAACGTAGTAGGCGCCGAAGTACGCCAAGACGGCCGCACGCAGCTCATCGTATGGCCGGCCGCCGAAAGCAGAGTAGGTGAGCCGACGCAGGAGGTCGGCCGGGAGGATGTCACAAAGGACTTCGTGTTTGAACGGCTGGATGGTGATGCCGTTCAGGTACATCGCAGCCTCCAGTTGGGCGAACCACCCGCCGACGCCTGCAGGCCGGAACGCCGGGAGCGGCGGGTCGAAACTTGGGTGCTGCCAGTACGCCATGCTGGAACGCCGCTGAGATAGAAGGCACGGTTCGCCAGGTCACCACTGTTGAGGTATTAGCGGTGTCGCAGCGGAGCACTAGAGAGACGACCAGCGTGGCAGGCTTCTAGTTCCGGACTGCCCGTGCCGGGCGTGCGCCACGAGCACGCGCTGTCCGTCTTTATTTTCCTCTAGCGCGCGCCGTAACGCCGATCTCAGCGCCGGCGCTTTATAGCGTCGCCGGGCGCTACAACTACACTGCCGACAACGGGAGCTATTCATGCTTAAAATTTCTTACAAAACCTGGGCGAGGTCAGCTATGCATGTTACATGCAGCAAGTGCGAGTTCTCAGTTTTCCGCATCGAAAATTTTCCATCTGTGACCTAAGCATACTTCCAACCCTTCTCTTTCTTTTTCTTCAGAGCGTTTCCCAGGAGCACTTTCGTTGCCGGACACAAATTCTCGTTCACGTATGCTGGCGAACTGTCTTCTGCTGAACTGATGAAACCGAGTTGAAATGTATTTAGTTTATGCTTTTTGGCTGCGTTCTGCATTTTGTCTCCAGCGGTACGGGAGTGAAATTTGATAACATTTGACTCTTTTTTTCGTTCATCGATGGTACTATGTGTACGACATCAATGTCATTCTCATTGCACTCAATTTGCAGATTGCGGGATATGTTTTTCAAAGTGGAGACAAGGCCTTCATCCTGGACTACAGGAAGCCGTTCAGGCTGATCTTCCCGCCGCCGCGGTGGCTCAGTGGTTATGGTGCTCGGCTGCTGACCCAAAAGACGCGGGTTCGATCCCGGCCGCGGCGGCTGTAATTTCTTTGGAGGAGAAATTCTAGAGGCCCGTGTGCTGTGCGATGTCAGTGCACGTTAAAGAACCCCAGGTGGTCGAAATTTCCGGAGACCTCCACTACGGCGTCTCTCATAGCCTTAGTCGCTTTGGGACGTTAAACCCCATAAACCATAAACCATAAACCATGATCTTACCCGTAGAATTTTCAGCAGGTACCCCCTTCGCCAGAAGTAACCGAGCAACAGGTTTTCGCTTCTCAACCGCATAACGGAGTCATTACGGCATCCATAAAGACCAAAATGTGTCAAAACGTGAGAAAAAGGGCCCACCATAATTCACAGAGATTTATAGCTTAAGGGCTGCCGTAAGTGCTTCGCTACGCGGCTAAGAAACAAATCACCTGTGCCCGGTTACTTTTGGCAAAGACTGTACGAGCTGTCACCATTTCCTGTCAAAAATTGCTCATTCTCTGCTGCCACATATCTGGTGGGTAGCTGTCGTTTAGCGAGGAATGTACCGTGTCCACCACCCCGTAGAACCGCTGACGATACATGTCCTCGAAGGAAGGAAATACGTGAAATAGAGGTCCGTCGTCATGTCGTCGTGGAGTCTTCCTTTGCCTTGGCGCAGGAGCTTCTTTTTCTTTAACACGCAGTTCCAATTCACGCGCCTCTGCTGCAGACTCGTTCCAAAGTCGGCAAAATCCTTGCTTCCTAAGTTCACTGAGACTCTTCCTGACAGCCTTGACCATTTTTTCCGTTTGATCAAATCTCAACGCTGCCTTCTTCAACGCCGTGCTTACTGTTTCTAATCGTGAAAATACGAGTCCGGAGCTTGAGCATGAAGTATGTGTTGAATTTTGACAGCGCTTTCAAAAATTCACTGGCTTTGGTCCCGGTGTCGTTCTATTCTTGTGGTGCTAGGCCATGAAGAAACAAGATGAGGTGGCTATAATTCTTGGCAACCTTCCTTAGTGAAGTGGCCCTGAAGCCCACCTCGTGGGACAAAACTTTCGCAAGTTTACGCTTTCATCTTCTTTATGAAATGCCTCGAACAAATTCAGACGTTTTGGGGAGCACGTAACAAAGATTATCATTTTTGATATCATGCCCAGGAAATCGCGATATATTCGATTTTCCGAGACATGTCCTGCAGCACAAGGTTCAGTATGTGCGCAAGGCAATGCACGCACAGTGCTCGCGGCTCGTCCTGCTGTATTCGGGCTTGCAGCCCACCGTGCTGCCCTCTGATGCTTGCAGGGCCATCATAGCTTTGCTCACGTACTACTGCCAACACTCAGATTAAAACGATAGAGGACGTCCTTGAGAACAGCAAAAAGACTGGTCGCTCTGGTGTCTGCAGGCTTATAAAATCCACAGAACAGCTAATGTGTTTCGAAGTTCTTTTTTACAATACGAAAGCATATCGACACCTTGGCAGATATGTCCGCTGTTTCGCCTGTGACCACTTATTTCGAACATTTCGTTTAAAATTTGATGGGAAAGCCACCTGTACTTTGTTCGAGAAAGCCATGATTGCAGTTCTTGAATGTCACTGGTGCGAAGTTCTAGAAGCTTAGGTTACTTTCTGCACCATCATGACCACGCACTGCCAGTCCTTGGCACGCTAAGTACTGCAATGAAGATAATGCCGCTATCAGGGCTTTCCTTGCGTCTTTCATTTCTCTTTGCTTCCCACTATACACAAGCACATGTTACGAGTACGTTCATCCCTGCTTTGATAGCTGCGGTTACGCTCATGGACGCACGATGCAGATTCGAGGCCTCATGACCCTTAAATATTATAACAGCTTTCTTGCAGTTAGCGAAACCATTCGTCAAAAAAGTCAATTGAGAGTCCTTATCCCTGGAAGTATTTGGCAGAAAGATGTTCATAATGAAGCTCAAGCAGCACGACAAGTCTCACCGAATGTCTTTGTCCACTGACGCGTCATAAACAAGCCATTCGTACGCCTTTTTCCACGTTGGTTGGTAACGTCGCCCACGTTGTGCTTTAGCAGCAGAGGCTGCATCCTCACGATTTACATGCGTGTGGAGGCAATGGTTACAGTGGCAGATGTTGAGCCTGGGCCGCTAAGGCAAACCTCGGTATTTTGAGAGGAGCTCGCTGAAGGTCCCGCACAGGGTGAACTGGGTGTCCTTTCGTCACTCTGTTTGGGAGGTTTATCCTTCTTGGTGAGGTATCTGTCCATTGTTCACTGTTCTTCACGGCTTCCTGAAAACGCAATACCAGGAAGGTAAGGCGACCAAGAAATTGAGCGCCGAAACCGAGAGAGAGAGAGAAAAAAAACACCGATCGCTTATTTGTGCTTAGTGCTGCGATCAGTACGGACATTGAACAAATAGTTCGCTTCCAGCGACAGCGTTGGCATACCTTTCAGTGAGCAGAGCAGAAGTAACGTCATTCATCCACGGAATATGCAGCAGTCGATCGCTGGTCGATTCTTAGCGATTCCGACAGGCGCAGCTTTCCAGGACATGTGCTACTTGCGCCACCTACCGGCAAGTGGCGGTGACAGGGTGCGTAACTAAATGGCAAGGGATGCAAAAAACAAACATAAAACGTGAACGAAAGCACGTAGAGAAAATGCTTTGGGGGATGTGTATAAAAATTGTTGGCGTTTATGCATAGCTTGAACCTAACGATACGAGAGAAAGCTTTGTTAAGCATGGTGACGCATGGTTTGACGGTTTGAATTAGGGGGAACGCTCAGGCTCCGCCTTTAGAGTAGCCACGATAAGTTGAAAGTTGCGCTTCTTTCCTGTCGTCTCTATCCCTTTTTTCATGTGAACGTCTTTTTAGCGCACAGCCTTTCAAATACGCATATGTACCAACTAGCCCGTCAAAAAGCCTTACTTATGTTGGACCGGCCAGTGGCTGATGCAATGGCCGCTGCTACTCTCCATAAGCTCGCTCTGTATTTTCCCAAGTCCAAAACCACTTCTTGGTCTGATAATTGCCACGACATATCTCTCCTTTCCAACGCCTGGGGTCTCGGAAAGCCTTTACCTTGGTCTGGGCTCACCTTAGCATGTTACACGTCATCATTCCTGCTCGACAGCTGCCGGTCCCGCTTGGCTTTTCGCACCGCATTCTTGGAATGTGCCTCAATCCACTGAAGCGAAGTTAGATCCAGGGTTCGCTTTACTTCCTTATCTGCTTCTTGAGGGCTCCCACTTTGCATCTCATCGGGATCGTATCCTATGAACTCCTCCATGTTATCAGGCTAAGCGTCTCTACCAGCTGTCGTAGAATTCCAGTTTGTTGACTCACACCTTAATGGTTGGTAGGTTGGTATTCACGTACTCTTGAAAACTTCGTGTATTCAACCGCTCTAAAGGTTTGCCTTTGCAACCGCCGAGGTGACGACGACAGCGAGACTTTGTCTGAGTGCCTCAGACCAGCGTCCGAGCAGATGCACTTCGAAGCCTTTCACAGCTGTTAATGACGACGATGTTGTCCACAGGTTAATGGCACATGCCCACGGCGGGGGATTGGCCAGGGTGCGTAGCGGATACAAGCGCAGTTTACTCCAGCGAGGTTATTGCTGAGCGTGGTATCGACGCGGAAACAACGTCGACGTCTTTTACGTCATAAAACATGTGAGCTGCATAAGTATTTCCACTATTAAAAATACGAGCGATGCCATTTCATCGGTGTGCAACGTGGAAAAGCAGCTTTAACGAGTGAGATCCCGCACAGTAACTAACAAGTCCTAACAATCCTACCAAGCTTTAACGAGTTTTCGAAAACATGTTTTCTACCTTTAGACATCTCTTACCACCACACCGGTTGCGAGATCTTAAAAGACGGGCTCACCTTCGATGTCATTTGACGGCCTTCGATTTCGCGAAAAAATTTTCCGCCCAAAATAAAACAATGAAAATTCGATGAATTAATTTTGGTCCATTAATCACCTTTAATTGCATTCTATAACGCAAATTATGCCCGTATTACTGCACAGTGCATCTGCACAGATCACACTGAGGTATCTTTCATGGCCCTTAAAGAAAATTCTGGAACGAATGATTTCAAGCATCTAGTATTTATATAAAACTGAGGACAAGCCGCCGCGGTGGCTCAGCGGTTATGGTGCTCGGCTGCTGACCCAAAAAGACGCGGGTTCGATCCCGGCCGCGGCGGCTAGAATTTCTTTGGAGGAGAAATTCTAGAGGCCCGTGTACTGTGCGATGTCAGTGCACGTTAAAGAACCCCAGGTGGTCGAAATTTCCGGAGCCCTTCACTACGGCGTCTCTCATAGCCTTAGTCGCTTTTGGACGTTAAACCCCATAAACCAAACCAAAACTGAGGACAACGCAGTGAGCTATGGAAAGGAGAACTGTAGACGTAACGTTCATATACAGGGAAACGAATCAGTGTACGTTTCGCCCAATTGGGGTGGTATTCTGCCGGTGTCGCCTTTTGCGACATGTCGCATATGGGCGGGGCCTAAAAAAGTGCTTGCAGATGCTCGAAGAAACGGAAAAAGCCGCCGGCACTTACGTCTGCGGTGCATTCATTCACTCCTAGAAGCGACAATTTACCACTGCTGATTCACTAGCAGCAGTAGTTTCGTATCTTTTATAGCAAGAATATTTGTCATCACATGACGTCTAATGTTCAAAAAAACATTTGCAAATTTAATATAAACTCGCTTTACTTCATTTAAGTCTATAAAACACCGCGAAAAAGCTCCAAATCTATTTTTCTTTCGTTCCGGACGGTTGTGCTAGGTTTCGGCTGCGTTTCGGGCAGTTGCAGACGGTAGCAGTGTAGCTGGAGGTCCCATTAGGCTTGCGCGCTCCAGAATCGAGAGCGTATCTAAAAAACTAGGCTGAATTGCAGCTTAAACTTTATCGTCGAAGCAAGGTAAGTCATAGCGAAAAGTAACAACACCAGTAGTTGCCGGTAAACATGCCGACCGCCGGAATCGCAAGGACTGCTGAATTGGCTGAAGCGGGCGGCTCTCGCTTGAAAGGACGTCGCCATGTTTTCACGCCAAGGGCACAAAAGCCGCAACTGCCGATTGCGTTCGTACGCGGTAGCCCGTCGCCCGCGCGAATCGCTTCAGCGCATTCCGTTGTTCGACTAAGCGTAGTAAATTGGAGCGACGTCACGATGACGTAGCAGGAAGGCGGGTCCGTGTCGTCACGCCGCCGTCACCGCGGCTCGAGCCAATCAGCGAAGAGCGAATGCGACATGTCGCAAAAGGCGACACCGGGAGAATACCACCCCTGTAGTCTGCGCCTATCGGCTTTAGCTGTCGGCCGGGGATGCCGCATAATATTGACGAACACGCATCAGCTGGCGCTAAAAACCCTGCCTCGCCTCCCGGCGCCTGACATATTGCGTGCGTGATGGTTGGGAAACTTTTTTCTTTAATGAGCCGAACGAGAGGTGATCGTGCATGCATTTTGCAGTTCTCATATATATTTCATCACATCTAAAAGCATATTCGCCTTTTCACTGCGCAGAAAACAAGACCACGCACTCGCATAGCGCTTCACACGTTGACGACGTGCATGCATCCGCGAGTATTCATGAGCGTGTAGTAAAAATAAAGAAACAAACACTTCGGGATTTCATAACGCCCGCGGCCCGCACAAAGTAGCCGATTCGAAGGCAGAAAGAAATCATTTCGCTGGCCGCATAGCAAGCACACAGCGTGAAAGCCATTGAGAGCTCGCTGTTGGCAACTTACTGCCTATACGCAGCCTGAGTCCTCAGAATGAGAGGCTAAAGCCTCAGCGCTCGTGTTTTCGACTAACCCTCGCTCCTATAGCGCAGTGGTGCAGCGATTGAGCGATGCGCACTGCCTCAACAGGTGGCTGTTTCACACAACCACCGGTTGGGCTTGTGAGACCCAGGTTGGTCAGTTTGCTCACAACCCTGTGGGCAGGTCGGGATGACATCACAGGTCACGTGACCTAGGTGACAGGTGGACCCCCTGCTTTTGTTGTCAACTGTTGTCATGCCGACACCGGGATTTCCGTGGAACGAGGAAATAGACCGGGCTTATCATTAGTAGGAAAGATAATCAACGAACACTTCGAGTAACGGAGTGTAGTCAGGTGGGAAGGTGAAATGTGCAGATTTGCAGGGATAGAATGTCCTCAGCAGGCGGAGGACAGCGTTAATTTGGGATCAATGGGCGCTGCATTTGTCCTACAGTAAATATAACCCAGCTGACGACGATGATGAAGACAATAACCACTGCGTGCAGATATAATGCCTTGCCTGTTGCTTCCGCTACACCTGCCAACTACACGGTAGCTAAGACTGGAGACAGAACGGTTACTCGCGATGCTGCTGGCGGTACTTCTGTGATCGTTGTTCGATCGCGATCGCTAAGTTGCACTAGTTGGTCCATAATGTTATTCCCTCTGCTGGCATCGCTGCAGGAACATTCACACACACTGCTACTTCGACAACTGCTGTCAGAGATGCAGACAAACTACTGGCATTACTACTGACTTCACCACTCTATACTACAATCTTCTTGATTGCGACCACCACCGTTGCTACTTCTGATAGCTAAGACACCAGTCGCGCTAGCCGCTCTGGATAATAAATAACACTTTTGCGATCACTACAACTGTCGCCAGTTGGGCTACTTCTGCCAGGCTGATGGCACCGTTGCAGGTCGCTGTAGTCACTCGAGAAAGGTAGGTTTACTCGCGCCTTCGCTGAAGCCTTGTCGGCGTGACGTTAACTCTGCACTCACGCTAGGGAGCGCAGGCTGAGCACTCAGTTCAATTGCAGAAAAGTCACTAGCGGAGAAATCACTGATGAAAGGGATTTGGGCAAAGCCATATGTTCAGAACATAGATTCTGCTTACTCAGCGATCGAATAGCTTTTGCTTTGACATTTCATGGCACGTTAGTAAGCACAGACCGTCCATATCGTCCGGAGGTGGCATAGTGAAAGATGGGACCTGAAAATCTAAAAAAAAGTGTTTGGTGAGAAAAAAAAGATGTGCGCAATCAGTTTTAACAGCCGCGGATGGCGTTCGATAATACTGATTGGAGGTTATTTGAAGATGTCATTGATCGGAAGTGGACGCCAGCTGGCTGGAGATGAGGATATCGTGGCCTTGTCGAGGGCGGATGGTGCAATTTCAGGTTGATATCTTTTTTTTTTTCAATTCAATTCAGCGTTTATTTGGTTCCTTGTACAGTACAAAAAGGGCAAAAGAACTGTTTGAACCGTTAGCCAACGGCTAGTAAATGGGTCCAAGTCAAACGTGTAATTCAACAGACGTTGTTGGTTGGTTGGTTGGTAACGTTGGCTGGTTTATGGGGTTTAACGTCCCAAAGCGACTCAGGCTATGAGAGACGCCGTAGTGGAGGGCTCCGGAAATTTCGACCACCTGGGGTTCTTTAACGTGCACTGACATCGCACAGTACACGGGCCTCTAGAATTTCTCCTCCAAAGAAATTCAACCGCCGCGGCCAGGATCGAACCCGCGTCTTTCGGGTCAGCAGCTGAGCACCGTAACCACTGAGCCACCGCGGCGGCTCAACAGACATTGTATATATGTAAGGATACAAAGCAAGATAGTCAGTATGTAGAAGGAACTTGTACATAGGTATCCACAACGGATAATATTGCATACATAAGTCCATGGTAGAGAGAGGGTGCGGTAGATGGTCCTTGGCGATCACAAAATGAACAAGGGAGGGGAAAACCTCAGTTTGCTAGAGCCAACGTTTCGACAAGGGGACTTGTCGAAAAGACAAGTCCCCTTGTCGAAACGTTGGCTCTAGCAAACTGAGGTTTTCCCCTCCCTTGTTCATTTTGTGATTGCATACATAAGTACAGTGTAAGCACTCTTGCTCCTCGAAAAGGGGCCGACGCACTTTTAGCCTGAACTTTCCGACGCCACCCAAGGCGTCCCACAGTGACCACTAAGTATACAGGCAGCGCTCCCGTGTTCTAGGACTGCTCGATCGGATAAGACCACATTGCGTTCTGCGGCAGCTGGAAACCGCTGCAGTAACCGGCGCTTTCCTTCTCTTATCAGAGCAAACGGTCAACTATCGTGAAAGGTCTAGTTAACGCCAAGGGAGTGCTTCGCGCTCTTGATACTCGGTCAGACCTTCAACCGTTTCTAGGGTGAGCAAGTAAGTGTGATACTCGTATTAAATGGGGCGCTGAAATGCGGATGAGATTCGGTAAAAGAAACTGTAGGCACATTTCCGGTACAGATAGAGGGAATTAGACCTGTATTTGCCAGTTTTGTGTGGAGAAATTTTTCTAACAGATGAAAATTGTGTAAAGCAAAGGAAAATCTTGCACGCGTTCTATGGGAGAGTCCCCAAAGACCTAACAAGGGCCGAAATATTAGAAATGAGGAGCAATGGGAGATCCTTATGCTAAGCAGGAAAATATTGTGTTCGGCGTCCCTCAGGGTAGTATACTTGCATTGTGGGTTTTTTGCGCAAAAGACACGACACAAAGGAACGAGGTAGACAGGACAAGCGCTTACTAACAACTCAGGTGTTTATTGACATAACATTGCTTAAATACAGCAGCTGCTCTTATCAATCACGAAAAGGGAAAGAAGAGACTTAGCATACATATATCATATCAGCACAGATCCCACCATCGCACGAGTGAATGCATGTTTCGAGCTCTAATTCTGCGCAAGATAACTGATTTCTTTTTTTGAGAGCAAAATTGAAGGATTGCTGACACAAGAGTTACCCGATTTTCCTATCTCATTGGCCTCAATTATCTCTCTTCCAAGTTGTGTCTTGCACCGGCGCAGTACTGAAGTTTTTTCGAGCGCGGGAGTGCAGTTGCGGCAATTCCGAATATGGTCAATCATTTTGCTACCTGACTTGTTCTTTACATCTCTTGTTATGTCAATAAACACCTGAGTTGTTAGTAAGCGCTTGTCCTGTCTACCTCGTTCCTTTGTGTCGTGTCTTTTGCGCAAAAAACCCACAATGCTTAGGCACCAACTAGCCTGCAAAAACATACTCGCAAGTAGTATACTTGGGCCCCTGATTTTTATACTGTACACTAATGATGTTGCATTGCATCTATAAATTCGAATGCTGAGTTTGTAACATACGCTGACGACACTAGTATACAGGGTCTGTTCTGAAAGTAGTAGGACTGGTTTTTTCCTGGGCGAACGGGCGGACGAGAGGTGGTCTGCGCGTGCAGGATCGTTGAAGGGGGATATTGGGAATCCTGGGGAAAATCGGCAGTCGGCTCTCAGCCGTTGAAGAGAGGAGGTCGCTTGTACTGTGAACCCCTGTCGAAACGTCTCGTCACGCAGAATCATCGAGCGTTTACTGGATCAGCGATACGCGGTCAAATTTTGAGTAAATCTTGGTAAAACGGGCAAAGAGACTCACAACATGATTAAGGAGGCCTACGGTGACGCTTCCATGGGTAAATAAGGTGTTTTTTGAGTGGCACAAGCTGTTCCGAGAAGGTAAGGAAAGAGTGAAGGAAGACGACCGCTCCAGACGCCCTTCGACCAGCAAGACCAACGAAAGTGTGTAGCGAGTGAAACATTTACTTAACAATGATCGTAGAATGAGTATCATAATGATTGGTGATGACTTGAGCATTCCTCAAACCCAATTTTTTTAGATCGTGACAGAAAACTTATCCATGAGGAAATCGTGCGCGAAGTTGGTGCCGGGAGTGTTGTCAGAGGAGGCCAACCGGTAGGATCTTCTTCATCAGGTGAATGAGGACCCCGATTTTTTGCCCAGCACAAGGTGGCAACGCTGCCTCAGCCCCCCTACAGTCTCGACTTGGCCCCGCCAGACTTTTTTCTATTCCCGAGAATGAAATTGACGCTCAAGGGGAAACATCACGGATCGGTAGAGGTGGTTCAACAGGCCGTGACGAGGGAGCTAAACACTATTCCGGTGCAGGCGTTCCTGCAGGCGTACGAAAACTGTAAAACTCATTGGCAGCAGCGTGATCACAATTTTTCCAGGTGAAAAATTGTGATCGTTTGTACTATTCTCTTGAATAAATTTTGTTTAAAAAATTGAGTCCTACTACTTTCAGAACAGACCATGTATTTATTTCTTCCCACTCTTACTCTAACTTAATCAGTGCTTCAAATGGAATACTTCACAAACTTGGCGTCTGGTCAAACGGAAATGCCCTACATGTAAATTGAAAACAAAAAAAACTAAAGCAGTCATTTTTCACACAAAGGGTACATATATTCCCGCTTACGACAGCTTAATATTAAACTCAATTAAAATAAAGATTGTTAACAAAACAAAAGTGCTCGGAGTTGTTTTTCAAAGCACACTACAGTGGGAGGAACATGTCAGTTTTCTGCTGCAGAAGGTTAGCAGTATCACTGGCCTGTTAAATAGTATCTTACCAACACCAGTCAAGTTATTAGTATATAATTCTTTGTCTCTATTACATGTTCGTTACTGTCATCTTGTCTGGGCGACCACCACTGATGCAAACCTAACTAAACTCTTCCTAATGCAGAAAAAATTCTGCGAATCATAGCTAACGTTTCCTACAAGGAGCACTCAAATCAATTGTTTAAACAATATAACATAACGCAAGTATACCTCTTATACAAATGCATGCTGTTGAGAAAATTCCATTTTGCCTCTAGGCAAAATAGCGCATACCCTAAGAGAAATTGCAAATCTTAATGAAAACGTTCCAGCGTACATCACTCGCTCTCCAGAAATCTATAATATTCCTCATTCTCGAACGAACTATGGACATCACATGCTGTGTAATACACTTCCGAGGCTACTGAATTCATATCTCGCACTAGGCATAAACATCTGTGATCTCTCACTAACCGACTTATAAACTAACGACTTATAATCTTATAAACTCTTGCGCTCAATATACACAATTTTATTGAGTTATTATTTTTTTCCCTCCTGAGCAATTTATGTTAAAGGTTTCTGTATGTATGCATTGTTTGTTACTCATGTTTGTGGAACACCCACAAAATCATATCTTCCAATGTGTGTGCGATCAATTGTTGTTTATTTTCATCAAGTTTTTATGTAAATTTATCAGGTTGTTTAACTTATTAAGCTGACTCATTTTATCTGTTAAGTGTTATAAGAAGCTGTGCATGTGTTTCCTCTGCTGCTGCCATTGCACTGGGACTGAGGGCCTTTCAAGATGCTTTATGCAGCTTTTGCCTCAGTTTTCACCATTTTCTTTAAATCGAAGATAAATCACATCAATCAAGCTCAGAACCATACGACCAACTCTGGGCCGTCCAACTGGTCGAACACGTCGCCAAAGCCCAAGAGCTCCTGGCTGCCGCCTAGGCGGGGTAACCAAATCCCAAACTTCCTTGCTTGACGATCAAAAGTTATTTCACTCACTATGTTTGGTGTATTTTGCACCATTCCTGTTATTCAAGTCATTTTTCTGCTGTTCAATAAGCTTTTGTTCTATCATTCAGATCTTTGTTTTTTATTTATTTGCGGCGATATAATTAATTTGAACGTAGCGTGAAATACAGCCCACATAACATTCTTCGTTCAAGTAGTCATCATCATCATCAGCCTTACTACGCCCACCGCAGGGCAAAAGCCTCTCCCACATCTCGCTAATTAACCATGTCCAGCCGGCCCTTTTGCTTAAATGTGCAGTAAGTAGCAGCCGAAATCGCCCGCGTTCGCTCGCTGCCTAAGCTCAATGCTATTCAATTGGGCTGAGAGTGGGCAAGGAATAAGCAGTGCGTAGTATCGTCCCAGTCAGCGCAGCTCAATGCGGGACATGTACATATGTTACTGAGTTAATATGTAAATAGATTTATTGCCCAGTGTACCTCTCCCCCTATCCTTTCTAACTGTCCCCTCACCTCTTTCGTTTCACTTCTACACACTGCCTGCTGTCCTTTATTTCCGCTGCCCCAGCTCAGGTGCTTCCCGCAGCGATAGCAGATGCCGGGGCTAGCAAAAACCATTTTCCTTCCATTTATTATGTTTTTATTAAAACCACTTACTACTACTACTACTACTCAGTGCAGCCATGGACAGTCTGCTGTGTTAGGAGGAAAGAGGGCGATCAGTGTAACCTCTGCTGTGCACTGCCGCTCTCGGGGGAGGGCCTAACGCTTCCGGGTTTTTGTTTATTCTTTCTGATTTCTCTTTGATTTCTCTTCCAACGAACTGCACAATCAGCTGCATCGCCTGATGTTGGAAGTGCTTTCTATCGCCGTACGTTTTCAGGTGACTGATGCTACCTATCGCCGTAGGTGACACATTCATATGTTGACGTAAGTATAACAGCTCCTTACCAGTGCAGTACCAGTAAGCCCTGTTATCGCCAAAAACCGTTGCCAACTGACTCGAGAAACCATAGAGGCTGAAATGATCGACCGGTTGGGTGGATCCTGCGTGGACAAGCCTTCTATTGCTCTTACTGGTAAGAAGCTGTTATACTTGCGTCAACATATGAATGTGTCACCTACTGCGCATGCATGATGTTTGCCCGACTTTTTCAGCTATCGTCCAAGGTCCAAAATAACTGTTGCAAGTCAGCGCTCGTGTGTTCCATGTGTCTTCCAATTGTGTCCCCGTCTGTATTTGCGCTGTACATTCCCTGGAGAAAAGCTGCTCGTAGCGGTCAGCATGGTGTCGGTTAGAGCCACGCGATTCTAACGAGTGGTTGCTACCATATTAGTGCGCTGTGAGTTTTGTCCATAGAGCAAATTTCGCGCCTTATATCCCCGCCCCGGGTGTCCAATCTGCAAATCGCGAAATGCTGAGGCCGACATCCACCAACTGCTGTTGGTTTGCCCGATGCTGAAGTCGACGAGAACCCGGCACTTGGCGGCAGCGGGTTTCTCGCCGACCAGTTCTTCGTCACGTATCCCTTGGGCGCAGGGGCCGTCCCAACGAAGATTAAAACGACCATGGACGTCTACAGGACGTCTCAATGAACATTAAAACTGCATGGACGTCCTGCGGACGTCTAGGACATCCACAGGACGTCTAAGGGAGTTCCAGTGGCCATTGGGGTATCATCGCTCACTTCATTTGACCGTCCAACCTTTTTTGATTCATTTAGCCATCCTTTCATTTCAACCTTCATTACATGCCTTTCTATGCCCTGAAACAATGAATATCACATTAAAAAATGGCTGGCTATCAAGTGGCTTAACTAAAATGGCCGCCACCACGGTAAATAAGAAAGTGGACAGAGAGCGTCTGTGCATGAGATTGCAGCCTCCGCTTTCAATCTATAGCCAACTCTATGCATGGTGAACGATGCGGAAGCAGCAACAGCACACTGAACTCCTGCAGACCAACAACGCCTAAACCACCCCGCCCAAGAGTACTCTCGGGCGGCTTCAGCAAGTGGACGCTGCTTCTAGTGCAGAACACCTAATGCCCGGAGTAGGGAGAAACTGGGAAGAAACTCCGGCTTTATACTTCGCTTCTATACGTCTAATCTCGCATACCTATATAACAATAGTGGACTGATACCTACAACCGGAATCCACGGCAAGGTAAGCAGGAAATGAGGTGCACTGCTCCAGCTGATCTCGCCGAGAAACGGAATGGAGCGTCTCCTCGATCCTTTTATATTTATTTGTACATGCATCAGCCCCAGCAGGGGCTATTGCAGGAGTGGGGATATCAAATCAAATCGTCTTTATTTCTCTCTCAAGGAGAAAAGGGGGTGACGGGTAAAAGCCGCATGACTGCGGCTTGACAAAGCCCGGCCCCCTCTATGCACAGTTCGGCAGTATTGCTCGTGCACATACAGAATTAAATTTCACACTTCCTCTCAGACCTAAAATTTTGCACCCTACAGAACAAAATCACTCCAAATGAAAGCACATGCAGTTTTAAATACATAAGAAACACACATTCTAGAACACATCAGGTTTTAAACATAAAAATTTCAAACACACTCAGATTAAAAACACGTTCAGTTCAATAATTTTCAATTTTTTAAAATTCTGGAAAAGACGTTACCTTTAGTGGTAGCAGAAAGTAAGACATTTTACAGCAAAAAAGCACCAATAAAAATAAAAGGCACCAAGAAAAACACAAAACGCAATCATACAAGAGAATCATGTGATGTTGGCTGCAAGGAAATGTGCATGTAGCGCTCGTAATGACAATTTTTCCGGGAAGGTATCGATGAGCGCAAGGCTATTTAGAAGAATAGCAGCATGATACGAAATGGACTGGCGACCGTACTCTGTACGACAGTGAGGCACCACCCATGCGTCACTATGACGTGTATTGTAAATGTAAGTGCGGGGGCGAAGGTTTAACAAATTCAGGATGCTGTGATTGCACGCCGATACGGATGAGCGATATGTACAAGATAGACGGTAAGGATAAATGCATTCCGTGGGAAGAAGCTTATAGCGCAAGAAGTAATCGGAAGTGTGTGCATGACAAGGGACATTAGCAATAGCACGCAAGGCACGTTTCTGTAATGGCTGCGTTTGGGCGAGTTGGTTAGACATGTTAAACCTGGAAAGCGCATAAAAAACAACGGACAACAGAAAGAGACAGACACACGAGCGCTAGTGTGTCTGTCTCTTTCTGTTGTCCGTTGTTTTTTATGCGCTTTCCAGGTTTAGCACGTTTCTGGCAGATTTTAAGTTTCTGTATGTTTTCTTTCGATGTAGTTGACCAGACTAAATGGCAGTAGTTAAGTGTCGACAAAAATAGTGCGTTATAAATTAAGCGTTTAACTGTTGTTGGCAAGAAGTTGCGGTGTCTGTTTAGTATCCCGCAAACCTTATTAAGTTTGTTGCAAAGCCCATCAACATGCTTGTTCCAAGTTAGAGTTTCCGATAATGTTACGCCAAGAGTCTTAATTTCATTAATAAGGCTTACCTCTTCGCAGTCTAAAAGAATTTTGCCCTTGATGTTTACCTTTGTGTTCTTAGTACGGAAAAGAATAGCTTGAGTTTTTTTGGTATTCAACCGCAGGTAATTTGTTTGCGACCAGTCTCTAACTAATGATAAAGCGTGATTTGCCGAGCAGACTAGATCATCAGTATTTGCCCCTCTGAAAAACATAGCAGTATCATCCGCGTACCCAACCCATGTAGCTGTGTTTAGAAGAGAAAAAATGTCGTTAATATAAACAACAAATAGCAGAGGTCCTAGAATACTCCCTTGCGGTACGCCGGAAGTGATGGTTCTTATGTCGGAATTATGATTGTTATTGCTGACATACTGGCACCTGTTTTGAAGGTATGAGGAAAGGAGACGATTTGCACTACCGCGTATTCCGTAATGCTGCAGCTTAGATAATAAGGTTACATGATGTACGCAGTCAAATGCTTTCGTGAAATCAATATACAGTCCTAGTACAAGTTCTTTGTGTTCAAAAGTGTCAATAATGAATTCTTTTTCTGTTAATAGTGCCAATTCTGTGGATTTGCCTTTCAGGAAGCCATACTGGTGCGGCGAGATAAGTGAGAATTTGTTTAAAAAGTTGTAAAGGCGTGTGTGCATTATTTTCTCCAAGCCTTTTGAAAATATGGGTAGTACGGAGATGGGACGATAGTTATTTATGGCATTTTTATCACCCCCTTTATGTAGAGCTACCACTTTTGCAATCTGCATGTTCTTGGGAAAACTGCTGTACTCCAGAGCTAAGTTGTATATCTTATTCAGGACAGGTGCGATCAGGTCTAGGATATATTTCACTGGGGCAATCTGCATGTCGTTCACATCATGTGATTTAGAATTTTTCATTGTCTGGAATGCAGCAATGATTTCAGTCTCAGTTGTGGGGAAAAACACCATACTGTTACTAACTGCACTTGGTCCAGGAAGTGGGACAGAGCTTATTGCTGGTTTACTGTTTGAGGTGCCAACACTAATAAAATGGCCATTAAGCATATCAGATAGCTGTTTGTCAGCCACAATGTTATTACCCACACTCAAACTGGTGAGTACAGCTGGGCTTTTACTTCGAAGAAGACTGTTTAACCGCTTCCATAATAAATCAGGGTTTTTAATTGCATCACTGAACTGCGCCATTAAGTACTGATCTTTAGCCTTCTTAAGCTTAGCATTTAGACGATTCCTGAACGACTTAAATGCTTTAAAATCTGACGCATCTTTTGATTTTATGAATTTCCAGTATAGTGCGTTTTTAAATTTAATTTGAGCTAGTAGGTAGCTTGTAATCCATGGCTTTCGAGAGTTTTTGGCACTCGAGCGTGTCGTGTAAGGAAAATGCTTTTTGTATATGTCTGTAATATCTGACAGGAAAGCGTCATACATGGAATCAACATCAGTGTTTTTAAGAACAAGAGCCCAGTTGTGGGCCTGAATATCAGCACGAAAACTGTTTAAAGAAGCATTAGTGATCTTTTGAAAAAACCACGTAGATGAGTTTTCTATCTGTGGTGCTGTTCTATCTTGAATAAATGCGAAAATAGGCAAGTGATCACTAATGTCCCACACAAGGGTGCCAGAAGTTGAAGGCTTGTCGATATTGGTAACAAAGATATCAATTAGAGTTTGCGAAGATGATGTTATACGTGTAGGCTCATTGATGAGGTTGACGAAACCATATGCATCGAAAACTGATAACAGACCAGTTCGATAGCTGGAAGAGACAGTCAGGTCAATGTTAACGTCCCCACTAAGAAATAAGAAATACTTGTTTAAAGATATGAAGTCAAAAAGCTGCTCAAGAAATCGCAGAAAAACGGTGATGTTTGCATGCGGTGGGCGATAAATCACGGTGAAAAATCTACAGCCATCTCGAACAGTCAGTGCCTCATAGTTCTCATTTGACGCAGAAAATTCTTCAACAATATGCGCGTTAAAACAGTGTTTTAAAAGGAGCAGCAAACCACCACCCCTTTTCTGCGGACGACAAAGCGCAAAGCTTTTATAATCAGAATGATCAAAGGTACAGGAGGCTTCAGTGTACCAAGTTTCAGATACCATAACAGCATCAAACTTGATATCCACGGAATTGAGTAGCAGTTCAAAGTCATCGTGCTTATTTTCCAGCGAACGGGAATTTAGGTGAAGAAAAGACAATGTGCCTTCAGGTTTCAGGCTTTTGAGGCAGTCGGGCTTGACTGGCATGAAATTTCATGTTTCCGCGTACTTTGGCTCATTGGTTCAGATATGACTACGTGGTCCCATCATCGCTAGTCATGTTATCTAGGTCACTCATTGATGCGATATGGATCACAGACGAGCCATCTTTCTTGCGCGCAAAAATTTTTCCGTCTTTGCACCATGCGTACTTCCATCCAACTTGCTTTTTCTTTCTGATTGTAGCCCCGAGTAGCTGCTTGTTGCAACGGGTGAGGTATATGTATATGAACGGTATATGAAACACATACCGGGTGTTTCACCAAATATGTTCTGCAATTATGGAAAATAGGTTAGGTTTGGTTTGGTTTATTGGGGTTTAACGTCCCAAAGCGACTCAGGCTATGAGGGACGCCGTAGTGAAGGGCTCCGAAAATTTCCACCACCTGGGGTTCTTTAACGTGCACTGACATCGCACAGCACACGGGCCTCTATAATTTCGCCTCCATCGAAATTCGGCCGCCGCGGCCGGCATCGAACCCGCGTCTCTCGGGCCAGCAGCCGAGCGCCGTAACCACTGGGCCACCGCTTTTGAGTCGGAAGAGCGCTTTTTTCGGCATAGCATTGCATAGCATTCGGAATAACATAGCAAGACGGTAGTTGCGTTCATATGATCTACTTCAAAGAATAATTCTGAAGGAACTAATTCACTTAAGAGAGTTTCATTTGGTCTACATATAAACAGATATTTATCTAAAACCGTATAGCCTCAGAATGTGCGTTCGTAGAGTTATGTTGGATCGGCGGCCTTTTACACAGCATACACAGCAGACATTCATACCCAAATAAGCCAAATTTTGCTACATTTAAAAAGCTGCCGATCAAATAAAATTTGACCAACGCTAATTCTGAGACCATATGATACTAAACAGACATCTATTCCATATGTAGGTCAAACGAAACTGTCCTAAGTGAAGCAGTCTTCTGATTTGTTCTTTTAATGTAGGTCACATAAACGAAGCTACCGACTTCGTTATCTGCAATACCATATCTTGTGCAGTTGATAACGCAGTTACGGTGTGCATCGATTGAGTGGATGCACATTGAGCTTTCGAATGATGCGTAAATTGTGCTGTTTAACGAAGAAAAACGCGCAGAATGCTAGCGCGAACAGAGCCTAAAATGAAGCATTTACTCAAACGGAGGGGGGGGGGGGGGGGCTCTGCCTTAATACAAAGCAAGGAAAGAAGTGGTGATTAGAATTTCCGCTTCAGACAATTGTTCTGTACTTGAATCACACGAGGGGAAAGCAAAATTGACAAGGATGCAGAGGTAACTCTAAATATAGGGACGGGCGCTGTCCAGTCTTCAGGACAGCGCCCGTCCTGTATATAGTGTTAATCCTGTGCTCCGTGTCGATTCTGTGCTCCCCTCTTGGGATTCAAAAGAATTGGTCCTAGAAGAGACCTTTGTGGAAGACCTTATGACACACTCTCTATAGAAGAAATGGTCGAGTTGAGGCATAACACTCTGTGATCGAAGAAAACTAGAAATAGAGTTAAGAGGCAGATTGTCTAATACTGCGTTGAGATTGTGTAAGAGTTTAAAGTAAGGAATTGTATCAAATACTTTTGATAAGTCTACGAATGTAGCATCACTCTGGTTACCGAGATCCAAGGAATACTCCATGCTTAACCTTTTCCTTCCCTTTTCCTTTCCCTCGATTACCCTTACCCTCGGTTGCCTTCATCGTCCTAGACTCCATCTGTGCTAGTAAAGATATCAAAAGGAGAGGATAACCTGCAGCGGGGACGACATGGAGGAAAAAAAACTGAGGAGGTAGCGTCCGGCGACAGCCTTGAAGCCTAGTCTTAACAAGTAAAAATATAGCAAAAAAAAGAAAGTTTGTCCCCCCGTGATCACGCCACGTGATAGTGTGCGGTTAAAGGCTAGCCCCGCTGCGCGCGCGCATGCGCGGATTAGCGAGGCAAACTGACTGTAGATCAACTTCCTTGCTGTAGATGCCCGCGCATACGCGCGCACTAAAACATACCAGAATCAAAACATAAAGGACTGACTGGGAGAGCGAGAAACTGAGGGAGAAAACGGCTTCGTAAACACTCGGCTTGCGAACGCTGGCCGCGTGACGTCACGCTGCCTCCTCAGTCTTTTTTCCTCCATGAGTGACGAGTAAATTTCCACCCAGAATCGTGATCGGCGCAGCGCAGTTTGATAAGGTTAAGTCGGACCTCAGCGCCAACCCGCTGAAGAAACATCATTTGAATGAAAAAAAAAGAAAGTTGCAAACAATTCATATTTAATTGCTCCCGAGAAGTTGACAGTTGCTTCTATCTTCAGGAGATCTCCGACTGCCATTTTTCATTTATTGCAAAATGGGCATAGTGTATACAAAGAAAAGTAAAGTGATATTCCTATGCTTACCTTAACAAGTGTCGTACGGCTTGGATTTAGCGAGTAATTTTATAGAGTATCGCTATAACCGTCCACGTAATATGCTGCACTTGCTTAAAAGTTTGCTCTTCTCAAATCAACAAGTGAGGCGAGTTCTGAGTGCATAACAATATGCACTGAAATTACCATGGATGTGTTGTGGACGTTTAAGACGTACATGGGACATCCAAAGGAATTTCAGTGCTTATTGGGATATGGCTCGAGATGCGTTTTCCTATTCCAGCTTCACCAGCAAGTTTAAGCGGTGATACTAACATAATTCTGACAAAATACTAGAATTGCGCCAGCCAGACTTGTCCCGTTGGACGTAAACTGAACTCCCAGGCACTCTATTTAATTAATTTTTCTCCTTTTCTTGTCTTTCAGGAATAGAATTGGATAAACTGGAAATAATTGTCAGAAACATTCATGAATGTTTTGTTTAAACATTCGCGCTGCACTTTCGGAAATCGCCGATTACAAACCAATTCAGTCTGACTTTTTTATTGCTAAACTTGCTTCAGCACCCCATAAATAAGCTTGTTTTATTCCAGTTCCATTCTCAGCGACGCATAGCGATTACGAAGTGGGTAGACACAACGGAACCGAATCCTGCGAATGCGACGTTCTCGCTGCGGAAACCACTTTCGGTTTCAGTTTCTCTTTGGCCACCGCGCAGCGCCGGAAACGACGTCTGCTCCGCCGAGAAATGTAGCTCCGAGGCGGGCGCGGAATGATCAGATGAGATGTCCGCGATAAATCGATCACTCTCGGAATCCCACGCCTGGAACAGGTGGATGGGGGAGGAGACAATGCAGGGTGAAGCAGAAAGACAGATTACCTGGGCAGAACTTCATTGATTCGGCCGACACCGTAAAGGTCGTTTCCGAGGTGCTGCTTATCAGTCAAGGGGCAGGCGAGGAGGTGAGCAGACGAGGGAAAGAAGCCATGGCGCTGCTGCAGTGGATATCACGGGCGAGGGAGGTAGGCTCTGAAGGCGTCGCTGCGCGAGGCTGTACTACAATAGACCGAACAAGCCGCCGACGGTGGGAAAGAGATCGTCTGCGCACTCAATCAGCGGCGTTAACTACATACGTGTCAGAAGGGACTCACTGCGTTAGCTTTGTTAATACAATTCTTGCTACGTAGAGCAGTTGGCCTCTGGAAGAGAGCAGCAGCTTGCCACACTTGGTCCTCGTGACAAGTCGGAGAGATAAAACGCCGAGAGCCAGCCTGTCAGCGCGCTTCCGTACCGCCTGAATCAAGGTGAGACACAGAATTCAATATATGTGTATGATACGCGCCCTACAGTTAGTCATTGCCGAAATACCGCGTGGAACATACCCCTTCTTAGTTTTGTTTGCTTACAGCTTTATTTCTAAATATTGTTGAGAAATCATACATTGCCTCTTTGTCCCGTGCTGTTTTGAAAGGTTTGACGTCGGCTAATCGGTCTAAGTGTGCATGCTGCACTGCATTTTCCGGTCAGTCTAAAAAAAAAAAAAATGCTGCTGGAAACTTGTGAAGCGAGTTCGTGTTCCGCAAAAATGTCATCCTGCAAGCTAAACCATGGAGTAAAATGCTTAGCAGCCTGCATTGATATCTATCATGCTGTTGCTACGGCGGCGAGATGAGGCGGTTGTCGTCTGCTGTATATTTGTGCAGACGACACCGCGCCGCCTCGTTAGGCCGCGTAGAATGGCGTACGCAAAGCCAAATGCATTGTTTCTACTTTCGTTCTAGGCGTTCACGCGTCCGTAGTGTAGCCACTGACATATGCATTAGAACACGCGACACCTCCGAGGCTTGCAGCGAGTCGAGAGTTGGGTGGTTTCCTTCGGGCGTAACTAATATGTGGGTGCAAGGCTCGCGAGAAGAGTCGGTCACAATCGCACATTGAAGCGTCGCGCTTGAGACGCAAACGACGTTTGCGCCGTAAGTCTACACGTTGGGAAGAGCGCTGTGATGTGCATTGTCCAGCGCAATCTGTCATCGGATGGATGCAAATTTCCCCGCATTTGCGCAACTTGGACCGCAGCCAAGCGGCAGCTGCGCCGCCGCGCTGAGCCTAGCAGACACCGCGGCGGTAGTGTACGAGTAGTACGGGCTTCCACTTGTGTCGGTCTGCCGGCGGCCTTCCACTCGCGGCGCTCGATTACAGCGCATTCAGCGGCAGCGAAGAAAATCAAGTGCTCTTATTCGTGGCCTCCAAGACCGTCTGCAAGATAGGGTGATCTCGGAGGCTATGACTCATCTTACGCACGCGCAGCTT
This sequence comes from Amblyomma mixtum, assembly GCF_055824585.1. Classification (NCBI taxonomy): domain Eukaryota; kingdom Metazoa; phylum Arthropoda; class Arachnida; order Ixodida; family Ixodidae; genus Amblyomma; species Amblyomma mixtum. The sequence goes on along the minus strand of NC_143021.1, from coordinate 16,616,732 downwards.
TATGTAGCGGTTCGCAGACGGACAGCTGCTGTCGTATATGCTCGGATCAGGTACTGCACGGTGGCGCGTTGTAGTGACGCTGCTAACTGTTTCCGTCTTTCATTGTGTGCGTTGTTGCGTTACGAATTTCACCACTCAAAAAGCAGTACAGCACTGAAGGGTCCTAATTTCGAAAGTACTGTTGCCCTTTCGAAGTACTGTTGCCGCGAAAGGTGGGCACCAACTACGTAGTCAAAAACAAACACAAACCAGCCTAAGCGAACATCAGAAAAGATAGTTTAAATCAATTCGATTTGTTCCCATTAGCCTAAATTTTTAGTCACGCCCATTTTTCGAAGTTGAAATCTCCTTTAACTGGTTTTCATTCAGCAGGGCTAGGAAGTATCCAGGGCATCTTAGAATTCGTTATCATCGAGACACCATCGATACTTTTCGGATATCTTGTATCGCAATCAAATTACGTCGGAATATATGTCCGGAGTTTTATTTTCAATATTCTCTTTGGATCGATCCTTGAAAGCACTTTCTAGAGACCACATAGACATCTGTTTGGCAGTCAGCGGCAATCCGCTTCTTTGTCTAACCCTGCTTCTCGCTCTTGGCAGGTGAGTTTGATTTGCCAATTGCTGAAACTGGATATATTGTATATTTTTTTCGCCGCTGACTGCAAAAATGCCTGTTACATGCTCTGCTTGTTCCAAACCCGTGGACGGAAAGTGTTTGACTTGTTCTCGTTGCAAAAGTAGCTACCACTTTGGAAAGAGCTGTTCTGCTATCACGAAAAATGCTTTTTCAAAAATGTCGACTGCTAAGCGTGAAACCTGGACATGCCCATCATGCGAATCCAGTGCAAGCAATCACTCAGACTCGGATGATAGTGACGTTTCGTTTGGTCATGAATTCTCTGCAGTTAACAGCAAACTTGACCAACTGAGAGTTACGGTTGAAGCTCTCACAACTAAAGTGGAGGAACTGCTCCAATTTAAGGCAACAGGTGAAAAAATGGCTGAAACCGTCACTGAAATCCAAACGTCAATTGAGTTCCTTTCTAATAAATATGACTCTGTCATGTCTACCCTAGAAGCGAACCAAGCTGAGTTAACCCAGCTACATGCCCGAGTGGAATCACTTTCTGAGACTGTTGTCGCTCAAGCTGAGCTGCTGGATCAATCAAGGTGCGCAGTTAATGATCTTGAACAGTACAGCAGGCGATGCAACTTTGAAATACATGGCCTCCCAACCAACCCTAATGAGAATTTGGTTTCTTTCATGGGCGATCTAGCTCAGACACTAGAGTTTCCAGAATTTGAAGCGAATACAGTCGCTTCAATACACAGACTGCCGAAAAAGGACAGTTCGTCTCCCCCTATCCTTGTTCAGATGCGTGACGTGGCGTCTAAAGAAGTATGGCTTGCTCTACGGAAAAAGCTTCGCGATTTACCTACGGATGAGTCTCACCCTCGGCTGTATTTCAACGAAAATTTGACACGGACAAACAAGGAGCTTTTCCGATTGGCCAGGTCTAAGGGAAAAGAAAAGCAGTACAAATTTGTTTGGACACGTAACGGCAAAGTTCTGGCCAAGAATTCAGAAGAAGTCAAGACTGTTATCCGCATTGAGAAGATGTCTGACCTGGACAAGATCTGCTGAGCATGGGTGATCTCGAATTCCTTGCATGTACAACATTTTCCGAAGTAACAAAATTTTTCACAAGTGACGCACAACCTGCTTTTTGCGCGACGCACGTTAATATCCGCAGTATCCGAAAGCACTGCGATGAATTCATGGCACTAACTTCACCTTCTCGTTCTACATTTGACGTATTTGTACTGACGGAAATCAATATTTCAGCCGATATTTTCAATCAGTATGCAATACCAGGTTACCAAGCAATTTCCTGTACCCGACCTGCTAGAAAAGGGGGTGGCGTCGCAGTTTTTGTGAGAGACAGTTGGACTGTCACAGAGCTAAATTCTGACTTCCAGCAAGCAGAAGTAGTAGCATTGCGTTTGAGCACGCCAGCTCTCTCTCTGATACTCTTTTCAGTATACCGACCCCCCTGCTTCAATGGCAGGCTCTTTTTGGCCGAACTTGACAACGCCCTCTCAGCCCACTCGCATGAAGATTATATCTGTGTTATAGGCGATGTTAACATAGATACCTTTCGCCCTTCTAGGGCTCTGGTCTCAGATGATCTTGATCTGTTATCAAAATGGGGACTGCAACCAACTATCCAGAAAGCTACGCGAGAAGAATTTCTGTCAGGGCAACTTGTCGTCTCTTGCATCGACCACATAAATATAAGAGCTCCGAATTGTGCCCTACAATCTGCTATCGTCGAAGCAAAGCTGTCAGACCACTACTTTGTCTGTTGTTCTTTAGCCCGGAAATCGAACCCTCCAAGAGCAGATAGCGGTAAAAAAGAAATTTCCATCTGCGATCCCAAAATCTTCTACCGACTGGCATCGGAATACGATTGGGAAGTGTTCTTGGAAAACGTGCCCCCGAAAGACATTTATGATAAGCTTGTTGAGCTATTACAAGAGTTTAAGAAAGCGGCTACTCGCGTGGTTGAAATCAGGCAGCGCAATAAAGAAAACTCATGGATGACCTTAAATATACTATCAGCTATAAAAGAAAAAGATTTGCTCTGGGCCCAGTCGAAAAGGGCACCTGCATCTATCCTGCTACGGTCCAAGTTTAAGGTTGCAAGAAATAAAGTAAACGCAATGATTCGTCAGGCTAAAAGAGTACATTTTCGTAACAAGTTCAAGAATGCAGGCTCTGATACTAGAAAAACGTGGTCTTTGATTAACAATCTACGAGGTGTCAAAAGGCGTGGCAATGATGGCAAAGATTTTGTGTCGTATTTCGGCACTGATGAAGAAAAAATAGCTAATGAATTCAACAGGTTCTTCTCGCAAGTTTCGGGCAGTGCGCAACAGAATCCCTTATTTTGTACTCTGAAGAACAGCACAGTTGAATCTGCACACCTACCTTTGCTAAGTGAGGATGACCTCTGTTCAATTATTTTTGGTCTTAAACGCAATAGATCTGTGGGAATAGATGGCATTTCAGTTGATGATTTGCGAACCTTGTTCGACATACTTAAAGGCGTGTTGCTGTCGCTGTTCAACAGCATTATCTCAAGCGGCATGATCCCGGTGAACATGAAAGCGGCTATAGTTACCCCAATTCACAAAGGTGGTGCACGTAATAGGTATGAGAATTATCGTCCTATTTCAGTCTTGCCCTGTTTGACTCAAATATTAGAAAAACATCTGCTGTTTACAATGACAAGTTTTTTAGATAAGCACAAAATCCTGTCACCGTGTCAATATGGTTTTGTACAAGGTAAAGGGACGGAAATGCTTTTGGAGGATTTTTCTGACATATTAAATCGATCTTTTGAACGTAACCAAGTGGTGTGTGCACTGTTTCTGGATGTCAGCAAGGCTTTTGACAGCGTGTGTCACAGTGTGTTATTGTGTAAACTGTCCAAGTTAGGCTTCCGTGGAGCGTTTCTTTCGCTTTTGGAAAATTTTTTACTGCAGAGAACGCAATATATCTCCATTGGCCGGGCAAAGAGCGCTTCTTTGTTAATTAAAGCTGGCGTCCCGCAAGGTTCTATAGTTAGTCCCCTGTTATTTAACGTCTACGTGAATGACCTTTCAAACTTTGTTCCTGTAGGCCTGTACCAGTACGCTGACGATACTGTACTTGTAACCCAGTCACCGAACTACTCTGACTCAATTTCTTCTCTTCAAGCTGCAGCAATAATTTCTATGGACTGGTTCTCAAACAACCTAATTAAAGTTAACAGCTCTAAGACTCAGCTTATATGCTTTCACAGCCCGATGAAGAAGGTAGATTTAAACCATCACCTTTTCTTGCACGGATCGTATTGTTCCCAATGTCAATGTATACCCTTGAGCTATACAAATACAGTGAAATACCTAGGATTATACTTTGACAGTGCTCTTTCATGGAATGATCACTTGTCCCACGTTTGTAAAAAGCTCCGAACCGTTTCCTGCGTGCTTTACAACATCAGGTACTACATGCCGCTTTCAATACGCAAAGTTATCGTAAACGCCCTTGGTTATAGCATACTGCGCTATGGCATAACGATTTATGGTCACTGTGCAGTTCGCTGGAAGTGCACGATTAATTCTCTCCTACGATCTGTATTAAAAAATATCGGCTATGATTTAGGCCTTCCCTCCAATTCTGATCTCTTTAAGGTATTTTCTCTACCTGATTTTGATCGCCTTTTGATGGAAACGATCGTCCTGAAACATTTTTGGCTTAGTGACTATAAGATTCCGTATGTTCCCACACGGTCTCTTCGACCGAAGGAACCTTTTTGTATTCCCCGACGGTCTACAAGATATGGAAGGCGTTTAAGAGATTATTACGTTCCCTTTCACTTTAACAGGTTACCTCCAAGTGTTCGCCGGGCAAAAACTAAATACAAAATAAAAAAGATGCTGCGATACATTAATTAGAGGGTTTACGACATCATGCATGTGCTTTACCACCTGTCAAGTAAATCTTGTGATGTCATTGGTTACTGCTGTATTTATTGCACTGATCTGAGGTATTGTCATGCCACTTTGGTTTTTCTTCCTTGCGATTTAATCTGATGAGGATTTTTTTTTTCCTTCATGTAACATGAGTCTTGTGTCTATTTTGTTCCCACCGTCATACTAATTTGATGTCCGTTATTTTGAATGTGTTTTTTTTTTGCCTGTGTGTATGTCTGAGCGGTTCCGCTGCCTGTCGGGCTCTGCCGCTCAAGCCCTATGAGGCTTTGGCAGGCCGGATTTCTGTACATTTTTTTAAATATTTGGCGCAATAAAGAATTATTATTATTATTATTATTATTATTATTATTATTATTATTATTATTATTATTATTATTATTATTATTATTATTATTATTAGTTTATCGGGGTTTAACGTCCCAAAGCGACTCAGGCTATGAGAGACGCCGTAGTGAAGGGCTCTGGAAATTTCGACCACCTGGGATTCTTTAACGTGCACTGACATCACACAGCACACGGGCCTCGTGAATTTCGCCTTCATCGAAATTCGGCCGCCGCAGCCGGGATCGAACCCGCGTATTTCGGGTCAGCAGCCGAGCGCCACAACCACTGAGCCACCGCGGCGACTGCATAGACAGTCTGTGGACTGTCTATTAAGGATTTTGTGACGGGTTTCTTGTGCTTGTGCACAGAAGGAAGCTCACAGCGAATAAAGCTAGTGCTGCTCATGCGCGACCGCACAGGACAACACCGGCAGGAGTCCGCCGATCGAACTGCGGCTGTACGGGTCGATCGCAGCATAAGGCGGAATACAACCTGCCGCGGAAGTCCAGTGGTTATGGCGTTGTGTGCTTCTGGGAAAGAGGTCATGTGTGAGATCCCGGCCCCAGCGGTTTAGTTTCGCTGCCGGCCGAGAGTGAACATCAATCAGCTAGATAATTAGTACACATTTCCCCCGCGTTTCAATTAAATAGAGTTGGCATTTTCACGCACAGCGGGGCTCAAAATACAGGGATGACGGAAGAAAATGCCAGGATCGCTGGTAAACAACATTAATTTACCACACGACCTCCTTTACCTATTCAGCTTTCTGTATGTTTTGCCCCACAAATAACTTGTAGAGTCAGCGGGGCGATTTCGTGGTCTGACAAAGCTATAGAGAGATTGCTGACACACTACTTCTTTTATAGATGTGGAAGAGCTCTTCAAGTTCCCTCTTGGTTTTGTCTGCACTTCTAAACAACAATTCACGTCCTAAGTTCAGGAAAGGAGTTCAGAAGGGTTGAGAATTGGGCGAGTTGGTAGGAATTCATACTTTATCTGCTGTGGCACCACAAGGACAAGGACGTCCTTGTAACCTTGTTCGGGACTGCGCATGCAACCGTTGTTTTTTTTTATATATATTTTGTGCTTTTGATAAATTTTGTCAATTGTTAGTGAGCACTTGTGTCGTCGCCACTCTTTATACGTCCTTTTCCTTGTGGTGCAACAGCAGAGAAAGCAGGAAAGGAGCTCTTTGAGGATTTATTCTTATTCATGAGAACGGTGAGGCATGCGTTACTGCTCCTATCACTGTATACTGTTCGAAAAGAACAGCCGACATCCTATAGCTATAGCGTTCGGCTTTTGCGGATAAATCCTACTAACACCGTCCTACAAATGTTTTTCGAATTCAGACTTGTACGAAAACCTCGGACTTTCAAATCCAAATTCAAATTCTTTATTTAAATTTAAAAGTACACAGTCTAACACTGTCTGGACCCGTAGCCGTAGGCTAGTCAGTCATGGGTCCAAAAAAGGAAATACAATCATACAGACACTCCAGCACAATGCAACTAGAACATGTAACAGCGGGAGAGATACATGTATATGAATACAAGTGCAGAAATGAAAAAAAAAAAAACACATCACAAGGAGCAATTCTATAATATGAAAACATCGTCGAAGTCAAAAAATAAATATTGATGATAATAAAAACTAATGCGCGCACACAGGTTGACTAAGCATTAGTTCTTAGTATGTATGTGCCGAAAGAATTTTTTTTTTTGCTGTAGGAGTGAAATTTTGAGGAGTGAAATTTTCAAGGGAGTCTGGCCTTGCGACAACAACCGCTGCCTTCTGGCTCTTATAAGTGAGGTGGACACGAGGAGGAGGTGACGCGACGCGCCGGATCCACGTTAGCCGCGGTATGTCGGTAACTCGAAACGCCTCGCACCTTCACGTTGCGGCATCAAACGAACGACTACCCGCACTGCGCTCTCTCTCTCTCTAACGCAGCTTCCACGCTCCACTCTCCCGCGTCGTTTCGTCTGTCAGCGAATAATAAAGAACAGTCTGCTATCGATCTCCGCGTTCTTATATCGTAATTCGGTCTCTCGGCCGGACGTAGCTCCCGCTACAGATCTATTTCGTCACGAGCATCTCAGTGCGTGCATCCAGCGACAAGTTCTCTTTCAAGAATCGTTAGAATCGCTGCAGAACCCAGCCACTAGATTCATTCATTCATGTTATTCATATGATATCAGCATATCATCTTTAAAAGCAGAGTTGAGCCTAACAAATATTGCCTGTCGTCGTCGTATCGCCAGTATGTGTTTATTTCATAAGTATTTTTTACAGCTCATTGAGTATTCCGCCCTACATTAGCCCTCCAGCACGCATTTCAATCCACCTTGGCCATCTGCCTGCAAGTTTACCGTCCACAGACTCATATGACAACGTTTGCTGCATCATTCTTTCCTCGCTCAGCCAAAGACCGGAACGGCCTTCCACACGACGTCACTGAAACCACCTGTCCATCCTCATTTTCGAATTGTATAACTGCCATATTTAACGAATAACATCTTTGCACATAAAGTTTGATTCTATCTGTACCCACACCCCATGCCTTACCCCCTAACTGGGGTTCTTGAAGGCAATAAAGTGAAGTGAAGTGAAGAAACAAAAGAACAAGGCCAAAAATATAGCACACGGCTTTCGAGTATCTCATTTCGGATAAGATCGCTTACCTTTATGTCCATGGACTGAAGGCTGCATTTTAGCAGAGATGTCTTACTATGTTGAAAAAAAGCGCGAAAGGCCAGGATCACAAGAAGAAGTAATGCACGACGCGGGTGCTATTTCGCTACTAAATCTTTATTGGAAGAGCACAAATATATAAACCTACCGTCGTAGAAAATACCACGAACCACCCAAAAGGCAAAACAAGAAGAAAAAATAACACAGGGTGAAATGTTCGACTAGTAAGAAATGCAGTCTAATATGATACAAGATACGAAGTCAAGGAACCACCGCACTTACAGGAAGACAAACCAGACGAAAACTATAGTTACGCATGCTGTCTAGATATGTCAGTTCGCAGTCAGCGCAAAGGATGGTTTACGTACACAAGATTATCCTTGCCTTGGTATGTAAATATCCTTGGTAACTTCGCGTGGTATAGTTAATCTTTGTGCGCAGTTAAAATGTCTGTTTGTTCAAAAACAACAATCTTGAACAAAAGTTCAAAAGCACCCGTGAACCGCTCAAAGGTTATCATGTAAGGAAAATGGGCAATACCTGCGTAAGCGATGCGCAAACTTCCTTCTACAGATCGGAATTCGACCCTTTCTTTGTTGCCAGATATTATGTATCCTACGGTGTATGTCGGCTCTAGGTTTGCCTTTGGCACGCGCCTTTTTAACGCAAAAGCTTTAAGGAGCTGGTGAGCCGGAAAAGCCGGCGCGTCGTCGTCGCTATAGTCTGAGGCTACCGCGTTTCCGCTATGCTCCGCCGCGTCATTCGTGCCTGAAAAGTCCCAAGAGCGCCAGCGGCGGATGCCTTGCGCAGCTACTCCACCAACGCGCGGAATCGGCAGCACCCTCCCGCCCCCACCCCTTTTTTTTCCCGCGCGCGGCTGTCGATAAGCGGTGGCGGGCCGATAACGCTACCGCGTTCTACTCTTAAGTCTAAAGCTTAAGCGTTCTTCAAGCTTTTACTTTGTATTGTGTCAAAAGCTTGTTTTACTGAAGTAAACGCTTGTTTTGAGAAATTTTAGGCTTTTCTGAAAGCATTATTTTGCATTGTTTGCGGAATCTTTCATTCGAGCAGCTTTGATTATACAATAGTTAGAGAATATATCATGACCACTTCAACATTTTCATGCCAGTACTTCTTTGCTTGCTAGAGGCGTATCTTGTGGCGCCTAAAGCTAAATTTCATTTTTGAGATTTGAAATATTTGCGTGCGCTAAAAAGACGTTCACAGGAAAAAAGGGTGCACAGACGACAGGAAAGAAGCGCATCAAGTATGAAATATCAAATATGAAACTTCAAGCCTGTCAAGCATATATACGAATTCAACCTTTTGCTAAAATACTAGACGACGACGACGACCAAGAGCGTGGGAAGAGTAGAAGACGACAACGAAGTTCGGACTGTGTTCTCGGTGCCGCTCGCAGCTGTTCTTGCCTATTTGTAAATATTTGTAAATATATTCTTTCCCGCAACATATTTGGTGGAGGTGCGGCTTTCCCCTACGTCTACCGACGACGGAGCTCCGCAGCGGCCGCCAGTTGCCTTCACTCATCATGACCCAAGACGCCGCCCAGCAAACCTCAGCCCCGGCCATGACATCACTCGTTCTTTCTCCCCCTCGTGACCCTGGGACCTTTTCTGGTACCGACAACACTGACGTCGACGACTGGATCAACATGTACGAGCGAGTGAGTACCTACAACCGCTGGGATCCGACTCTTATGCTCGCAAATGTAATATTCTATCTAAAAGACACCGCCCGGGTCTGGTATGAGACCCACGAAGACCATCTGACCAGCTGGGACGTGTGCAAAGAGAAACTCCGCGAATTGTTTGGACGGCCGCTCGGCCGAACACTTGCCGCTAAGAAGGACCTCGCCTCCCGAGCTCAAACATCTACGGAGTCCTATGTGTCGTACATTCAAGATGTGCTGGCCCTCTGTCACAAAGTTGACGCCAACATGCCCGAGTCTGACAAAGTCGGCCACGTGTTGAAGGGAATCGCCGACGATGCCTTCAACTTGCTCGTATACAAGAGCTGCACTACAGTCAACGGAATTATTAAGGAATGTCGACGCTTCGAGGAAGCCAAAAGCAGGCGTATTAGCCAGCCGTACGCACGCCTCCCCAACACGGCTGCGACTTCTTCATGTGAAGACCTGCGACACCGGGAAACTCCAGCGCCCCCAGAAAATGTGACCCGCATCATCCGACGCGAGCTCGAAGCTATGTCCCCTGCCCCCCCTGCATCTACATGATGGCGACAACCGCTTGCCTACCATCTCTCTGGTACAAGCTGTCGTCCGCCAAGAGCTTGTCAACATTGGTTTCCAGCCCGTCAGCCCTGTACGGTCTTCACCACCACCCGAAATCACTGCAATTGCTCCTGAACGACCTTCGTACTTCACTCCCCGTCGCCGAAACCCTAACGATTGGCGGACAACCGACGACAGGCCCATTTGTTTCCATTGCCACCGCATTGGCCACATCTCCCGCCACTGTCGAAATTATTGGTCCCGTCGCAGCACCTACCGTCCTCTCAGCGCCCACCGCGACGACGAACAGCCCAGCCACTCCACGCCCCCTCCAGCCCAGCACAGTGCTACAGTCGACGGCCAGATTCCCCGCTCCAGCCGCTCCCCGTCCCCCCTGCGTCGACAGTCTCGTTCGCCCCAACGCCGTCGCTCCTCTCCTGGTCCCTACGGACGCTCGCAAGCGGAAAACTAGACGCTGCAGTGTCTGGAGGTGATGCTGCAGTACAGCCCCAGTCCCAAAATCCTCGATTAGCCCTTCGCGCACTCCATAATTTGCTCGCCATTCATGTCGATGGAGTGCCTGTGAGAGCCCTGATCGATACAGGCGCGCACGTATCCGTCATGAGTTCAGCCCTACGACGCCGCCTCCGAAAAGTACTGACCCCTGCACCCAAAGCCGTTCTCCGCGTTGCCGACGGCGGAACGCCTCATGTTGTTGGACTATGCACAGCCCGTGTGACCATATCAGGCCGCCATACATCCGTTCTGTTCTCTGTTCTGGACCAGTGCCCTCATGAAGTCATTCTTGGCCTCGACTTCCTGTCTGAGCATTCAGCCCTCATTGACTGCGTCACTAATGTTGTTCAGCTTGACCTTCCTCTTTCTGCTGAGTCGCCGTCCCCAGTTATACACCGTCTTTGTGCTGTCGACTTTGTCCGTCTACCGCCTCAAGCCGCAACTTACATTTCTTTCTCATCTGTTCCCCCTGTACCTGATGGTCACTACGTAGTCACTCCGGAACTTGACGTCGCCCTGACGCGCAGCATTGCGCTTCCACACATTGTGTTTACAATGTCGGCCAACCAAGCGTACCTTCCGGTCCTGAACTTTGGTTCATCCATCCAACCGCTCCCGCAAGGCATCTCACTCGCCACGCTGTGCCCTGCTGCCGAATGTGTGATATCAGTGGACAGCTGCTTACCTTCCACTCAGCAATGCTGGTTGCCTGCGGCCCCATCAACAGCGAAGCCAACGGACGACTACGCCGACATGATCGCTTCTGACCTACCGTCGATGCAAGCTCGCGATCTTAGGTGCCTCTTATCATCTTTCCGCGACATCTTCGACTTTGATAGCCGTGTTTTGGCTCGGACCTCTGTGGTGACGCATCGCATAAACACCGGTGATTCCGCTCCTCTCCGCAGACATCCGTACCGAGTGTCCAGCGCCGAACGCACCCTCATAAATCAAGAGGTGAACAAGATGCTCGCAAAAGACATCATCGAGCCCTCGTCAAGTCCTTGGGCTTCACCAGTCGTCCTGGTGAAAAAGAAGGACGGCAGCTGGCGCTTCTGCGTTGATTATCGGCACCCCAACCGCATCACAAAAAAAGACGTATATCCACTCCCAAGGATCGATGATGCCTTAGATTGCCTCCACGGGGCCAAATATTTCTCTTCAATTGATCTTCGATCGGGGTACTGGCAAATTGCCGTTGATGAAAAGGACCGCGAGAAGACCGCCTTCGTGACGCCTGATGGCTTATACCAGTTTAAAGTCATGCCGTTCGGCCTCTGTAACGCCCCGGCTACCTTCGAACGAATGATGGACTCCCTTCTTCGTGGCTTTAAATGGTCCACCTGCCTCTGTTACCTAGACGATGTTGTGGTTTTCTCGCCTACTTTTGCCACGCACCTCGAGCGCCTCTCCAATATTCTGACAGTGTTTCGTAACGCCGGACTTCAGCTGAACTCATCGAAATGCAAGTTCGGTCGTCGCCAACTCACTATTCTCGGACACCTCATTGACGCTTCTGGTGTACGCCCAGATCCCATCAAAATTCAAGCTGTGAAGAACTTTCCTCTTCCAAGGTCGTCGAAAGATGTGCGCAGCTTTGTCGGCTTGTGCTCGTATTTTCGCCGTTTTATCAAAGATTTCGCCGGCATCGCTCGTCCCCTCACCGATCTTCTGAAGAACGACACCCCCTTTACCTGGGGCCCTTCTCAAGAGAACTCATTTTCATCCCTCGTCCATTTGCTGACCACTCCGCCCATCTTAGCACATTTTGACCCGTCGTCTCCCACATAGGTTCGCACCGACGCCTCCGGATATGACATCGGCGCCGTCCTAGCCCAACGTCAACAGGGTCAAGATCGAGTCATCGCTTATGCCAGCCGCCTACTTTCAGCCGCAGAGCAAAATTACACCATTACTGAGCGCGAGTGTCTTGCCCTTGTCTGGGCAGTAGCTAAATTCAGACCCTACCTGTTCGGCCGTTCATTCGCTGTTGTCACTGATCACCATGCTCTCTGTTGGCTGTCTTCACTAAAAGATCCCACCGGTCGCCTTGGTCGCTGGGCATTGCGCCTCCAAGAATACTCATACTCCGTCGTGTACAAGTCAGGGCGCCATCACCAGGACGCTGACTGTTTATCCCGATACCCTGTGGAACCACCTGACCTAGAGGACGCTGAGACCCTGCCCTGCCTCTTATCTATCTCTGATCTTGCCGATATTGCCAACGAACAGCGCCACGACTCATCTTTACGACCTATCTTTGATGGCATCCGTTCTGCAAACCGACCTCCGTCTCTGAACCTTTATGTGCTCCAGAACGGCATTTTGTATCGCCGAAACCTACGCTCCGATGGCCCTCCGCTCCTGCTCGTGATACCCCAACGTCTACGCTCTTCTGTCCTTGAAGAACTGCACGGTCTGCCGACAGCCGGTCCCCTTGGCGTGTCCCGCACGTACGCTCGGGTGCGGCATCGCTTCTTTTGGCCTGGTCTCTATCGTTCCGTCAAGCGTTACGTGGCCGCTTGCGACCTGTGTCAACGTCGGAAAAGGCCCTCCACTTTGCCTGCCGGTCTTCTGCAACCCATCGACATACCTACGGAACCTTTTCACCGTGTTGGCCTCGACCTTCTTGGCCCTTTTCCGACGTCCCTTCCGGCAACAAGTGGATCGCTGTCGCAACTGATTATACGACTCGGTACGCCATCACGTGTGCTTTGCCGTCCAGCTGCGCTACCGATGTCGCCGATTTTCTTCTGCAAGACGACATCCTTCACCACGGCGCCCCTCGTCAACTGCTCACCGACCGCGGTCGTTATTTTCTATCCAGAGTAGTTCACGACATTCTTCGTTCGTGTGACACGCAGCACCAGCTCGCGACAGCTTACCACCCACAAACCAATGGGCTTACGGAAAGGTTCAACCGCACGCTCACCGACATGTTAGACATGTACGTATCGCCCGACCACCAAGATTGGGACGCAGCCTTGCCTTATGTGACATTTGCATATAACTCTTCCCTTCATGACAGAACAGGCTATTCTCCTTTCTACCTTTTGTTTGGTAGGCATCCCACCTTGCCTTTGGACACACTCATGCCGCCTTCTTCAGCCCCCACCACTGCTTACGCTCGGGACGCCATCTCCCAGGCCACGCGGGCGCGCCAAATAGCACGTAGTAGGCTCCAAGCTTCTCAAGTTTCCCAAAAGTCAGCCTACGACCGCCGTCACCAAGCCGTCGAATTTACCCCAGGATCACTCGTCCTTCTCTGGACGCCCTCTCGCAGCGTCGGTCTCTCCGAGAAGCTCCTTTCGCACTACCGTGGCCCTTACCGTGTCGTGCGCCGTGTTACCGACGTGAACTATGAAATTGCTCCCCTTGAAACCTCCCCATCGTCCTCTGGCGCCACCACCGACATCGTCCACGTCTGTCGCCTTAAACCTTATCACGACGCTCATCCGTTGCCGCCCTAACGCCGAGACGGCGTTTCAGCAGCCGGGGGTCCTGAAGCGGGTAGACGACGACGACGACCAAGAGCGTGGGAAGAGTAGAAGACGACAACGAAGTTCGGACTGTGTTCTCGGTGCCGCTCGTAGCGGTTCTTGTCTATTTGTAAATATTTGTAAATATATTCTTTCCCGCAACAATACCAACACAGCTTGTAAAATCCTCTCAACTACTTTCTCAAACTGTGCAACCTGACAAAAACTTCGCAACTTTCCTACGACATCAGACACAGAAAGAATTGGACACTGCCATTTTCTAGAACTAACCACGGGTGCAAGAGGATAGCGAATTGTCTTCCAAAACTGTTAAATAATTTAGAGGATGTAAATCTGAATATAAAGAATATCTCAAGAAAAGAATGGAAAAAATATCTCATTTCTAGCACAGATCTTGCAACTTAGCCTAGAAATGTAATTAACTTCTGGTCCTAAATGACAGTTCGTTCCGATTGCATCGATAATTTATGTGTCCTTCATCTAGTGGTGGCTTTATATCGTTCTCCTTACATTCATTGTATCAAGTCTCAGGTAACATTTTTTTTTCTGCTGTGAGATTACAGCAAAATGAACATGGTGCGTTTTTTAGTGTGTGTATTATGTATATTGTGTGTGACATGACATGCCAAATGCTTGGGTAGCGTTGCAGTGTGTAACATACGCACTAATGTATGTCCAATAGTCTTATTAGTTGTGTATTATTGCTCGTATTATTTCCCCATGTACGCCTATGAATAGTAAGCTTGATTGTGTCCAATGAGAATGTCTACAAGATATGTATAAGTGATCTACTCTGCTTTTAATCCACACATCTTTAATTTTTCAATGAAAAGCTCTGTGTTCACGCCCTTCAACCTGCCAAATATAGGGGCAGCAACCTTCGTCAAGCTGCTAATCAGCAGCTTTTTGTTGCTTGCCCTCGCATTTTCGTACTGTTGTAAAAAATGCGAAATAAACTGAATTGAATTGAATTGATATATCGAACACTATGAAACTATCAAATAAACTAGCTCGTCAGAAAGCCTTACTTAAGCTAAGTTTCATAACGACCCGCTACTTTGCAGTTGGTAGGCAGTAGATTAGGCGTAAGTGCCATTTTCGTGTTGACAGCTTTTTCTTGGCTGCCTTGTTCGGGGAACCTTCATCTTATAGTAAACACCTGTGCGTGGCGCCGCATGATCAGGCCGATCAGGCCGATCAGGCCGATCAGGCCGCCCGCGCACTCTCTCCCCGGGCTATCTCCCTGTCATTGGAAGCCTACTCCCAATCAGACAATCTGGCCCTTACATTCAAACACATCACCGATTACTACAAGGAGGAGCACCGGCGCTACCCGGCCCCTTGTAAGGGACTGGATCGCGCTGACGAGTGCCTCCTCATCAAAATTCTTACTAACACTGTACTGTGCCCGGCGGTGCTTAAGCATTTCAACACATCCTTTGATGGCGCGTGCCAGTTCTGTGGGGAGGTGGCTGACACCTTCCACATGGTTTGGGCGTGTCAATCAAACCCATCTATCCCCCCAACCCCACCAGAGAGGACTGGGAGGCGGCCCTGCTCGGCTGTCAAGACCTAAAGGCCCAAAATGCCTTGGTTCAACGGACTGGGGTGGCGTTGCTTGCCAATGGGTCCCCGGAATAGGGGCTTCACCTAGTACTGTGAAGGGAAAGGGCCAATAGGGCCTTACCTCAATCACCTTTCTGTAAAAATTTAATAGACGATAAATGTTTTTCACCACCACCGGAATCTTAAATCAGCTGAAAGTTACACTTTCACTTATCCGGTTTCCTGGCGTCTGCTGTCCCCGTGTTCGCTCATTGACGACTGTCCGTCCGTTTAATCACCTCTCAACCTAGCCACGCCCTGCAACTGTGCTTCTGCTCACAGGACGGCTGGCGCCGTGAATCGGGCACACCTACCGCGAAAGGCTAGTGCTGTAATACATAAACTTCAATTGGAGCCCTCACCTGGAAAATAAAGGAGCACCCTTTTATTTACAAGCGGGGACCATAGCTCGCAGAATATATGAGCCACTTATGAAAGCGGTACCGAGTCCATTCACGGGATATCGAAGTGTTGGCCAGCAAGCTTTCAGAAGATACGTTTATCTCAGAAATATTTATGCTACCCATGTGCAACGTGAAGGGGAAGTAAACATTTCAGTGGTTTCTCCTTCAATAAACTGCGTGCTTTTAAGGCGATCACTGCGTGATGATTTGAACCTAGTGCGCACATATTCTCTAGAACGCTGTATAGAATCAACGGATAAACTTTGCAGCATCCGCTGGGCATGGCGTACGTCAGCGGGGCGTTCACCACAGAGTTGCCATGACCACGATGGTGAAATAGCGACACGCAAGCTTACATTGAAGAAAGACACGAAGCTCGCGGTGATATTCTGATATACATTGTAAATTGTTGTAAATTGTTTTTTTTTTCGAGGAAATGGCGCAGTACCTGTCTCACATACCTAGGCGGACACCTGAACCGTGCCGTAAGGGAAGGGAGGAAGGTGGGAGTGAAAGAAGAAAGAGAGAAAGGGGTGCCGCCGGGGCGGTCTCCGGGATAATTTCGACCACCTGGGGATCTATGGCGTGCACTGACATCGCACAGCACACGGGCGCCTTTTGCGTTCCGCCTCCATCGAAACGCGGCCGCCGCGGTCGGGTTCGAACCCGGGTACTCCGGCTCGGTAGACGGGCGCCTTAACCACTGAGCCACCGCGGCGGGTAGATATACATTGGAAATTGGTTTTTGAGGAAAGGAAAAGGCGCAGTAATTGTCTCAAGTCTCAGCGGACACCTCAACCGCTCCCAGAGTGAAGGGAGGGAGGTAAGAAAGAGAGAAATAGGTGCCGTAGTGGAGGTCTCCAGAATAACTTCGACCACCTGAGAATCTTTAACGTGCACTGATATCGCACAGCACGCGGACGCCTTTGCGTTTCGCCTCCATCGAACAATTATTTCCGACTCGCGAGGGGCATGTCGGAACGTCGAGCAGGGCTGGGTACCGTATCTAGCCTACCGCATTCTCCAAAACAGCGTCTATACCGGGGACCCCGCGCACCGGCGTATCGTTTGGGCTCCCGCTCACATGGGCCTTGAGGGAAATGAGGCAGCTGACGCCGCCGCCCGTGCGCTCTCTCACCGGACATTTCCCTCCGACCCTGACGATGAGGAACTCGAATTCACTCCCGCTTACTCCTTCAAAGACATTGTTTTACTTTATCAATCTGGCCACGGTCTTTATCCCCGCCCGTGTAAAGGTCTCTCAAAGGCGGAGCGGCTTCTGCTGTGCCTGTATACTGATACTCTGCTGTGCCCGGCAGCTCTCAAACACTTCGACCCTTCTTTCTCGGGCAGCTGTCCGCACTGTGCGGAGAAGTCTTCGGACATCTACCACATGGTGTGGGCCTGCACCTCCAACCCTGCTATCCCCGCTCACCCCAACCCAATCCGTGAGGACGGGGAGGCGACCCTGCTCGGCTGCTCTGACCTGCAGGCCCAACGGGCCTTGGTCGGGCGAGCCCGGGCGCCGGCCGACGCCACTGGGGTCCCGAACTAGGGACCTCCACCTAGTACTTGTAAGGGCTGGCCCCCTCTGTGTCAGCTCATGCATAATCTGTATGTGTATAACCATAACCATAAGTGTATGTGTACATAAATGTTTTCCACCACCACCACCACCATCGAAACGCGGCAGCCGTGGCCTAGTTCGAACCCGTGTACTCCGGCTCGGTAGACGAGCACGCTAACCACTGAGCCACTGCGACGGTTTCGGTATGCGTTAAAAAAGCGATGAGAACCGGTTCTGCAAAAAGAAACAAAGCAGCCAAACTGCCAACAGGAGAGAGAGAAGAAAAGATGAGACTGTTTCTAATGCGCACGGCCAGTACAGCAGCATCGATAGCGCTCGCACCCCATCCCTTCGCGACCGAAACCCTCCTGTCAGCAGCACACGAGAGCCTTTTCCTACTGAGCTTGCGACAGAAAATATTAGACGCAAGCAAACAATAATGGATGGATATGCGGCAAAAGCAGCATCTGAACTTGCTTACATATTACGGCAGGTTAGCATTTTAGTATATCCGGTTATTCTCAACAAATACAATAAACAAAAAAGGTGACTTCAGCGACCACGGTCATTGGGTGCGCACTGCCGACGTCCCGAAAAATGTCGCTGGTGTCGCACCACGCATAGATCAGAAGACGATGGTCGAACGAACAGCGGCGGCAGCGGAAGCCACTCGGGTCCCGTACTAGGAACTCCACCTATAGTGTTTGTGAGGGGAAGGGCACTAAGCCTGGCCCCAGAGCAACCTCCACGTAGCCCTCCCTCTCGTTTCAAAGGCGATATAAGCGTTTTTGCCACCACCACCACCACCTTCTAACGATAACTCTACTACTACTACCACTACTACCAGTACTATATTACTCTGCGGCGCCTGTGTGTTGTACAATATTAGTGCAAGTTAAAGATCCCTAGATGGTCTAAATTATTCCGAAGCCTTCTGCTACGCAAATTAGTTCGCTTTCCTCTCACACACTCTCCTTCCTCCCCTCCCACACGGCACGGTTCATTGGCTGATTGACGAAGGCTTTATTATTGGCAATAAAATTAGGGAGGGTGGTGAATCAGACTACCTTGAGCCCTGGCGGCCTCCGTGGCCCAGGCCAATATACCGCCGCTTGAACGGCTAGAGCTGCGGATCAGTCCCTCCCACTGCTTCATGGTGTGGATGTCACAGTGAGGGTTTGATATTTGCGGGCGTGCCCACAGAATGCGATTAAGGTTTGCGGGTTCGTTGCAAAGCTTACACGCTGCGTATTGGAGCAGTGGCGAGGATAGATGTGGGTGTACGCAGTGGGGTGCGGGTACGTGTTGGTCTGCAGGCGGCGCCAGGCATGCTCTTGGGCCTTGGACAACGTCTTGTGTCCTGCCGGACACCTGCGGCGGGCCAGTCGCTCGGCTTGTGTTATTTCGTGGTAGTTGGTGAGCGTATCCTTGCGGGCACCTTCGGCAAAAGATTTTGGCTGTAGCTGTGGTTTCAAGCGTCGGGCAATTCCCTGCTGCGCCTCTACTTCCACTTGTAGTTGCCTCTCTTAATTCATGCATTTTGACAGGAATGCATGTGCGTTGGAATCAAGCGCTTCACCTTTCCTCAGTCAATTACATACTCCGCGTTTCTCCCGCGTTCCTCCATGTCAGCCACATTGCTCGCTTACAACAAGAGGCCCGTGTGCTGTGCGATGTCAGTGCACGTTAAAGATCCGCAGGTGGTCGAAGTTTCCGGAGAACTCCACTACGGCGTCCCTCATAGCCAGAGTCGCTTTGGTACGTTTAATCCCAATAACCAACCAACCTGCTTGCTTACTATTATTGGATTTTTGGGTGACTTGGATCTTGTCTTGGCTTGTGATTACTGAAATGCCGCACCAAGTCCAAATTTGAATTTCAGAGTCTTTGCGCCTTTACTTCTCCTTTCGTAAATTTTTACTACAGAGCACTCAGCTTCCAAAAAACGCATAAAAAAAATTCTTGCTGGAGGATATCCGTTAAGTGCCGTCCTATAACATCCCAGGCTTACCGCAACTTTATGGAGTGTCCTCTTCAGAGCTGCTTTAAGAATGAATGTGCTCACTTTCTTTCTGTCGGAACGATTTAGATTTGTAAATAACCGTGACCCTCTCCTTCAATTTTGTTTGTGATCGATGCAAGCTCTTTTTTTCACCTGGAATGCTTGCTCCATCTTTGTCTTTATGGGTTCTGTATCCAGGAAGTTTTGAGACCTTATTTGTGTTCCCGAAGTGCCGTATTGTATGGCTTATTAAGGCGAAAGCCTTTAATGCCTCATCGTTGTCGACAGAAGCTTGTCGACAGAGGTGTCACGGTTTTCTAGTCAGACCAGAAAAAAAATCTTTGTGAACGATGGGATTCCAACCACCATCCTTCCTTTCCAGAGCCGAGCGTGCTAATGGCTACGCTACTTCCTGCCAACGCATGTCTAGTTCTCCTTGTCTAGGACGTTGGAGAGTGTTTGCAGAAAGGCGTCGAATCAGACGGATGCCTCCCAAACACCCTCCTGTGTCTCCAGCATTTCAGATTCACAAACAATTGTACACTTAATTAACATCTTAACCACACATCAGTGACACAAGCAGCAACACCGCGCTAAAGGCTTTTGCCTCACAGCACTTTAGGTGAACAAAGTGCCCCCCTGAATATTTTTTTTGAGGTGCTCATATAGAGCGCTGATGATTAGCTTGCTTTTTCTGAAATCTCTGCAGATCAATTGCCATGTTCTCGTCGTTTTTGCGGATGCTGAGTTCTCCGGCGTTATTGATGGTTGAATTTCGCTTTCGGCGTCTGTGCGCCATCACAAAGGTTGTTTTGAGTGTCTACGTCGGAGCGTCGCGCGTTCCGTCAGGGCCTCGTGTCGCAGCTGCACGCGCAAGTGCAGCAGGCAAAGCGGGGAATTGCACGTGCATCAAAGGGCTGACGTGTCAAGGACTCGAGGCCTTGAAGAAAACAGCGCCGGAGCAGACGTGGAATTCAAGCATGTAGGTGACAGCTGACAGATGGCGGGTCTGTGCTGGCCTCCCTCGGATAGCCGACGTCAGGCCTCCTGTGTCCAGTGTAATCGTGTCCTGCTCTATTGTTCCTGAATCGCTCAACACTTCTTCACCAGCCGCCGACGTACTGCGGCTCTGGTGTTGACCATCGTTCCATCTTCGCTCCGCCTGGGACTTACGACGCCGTGGCCGTCGACGATTCCTGCGGCGTTCAATACCTCCGGCCATCTGGCCACTTGCAGCCCGTGGCACCGTAGATTCATCGCTTCCCTCGTGACGCTTCGCGCTTACCTACCAGCGTCTGACCCCGCCTCAGCTGCACCACCGTTTCGCCGGGTACGATCGCTGGATGGTGAAGGCTTTCCTTTGTTTCTTGCACGGATTGTGGTCATAATTTCATTGCTCTTTCAGCTTATGCGCCACTGATTTCTTTCCCTAAACTGGAATACGGCTTCGGCGTCCACCCGCTGTTTTGCGTTTTATTCCGAACCTGCTCGTGATACCCATCCCCGGCTAATATCGCTATACTGCGCAACCGGTGACTTAATCGACCTCGTTCACCTCTAAATATGGCCTAGACTGCACCGCGCCTCGGTTTCGAACCCGTGGTCGCGCGAACAGATCAGCTTCGCTGGCCACAGCACGAGAGCACTGTGCTATCGCCGCTACCGATCACGCCTCGTCTTTAAATGACGCGCTTTCGCGCTGTACATTGCATGTCGTCGTCCTCAGCAACTTCCACCCGTCCGCAATGGATACTGAATACACCGCTACCGCTGTGCCATCTTAAGTTGCGTTAAGCGGTCCCAAAATGTTATAGTGCTGTACTATTGAGGTCCTCAATCACTGATTCCGCCGATCTTTCCCTGAAGCCTGACCTTGAAACCCCAGCCTCATACCGAAAGCGAAATGGAAATCAGACGTGTTTGCGCGCATACTATGCATTTGCCCAAATAAACTAAATCGCCTATGATTACTTCCCAGGGTTAGCTACTAGGCTAGCTTGTTCCTGTGTGTGGTTTGCCGTATGTGGGGCTTCGAAGGTTTCCTTTCGCAGTAAATCTATGCCCGCTTCTGTTCTCCCGAGGCTTTCGTCTGGCTGCGCGTGCATGCAGCTATGCGTGCACCTCTTGCATACCGGCTATTACTTGTTTCATTGTTCGCTGCCACGGCTCTAGCATTCGCCGGCTTCCACAGTCTGTTTCGCTGTGCCGCATGTCTGCCTCTATTGTTTTCTCGTCACTCGCCGTTTTTCTCTTCGTGTCTATCGTTCTGTCCATATCCTCGGCGTGCGGTTTCGCTGTATCGTCACCTGTCGTTTTCTTTTCGAACTTCTTCACTTTCTCTTTCTTGCATACTGCGTCTTGCCTTAATTTTTTTTAATTCTGCAAATATAAGTTGCATCCTATTTTCGCTGTCGTGAGCAGTGTGAGGATGAAGTCGTACTGCTCAACTCGCCTGTTGTTGGTGGTCTGAAGAGGATGATATGCTCATGAAAACCTGATATAATCGGGGCTAAAATTGGTGGTTGGTCCCCCTATTCCGGGCGTCCCTTGGATCTTGAAGCCGCTCTAACCCATTCGGTCTGCTCTTGATGAACTGTCGCGTCTGAGATGGACAGCATTTCCGCCCGACGCTCAGTCACTGGTTCTTTTATCCTTTATATTTCTTTTTGGTCTTAGCAGGCCCATACCCTATGGAATATGTCCGCCTCTACGCCAGAGTGTGCATTGTGGCTCATAGTCTTCTGCAGAAAACTATTCATGAAGCCTTTTTGGGCGTGTGTGTGTGTTTGTAATCTTTTCAGTGCTATTTCCTCTTTGACATGTCTAGTTCTTGTTCCCCTCTGTGTTCCCACACGTGTTCCCCTCTGGCTAGCTTTCAGCGCTGTACAATTTCTGAGTATGCGGTCAGCACGTTTCAGTAGTGGTGCTCGTATGTCTGTTACAGTTCCCGGGGTAGGAGTGTGCGTCTTCTTTCCCCTCTACGGGCTGATACGCTGGTGTCCATATGCGTAGGGGAGTGCGAATACTACTTTTAGTGCGTAAGATTTCGAGCCGTCGCGTAGCTCCCGACGTTGGCCGAGGTGAGATGGAGCACCGTTGCCATAGCAACCGTTAAAGTCACTGGAACTCTGAAAGTACCGCAACCAGAGGGCGGCGCGCAGGCAACATTGGGGTGTTGTTGCCAGAGGTGGTCCAGCGCGGCGAGCGCGTCGTCTGCTGGGCGAAGAAAGTCTCCCTTGCGGCGGCCTTGTTCATCGGTTTTGCGCAAAAATTAATGAAAGTATTCATGATTGAGAGCTTAGATGAGGTGAGGGTTTCGAAAACCTTGAAAGCGGTGCACGACAGCTGCACAGCCTCTCGTATTCTTGAGCCCATGGGTGTGAGCTAACAACGCAAGAAGCAGGCTTGTCCTATCGCTTCCGCGAGAGGCTCGCAAATGCATGTTTTCGGGACCCGGAAAACTTTAAAGCCGGCAGGCTGCGTACTTACCAGCGCTATATAACAAAACGTTTAGTAAATCGCTTCACTTGGAAGTCTGCTGCGTATAAAACGTTCCCTTTACGCTTACTGTTTCCTGCCGCCTGTTCTTCCCTCCGAGTGGTCAGTAGCCGGTCAGAGGCTTGTGGGAGGCAGTTGGGCGACCCTAAAGTCGACGAGCTCTCCGAAATCTCGTAAAGCAACGTCTCCGAAGACATTTATAGCTGTCACGCTCACACAGACACACGACGCACAAAGACACGCACACGCACGCACACAGACACACGCGATGCACAAAGACACGCGCGCACACATACGCACGCAGACACACGCATACACAGACACACGCACGCACATGTACAGACACACGCGGTGCACAGATACGCATGCAGACACACGGACTGACAGAGACGCGCATACACAGACACACGCGGTGCAGATACGCACGCAGACACACGCACTGACAGACACGCATACACAGACACACGCGGTGCACAGATACGCACGCAGACACACGCACTGACAGAGATACGCATACACAGACACACGCACGCACACAGACACACGCGGTGCACAGATGCGCACGCAGAGACACGCACTGACAGAGACACGCATACACAGACACACGCACGCACACAGACACACGCGGTGCACAGATACGCACGCAGACACATGTACTGACAGACACAAGCACGCACACAGACAAACGCGCGCGCAGCACACTGCCCGCACACAGATACAGGCGCGCGCACAGACACACGCACACGCACGCAGACATACGCTCAGATAGAGGCACAGACACGCGCGCGCACACGCACACAGAGACACACACGCACACAGATGCGATACTGAACGTGCTACTTCGTAAAACACGCAGTCCAACCCCATCGGAAGCACTGCACCCCGTCGGCTCCTAGAGCGAGTGGACCATCTATGGAGGCGCCTAATCACGCGATCGCAACTGGCCAATAGGCGGCGCGGCGGCGAAAAGAAAACAGCTGCGGTACTTTCAGAGTTCCAGTGACTTTAGCAACCGTTTCAGCCGTGCTCCACCTGGCGGCAGGACCGTCGCTGCGGCGCCGCCGCTGCCGCGCGCCTAGTCGCGCGCTCTCGACGCGTGTGTCGGAATGTGGAGAGAGGAAGCGGGAGGGAAACGGGGAATAAATACGCGCGTTCGCCTCGGGCAAAACAGTCGCTGCGTGCTTACACAACTTGCCCGGTTTAACCAGAGCTAAACGTCAGCTAACTTTATTTCCGAATCGAGCACGAATCGAATATTAGGACTAACATTGGCTACTTAATTGCGCGAATATTAGTACCAAACGAGCAATCATGCAAAACATTGGAGTGACGGTAGTCCCACTGCTGTACGGTGCTGTAAGATTAAAAGTTGTGAAGTTAAAGCTATAGCTGCTAATAGACTGAACGCTAATCTCCACTAACGGGTCGCAACACTAAGTCGCTATATTAGCTCTAAGACCATCAAGTTATAGGTATAGAAAGATTTCCGTTTGCTTTGTTTGGTCAAAGACACTTTTTCCCGAGCATTTCGCCCCATCAAAGCCGAGCACCAGGCCGGAGAAAGCCTCGTACCCATCAGAAAACCGGTGGGTACCCAGCGGCGCTAGAACCGGGATGGTGTGTGAGCCGTGCCCTCTGAGATGGAGCATTGAGGCAGGGCTTTCCTGAATTTACATGCCACGAAGTATAGTCCTTGGAGGTCATGTACAACCCTGCGCAAAAGTACAGACCACGCGACCTGACACAACAACGTGCCAGCGCTTTCTCACGGTGCCTGTTTTCGAGATATGCATAGGCTGCCTGACGGAACATATTGGCCTGTCTGCCCATACATTTCGTCCAGGCACGTATTTATACGCAGAAAAGTGGCACTCACCGTCATTCACATTATGAACGCAACCACAGAAATGGACCGCGTCGTGGCGCTGAGCCCTTCGTCTCCGTCACGCTTTTCGCGGAAGGATGGTGCGCGGAATCGGTTTGGGCAGTTTTTGTAATATTCGTCCAAGAAAAATACAGTGCGTCTTATTCGAACCTCCTGACAATATTCGAAAAGTACGTGAAAAGGTGAGAACATATTTGATTCTTTTCGAGTAACTTTGCAAATGCACTGTTCGATTCGTTCGAGTAATCGAACGGAAGGATATTCGATTCGCTATTCGAAATTTATCTTCGAATATGCACGCACCCCCACATATCAGCTTTGCTTGCTTTTCGGTTTCCTTGTTGTTCTTCTGGGTCCTAATAGCTGCCTACCCTATCCTGCCCCTGGTGTAGTTTTCGCACGCTCCTTGCGAACCCGTCATTATATTCTTGTTTCTTTTTTGCCGGTGATTGCGAGCGCAATGGCTGCCTGCTTCACTCGGGTTGAGTCTCTGCACCTGTCTGAGGCGCTTTTATGAGGTTGCTATCCGAATTTATGACTGCTATCGTCACGATGCCTCCAACCGCTGCCCTGCCGCGTCCGCGCATAGCGTATTTCTGTTGTTCTTCCATTGTTCATCTGTGGCTTGAGCCCTGGCCTTTCTTCTTCCTCCGTAGTGTATACCGGGTGCATGTTCCTTTGCGTGGACTTTAGTTCTAAGATGCTCAGCTCTTCGGGTGCTTCACATCGGTCTTGCGCTGTGTTAATGACGGCAGTTCGAATCTAACTCTCATGTGCTTGTCATGCTGTTAGCTAGGCTGCATTTCCGCGATGTTAGGTGGGCTTCAATTATTACATCCAGCGTGTTGTGGATTTCCAGCTTCACTAGTTTCGTTGACGCGCTGATTGGATTGCCGCTCTCTTTTATGCCTTCATTGTCAGGACGTTGATTTTTCTCCTCATCTGCTTGTTTTTTTTTTAAATCTAAGGTACGGTGCGACGTACGCATTATGCATACGAAAGCCTATGTACTAGCTGCAAGGTGTCTTTCATGCCTCTTCTCCTGTTGCTGAAGTTCACAAGAACAAAGTGTCGGGCTGGCCAGTACTACATACCGAAAGGAAGCAGCGCGTTGAACGAGGACACAGGAGGAAAAAACGTGCACAAGCGTTGAATAACAAATGAAATTTTATTTCGGATCAAGGCGTATAAATAGGCCGTAGGAAGGAGTCGAAAATGTAACGCTGCGCGATCTATGTGTAATGCTGCGTGATCGTTTGTCTACGAAGGAGATGGAGTCCTAGGTGGCATGGCAAGCATATAATTCCTTTCCCGCATTCCCATTCATTGTTGATTGTTTCGTTGGTTTGCTGTTTTCTGTAATGGCCTCGTTTTTATTTTTATTGTTTTATGCCGCTACGGTTTCAGCGCTTTTGCCCACCCTTTTGGCCACGTGTTTTTTTGTTTTTTCCTGTTTTAAAGGGACACTGAGGAGAAATTGAAGTTGGCTTGTATCGACAGAATACCAGCTCCTCATTACAAAAACGCCACTCATACTGACAACAAAGCTCTTGTAAAGTAGAAAAAAGCAAGAACCAAAATACAGGTATCGCCGCCACAGGCCAAACTCGCAAGTACAAGCGTGATGACGTCATAGGACAAAACAGTGTTGCTAGAAGCAATGGTTCTAGCAACAGTAGAACACGAGAACCACGAATCACTCAGGCGCAGCAAATGCATGCGCAAATCTCCTTGATGTCGCCAGATGGCGCCACGTACCCGGCAGCTACGCGCGCGCCTGCAGCATCAGGACCAATCAGCGCCTGCTCACCCGCGGTAGGCGGGCTCCCGGTATTCCGCTAACGGTAACAAGGTGCACGGTATGCTAAAGGTGTCTATTTGCTAGAACTTCGTTGACGACTTCGAGAACGGGACCCATCGTAACGCTGGCAAAACGCCGGTGCAAACATAAACGAAGCGACGGTATAGTGACGGCCGCAATAGCCGATAGATGCCTTCAACGTGCGGCCGGCGGTAGCTTTCTTTTCGGCTGCTGCCAGGCCGCACTGCTGGCCGCAGAAATCACGGAGTCTGCGTTACGTCATGTGCACGTCGCGTTTCACGTCACTTAGTCCTGTGTCGTCATAAGAGAATCCCAAGTTTGAATCACAGCGGCGGGAAAAACTTTTTCAACTTCGAATCCAAATTTCTTAGAAATAAATGCATCTTTCGCTGTCGGCCAAGTGGCAACAAAGCCATGAAATGCCGAACTATCGGATTTTGCTGTAAAAAAAATATTAATAGAGCTCTCCTCACTGTCCCTTTAAACATTTCTTTTTTACATGTTACGCTTACGGCTCTTTACGCCATCTTTTTTTATCGTTTTTATCTTCAGTTTTACGCCCTTTCTTACGAAGTGACGTAGCACTCCGATTCCTGGCGGACGCGCAGCATTCCACATTTTCCCACTCCTTCCTACGGCCTGTTCATATGCTTTGTTCTCAAGTGAAAATTCACTTGTTAGTCGGCGAATGTGTACGTCTTTTTATTCCTGTGCCCTCTTTCTACGCGCTGTTTCCTTATACGGTATCCTGTTGGTGATTCTGCTGATCATTCTCGCCACTTCTTCTATCTCGATTACAAAACATAAAACTGAGCAGGGGACAAGACACAGGAGAGAGGCGAACAGGACGAGGACGAGCTGTGTTGGGCCTGCACCCCAAGATAAAAGAAGACTCTTTTACCGCACGATTCTTGTCATTCCAAGCTAGTCAAGCGGGGAATTGCAACTTCATGTCTCAGATCCTCACTTGTTAAGTCTTGTCGGCACATGTTGCAGTGCAGTTTTAACGGTCAAGTAGAACGGCTTCGCTCTGCTGGGTTGCCTCCCGCGCTTATCATGGCTGTTGCGGAATCTTTGTTGAAGGCCTTATGGTCAAGCTCAAAGAAACAAGAGCTCGCTGAAAGCGAGCGACAGAAGTTCGAAGTCCTTCCGTATGCACACAAGATATCACATGGCCTGAAGAAGGTTGAAAGGAAATTCGATGCGAATGTTCTCTTTTCCGCGCCATGCAAGATGTCTCGTCTCTGTCTTTTAACGAACAAAAACAAAAGTAACCAGAAGAAAGCAGGATGTGGAATCGACCACAGAACCAAGTACGTGCCCTGCAGAACAGAAGTTGTTTATGAGATTCCACTCAGCTGCGGATCCGTATATGTAGGGCAGACGTGATGTTGTATTAATAAGCGTCTTCAAGAGCACATAAACTCTTTGACTTCGCGTTGTGGGCAGCACCTGCCAAAGACGTTGCCAGTCTTGTGAAAAGAAGAAAAAAGATAAAGAAAAATGCATGCCACTTTTAACGCATACAAAGATTATAGGCCGTGCAAGGGACCAAAAGGCATGTGAAATCATTGAAGCCTTGCGCATTGTAAGTTATGGACCTGATAAGTGTGTTAGTGAGGCATCGATACACCTTTATAAGAAAGAGCTTCACATTCTTGGTTTGATAAGACGATTTCGTTGAGTGCGGTGCTTTGAGTGTTTGTCGTGCACGCGTTGTGCTTTTGAAGGAAAGGGGTTTCGCTCCAATTAATCGGTTGTTAGTCTGAGCTCGTCCTCTTTGCTTCTCCCCTGTGTCTTGTCCCCTGCTCAGTTTTACGTTTTGTAATCATGTCGTACCAACTAGCCCCTCATCGCTCACTCTTAGAATTCTTCTGTCGGCTTTGCTCGCCACCTTATTGCCTCTTGATTATTGTTGTTTGTGATAGTCAGCCCTAAGGATTTGGCCGATGGGACTTTCTATCTGGTTCCGTTAAGCCTCATCTCGATGGGGTGATCGTTTCTTCCTTTCCTAATTATTAGGCTTTCTGATTTTACGGTACGCATGTTAGGTCGCACTGTTCTGCGTACGCTTGTACTCCGTTTTCAGCTTCCTGCAGTCGATGCTGCATTTCTCCTTCGTCGTCGCTGTTCGTCCCGTTTTACAAAAACGTGGAGCCTTTTAAGGTGGTCCGAGGACGTCTGCTTCTGGATTTCTTCACTTCTTCCCTCAGCCCCCGGATTTCCTGACTTCTCTTTATTTGGAACGCTGCCTCTTGCTGGGATGGTCACAGTCGCTTAGCCTTGGAAATAAAATAGTCCTGGACCTGGCAAGTAGTTTAAAAAGCGAGGGAGGAGGCACTGATCATTCTTGGGTACTTCGACGCAGCTAATCGGGCTTGGGATAGAGTGACTGTGGAAGAGTGGAAACTTAGCAGAAGCAGTGACGATAGAATCACTCGCTGTACTTAGACTCTAATCAGCTGACACGCACAGATTATAACCTAGTAAGGGGCACTAATCACATCTCGCAATGGATAAAAATGCCAAAAACGCGGAGTGAAACGAACGCGGCGAGCCAGGCTAACGAGCTGGAAACTCCTCAGAGAGTGCAGAGGGGGCAGGATGGTATATTAGAAATCAAAAACTGGGCACTAGAACGTAGATATTTTCAAATCCACCAATATACTGCAAACAACCGCGGAACACCCAGCAATAGACAACCATCTGTCAACTGCGGGAAGCAAGAAGGAGCTCGCAAAAAGAGATGGAACGAAGGTAGGCATAACAGGAAAATAGTGGATTATGCGAACAAACTACTCTCGAAACAGGAGTGACAACAAATATGGGATGATAGGCAGGACAAGTTGGTGTTAGCTAAAACATGGAATGTAGTTTTTATGAGCTTCAATACACCGTCATCATCATCATCATTGTCTTCAGCCTTACTACGTCCACTCCAGGGCGCCTTTCCCATATCTCTCTGATTAACCCTGTCTTGTGCCAGTTGCGGCCACCGTATCCTCGCAAACTTCTTAATCTCATCCGCCTACCTAGCCTTCTGCCGCCCCCTGCTACGCTTGCCTTCTCTTGGAATCCAATCCTTTACCCTTAACGACCAGCGGTTATCTTGTCAGTTTGCATTAAATTCCCTGCCTAAAGCCATTTCTTCCTCTTCATTTAGGCTAAGATGTCATTAACCCATTCTGTCCTCTTCCGGTCTCTGAACGTTGCAGTTAAAGTAAAACTCTTGCTTGAGCCAGTTGGTTCATGCTTGAAGATGTAATGAAAATGGCGCGACGAACGAGGACAAAAAGTAGAATAAAAAAGAAAGAAAACAGAAAGGGAGATTGGTAAACTGACATTCATGATCTGAGAGAACCTGCCGTATGCGCTCCACCCCATTCTTATTCTTCTAGTTATTTCACTCTCATGATCCGGACCAATGACTACTACCTGCCCTAAGTACACGTACACGTATTCACTTACCACTTCTAGCACTTCGCTGTCAATTGTGAACTGCTGATCCCCAGCGAGACTGTTGAACATTACTTTGGTCTTCTGCATATCAATTTTAAGACCGACCGTTTCATTGATCATGCTTTGCAGCTTATCTCCTGAGTGACTTAGCAAGGCAATATCATCAGCGAATAACAAGTCCCAACTGTTCTCAGTCCGGGCCTCGGAACACCTCCTTTAAACAGGCAGTCAATAGCATTGGCGAAATCATGTCTCTCTGCCTGAAACACTTCCTTATTGCTTTATTGCTGGCTTTACGGAGGACTATGGTAGCTGTGCGCCCGTTACAGATATCCGCTAATGGGTAAATGAGAGCGGAATAGAAGTCGAATTCGGGCCTTCCATGTCTAGGAGGATATAATGGGGAGGACTTATCCAACACCTGAAAAGGAAGTGTATTGTAGAAACAGGACAGGTCAAGCACACAGACAACAACGGGAAAAGATAATCGAGAATGAGACGCAGACATAACCGTGGAAGAATTAAAATCATACCACAGACATTAAATCATGCCATTACTATCCGTCATGTCTTTCTTTCTTCATCGGCTTTCCGTCTCGTAACATTTGGTGGAGGTGCGGGATGTCCTCACCATCCTGGAGCTTTGGCGTCCTCCGCCTGTCATGGTCGTCGGCCGCGTGTTCCTGGCTCGCGGCGCTCGGCTCTGCCCCTATCTGCCAGACCAGAACCGACCTAGCTCACCGTTCGCCCCTGCCCCGTCCTCCGCATCGAACAGAAGACGCGATAAACCGACTGCGCTGCAGCGACCAGACCTTATGACCCCACTGACCCGATAAGCTGCCCACACGTGAGCACGCAGCCCCCTGCCCATGCCATTCGGTGCGTCCGTGGGTCTCGGCTGTCAGCTCCACGCGACCTGTGTCCCGGGAGCTTCGTGGATCAGCATTCATCTGGTCATCCTTCGATCCACCGTGGTGGCAAGCCATTCACCTTGTTCCTTTCTCACGCCCATAATCATGTCCTGCTTTACATCGTCAGCGCCCTTCTTCTAGTCCGCGATCAGGACGATCGCTTGGTGGTCCCGGGTCATGCCATGCACTAGAAGAAGACGAAGAGGGCAGCAGCGCGGACAGTAGCGCTCGCGCTAGGCCCGCAGCGGCATCATCATCGTCATTAAATCATGCCATCACCATCCGTCATGTCTTTCTGTCTTCATCGGCTTGCTGTCACGTAACAAATAATAACCAATGAGGCTGTAGCAATCATGGACGACTCAATCGATCAGTTATCCGATTTCTTCAACGAATGTTGAGAGGACGGCTCTGTACCCGCAGCATGGAAGGAGGATGAAGTATTTATTCCCAAGCCTAAAAAAGAAGCAATTATAAATATATTAAGACCTATGGCCCTCATATCATGTGTGGGCATGCTCACGGAGTACGTTGCGCTCAACAGAATAAAAGGCATATAAACAAGCACAGGTTACTTCCGGACACCTTGTTCGGATTTTGCGCCAAACTATCAACACATGACATTTTGATGCTACTTAGAAGCGAGTGAAGCCTCCATTAGAGCAATACTAGCCCTTTATCTCAAGGAGGCGCCTGATAATGCTATACACGATAGGATCCTCTGCAGCCTTAGTTGTGGTAAACACGTGTATAACGACGTCAGGATTTTCCTGTGCGATAGAAAAGCATCGTAAGCGTTGGGGGCATCAAATCGAAACCGTTAAAATTGTGCAGTGCAGGTGTACCACAGAGACCAGTACTGTCCCCTATACCTTTTAACACCGCCATGATAGGACAGCCCGGAAAACTAAACAGGTTAGGAAATGTTTAACATGCGCATCACACAGATGCTATTCCGATATAAGTAAACCAAGGCTCAATAACATTTGCGCAGGAAAGCCTACAGCAGGCAGCTTACGTGCTGCTTTCGGAACAAATTGACATGGAGGATTAGGCAGCGTTGTTACGTGGGCGATTGAGATTAAGAAGTTTGGGGATGCGGTGGCCGCAGCTGGCAAAACACAGGGTTAATTGGAGAGACATGTGAGAGGCCTTTGCCGTGCAGTTGGCGTAGCCAGGCTGACGATGATGATGATGATGGTTATACGGACGCCACGTCATCTGTAAACGACAAAATGTCGGGGCTGCTATGAAATAACTTACTAAATGCTATATCATGCTCCTTAGTGTACGCGAAAGACCCCGAGGGAACAGCAGAAATTGCCATTCCGCTTGTGAGAAACTACATTAGAGGTGAACTTTACGAAAGAGCCAACAGAATTCTAAGGCGAAAGAATAAAAAAATCGGGGAAACATTCAAGCCCCGTCTTAAGGGTATGGCGCTATAATGTAGTGGGTTAATTCCTACTGATGCAGAAGGTCATTCTCTGCGTACTTTTCATTCATGTATCCCTGGGAGTCCTCATACGCCTCCTGGCGCAGTGGTGCAGCGGGGGAGCGGTGGGCCACTGCCCAGCTGCGATGGCAGGTGCTCCCAGCGATGGGCCTTGTGCGGCACAGGTTGCTCTTCCCGAGCGACAAATCATTAACTGCCACCTGTCAGGGTGGGCAGTTTTCCCACCATCCGGTGGGCGGGCTGCGATGAGGCCGCAAGGTCACGTGACCTAGGTGGACCACTCACCTTCCTCCTGGGTTGCTCTCTGGGCACCACCTGCCAGAGCCATGCTCGTGATTCCTCGCTCAGTACGCCGACGCCGGATTTTCTGGACGAACGGGCCTCTAACGCTATCGCGTTATTACTCTATCGGAAGAGTAACAATTTCCACTCCTGCCCATGAGTCTCTTCGTGGAAACAATGGCGCGCCATATCTCTGCCCCAGAGCTCGCAAGGTGGACGCCTCACAGGGAGACTTGTAAGAAGACGGAGTCATTGCTCCTATATTATGCCCTACTACAACATTACGGTTTGGTGGACGAGTGTACCCCTTTCACAAATTAGTACAAAGAAAATGTTTGGTTTGGTTTGGTTTTGTTTTGTTTATTGGGGTTTAACGTCCCGAAGCAACTCAGGCTATGAGGGACGCCGTAGTGAAGGGCTCCGGAAATTTCGACCACCTGGGCTTCTTCAACGTGCACTGATATCAAACAAAGAAACGGGAAAAATTATAAGAAGACTTCAAGCCAAAATATTCTACAATCCACAGCTACCTCATAAATAAATATTTTTGTTTCTTGTTTTTAGGGAGGTTTAACGTCCCAAAGCAACTCAGGCTATGGGGGACTCCTTAGTGAAAGGTTGCGGAAATTTCGACCACATGGGGTGTAAGGTATCGGTAGCGTTCGCGGGGGTCATCGGAACGCGGCTGGGGGCACTCAAAGCGGAGCGTCTCCTTTCTTGGAACGCGGCCGCTCGCGAACGCGCCGGGAAGTACGGGTGTCCACCCGACACGCGGTACCGAGCACGAATGTATATTTGTGTTTATTTTCATTTGGCACGACAGTGCGTTGGTGTTTTGGGAAAGGGCGTTTTGCCCTACAGAAGCTGGAGGGTTGGCCAGGCTCTTGATAAACCAATCATGTGAACATTGTAATATGATTGGAAGCTACGAAATGTGGGCCGGGCCTTTAGGGCTTTAAAACCGGGCCCCGGAGCTGGAAGCGGGGTTCTGCGCTAAGGTGAGATGCAACGCATCTTCGGCAACGCCGAGTAGGGGCTTCCCCTAGTATTAGCTGCAGATCCACCTTTTTGTTGTTTGGTTTGTCCTTTTTGCTGCTTAATGTGTCTAGTGCCTCAACTTGATGTAATGTAAATACGTGTACATAAATCTTCAAGTATTCGCCTCACCCCTGCATCGTCACTCATCTTGAGACCGTCACTGACGGAGCACCCCTGGTGCAGAGATCGAGCTTCAGTCTTCCAGATGGAACAAACCGTCTCTGGCGGGGCACCGCTGGTGCAATAAGAAGAAGAAGAAGAACCTGAAATTTACTTGGGGTTCTTTAACGTACACTGACATCGCAGAGTACACGCGCCTCTAGCATTTCGCCTGCATCGAAATTCGACCGCCGCGGCAGGGATCGAACTCGCGTCTTTCCGGTCAGCAGCCAAGCGCCACCGCGGCGGCTCATGAATAAATGTACCCCCACCTCCTCCGCAAGAGAAACTGCCGATTATGTGATGAAATAAGAACTCTTTACCACATGTTATGGGCATTTCAAAAATAGTCCAAACAGCTAGCATTCAATATCCTATGCATGAGCAGCGGTAGGACGTGCTTTCTAGCTCGGGCCCAGACCTCCAGCAACGACTGCCAGAATGGGCTAGGACAATAGCAACGTGTAACGAAGGAATTTAAACCACATTGTTAATAAACCTGTTCAATAAAGTTTTCTCCATTCTTTCACCTCTCCATCGATTGGGATGAAAGTAAAAAAAAAAGTCTAATGGTTGTACCAGTAGTGCGATTAGATTGGCTACATCTCAGTGCTTGTTCTGAAGATTAGTTGGTAGTGGTACAGTTCTACCTGCTGGCGATAAGTATAAGTAGTTATATTGTATTGCATTTCGACATCTGGAGTCACCCCTATAAAAGAGAAGCAGCACATTCCAGGTTTCCTTTTTTGCGGCGTAATGTCGCAGAAGACGAGCATAATTGCCGATATATATCTGCCTGGCCTCACATAATTGGCGGCAGTCCGTAGTGACTCTCACGAATTCCATTTCTTTAGCGATAGCTTAGTGAGCTTTTCGGCTGGCCAAGTTGATGTGCGTCGCAACGCTTGGTCGGGCAACACGTGCAGCTTCATCAGAGTTCCGCCGCTTAATTTAGAGGGCGCGGTGCCTCCCTCGGAGGCATCGTGGGCGTTCTCCGAACTAGCGGTGCTCACCGAATTCAAACTACGAGACGCAAAACGTCGCGACTAATCAATTTCGATTCGTGTATGCGGTCGTGCTAGGTCGTACTTGGCGAGTCCGGCGAGATTCTTGCTCTGTCGCCATGCCAAGCTGGGTGTTGCCTAGGCGTTCGCTAAGATTTTACTGTGCTATGTAGTTGGTCATATCGACTTCTTCACTAAATCGAAATTCTTTGTCTTCATCGCTTCACGTGACCTCCTCGATTGCAAGAATAGCCAGTTAGCTAGGATGCTGCTACCCCGGCGGGTGTATTCATTGCCATGCTTGGCGATGGGACAGATCTGCCACCGGAGGCTCTTGGCGCAATGCGGCGGCAAATAGCGAAAAAGTTTACACAGAATGGTGTGTATAGATTGAAGCAGTTTTTTAGCTGCGCTGGCAAAAAAAAAGTTAATTAGCAAGTGTCTGGCAGGCGAATAAAGGCAGCAAAGAATGGTCACAAAGGTTAATGAGGCATCTGGGATTACGAGATAGCCTGCTTGGAAATGTTCTAAGAAAACGTGCCGTTGTCAATTTTTTTGACCTACCCATTCCCGCTCAGTTCGGCGTCTTTTAAATCCACTGTGCCCTGAATTCGATTTCGTTGCGGCCAGTTCAAGTTCGAAAGCCTGTTATAGGCATGTGGTGGGCAGGTTCTCCTCTGACGTCGGTACCCGTTGTGGGCTGCTATGGGGAAGACGAGTGGGCTACAAGGAGTCCCCCACGCTGGAGACCGGCGAGATGTCTGAGCTGTGCTGTCATTCCCTCGCCTTCCGGTGTCTAATCCCACCCCGATTATCCTTCCCCTTTAAGAGAACTTTGTATTGCTCTGTGCAGTCTCGGCGTCGAGAAAGCGCAGCTGAAGGAACAAACACGGGGGAAGACATTTTTTATGATCTTTTTGCGCCACTTGCTTGCCTGTGTTGGTGCCTTGCAGAGATGCTCGAAGTCAGCGGCCGGCGATCGGTTTGCACGCAGTGACCAGCCATGTCGGAGGAGCCGATCAAGCCCTGGCTGGACTGCCAGCGGGCAGCCGCCCTCATCAGGGAGTGCTTCGGCTTCACCGCGGCCTCCGTCACCGAACTGGAGAGCTACGACGATCGCAACTTCCGGGTGCAGGTAGGTCCTGGGGGGTCGAGGAATATTTCGAGAACCAGGGTAAGGACGCTCGATGGCGGCGCAGGAAAGAAACCTTGCTGGGGGCCTCCTTCGCAGAACACTGCGTCATACAGGCCAGCCCTCTGGCCGCCAGTACGCAGAGACTACGCCCAAGACTTGCTGTGCGCTCGACAGAGACGGGGCGGGTACTTCGCATGCTGCGTCTCCGGGTCAGTGCCGTTGAATATCTAGTGTTCTTGGGTACTTAAGTCTCGTTTAAATGAAAAATGGTCAGGACGGGACGAGAAATTTTGGAAAGTTGGATTCCGTTATATGTTGGAGGGCCCTGACAATGCACGAAGCAAGGCACTTGAAGTCGCTCACATTTAGGGGCCGG
Organism: Amblyomma mixtum; assembly: GCF_055824585.1. Taxonomy (NCBI): domain Eukaryota; kingdom Metazoa; phylum Arthropoda; class Arachnida; order Ixodida; family Ixodidae; genus Amblyomma; species Amblyomma mixtum. The sequence goes on along the minus strand of NC_143021.1, from coordinate 16,580,297 downwards.
TTGGGGAAGCACCTGCAGACAAGACACTGCGCTACAATACAGGGCCGAGGAGAGAAGATTGCTCTGCATTCGCCTTGCCTCTGCCCGGTCCTGTAACGCAGTTTTTGAAGCGAAAAGCTCCACTAGGCTCGTCAACACCGCGCTTCGTTTACCCTTCGCCGCTGCCGCGCGGTCGCCGCCGCCGTCCCAAGATGAGAAGGTTCTTTCGCAAGGAGTTGCGAGAACGCTTGAGCGGCGGCGGCGGCCATAGAAGAGGCGGCCATCCTCGCCACCGTTTGACCTTTCGCCGCAGCCGTACGCAGTGCGCTTTTGAAAGGAGGGGTATATAAGGCGCGCTTGCCCATAGAACAGGCGCAGACACTCGCCATGGAAGGAGAAGAAACAACAGTCGGGCGGCGCAGAAACACCGATCCAGAAGTGGTAGCTTGGGAGTTGGCTGAAAAGCAGCGAGAGCTTTTCGCTTCGAGATATCCAGGCCTAACCTAAGCTAAGGCACAGCCAATTTTTTTGTCTTATGATGCTGCAAAGTCGGATCGAGCAGGAAAACACGGGTTCTTCGGTCGCAGAGGCAGAAGAAACCTGCCGCTATGAGAATGGTGGATCTCGCCAATAAAAGCTCGTGTGTACAGAAGAAATGCTGCTTCTGTACGTGCATTGTAGACATAGTTGAACCGTACAAGGGTTTAATGGGATGCCTTGCATCCCGTCAGGATAAAGCAAGGCGATGTTGTCTGTGACGTCACGTGACCGTGACGAAACGCCGAGGAAGGCTGCGCATTTTTATGCTGTCGAGCCAGCTTCGCGTAGATTTTCGCGAGGAAAGGCTTCTTTAGCAGCTGTCTGTTTAAAAAAGAACGGCGTTATTGTCTGCATCGAAATTAAAGCTTTAGACAGTTAAAGGGACCATGAAAAGAATTAAAAGCCGCTTGTAAATGTTAGAAGTGATGCTCAGAAGCATTGACACCAAGTATGAGTCTTCGGAACTGAGCCGGCAATTTATTATGAATTTTTAAAAATCGTGTTTTTTAAAATTCGCGGGCCGCTTGGGGTCTTCGTAGGGAGCAATTCTGAAACCAAAATCGGGAAAACAGACGTCACTAGTCCCATGACGTCGGCAGGCCACCACACGCTGTCATTCGCTAGAGCCGAGGCAGCTTCGACGTCACGGGCACACTTTCGGTAGCGGTGAAAATCGTCTGCTCGAGCTGCCGCGCGACCCCCTCGAGCAAGCGCGAGCGAGGGCATTGACTTCGCGCATATGGTTTTAATTTACCTCTGCCGCCTCTTTCTGTCGCGAGTTCGGGAGCCACTCGCAGTGTCTTTTTCGACCGCCCAAGATGAATACGCCTTGCTGTGTCGTCGGCTGCAAACCCAGTGACTGGCGAGGTGTTGAACTCAGGCATGTTATTCCTAGAGACATGCGTGAGCGAGCAGCCTGGATGGAGCGCATCGGACTGCCAGCGTCGCACGCCCGCCGAAGACTCCGCGTTTGCGGTCGACACTTCGCACCTGACGCTTACTACTATAACCCAGCGCTCGTTCGACAGTCAGGCATGAATGTCAAGCACCTGAAGCTTCGACCGAAGTCGCTGCCGACACTGTTTCTTCCCGCCGGGAAGGTGAGTTTCCAGCTTACAGCGATCGGTATGAACGTTTACACGATATGATCTGCGATGGAAGACAATTTTATCTACGAGAACGTAAAAAAAGGTGCCGCATTTACTTAGGGCACAGGACGAATTCGAAGCGTTAGCTGTCGCGGAGGGCCTTGGCCTGACGGCTACGTACTGCTGCGGTTCACATTCGGCTGCTGCTTCGACATGCAGACTCGGCCCCGACCTTCTTTCACTCTCCCGTCCGTTTTACGACCGTAATACCGTACGTTCCTTGTGTTCTAAGTCGGGCGGCGCGATTTTGCGATCCCGCAGCCGGGTGTCCAACATCATTCGACAGCTAGGCTCAGTATATGCACGGTGTTTCACGCCAAGACTTGGCAGCATCGGTGTGACGGCCGAACCAGCGCACAAAAAAATAAAACATTGTGTGAGCCGGGAACAGGTCCGCTTCCATTCTGCCAACTAGCAAATAAACCCGACGCGCGCCGCAATCCAAGAAAGCGCCGAGACCGGAGAGACGCTGCCGACGCACGCTGCTCCTCGGGAGTGCGACAACCGGAAGTTGTAAACCGAACGTCAGCGAATGACGTTTTCATGGGCGGAGCCCAGTCCCGGAGCTGTTTTCTTAATTTTTTTATGGTGCCCCGCGCGTACGAGTTGAGGGGGGAGAGGAGGAGGGTGATTTTTAATCGCCTATAACTTCGTTGTTATTGATGCTAGCTCAAAAAGTCTTGAGCTGGAGTGACGAGTGATGGATTGCCTATCTTTACATAATCTCAATTAATTTGTTTCATAGTCCCTTTAAAAAAGACTGCAGTTACGTAGCTTTCATCGCGAATTCGCCAATATAAACACAGCATGCAACGCGAGACCTGCTGGACTTTCTTCCCTCGGATCTGGCAGTGAGATAAGTATATTCTTGAAAGAAAAATTGGAGTGGACACTTAAGCTCCGCCTTAAGGATATGACGCAATAGCGTAGCGGGTTAGGCTTTCCATTCTGAGCAATTTGACACCTTTTAACGCATTTTTATTTTTTTAAATTGTTTCAATTAAATAATTCATCAATTACAGATTTTTAATTTTCTTGATAGCATCAAGCACGGACTTTTCATTCAGAGCATGTTGACACTTTTAAACCCCGTTTTTCCAATTTTTTTCATTTATTTTATAATCAATTGATTACAACCATTCCCTTAACCCGTCACTACCTATCACACACCAGTCAATAATCATTCGCTAGAACCACGAATTACCATTTTTTACGCAGCCGCCGATTACAGGTCGCCATTTCGAATATCTGCCGCGAGCTAGGCTGTAACTTAACTAACCGTTTATGCTGCACGAAACGCTGAATCGTATGACGTCGTCCGGAACATTCTCCGGCAAACGGTTGGCACAGGGAGATTTTTTCACGCAGCCCTCGATTATTCCCGACACGCTGTGCCGACTACGCCGGCGGCTTTTCGACCGAACGAGCTGCGTACGCTATCGCGTAAAAGCGAAAAAAGCACAGTTGATGCATGCGATGAAGCTTTAAATTTGGCGCTTTATTGTACACCAACTTCAATGCCGTTAAAGGCGTACGGCCGTTAGTAATGTTCAAGTGTGGCGAGGGCCAAATCGTGAGGTCTAGAACTGGCAGAGTCTTGAAAAGGGAAAAATAATCTTACAGGATAGTGGAAGCAAGTAGTTACGCACTACGCCTGGAGGTCAAGTATAAGTGCATTTGGTTGCTACAGTTCCAAAATATGTTCGACAGCTTATCGACATTCCTGAAAAGAGAAGTGCATAACTGATGAATCTCGCCAGTATTTACATAAAAGCGATACATGAAAGAGGCCAGAAGTGAGGCTAACAGCAGCGCAGCGAGTGACGGAAGGTAAAAAGATGAGTGGAAAGTTAACGTACAGAAAGAGAGCACCGTGGCTAAGACAGCCAACGACGGAAACGAAAGGGATATGTAATGGTTAGAACTAGTTTACGGTGGTGTATTAGAAGGAAAGAGTGGGATGGTGAAATGCGGTTGGGAATTGCACTGAGCCAAATGCAGTGATGAGGTATAGGAAACTGAAATAGTGCGGTCCCAGTTTGTGCTCGACAGACTCGGAGGCCTTTGAGAGAACGAGAGAGATAGAGGCCTTTCCGTTCAGTGTACTGAGATTTTGGTGACGACAATGAGGAGAGCTTGTAATTCCATTTCATTTTTTATTCATTACCAGTCATGTTCTTATCCACATTCCTGAGAACGAGAAAAAACGTTCAATTTTTCAACATAGGCAAAGGGTCTTGTTTCGAAAATCAAAATTGTACGAGGAAGCACTCCGCGATAACCGCCGATCAATTTGATGAAATTACCCGTCTTCAATATTACCACGGGCTTTTATTGGAAGTTTTATTTTTAAAGAGGCTGAAAATAACTGCTGGTGAGAACGTTGTTGGAGCAGTCAACAGAAAAGGGAGCAAATAAATGAGGCTTTAGCAGCTTTCAGAGAACTAAAGAATGTTCCCTTGCAAAGAAACAAAATATTGATGATTTAACCGTTTTTGTAAATGCGTTATATGTGTGATAGAAGTTTTCCGCCCCTGTCAATACCTGTCAGGCTACGAAGAACTCTTTTCAGATCCACGGCATAAGCATGTCTTCTGAAACAAATTCGGAAAAGTAGGAAGTTTTGCTAACCATTTTGCGCTTAAAAGTGTACCAGAATGGAATAGCCGTCCTTGATTTTACGCGGCAACGCGTTGAGCATGGTTTTCCTCTCTACGGAGACATGAATAATCAGCCCCTTGACTTGTACTGACCAGAGTTGTACACGTGTCGGCGAATCTGCACGAACGGGATTCGAGGGAGATCAGCCGCTCCGCAAACAGATTTTACGGAAGAAAATTTGCAGGGTTTGGGAGGATATGCATAACCATTACAGAGTATAAAGGAACCTTTTGTTGTCTCAAGGACACCTTACAAGTCTCGAAGACAGCAAAACCACTTACACAACTGACCTCGGCAAAGATTGTCTCAACATGTTCGCAGTCACTGGGGTTAGGTCCCGCTTTTGCCGGAGTGGGCCGCACACGGAACACGCCTAGCCAAATGTATTGTCCAGATAATTTCGCTTGAAGATGTTTGTCACGGTTACGTGCTGTTGCTGTCGTTCCGCTTGCCGCTTCCTTTGGGCCTCCTTAGCCTAGCAGTCCGCATCCAGTCGAAGGGCTCCCTGCTCTGCTGTTTCCGAGGCTTGTTGATCCCGTATTACAGCGAAAGCCTTTAATGCCTCATCGCTGTCGACAGAAGGTTGTCAGCAGAAGGCTGCCAGCAGAGGTGTCACGATATTTCTAGTCAGACCGGGAAAAAAAGTCTTAGCGCACAATAGGATTCGAAACACCATCTTTCCGTTCTGCAGCCGAGTGTGCTAATGGCTACGCTACTTTCTGCCAACGCATATGCAGACCTCCTTGTCTAAGACGCTGGAGAGTGTTTGCACAAAGGCGTCGAATGAGACGGATGCCTCCCAAACGCCCTCCAGTGTCTCCAGCATTTAATATTCACAAACAATTGTGTACTTAATTAACATCTTAACCACACATCAGTGACACAAGCAGCAACACCGCGCTAAAGGCTTTCGCCTCACCGCACATTAGGTCAACAAAGCAAACCCCCCCCCCCCCCCCCCCCCTGAACTTTTTCGGCAGCGCGCTCTTCTGAAGTCTGACATTCATTTCTGCTAGTGGTTAAGGGCATCCGCATGTAGTCACTGCGCAAACGTTCTTCGGCAGCGTCAGCTTGTTGCCTGGCACGATTACAGCGTTGATGCCACACCGCTTCTGCTTGTCGCTTCGCTATGACTGCAGGGTCTGTCAACGCATGCTGTTGTTGCCGTCTTGTACAGTCTGCGTCACTCTTGTGCAGAGTGTTCGAGCAGTGTGCTGCAGGCAATAAAAACAAAAATTAGAACGCAGCCCATGGCTTCCAAGCAGAGTGGTCGTGGTCGCCTTCTTTCCAAGTCTCTGGGGTTCAACTTGCGCGTAAGCGTTGCCTCTAAATAGTAGAAACTGCGACAAGGTGTCGGTTTTTGTGCGGCTGAGTGCGTCGCGCGAGCGCTCCGCACAAGGGTGGCGCGGACTGTACTTTGGTGTTCAGGCTATTTTGCTGGGCGCAAAGCATCTACATCGACATTAGGAGTCCCGGCGTAAAGTGAGGCGAAGGTTGTGCGCAGCAAGCGCGGTAGCAATCCGGTAAGAGAAGCTGTGCGCGCTCTGAGAGCCACACGTGGCGTTCGTCACTGCAGGCTAGGCAGGAAAGAGAAGAAGCACGTTTGTACCTTGAAGGCTCGGGTGCCGAAGCGCAAGTGCCATTCAGTGGAAGAATATAGTCCTGAAGAAGACGGGGGGACTGGCCAACAAGTTCACAGAGAAGAATCGACCCCTTTCTCGGGTTTAAAGGCCCGTTCACACTTGCCCAAAAATCCGGCGAGCGAAGCGGATTCGGCCGCTTTTGACGCCGAGCGACGCGGAAAGCGGCGCGGCGAGGCCGATCGGGCTGGACCCATTTCCGCCGCGCGGCAACAAACATGGCGGCGCGCTTCGAAGCCGGACCCCCTGCTTCGGACTGAATTGTCGTTATTGCTGCCTTTTTCAGTGCGTTCACTGGCCAGAAATGCGGCACAGCTCTATCGCTTCCTCTCACCTGGCCTCCAAGAAACCGTTGAAGTGATAAATTTGTTTTCTGTTTTTATTCAGAGTGACGAGTCCACCGCTTCTAGGCTTAGCAGCAGTGTCGGTTTGTTGACAGTAATGGTTCCCGCCCTGACAGCCAGATGGCGCCACTACACGCTGAGTTTATTTTTGCGTCTGTGCTAGCGTACGCTGAACTAAAAGTGAGAATGTGCCTGCATGCATACGCTTATGGTACGTAGACAGCGTAAATTTATGCTCGTTTCTCACTATATCTGTGTATGCCACTTGAAGCGACGGTGTGGAAAAGCGAGAAACAGCAGCGGCGCGGCGGATCCGCCTCGCCCGCGCGTGAACAAGTGGGAACAGGTCCTTGTTTTTGCGGCGAGCGAATCCGCTTCGCTCACCGTATTTTTGGGCAAGTGTGAACGGGCCTTAACACTGCAAGGTGACAAAAAACGTCTCCTTTTTTTCTTTCCTGCCTATCTTTAGCTGCAATGACTGTGTTTTTTTCAGGATGTGTTTGTTCAGAATCGTTCATAATGCGACCTCACGTTCGTAGTGGCCCAAGTGCCTCCAGCGGTTTTTATTTGTTGGCTCAATGGAACAACTGCTAGGCTGCCGTTAAACTGCAGGTTCCCTGCCGCACCGAGCGAGTCACGTGACCCTCCTCCTTCGCCCTTGCGCGCTCTGCCTACCCTCGCACTAACTGGGCCACCGCGTCCCGTAGACCTCTGCTCCTCCGCCAGACAGCACGCCTCTGTCCCCGCTCCTCCGGCTTCTTCCCCACACGGGACGCCTTTTTCGCTAGCGACCCATTCAGTGTTATCGCAGTGATTATTGAAGTTCGAGGGGTGATTTTGTTTTTTTCTTTATTTCAGAGTGCATAGAAACAAATGTTTCTATGCACAAAAAAATTGACCTGAACTACAAAGCATGATTAATGAGTTAGACAGGCAGAGCAGAAGGGTGGGGCTAAAAATTAGCATGCCGAAAACCAAAGTAATGTACAACACCCTAGCAAGGAAACAGCAGTTCGCAATTGGTAGCGAGGTGCTGGAAGTAGTAAGAGAATATGTCCACTTTGGGCAGGTAGTGACCGCAGATCCGGATCATGAGAGGGAAATAACTAGAAGAATAAGAATGGGGTGGAGCACATAGGGCAGGTTCTCCCAGATCATGAATGGCCGTTTACGAATATCGGACCTCAAGAGAAAAAGTATACAACAGCTGTACCTTACCGGTACTCACCTATGGGGCAGAAACGTGGAAGCTAACAAACAGGGTTCAGCCTAAGCTAAGGACAACGCAGCGAGCTATGGAAAGGAAAATGATAGGTGTAACGTTAAGAGATCGGAAGCGGCCGGAGTGGGTGAGGGAACAATGTAACGTTAAGAGATCGGAAGCGGCCGGAGTGGGTGAGGGAACAAACGCGGGTTACTGACATCCTAGTTGGAATCAAGAGGAAGAATTGGGCATGGGCAGGGCATGTAGTGCGAAGGCAAGATAATCGATGGTGAAGGCAAGCCTAGCAGGGGGCGGCAGAAAGTTAGGTGGGCGGATGAGATTAAGAAGTTTGCGGGATACGGTGGCCGCAACTGGCAAAGGACAGGGTTAATTGGAGAAATATGGGAGAGGCCTTTGCCCTGCTAGCGGGAGTAGTCAGGCTGATGATGATGATGATGATGATTATGATGAGAAACAAATGTCTATGGCTGCGATGCACAACGTAGTGGAGGACTGGGGATTAGTTTCGGCTACGTGAGCATATACCGAAATGTTAATACACAGGCTACTTTCTATCAAAATTCACAGTTGTGTACAGTAGTTGGCGTTCGTTACCGGTGAACTTGCACGGCGCCCTTGCAGCACGCTTAACACCGATTAAAGTCGTTTTTCCTCACCGCCAGGTTTGGGTGCCCATTCTGAGATAGGCAGGTACTGGGCCTATTTTTTCCTTCATAAATCATTATTAATTTAGGTTTTGTGCAGCTCCTTTAGACTTATGTTAGCTGGCTGCCTCAGTAACTTTTTTTTTTTTTGTACAGACTCCTGTTACATGGAGCGTCAAGCATGACCTCAAATATTGTTGCGAAAGCAACGCTACGCTAGTCGCCGAGCCATTTCGCGGAGCCGAGGAAAGGCCATACTGTGCATGCGCGAGGAGCAGTGACGTCACACGGCGCACAGCTGGCGCGCCGCCGCCGTCGCTGCACGGGTGACCCAGAGGTGCCTCCGCCGCGCTCACCAGTAGCGCATGCGCAGTAGCGGCGCATAGATAGCGTGCCGGGGCCGCCGCCGCTGCAGCGCACTCTCCATCGCCTCTCTCTCTATTCTCGTTGCTTTTGCAATCCTGCATAGTTAACCAGCGCTAAACCACTGCCAATTTTCAATTGCGGTCGACATTGCACTGTTCACTCCGTATAGCAAAAGTGCTGCCAAGGATTAGGGCAAGACTGCGATTGCAGGGAGCTGTTCTTCAGCGAGAATGAATGGAACTTCTGTTTTCTTTGTTTTTTCGTCCAGCTATGCCGCGAGGACTCCGAGTGGGAGAAGTACCCGCATGGACTCGTCCTCAAAGTCGTCAACTGGATCGAGAGCCAACAGACAGAGTTCATCGGTAAGGGGGCGTCTACACAACATGTCTCATCGTTGCGCTCCTGGACCGGCTAGCCGAATGATTAAGTAGTGAATGAAATCAAATCAAATAAAATTTATTGAACGCGCGTGAAGGGAAACATACAGAAGGATATACGCAACAGCGTCACAAAGTCCATGGGCTGTACTGGGACCCCGAACAAGTAACAAACATAAAAATACAATTAAAACTGCACGTTCACTAATTGTACAAGGAATATTAGAAGAGGTACTTCGAAAAGAAAAGGCAGGAAAAATTGTGGTTCTGAAAATATTATTTACTACTTGACTGAGAACGTCAGACACCAAATGACAAGTTTTTAATCGGGCAAAGTAATACCATCAAAACCCGGACCTGCTTGAGGTGTGAGATCGTTAAAGGCACTTCCCCAGTAATCACAGAGAACAGTGAAAAAAAATGATACAATGAATCCTGGAGTGAGATACAGCAGCTAAGTAATTGGAAGTACGGCAAAAAACTCCCTAAATGTATTAGGAGTAGGGGGTGGGTCATTATAAATGGTACCATTATATCTGATTGTGGAAGTACAAGAATTTCATGAAAGTACATGTTAAAAAAACCATTTGGAAGTTCTCTTTTTTTTAAATGTTATTTTCGTGTTTAGTAAAAAATCGGATTCATAATAACGTTTTTTCGCCTTTTTTAATGGCCACTTTAATACGTTAGAATATTTTTTATTGCGGGATGCCAAAAGGGAATAAACACCTGCCTTTTAGTATTTTTAAACAGGTTTTATTTTTACGCATGTATTCTAATAAAGAATTCGTTACCCAGGCATTTCAGGGGAATCTGAAGCGTTTTTGCATTTTACATGAGTAGTGCAACCTGATTTAGCATTATTAAATAGAATGCAGAATAACTTTAGTTCTTCCTCTGGTCCGAAAGCGATAAAATGGCAGAGAAGTAGGGGTGTGCGAATATCAAAATTTTCGAATACGAATTGAATACGAATAGTTGGTTCCGAATATCGAATCGAATATCGAATAATCAAGGACAGACGCATTTAACCACTACAAAACATTTATTTCAGCGCCCAAGAACATTACAGCTCAACTGTCGATGATTAAATGAACACCAGAGGTGTCTGTGGCTGCACAAAAAGTACCAAAGTCTCGAACATTATTCTTAAAAGAGTGGAAATATTGATTAAGGCTAGCTTGCCATCAGCAGAAAAGCGCGTTGCTGGGATGAACATAAAAGGTTGTCGTGAAGGAAAACCAGCTGCTCCCCATGGTCAGGCAGAAGTAGTTCCCTTCTAGCTGAAACGACTCCTCCAGCCACAGAAAATGCCCTCTCACTTCGCAGTGACCTGACACGTATTGCGAGGTACTTCGTGCACAGCTCTGACTATACCAGCTTCGCAGGTATAGCCACAAAAAAGCTCACCAGCGCAGTAAGCTACGGCACTTGAAGGAAGAATTTTCCTTCTTCCAGCGCATTGCTCTGGGCGCCGCCATGTTATGTATCTGTCGAAAGGGCTTGCGGACCGAAATGAACGCCGGTGCTCACAATGAATATTCGGCTAGATACGAATATTCGCGTCCGGTCGAATATTCGAAACAACACGAATACTTGGATTTCGAATCGAATACGAATACTAAAAATATAATATTCGAAATATATTCGAAAATTTCGAATATTCGCACACCCCTACAGAGAAGTTAATTGAGCTGATTCGCTCGATATATTTTGTTTATTGAAAGCAGTAGTAATATAGCACGAATCAATTAGAAGGCGGTCTGAGTTGAATGCAAGCAAAATTGGAAAATGGTCAGTAATATTGCTATGAATGACACTAGTGGCTGGCGGCAGGGTGAAATTAGATAAAGCGCGTTCTAAAAGTGTACACGTTTCAAATGAGGACAGCCTAGTTGGAGACATTATGAACGACTCAAAACCGCGCTGACTGAAACAGTCAGAATAAGCAGAGGCAGGGTTGGAATCAATAAGATAATATTAGTGTCACCTACAGTTACATCGCCTTTATTTTCATAATATAATTTCATGAAGACGGTATCGAGGCTGATTATAAATTCTGAGACAGCTGAAGAGGGAGACCGATAAATGCATCCAAGTATGAAGCACTGACGTGAACTTGTGAGAAATGTTCCACCAGTTTCAATACATACCAATTCGCAGTGTGCTACGTTGAAGAAAATATCTTGTCGACGTGCGTAAGATATGTCAGGTGATATGAAGCTGGCAGCATCACCGTGAGTATCGGACGAACGGTGACAACACTCGGCGTGATACGAAGGAAACCCAGATAAATTACGATCACCTTTAGAGAGCCAAGTTTTAGATATGCAGGTGTAATGAGCTGACTGATTAAGCATAACGATAAAATTAGTTATACTCTTGCAGTTCTTGCGCAAACTTCGCGCATTGAAATGGAGCAAAGATCTACAGTTCAGATGAAGCAGTCATTTAAATTTTTCAGGTGATGTCAACATGACGAAATATTGTGTGCAAACGCACGGTTGATGGTAAAAATGCGCATGTCACGTCCATGAGAAAATGCTCAGGTCTGATTCGGAGGAATGCGGTAAACTCTTCTATCAGATGACTTGCTGGCATTGATCTGACAGTTATCGGTCCACAGAAACCGGCAGAATTTTTATTTCTTCAGATGAATAGCCTTTGAAAACTGCTTCTTCTTGTCGAGTGTAAAATACTTTTCCGCGTGCACCGTTTTGTTCTATCCACTAAAAAAACAAAAACAATCTGGATTAACTGAAGGCGAGCCTTGCGTGCTTTGCGGAAAAATTCTTTTTTTTTCGGTCCCGGGAGCAAGAATGAGCCATAATATTCTCTGTTGCTTTGAGTGCAGCGCGGTGAGCCGTCAAAGCAGAAATCTGAACCCACAGCTGAGCAAAAATGCTGGTTTATTGTTCCTATATTGTCAGAGTGACTTTGCACGGTAATATTTCCTTTGGATGAGTAAATAAAATTACCGAAGACACTTTGGAAATTCTAAAGTGTGCTTGGCGAAAGCCTCGTCCGTTCTGCCTCCCTTGCTTTCTCATCTGGTGACATGTTAAGTCGTCGCATGCGCATTCGCTCTTTGTTCTTCTGGCGTTTGGTGTTGGGGGAATCCGGCGTCCGCTGCCGCTTCCCCGAACCGCTTGGCGCGGAATCACGGGGCCGCTTCGGAGCCATGCGTCTCACGCACTCCACTGCAACGAGACGTCTGGCGAAGGAGCGGCGGTGCAGCTGGCACCGCCGGCGCGTGCGCGCTCGTTCTACCGCTACTGTGTGACGTCACAGTTGCTATGCACAGCTGCGCCCCCCACCGGCGCGCCGGTTCAGCGCCATCTTGAATTGCCGGTTGCAAAGCAGGGGAGGAGGTTGCGCCGCTGCGCGGAGGAGAGGCCATAGTTGGCACGATTCCAGCGCACGGACGGACACCGCGAGCATGAGCCATAAAAGGCTTTCGCCTTAAAAAATAAATGCGCATTTGGCAACACACAGATCGGCTTGCGTGCAGGGTCAACGTCTTGAGACCATATCGCAAAGCACAGCAGGCGGAGAGAGGAGGCGAGCGGGACGTGGTTTGTCCCCTTCCTTTTCTTTCCCTTGTGAAATTATTTTTTCTTTGCTCTGCGGTGCCATGCTTTTGAATGTTTACCAAGTGATGGCAACGGCAGAAGGAAGGAGGCGAAAGCAGACAGAAAGCCAAAGACAACACACTTAGAAGGTTGTCGCTACTTTAGTGCTTTTAACGACATCTTGGTACCGCGCATAGGGTGCACAATTGGTGAGTTCTTCTACGATTTCTCCTGAACGATGCGTATTCCAAAGAAGCGCAGTGGCAAAGATTTTAATGGCATTACGTCACCCAAGGGCAAGAGGTAGAAACCGACCGAGGAACCAAGTGCACTTTATGGACAGTCCTTAAATGCGTTCTGGAGCAGACGGGTGCTGCTCGATCGAATCGAACTCATTTTCTTTGTTCTCTTTTCTGTTTTTTTTGCCCGTGTTAGGGCGCGGCTTTCCAACTGCGTCGGCGTGACCGTTTGTGTGTGCTTCTCTCTCCAGAGTCGACGTCGCGCCTGCTGGTGGAGCTCAGCGAGGAGATCCCGTGCCAGCGGCCCCTGGTGACCTTAAAGGGCCGCTTCTTCGCTACCGAACGTTTCCCCATCGGCGCGGCGGACAGTGAGTGACTCTCGCGTCTCCTCGGAGCCTCTTTCCAGCGCTTGCGCTGCATTCACACAACGAACTGAACCTTACTTAGAATTGATGACATCAGCTGGAAAAGGTGTTAGAGTTTTAACGCAGTTAAACCGTGTAGACGTACGAAAGCACGTGTTTAGCCTGGTTGACCCATAGTTTTGCTTTGCTGGGTGGTCGGCACGCCTGGCGACGATATTAAGGTGAAAGCCTTTATTGGCTCATACTGTCGTCCGTTAGCACAGTGATATGTTTTGCCGAGCTAGTAGCGTGTCCCACCAGGCATCGGGTCCAAGAGCACCGCCGCTGTGCCGAAGGAGGAAGGAACGTGGGCCGGAGACGGGGAGTAGGGGAAGTGAAGGAAAAACGCTTTATACACTTATTTACATAGTTACATGATTATTTACATTATGTACATAGAGCGGGACTGAGAATGGATCTCAGTGGAAGGGGAACGTCTTCGTCAACCGTAGTCGACTGGAGCTAGCAGGCTTCTCTCGGCCACACTCACGGCCGAGTTAAATATCGTTCGGATTCCCCAGATCCCTGGCTGGGGAATAATGTTCGACGAGCACTGTCCAATCGTATGGACCGAAGGGGACGTTCTTGTTACCACCCACGGCTGGGCAGGTGCGGGATTTTCCACTCTTTCGCAGCTGGGTCGATGAGAGGGGGAGATGCTGACTCATCCAGCCCTGCGGGAAAGGAATCTCCCGAAGTCTTCCAGCAGGTGAATGAACTTGCTTTCCCGCCGATTGCCCAGAACGCGAGTCGGGGACTCAGAATTCTTCAATTAACCACCAGCGTGACCGGCGCCGGCACGTCGCCTCCGCTGTGGTCGCTCGGACAATACCTCCGGCGCGTCTCCGGCCTTCGCCGCTATAGTGGTCACCTCCGCTCAAGGAATTTCGCTGGGGTTACTGCTGACAATGGCCCTTGAGTCCCAAGGGCGTCCGCAGAATTTTTTGCAGGGGGGGGCCCCGTTGGTGCCCCGGGGGGGGGGGGGGTATGTTCGTAGCAGAAAGGCGCTATTTGCGGAGTAAATTTATTTATTTATATATAAATAAAAATTAAACAAAATGCACACATGAAAGAAAAATTACAAACAGCAAATTAAAGCGCGGCTAGGAGAGGTACATTGGAGTTTATCAACGAAGAAACAACTAAAATTAATAAAAATGCAAAAAGATGCTATATCACTTCGTGGAGAAGAGTGCTCAGTCTTGCTGCATACGGGTTCTCGACTCACCCGGATTGATGACCAGCACACAGCACAATATGTTCACAAACACGCAACTACAGTCACTCAGTCAGTCTTCCTTGAACAGCAACTGTAGGCGCCTCGGATTTTTCTGGGCGAATTGCGTAATTACACGTGTGATAAATTCACTTCTGTGCTTAATTACACGCTCTCGGTGCACACTCATCATACACATTGATTGGAAAAACTGTTGAACGCGTACGTTGAAAACAAAAGATGACTATATATACAACGAAAACTTATTTACAAGATAAATGCACGCTCGCAGCTTCATACACCTCGCTCCATCTTGCTTGCGCATCCGCACAGTCGAGCAACCACACACACACTGCTCTCCGCTCGTTTTCTCGTCCGCTGTCTTGGTTGTTCTCAGCTTCGCTGACAACCGGCCACTAAAAACACCCAAGCACAAACACAGAGGCGCGCACACGTGCAAGGGCTTACTTGCCGCAGTATCCCCGAATGCGCACTTTGCGGGTGAAAGGAACGCCGCGCAACTTCCGAGGGGAAGGGACACTCGCCACTCCAGTCGGAAAATTTGTTTTTGTGTTTTTATGGGGTTCAGAGCCCCAAAACGACTCAGGCTATGAGGGATGGAGTAGTACAGAGTTCCGGGTAATGTCGACCACCTGGGTCTCTTTACCATGCACTGACACGCACAGTACATGGGCGCTGTTGTGATTTGAGGCCCAGCCAGAGGTGACAGGCGAGCCAGGCAGGCGCCATCGGGCTGCGTTGACCAAAGGCGCTGGTTTTCGCAGAAGACGCAAAGAACGCTGGTGTGGGGGCGCCTCGGGAGACTGCGTCGCCGTGAACAAAAGCAGCTAATCCCCTTTGCCGGAGATTCTGAAAGCGGCGCTTCTACCGAACTGCGCTACCCGTGGATCGGAGGAGACAGCGAGCGGCGGCGGCGCCAACTCATCGCCCGCTTGCCCCTGAGCAGCCCGACAAAGCGGGGGTGGACACGGCTGATTTTACCTTCCCTCCTTAAGAATTCATCGGTGACCGGCGTAACGATAGGCGAAAACAAGATGCCCCGTGCACTGTCTGCCTCCGTGTCGCTATCTCTCTAGAGATCAAAGAAACAGACACCCATCTCAAGGCGGCTCGAAACACATGCTCGCCGGTGCCGCTGTATGTCTGGAACAGGTCGCCCTTCAGTAGAGCTAACGATGGCGTGGTTTGAAAACGGCGGAACGACGCACGCCCGGACGCGGCATTTCGCAGATGTGACCATGCGGGGCTGCTTTTACCCTTTTGACTGAGCGCACCACCGCCCCTGGCGTGCGGCCATCACTCACGGTTCGAGTGAGTGATTTTCCAGGGGGGTGCAGCCGCCCCCCCCTTGCCCCCCCCTCCGGACGCCCATGCCCTTGACATTCCTGCTACACTAATCCGCTGAGGCTCGGAGGGGCATTCCAAGCATCCCACTTCCCACCGCCGTCGCGAGGTTGTCGGCCTCGTTGATTGTTCACGGTAGCTGCTTGATCGGGCCCACGTGGTCAGAAGTACGGTCACAACAGCTCGTCCGCCGCCCGAAGAGGTCTCGTAGTGGTTGCAGCCAACGCTGCTGCGCGCAGAGACCTGGAGTTGTGTCCGTTCGGCTTTTGGTCACAGCTGGGCCCAAAGGTTCTTCTTGCTTCGTTGACAGCTGTAACGAGCTCAACCAGCAAAGTCCAAAGCCCAACAAGCAGAAAGCGCCAAACCGACTTTAAGAACTGCCAAGCTGTTTTCGGTCAACAAAGTCTCTTTAGAGAAAATGAGCTGTCGCGTGAAATTTACTTCCGCCTCCGAAAGTTTCCAAGTTTGACCAAACCAGAATACACAGAGCTTATTTAGCCAAAAGGGAAAAATTTCCTAAAATTTTGGGGGGGTGCCGTAGCACGGTTTATGTCACAGAAAGCCACCGCCCGTGAGAGCACAAAGGGAAGGTGGAGCTGCTGAACACACATACAAAACAGACAAAAATGATTCCCGCTAAAGCAAAAAACAAAATACAAATTTGCATAGCGGATTAACGTCCGGGGAGTCAGGAAAGGGCATTACACGGGAAAGCTTCGGCTGAGGCCATCAGCGTTGCCATTACTCGCACCTTTCGGCAACGCATGTGAACTGAGTCCCGCAATGCCAAGCTCCGAAATTTCGCTGTCATTTCGCATAGGAGAGTGTAATGAACAAAAGACAAAAAACAAGCATTAAACTGAATATGAGATTATGCGTCATATCCGCCCCTTGCGCGGCCGTGGTCCGAGAGCTGCTTTAGCAGATGAGACATTACATAATGCTAGGAATTTCAGCTTGCATTTCTGTACAGGAGAGTTAAATGAACAAAAGAAACAAGCATTCAACTCAAGACGGGATTATTCCTCGAATCCGTCTACAAACAGCGTTGCGACTCAAGGAATTTACTGGTTCCTATTTTTCAGCCGCCCCCTTCGCGGCCGCGGTCCGATAGCTGCTCTAGCAGGTGCAACAGGACACAAGGCTAGGAATTTCAGCTTAGGACCCTTAACTGTTCCTCGTCCAAGTCTCGTGGTTCTGAAGTTTGGCTGACGCTCAGAAAGCAGAACGCGAGAAGGGAACGGACGAGTGCGAATGCCGTGCCAGCGTATCCGTCTCTCTCGGATCGGGTTCGCGCGTTGCGTTCTCTTGGCTTGTGTTCCCACGGGGCGGGTGCGAACTCTTGAGCACCGAGGTGCCAAATTGGGGCGGCTACGCGGTTCGGATTTCAGTCGAGCAGTCAACAAGAGCCGCACTTTCCCCTTAATTAACTCTTCCCGTTTGGCCACCTCTGTGCGCTGCCGCTCCGTGGAAACCTTCGCAGGTGGTTTGCGTGGCGCGTCACTAGCAATCGCTGAACCATTACAGGTAAAGTCGCTGGCGTTCGCCTCACCATGAGTTTGTAAAATTGCCTGTTCTAGCTCACCACCGTGAGAATTTATAAGGCTTACAGGGCCAAGTTTGCCCTCTTCACCCGCGTGCTCTGCTGGCGCTGCGAATCCTGGAGCCTTCGAACTGGTGAGGACCTGCGCAGCGTTATCTCCAAAACTAAGGCTCTTTTCTTTGGGCAGCATATCCAAGCGATTTGATAAAATTGAGGGATACTGCATAGGCAGGTTTTGGGAGACGGCTGCCTTGGTCAGACGCAGCTCGAGCGGGCTCTCGTTCGCGACGCGGGCAGTAAGTTGGTCGTGTTGGATACCTTTCCTATCCTTATACTGGCGGTACAGCAGGCCAGAACGGAGCTGGAAAGGTATGTTCTTCCGTGACACACCTATGTCACTTTGGTGACTCAAGTTGCGTAGAGATTGTTCTTTCTCTTGCTCAGCGGTGAACGTTTCTCTGTCCACACGAAGGAGTTCGAGAAAGCCATCTGAGTGGGGCAACACTAGATTCGTTTTCAGTTCCTCACCTAGCCCCAGCTCATCACTTGCGCCTACTTCGGAAGACTCACTATAGCCTGCACTATTGTCGGTACTCTTTACCCCTGTGCTACCAGTGAGTAAGTCCTGGGCTGGCTCGTCATTAGGTAGCGCGGAGCCGTCACAGCTTAAGTCGCCGGCGTTCGTCTCATCGTCTGTTTGTAACAAAGCCTGCTCTAGCTCATCACCGTGAGAATTTACAGGCTTCGGGCTTACAGGTTGAGGTTTTCCCTCTTCAACCACGTGCTCTGCTGGCGCCGCGACCTCACGAGCCTTCGAAATGGTAAGGACCTGCGCAGCGTTATCTCCAAAACAAAGGCCTTTTTCTTTGGGCAGCATATCCAAGCGATTTGAGAAAATGGAGGGATGCTGCTTAGGCAGGTTATGGGAGACGGCTGCCTCGGTCAGACGCGCCCCGAGCGAGCTCTCGATCGCGACGCGGGCAATAGGCAAAGACACACTGGTTTCATTGGAGCATAACTCAATTTCGGGTGTTTGGTCGCGAGCGGCTGTCGTTCCCTCATCGTTAAACTGATCATTGTTTCGAGGCAGCGCTGAGGCGCATTCCTCGCCTACAATAGAACTTGCAGTTGCCGCTTTCAGCGCGCGACTGCTTTCTGGAGGACGACATTTTTGCGCTGCGCCTACGCCTTTCTGGGTTGAAAGGGAAATCTGCGCGGCATCGCGCTTTTCAGCTAACGCCGCGCTCTGGCTTGGAGCTCCACAGTCGCTGTCAGGTTTGCCCTCTTCAACTACGTGCTCTGCTGGCGCTGCGAATTCACGAGCCTTCGAAGTGGTAAGGACCTGCGCAGCGTTATCTCCAAAACAAAGGCCCTTTTCTTTGGGCAGCATATCCGAGCGATTTGAGGAAATCGAGTGATGCTGCTTAGGCAGGTTTTGGGAGATGGCTGCCTCGGTCAGACGCACCCCGAGCGGGCTCTCGTTTGCGACGCGGGCAATGGGCAAAGACACGCAGTTTTCATTCACGATTTTAATTTCACTTCGCGCCGAAACCTCCTGATTTAATGTCGAATTCCTCTCGGCGCGCTTCGCCAGTAAAATTTGCAACTCCAAACGCATTAAAGCAAGTTGCCTTTCATCGGCTTCCTTGAGACGAAGGCGTTCTTTTTCTATCCTGTCAGCCTCCTCCTTGCGTTCTTTTTCAACCCTGTCGGCCTCCTCCTTGCGTTCTTTTTCAGCCCTGTCGGCCTCCTCCTTAGCGTTCCTGATTCCCTCCTGAATGACTTCCCAGGTCTCCCAAATTTTTTCACCCTCCTCCTTAGCACCACATTCCTTAATAGCCTCAATCAGCTGCGGCTTTCTGTGACTTTTCCTGGCCTCAATACCCAGCTTTTCACACAGCAACATCAAGTCTGGCTTCTTTAGTTTGCCCAAATTCATGGCAATTCTCGAACGAGGACTTTCAAAAATAAGCTGCTACGTGAAATGCTTTAGCGAGCACGTGCAGAAGATTAATCTACAGGTAGTGATAAATTTCCAGAGTTATCAAGCCTGGCAGATTCTTAAAGAAAGTCAAGCGCTCACCACTGCTGAAGCCAGGACCAAGCGTGGAAGATCCCGCCGCTGCCACCAGTTGATATGTTTTGCCGAGCTAGTAGCGTGTCCCACCAGGCATCGGGTCCAAGAGCACCGCCGCTGTGCCGAAGGAGGAAGGAACGTGGGCCGGAGACGGGGAGTAGGGGAAGTGAAGGAAAAACGCTTTATACACTTATTTACATAGTTACATGATTATTTACATTACGTACATAGAGCGGGACTGAGAATGGATCTCAGTGGAAGGGGAACGTCTTCGTCAACCGTAGTCGACTGGAGCTGGCAGGCTTCTCTCGGCCACACTCACGGCCGAGTTAAATATCGTTCGGATTCCCCAGATCCCTGGCTGGGGAATAATGTTCGACGAGCACTGTCCAATCGTATGGACCGAAGGGGACGTTCTTGTTACCACCCACGGCTGGGCAGGTGCGGGCTTTTCCACTCTCTCGCAGCTGGGTCGATGAGAGGGGGAGATGCTGACTCATCCAGCCCTGCGGGAAAGGAATCTCCCGAAGTCTTCCAGCAGGTGAATGAACTTGCTTCCCCGCCGATTGCCCAGAACGCGAGTCGGGGACACAGAATTCTTCAATTAACCACCAGCGTGACCGGCGCCGGCACGTCGCCTCCTCTGCGGTCGCTCGGACAATACCTCCGGCGCGTCTCCGGCCTTCGCCGCTATAGTGGTCACCTCCGCTCAAGGAATTTCGCTGGGGTTACTGCTGACAATGGCCCTTGACATTCCTGCTACACTAATCCGCTGAGGCTCGGAGGGGCATTCCAAGCATCCCACTTCCCACCGCCGTCGCGAGGTTGTCGGCCTCGTTGATTGTTCACGGTAGCTGCTTGATCGGGGCCACGTGGTCAGAAGTACGGTCACAACAACAGGGTGTCATACCTTTGGCAGCTTGTTAACTCGTGTTAACTCGGGAGCTAAAACAGATAGGAGAAAACGAGCGGTTGCTTCAGATAGAAGAGAAAAAGATGAACCTAGAAGCCACGTTGGATGACTGTAGAGTAATTAGTTAATTAATTACAGTCAAAAATGCCAAAATTGCGCCGAAACAGCGCGGCCGTCGATATAACCACGGGAACAGTGTGACGTCACATCCACCGGAAGTCATCACGGCATAGTGGAAATTGCCACAGAATGGTCGGAAAAACATCAGATTTGTGTCAAATTAGACGGCAAAATGTGTAATTAAGCGTAATTAACACTTAAAATTTCCGAAAGATGTATATTTGGGTATCGATATAACCACGGGAACGGTGTGACGTCACATCCGCAGGAAGTCGTCACGGCATAGTGTCCTCCGTTTTCGCCTCTAAACACTTTTGTTGCCGCCCCGCCGCGGTGGCTCAGTGGTTACGGCGCTCGGCTGCTGACCCGAAAGACGCGGGTTCGATCCCGGCCGCGGCGGCCCAATTTCGATGAAGGCGAAATTCTAGAGGCCCGTGTGCTGTGCGATGTCAGTGCAGGTTAAAGAACCCCAGGTGGTCGAAATTTCCGGAGCCCTCCACTACGGCGTCTCTCATAGCCTCAGTCGCTTCGGGACGTTAAACCCCGATAAACCAAACCAAACCAACTTTTGTTGCCAAAGTGTGCTCGCAATTTTAGACTCAGGTTAAGCTCTGATCGAGGTTAAGCTCATCTGACCTGTTCGCACCGCAGGTGGAAGTTGATGGAGACGGCGATGTGCTATGCGCAGCGAGAGAGAGTGTTGCAGTTTAACACGAGGCGTGATCGGATAGCCTAGTGCTTTCGTGCAGTGGCCACTGAAGTTACTCTCTTCGCGCGCCGCGGGTTCGAATGCAGTGTCGCGCCATTATTTTTCTTCTGCCATTATTTTTCTGTTACAGCTCCTTCTCTCGAGCGGTGGGAGACCGTGCTGGCTAGCTCTGACCCCAGAACGCAAGTTTTGGCGGTGGAGTGGGCTGACAAAGTCGTCGAGGGCTATGTACTCTCGACCACTTAACGCGACCTCTTGCCAAGCTCTTTCCGGCGAACAAAATGTTTTACAATCAATTCTCCTGCGCCCTAAAGGTTAGGCACCCCACAAGATTCTTGGCTGGGTTTGAACCCGAAAAGTATTGTTCTCGCACTGAAAGGAGGCAACGGACTGAGAGTGGTCACGGACGAGCGCTGAACTTCCAGCGAGTTTTATCGTGAACGATTCACAAATATATGCATGGTGTCCGAATAAGTGCAAGGTAGAGTGGTTGTGCTTTCAAAACACGGTGGCTTATGATGCGGAACCAGAGCCGTCTTCGAAGAGTGGGGCGTACGAAACCATTAATAACGTCATAACTAACAAACAAAACCGTGCTGTCATAACCACGCGTGTTTCGGCGGTAAAAATAGATCTTCGAACGCGTTCAGGTTCCTTGCGGCACACAAGACAAGGGCTAAGAAAGAAGGCGCGACGAGTGGTGACTACAAACGCAATTTTTCGGTTGTCTGTTCTCGTTGTGCAAGTAAATTTCAGGTTCTCTTTCCTTGCACCAGAGGTGCCCCGCCGGAGACGGTTTGTTTAACTGGAAGACTGAAGCTTTTCTTCGCACCAGGGGTGCCCCGTCAGAGACGGTCTTACGATGAGTTGACACGCAGGGGTAAGGCGAATGCTTGACGATTTATATACAGCTATTTATATTGCATATACAAGTTCAGGCACTGGAGACAATTTAAGCAGCAAAAGACAAACAACAAAAAGGGTGAAACTGGCTAACACTAGGGGAGGCCCCTACTCGGCATAGCCGAAGATGCACAGCATCTCACCTTAGCCCAGAACCCCGCTTCCGGCTCCGGGGCCCGGTTTTAAAGCCCTAAAGGCCCGGCCCACATTTGGTAGCTTCCAATCATGTTGCTCCTTAACATGATTGGCTCTTCAAGGGCATGGCCAGCCCTCCGGCTTCCGTAGGGCAAAACGCCCTTTCCATTGCAAAATAAAAGTAAAAACAAACACAAATACACATTCGTGCCAGCAAGTGCGCGAATCGGTACCGCGGGGCGGGGGGGGGGGGGGGGGGGGACACCCGTACTTCCCGGCGCGTTCGCGAGCGGCCGCGTTCCAAGAATGGAGACGCTTCGCTTTGAGTGCCCCCAGCCGCGTTCCGATGACCCCCCGTACGCTACCGATCCCTTACAGTGCATTTTTCCTTTGCCTTCGCCTCGTGCGTCACGCTTAATTAAGAGGCGCTACCCGCTGCTGAGAGGAAACGCGAACATGACGCGCAGGATGACAGCTCTCTTCCCTGCTATTCCGTGAATTTGGCTTCAATTCCTGATGTTGTGATTTCCGAGGCAGGTGTTCTCAATTTATTATCGAAGCTTGATGTAAAAAAATCTCCCGGACCAGATGACATTCCCAACGCATTCCTGAAGCGTTATGCAGAATGGTGTGCCAAGTACTTATGCATCTTATTTAACAAATCACTAAATGAAGGATCATTACCGGATGACTGGAGAACGGCAAGAATCAAGCCAATTCACAAAACTGGAGACAAAGCATCTATTCAGAATTACCGTCCGATATCGTTAACATCTACAGCATGCAAGGTTTTGGAACACATCATTCATAAACATATAGCAGATTTTCTTGAACAAAACAATTTTCTAACTAATGCACAGCATGGCTTCAGACGAGGATTTTCCACTGCCACTCAGCTAGTACAAACTATACATGATTTTGCGCAGGCAATAAATGAAGGAAAGCAGACTGACGCTATATTTATGGACTGTAAAAAAGCATTTGATAAAGTTTCGCATAACAAGCTTCTTCACAAATTAGGCAATGTACTAAAAAATGACAAATTACTCGCATGGATTACAGCCTACTTAAGAAACCGTCGTCAGTTTGTAGTAGTAAATAATTCCCCTTCCCCTCCAGTTCCTGTTGATTCCGGCGTTCCCCAAGGATCTGTTCTTGGGCCACTCCTCTTCTTGATTTTTATTAATGACATTGTCGATAACATCCCAGTTTCTGTTAGATTGTATGCTGACGATTGTGTGTTATATGAAAAGATTACTACTACTGAGGACCAAGTACGGTTAAATAACGATTTCACTAAGATAATAACATGGTGTGACCAATGGCAAATGTGCGTTAATTATGATAAAACAGTGTTCATGCGTATAACCCAGAAAAAGAAGCCTCTTTTGTTTAACTATACTGCTAAAAACAAAGTTCTCTCTCAAGTGAATACTTACAAATACCTAGGTCTGCGGATCTGCAATAACCTCTCCTGGACAGAGCACGTTGACAACGTTACAGCTAATGCCCTACGCAAACTATTTTTCCTCCGACGTGCTCTGAAGCTCGGCCCACCCAGTGTACGTTCACTTTCGTATAACACTATTATTCGCCCTATGTTAGAATATGCCGTCATAATCTGGGATCCTTTCACTAAATCTAACATTGCAAAGTTAGACAGAGTCCGAAAGAAAGCAGCACGGTTTATTTACAATTCATATAACCGCACATCTATCACTGCACTTCTTAATCAAAGTGGTTTGCTTCCAGTCTCTCACAGAAATCGCATCTGTCGTCTAAAATTTTTATTTCAGTTAATCAAAGGTCAGTACAATATTGACACATCCAATATTATATCGTTCTCCTCAGGGTACAACACAAGACAACGCCATGATTTTACAGTAACACCATTAAACGCACGAATTAACACCTTTAAGTACTCCTTTTTCCCCAGAACGATTACAGACTGGAATAATCTAACTAATGATGCAGTAACCAACCTTCACTAAAAAGGTTTGAAAGCCACCTTTAACTTTTTTATAATGTCCTACCACTACATTTCTTTGTTTCGTTCGTACTTTTTGAAATTGTGTTCTTGATCTTAAATTGTTGATCAATTGTTCTTGTATTGTTTGCTTGTTCCTGAGGTCGTTTTTGTTGTTTCCAGAATTTATGTATTGTGTGCCCACCCTGCGAAGGTCTTGTAAAAGATCGCAGTATCAATAAATAAATAAATGAACGTTTTTTTTTTAAATCGCTTTGTAATTTCGAACTGGCTGTAGTACACAACTAAAAACTTTTTAAAACCAGTAGCTGTAGTGGTGCTTAAATGACAAAAAGAATATAGTCTGTAGCCACTTATTTTTCTCTTATTTTTGTCGTAGTCACGGACAATTCTGGCGCTTCAGCTCCACTCCCCAGTTGGTGTCGCTTCGCTGGCATTTGGTTCTGGGCCGTTATCGGGACCCGCCTTCGCGACCTATGTCACTTGACCTCGGCCAGGAGTTATCGCCTGCGCATGCGCAAATATGCCAGCTTTTTGTCTTAGAGGGTGATGGACGCCATGCAGACGCAGCTTTTCCCAAGTCTAGACATCCGTTCAGTTTCTGCGATTTGCCGTGTGACAGGCCTTTAGCTCTCTTAAAGGGCCTCAGAAAGGGGCTCGCAGTAAAGTTGCGGTACGTCTGTGACGTTAAAGGACGCTGCTTCAGAAATATCCTCCAGCAAGGATGTTTTGAATGCGTTTGTTAGAAGCTCAGTCATATACCATCAAAATTCGAACGGAAATCAACATTCACGGGCTGATTTCCGCCCGGCTGTACTTCCCGTCCGCTGTCCCCTATTTGGCACTACTGTGATTATTTCTTAGTATGAACCAAGACGCCCAGTTTGCAGCATTGAGCCCTCCTTCTCTCGCTTCTCCTTCACTCTCTTTAGTTCCCTTCCCATGCGTAGGATAGGGTTGCCTGGTTGCCCTCGCTCAACTCTGTTTTCGTCTGTCTCTCTCTTTCTAACCGAAAGGCATTCCTTGGCTCTTTTCACTATTCGGTTGATATCCGTACGTGCCATGATCTTCTTGGCTCTAGCTCGAAAGTTTTCCATTTTTAGAAAAGTTTTTGTAGGCAGCACTTATTTTCGCACTGGGGTGCCCAATGATCTGGATAACAATTGTAATCCAAGCTGACCTGGATAACAAAGAACACCCATGTCTTTGTAAGCGTCCACGATGTGCAAGTTGAGCCTCGCTAACACGAAGCCGAAAGGGCCACGAGATTTATCCGTTATAGTCGCTTCTTCGTTATAGCGGTACGCGGCCTTCGTTGCAACTGGAACATGCCAACGGGTTCCCCTGTCAATATGAGTAGCGAGGAAAACATGCGGTCGTCCTCAACAAGCACACCGAGCGCTCACCACGGGCTTCATAGCCTGTAAAACGTGTTGTGGATAAATAATATCGGAGAGGACAGGAGGGGGTATTTTAAGAATATTTTGCTTCATTTTCTAGGTGCATAAAGGGCAACTGTAGAGGTTTTCGAATTCGGCCGAATTCGTGATACTTGCAGGTAAAGCATGCTGTCCTTTTGGGCTAGAGTTTGAAATGATGACGTAATCGTCGAGTAAATTGGGACGGCGTTCAAGTTTCTCTGCAGCGCACCGCCCCAAGTAGAGGGCGAATGATGACGCCATCTATGGTACCGGCGCATTTCCAGAGCATAAACACTTGCTCTGGAGGAAGGCGAAGCCCGCCGAGCGTTGTTCGACAGCTGATTCGCCATGTCTGCGCTAGTGAGAGCCGAAGTCATTAAGGGCTTCTTGAATAGGGCTACCCTATCGGTTAGGGGCGCAGGGGAAGAGGGGGGCGCCAGTGCGTATGCTCAGAACAATTACCGGACGGACATTACCAATGATCATTAAAACAAATAAGCGGCGGAATTTAGCAAAACGCGATTGTAAGACTGGTGGCTCGAAAGCAGGAGACACAAGGTTAGAAGTCTACAACTGAGAACGTATTTAAAAAAAAAAGGTGAATTTATAACACAGTTAAATAGAAATGAAGAAAAAAAGGCCGAACATGGTGGCAACCGTTACGACCGCTTTCAAAAGGGGACGCCCCTATCTTCCATTCATCCATCTCTATTCTCTCTGTCGCTGGCTTCGAAAAAAAAATGCGAGGACACTTTGGAAACTGAAGTGTTGAAAGGCGAAAGCCGAGGACACTATGCCGCGACGACATCCGGTGCATGTGACGTCGCACCGTTCCAGTAGCTATATCGATACCTAAATTATACATCTTTCGGAGATCTTAAGTGTTAATTACGCTTAATTACACATTTTCCCATCTAATTTGACACAAATCCGGCGTTTTTCCGATCATTCTGTGATAATTTTTACATTTCCGTCCCGACTTCCGGTGGATGTGACGTCACATTGTTCCCGTGGCTATATCGACGTCTGCGTTATTTCGACGCAATTTTGACATTTTTCACTATAATTAATTAACTAATTACTCTACAGTCATCAGACGTAGCTTCTAGATCTATTTTTTCCTCCTCTATCTGAAGCAACCATTCGTTTCCTCCTATATTTTTAAGTTCCCGAGTTAACACGCTGCCAAAGGTGTGACACCCTGTGCTAACAGGCGACAGTATGAGCCATTAAAGGCTTTCGCCTTAAAATGGTTGCTCCACTTCACAAGCGCGCTTCCGCCAGGCCTTCCACATTCGCACAGGCCAGAGAAGTGGACACTGCTGCAACTGCGCGCGCTTGAAGCACTGAGAACTGAGCGGGCGCTCTGCAGCGGCACTTTGGGGGGCGCCTGTCGGCGCGGAATGCGCCTGGCTCCATGCATGCATAAGCGAAGTGTAAAGGCGTGTGCTGCGAGGGAAGATTTGACGCATCACACTGTGCGATCGCTTGATCCTAATCGATTGCATTGGAACCCAAGCATTTGTCGCTGCTTCAGAACACAGTGAAATTCCTGGACAGTCAACATCTGCCGCAGCCCCTCCCTTTCTTCAGATGGCTGTGGAATTCCAGAGTGCGACAGGGGAGGACGAGCGTCACGAGCGACACAAGCGTACAGGCGCGGCCATAAGTAAACGGAGCACGCTATTGCGTTCGAAGTGCAATCACACTTTCTCCATTGGTAATGAAGAAGTGTTCATTGTTTACAGGAAAGCCCACCAACCTCCGCTGCCAGCATGCGCGCACCACAGCTGGAAATTTCAATTAGGTGACGCGTGAAAAATATTTGAAGACAGTTGCGTGCTCCGTTTACTTTTGTCCGGGCCTGTACATAGAGAGCCTACATGTCCGTCTTTTAGGGTGGTGACTGCTGGGTCCAAGGTTGCCTAACGGGGGCTGTGGCGGCTGCCAAACTTGACGGGCCGCCATCTTGGTCCCCAGCGTATGCCCTGTCTGCTTTGAGAAGCGCCCTGCTCGCTTGAGGAATATCGACAAAGCAGCTTTTCAAGAGCGTCCTCCTGCTGAACACGGTCGAGAATGCAGGATCGGTCGTTTACTGCGGCATTGACGTCTTTCGTAGAAGCGCGCGAGTACGCGTTTCGCAAATTCGTTGTCATCTCGTTTCTCATATTCAGAATGTTGCTAAGCCGTAATTAACTTTTCCCAGGTGAAATCGCGCAACAGACAGGAAAGCATCTGAGCATTAGCTACTAAGGTGGAAGCACTCTTACGTCGCTTCGTTTTGCCAGAATTACGTTTCCTTGGTGGCATTGAAATAACGCGTCTGGCTTTGATCTCGCTTTTCTTCGATGTCATTTTTAATCCAGAAAACGACTCTTTCTTTTTTTTGTTAATCGCATGAAGGCGCTGGATTAAATAGACAATCATTTCGTTAGTTCATTTCCAGGTTTTCTTACTTTATGTATATGTAAATTGTTCTCAACAAATTGTAAAACTACCAGTATTCTACATTTACGCTATTATAATGATTAAATGTGTAACGTCGCCAATTACGCAATTTTGTGCAGATACAAGGCGTTAAGAACAGATTTTGCTAGGGTACCTCGCAAACAATGCTTACACATTGCCGGAGCATTACCATTCTCAAAATAAGAAAAATGCTGCACGCAAACTAGGCCACAATTACACTACCGTCCGAGTCAATTCTTTGAAGCATCCTACAGAAACTGGCGAACTGAACGTGCCCAATGTATCGATTTAATGCGTAGCCATGCATTTATTGAGAAATACTATAGAAGTTGCTGTTGCGACACGCAATAGCGCATTTATGACTCAACTGCCGAGTCGGCATAGCCTCAAGCGCCCTTTTATTTATATGTATTTTAGTGGGGAAGACACACACAATTCACAACAGGTTACTTTATTGCAATGCTTGCCTGACATGCAACAACCCGCTCGACGAATCACAGGGGTACATGGGAAATCCAACAAGCATATAAACATATTGTTACGTGACGGCAAGCGATGAAGAAAGGACTGCATGACCGATGGCGATGATATGATTTAATGTCTGCGAGCCTAGCACGAGCGCTCCTGCCCATGCCACTGCCCGCTTTGTCGTCTTCTAGTCCGTCACATGACTCGGGGCCACGAAGCGATCGTCCCGATCGCGCGAACTAGAAGAATGCCACAGACGATGACAAGCAGGACGTGACGATGGGCGTGGCAGAACATATGAACAGAGAATAGAAGATGAAGGGCTTGCCGTCGAGATGAAAGAGATGATGAACGGGTGAAGCCAGGTCCACGAAGACTGAGGAGCCGCCGGTTTCTGGAAGTCAATGCCGAGGCCCGTGGACGCACCCAACAGCAGGGGCTGGGGTACTTGTTTCTCGTGTGAGTGTCGGTGGTCAATGGGCTCTCTGGTCAGTGGCGGTGGTCTCGGTTCAGTGGGGTCGTAGGTCGTTGGGTCTTCTTGGTTCGTTCTCATGTGGGCGGTGAGTGGGGTCACAGGGCAGTTGGGGCGGTCGTTGTGTCGTCGTGTCTTCTGGTCGGGGCTTGGGGCGGGGCGGTGAAGAGCGGCGGCGTCGGTGCATACCTGGCAGGCTGGGGAAGCGCCGGGAGGTGCGAAGCCGTGAACTCTCCACAGAAGACCTCGGTGTACAGCAGGCTCCTAAGCTCCGGGACAGGGACATAAGCTTATGTCCCTGTCCGAATTATGAACAGTAGTATCAGATTTCAAACAGCACTTTGCCCAACATAAAAGCAACATTGATCATTTTCGACTTTTTCAACGCATGTACTGAAAAAACAACCTAAAAACACAGCGGCTAGAAGCCAAATTAAAGCCAAAATGGGCTGCACAAGTGCAGAATGCTGATGCGAGCAAAGCAGAAATTACCATTTTACGACAAAGCAGCTGGAGAAGAATACAGTTTGCTACACTGATCACAGTGGGAAAGCAATCACTGCGATAATACCTGCACCAGTTGTACTTTGAGCATGGACACATACACGAACAGAAATAGTGGAGAAACCAACAGACATGAGGAAATTAATTACCTCGAGCAAAACGCTGAAAATTACATGACATGGTGGAATAATGTGCAGAACAAATACGTCGTTAGCAACCTGCACTTAGGTATGACAGCTATGAACCAAGTTAACAAAAGGCATGATTTGAAAGAAAGCATGCCAGCGTTTCTTGGTTTTGGGTACCTTTTGCAAGCTGTGAAGAACAGTAAAAAGAAAATTTAACAGGAAAATATTTTACAGCTATTTTGAACACACACCTAGGTAATGTTACGCAGAAAAGGTAAAAATTTCCCTTGATCATCAATGTGTGGCATTGAAGTTGCGTAGAGTCCGTAACAAACGCACAGTCCGCAACGAGTCAACACACAGCCTCTCGTATTAACGCCCTGCAGGTGTCTTCACATAAAAAAAAAATTGCCGCAACTGCAGCACTACTCTGTAGCTAGTCTAAGCTGACTGCAGAGCTATTCCAAGTTTGCGGCAGCACAGGTTTTGCTCGATGGCCCGTTTACCCGTTGTGCATGCTGCTGTCGCAGGTAAATCTTCAGTCTTGCTTTTACATACTTTTCGAGAAGCATCTTCTCTACCTTAGGCTTGTGCAAGTCGCAACATCCTATCTGCATTTTTACAGACTTCTGCAGGGCATTCAGAATGCTAGAAAATGGTTTCTTGAGCTTCATGACTTCATCCATTTCTGCAAAAGTTTTGAAATTCTCTTCACAATCTATCAAAATACTCATTACAACCTGGCTTGGCTGAATGAGGTTTCCAGAATTCTTGACATATACCTTCAGGTGAATAAGGCTGCTGTATTCGACAAACGTACTGTCAATCAATACTTTTTCACAGCTGTTGCAGCTCTCTATAGAATTCAAAATGGACTTGAGAAGAAAACCACCCACATAAGCTATGATGTCGCACTCCGCAGTCGTCAGACCGATAACAAACAGGTTCTCCAACTCTTCAGACTGCTGGCTGGGGCCTTCTGCCAGCTTCTTCAGGCTTGGATCAAGGAGGTCAGCCAAATGACTACTGTTATCAATGTTGTAGCTAGAAGACTTAGGTGTATGCAGAAACTGGCTAACACAAATGGCCTTCAATGCGCATTTCACATCGTACGCACTTGGTACAGGTTTCCTGAGCCTCACTACAGAGAAAATATTTTCAAGGCAATCCTGGATTAACCTAGCAGTGAGGAGGTACAAGTATCCGCGCTTCACCAGGAGCTCCTCCGACAGGCGCAGTACAACAGTGTTCGACACCAAGAGACCGGCTTGAGATGGCTTCCAATGTGCAGTCACTCCCATGTTCATTCAATTAATGAACATGGAACCTTGGAACTTGCATGTGGCACATGCAAGCTCCAAGGTTGTAACTGCTTCCTTGAGCTTCGCGAGATCAAAATGGCTTAAAGCGACGATGGGGTGTCGTGATGACATCAAAGTGTACCATTTAGTCACAAGGTCAAAAAACCATGCAGTTGCTTCTGCTTCCGGCTTCAAGACGTTTTACTTGATTAGATACCGAATGATAGGAGGTGCTTCGCGGAACATTTGCACTGCAACGTTAACTCTCATTTTAGTGAAGTGTCCGTTGTTGACGTGAATGTCGGACAGTTTATTAGCAATTTTGACGTCCTTGTTGCTATCATATTCGAGAACAGCTTTAACATGTTCAATGCTAACAGTTGTTCCTGGGATGCCGCGCTCCTTTGCTGTTCCAACAGGAAAACGGCGCAAAAGACGTGGACAAAAGAGACAAACACAATAGGACCAGCGCCAACTTGCAACTGAATTTTATTTCGCACCAAACCCGCCTTTATGTAGGCCAACACGCCCTAACATCCGTGTAATCACGCACAGGCAGTAGAAAAGATCACTGTAAGATATCTAACACATGAAGCGCGATAGCAACCACGTAACATACTATCATGGCTAAAAAAACCCAACAAATGTATAGCAAACAACACTAAAACGGTCATGGCCAAGCAACTCTTAAACATCAAAAACGATACACACTTATGAGTGATACGAGATGACCAACAAGAAACATGAAAAAAAAAGGGTGAAGAATGAAGCGTTAAGACCAAAGCAGTGTCAGAGGTAAAAAAAAAAGGTTGAAATGGATGAAGAGTACAAACCTTAAAGTTGGAAACGAAAAACCAGCAGCCACATGAATGGTAACCGATGAGCAACCAGAAACATGAAAAAAGATGGACGCGAAGCTGAGACCAAAGTCAGCGTCAAAGGTATAAAAACGAGAAAAAATTGGCAACGAACAACCAGCAGCCATATGAATCATAACCGATGACCAACAAGTAACATGAAAAAGGATGAATGCGGAGCTCAGACGTAGGTCAGCGTCAAAGGTGTAAAAAAACGAGAACAAAAACCGCGCAAAATCCGCACATCGTCAAAAAATCGTCAAAAATTGCAACCAATGCCAAAGGAAAGAGCGTGCACAACAAAACAAAACGAAGAGCCTACAAAAAACTTTCTAGAAAAGTGTACTCCTCGTTGCTAAGCGTAATGGATGGCTTGCTGACGCATCTGCTCCCTTCTTTCCTGATGTAAAAGGCTTCGACCACCTCTCTCTCAAATCTGTCCTTCCCACTCCTCAAAAAAATAGTTTTCTCTAACTCCGGACGGCAACCCCTGCAGGCTTTGCAATGATCCACTAGAAAGCTTCCTTCGTTATTCCGCAGATTCCGGCAGTGCTCGCTGGCGCGCTCATTAAAACATCGACCAGTTTGGCCAATGTAGCTGAGCCCGCAACGTAAGGGAATCTGGTAAACTACCCGCGTCCTGCACCGTGTGAACTTGTTTTGATGTTTCAGAGTACAAGCCGGTTGTTTTTTCCCGTTAGTCATTGCGCAAAGCTTAGAAAGTTTGCAGTGGGCTGAGAATGCGACCTGAACATTATGTCTGCCTGCTACTTTTTTAAGGTTGTGTGAAACCTTGTGGATATACAGTATTACTGCCACAGGTTTACCAGATTCCCTTACGTTGCGGGCTCAGCTACATTGGCCAAACTGGTCGATGTTTTAATGAGCGCGCCAGCGAGCACTGCCGGAATCTGCGGAATAACGAAGGAAGCTTTCTAGTGGATCATTGCAAAGCCTGCAGGGGTTGCCGTCCGGAGTTAGAGAAAACTATTTTTTTGAGGAGTGGGAAGGACAGATTTGAGAGAGAGGTGGTCGAAGCCTTTTACATCAGGAAAGAAGGGAGCAGATGCGTCAGCAAGCCATCCATTACGCTTAGCAACGAGGAGTACACTTTTCTAGAAAGTTTTTTGTAGGCTCTTCGTTTTGTTTTGTTGTGCATGCTCTTTCCTTTGGCATTGGTTGCAATTTTTGACGATTTTTTGACGATGTGCGGTTTTTGCGCGGTTTTTGTTCTCGTTTTTTTACACCTTTGACGCTGACCTTGGTCTGAGCTCCGCATTCATCCTTTTTCATGTTTCTTGTTGGTCATCGGTTATCATTCATATGGCTGCTGGTTGTTCGTTTCCAACTTTAAGGTTTGCACTCTTCATCCATTTCAACCTTTCTTTTGTTTTTTTTTACCTTTGACACTGCTTTGGTCTTAACGCTTCATTCTTCACCTTTTTTTTCATGTTTCTTGTTGGTCATCTCGTATCACTCATAAGTGTGTATCGTTTTTGATGTTTAAGAGTTGCTTGGCCATGACCGTTTTAGTGTTGTTTGCTATACATTTGTTGGGTTTTTTGTTGGGTTTTTTTAGCCATGATAGTATGTTACGTGGTTGCTATCGCGCTTCATGTGTTAGATATCTTACAGTGATCTTTTCTACTGCCTGTGCGTGATTATACGGATGTTAGGGCGTGTTGGCCTACATAAAGGCGGGTTTGGTGCGAAAGAAAATTCAGTTGCAAGTTGGCGCTGGTCCTGTTGTGTTTGTCTATTTTGTCTACGTCTTTTGCGCCGTTTTCCTGTTGAATCATGAACCAACTAGCCCAAACTAAAGTTCTTCCTTTGCTGTCTCTACCGCCAGGGTAAAACTGCCTGCACGAAGAAGCTGACCACGAATATTTTTCAAAACGTGGGCAGGCTCGGCCATGAAATATAGCTCCCTGCCATCCAAGTGGGGGTGTGCAACAGAGCAGACAGTTTCCGGGTGCCTGTGGCTTGAAAGTCCAAGGAGGCGCCACACTGCCCTGTTCGCTCCTCCCGTGTCACTTGTCGCAACAAGCACTCTCAAAGAAACCTCGAAACAGAGCTCAATTAAACGAAACACTAGCTCCTTCAAAATCCTTCCGTCAGTTGAAAGACCAGTCAAGTGGTAAGCGATGACTTGCTTCCATCTTGTGTTTAAACCCCCAACCATAAACACAAGGGCATGGTTGGCGACATTCGCAGTTGATTCCGGTAGAGTCGTACCTCCAAAAAGACAATCGAGGGAGGCATCATGTTCGAAGCCCTGGCTGATCTCCATTTCGTCGATGGAAAGCACGCAGTCTTTTTCAATGTGTTCCATTGTTTCTGCCTTGCGTTTTAAAACTTCCATCACCTCAGTGAGGATGCCAGGCAGGAAACGAATGTTCTGCAATCTTCGAATCAAGGACCTGCTTGAAGGCAGCGGATATGACAAAGACCTTAGAATTCGTAGCCTGTCGTACTGCATGCATGCTTGATTTGGAGAGCTGCTTGTATAGTCTTCTGCGACCACTTTCGAATCCTGGTTTTTGTTTCCAGAGCCTTTGTTTGATCTGGAGCAAGAAATGATTTTAACGCACTTAGTTCTTGCTAACTTGACTTGATTTGATTAACTTGATTAGTTCTTGCTAACTTGCTAACTTGACTTGACTAACTTGATTTCCTTATTAAGACTCCGTACGTTTGACCTGGCTTGCTCATGCAGTCGTATCAAATTTTTACACTTCCTGTTTAGGTCGCTATTTCTTTTCGCAACTCAGCATTTTCTCGGCGCAACATCAGCAATGTGGGAGTTGCGCCGCCTGCAAGCATAAAGGCAGCTGGCGTGGTTGTTTGACCGTGTGGAGAAGCAGTGCTGTCTGCGTCATTTGCTACAGTGTCGGGACGGAGATGTGGCAGAATTGCTGCTGACACATCACCATGGCTGGACTTAGGAGTGTCGTCTGTGTCACTTGATACATTGTTGGAAGGCAGATTTGGTGGAGAGGCGGCTGCTGACGCACGATGACACCTCAACTCATCAGTGTGGTCTGCACCATTCGCTGCCTTGTCTAGAGTCTTGGACAGTGCATTGTGGTCAGGAACCTTTCTGTCGCCAGGATGTAGAGGCAGCTGTGGAATGTCTCCAGGTGTGCAAACACGTTTGGTGTGAGACGAATTTGCGGGTGTCAAGGCACAAGTGCGCTTCTTTGGGAACTTTCGGTGTTTTGGAGTGGCTGAAAAAAGTTAAGGACGCAAACACCACTACAATGAAATGCTTGCCTATGCTCTCTTATTTAGGAAACAGCTTAGATATCCATTTTCACTTTCAGAGTAAAAATTACAAGAAAAATGTTAGCATTTTTCTTCAATGAAACGCACCAGACAAAGCATTTTATGCACAGTTTCCAGTGCTTCGAGTAAAAAAATAAAATAAGGACAAGATACCTCTGTGCATTGGGCTAATTAGTTCAGATGTGTTTTTTTTGTAAACATAAATTACATTTACGAATGTCGAAGCGAAATGGAACTTTTTTCTCTTCCAAAAAAGATTTTACATATGTACTTACCACGATAGGGAAAAAGAGTTGGGACAGCATCCGGCCTCAGCTTTTTCAGTCCATCTAGCATGTTTTGTTCAAAACTTGCGTCTTCAAAATGTGCCTTGAATAAAAAAAGGCAATTTTAACAAAGTTATTTGAAAACACAATAAGTTGTTTCAGTTGCTGGAAACTTAATATAATGAGGACCCCAATGGAAAATTTATTACCTGCTATTTTTTGCAATTAAACATTTAGGCTAGGCGGTCTACATTTCCCAATGATGCACCAAATGACCGACAGAAAGCGTATCTTGAACCATTCTAATATTTTATGCGCGCGTCGAAATTAGGAATTACCATAAACATATCAATATGAGAGCAGCCAACAGCCACAGAAACCAAGGAGCACAGGGGATTTTTTTTATTATTTATTTATTTTTTGTGGTGTTGATCAAGTAAGAATATTACTGTCGCTTAAAGCTCATTGATTAGAAAAGCAGAAGAAAAAACAACCACATGCCGCCGGTGGGATCCGAACCCACGACCTCCGAATTACGCGTCCGGTGCTCTACCTCTGAGCTACGGCGACGGCTGTCGAACCTTCTGCTTTCGGGGGTATTTATGTTTACAAATAACCTAACCTTGAGAGTGTTCATCAGCGCCACTCACGTTCGTAAGCGGCGGACGTGGAACGTCCTGAGTTACCGCTGGTGTGACGTAGAACGCCATCGAACGGCGAGGGTGGAAGCTGTGTGAGAGCCCTCTTATGCTTAACATATCAAGTTTGTTTTAAACAGTATGTGAAAGAAATTGCGCCCTACAATACCATGAAATACACGTGAGTGCATAATTACGTGCTGGTTGAACGAAAAATATTTCATCCAAATCACTTGGTTTTTCGTGCCTAAAATACCATACGCGACCTTATCATTAAATCACCACAATCGGCCTTTACGGCCATGCTTGTTTGAGCTACGTTTGACAAGTTTCGCAGTGCACGATTTCGGTTTTTATCTTTTGCAATCAGACCCGTCAATTACTTTTAATAACACGGTATAAAGAAGGATCAATCATAAATTCCACCCCCGTGCGGAATTTCAGCACGAACAACTCAGCGATTTATTTTTTTTCGTAGATACAATAAATATGCCGCACACTGCGTACACAGCCGATTGCCGAACGTAGCTGAACGATGCGTAAAAGTGAACTGCGGGGCACTCCAAGACTGAAAAGCGACTGCCAAGTTAGAACATGTTCTAAAACCAGGCTTAATTATGCACATTTACGTTTCGTACCTTCTTAATTCGGGGTAATGGAACCCATAGCCTCCACTTGCGCGCATGCTCGGCTACGGGTGGCCGTCGCAGGCAGCTATCAGCTGACAGCTGGCTGCGACGGCCGTCCGCGCTCACAAAAAACACACAAGTATAGAGCCCTTCAAAAATTTATAATATAGCAATAAGTACGCGCACGAATACATGGTGAAGCGAGGTATAATACTCACAGCGCAAACACGAGAAGCAGCAGCGGGCTCCCAGCGGTCCCTTTTCACTTGCACAAGCCAGCGCTTCCTTCGGTTAGGGCTAGCCGGGAAACGATACATTCGTGTGCCCTTGCTGCAGTGGGTCGTACATTGCGGAACGCAACACCCGGGAATTTTCGGTGCTCACACAACTCTGAACGTGCTCACAGTGCTAGCATGGTGCCATTAAATACTTCCTTCCCGTCGAGAGCGAAAATCACAGACACTCAGCAGCAGCAAGACAAAAGCCTTATGCGCACGGCGACGGCATGCCGACTGGGGACCAATATGACTCGGCAACGTCTGCTGGCAACACTGGTCAAGGGCGGGCGGCGGCACAAGCCAGGTCAAAAGGCGACACCACCGTAAAAAGAAATCGGTGCACCAAGAGGTTTTATGTGCTGAAATTTGGCTGTGCGGATCCGAAGGTGTACGCCAACAGGACTGCATCAAGATTTTTGTGACTTATTAGTGACTTTCAAGATTCTTCTGTGATCCTCTGTGCGTTGGTCCCGCAAACAGCCACAGTCTTTCGGGACCGCAGCCGAGCGCAATAACAGCTGAGCCACCGTGGCGGGCAACGTTTTGTGTATGTAATGAAAAAAAAAAGTGAGAAGTCCGATTCATCTGGTGGTGATCCGGTAACATGGTGTCGCAAAAATTTGAAAACTGACAACAATGGACACTGCTTAACGATTTTTCTGACGTAAATAAATGTGCAAATAATATCCAAGAAACATTTTAACGCGGAAGGGGCAAACGAGCCTTAAGGAGCCTTTTTTTTTGTTTTTGCAGTTTGCCCTGTCGCTGTGTGAGTGCATAACTCAGGAAGCTGCTGCTCGGAGCCACCGTGGAGTACACAATGCACTTTAAGTAGGAGCTACGCGATGCGAGTAGGCAGTAATGCACTGGAGAGTAGCTCACAGTGCTGGACATGCTTCCGATAACAATTTTTTTTTGTCATACTAAGGCTAATTTCAAAGCACTTCTGAAGCGTCAGTTGTAACCTGGTTTGCTTGTAAAATTCGCTTTGGAAGAAGTTGGTGCACAACTTCGAGCAGACAACGTGCAAAAAGACATAGCGCAAAAGAAAGGACAAGCAATATTTATTCATGATGGAAGCAGGCAGTTAAATAGCCATAAGGGCAATGAAAAGACACAGGCATTGCGCGAGAGCAAGATATGCAAGGGAAGGCACACAGAGGGGTCAACAATTTTTATATCGTACACTTAGATGTTTACGAATGAAGCAGGGCTAACACACGTGTGCGCTCTTACACCGATATGATAGGCCTCGAGCAGTTCAGCTGCTGTCGCGTCTTTGTTCAGGCAATATACGCAATTTTCCAGCAGTTTGTTTCGCTTTTTTTTTCATTTTATTTATCGCATTCAATGCAGAGGTGCGGTAAGTGCGAACCCGTACCAGTGTACATTTTATGCTCCCTTAAGCGGTTATTGATTCATTGACCGGCACTCAAATCATAAGACACTATGACGCAAGCTTTCGGGGTGCAGAAAATAATGAAATGAACATTGTTTTGCGGTCACACGCACTAACCTAGTTTATAGGAGTAAATGATTACATCATTACAGTATTAACGTATTTCATGTGAAAGCATCAATTCCTTCGGGTTTCTACAATGCCTATGAAGTTTTCTTCTAATAAAGAGCACTGCAGAACAGTGGTGCCACCAAGCCTGCGAAAAAAAAACATTGTTGTAAAATATTGGTCTCTAAAGTGCAATAGAGCAGCTTTCTAAAGCTCATTGTCGCAACCTGCCACATATGCTGCACGTGAACCTGGTCAGATCAGCTGACCGGCTTCCCTCAGTTTCTAAATCACATCAACAGATTATGCTCTAGTGGGAAAGTAATCTGTGCAAAAAGCGCGGTCTATAATTGTATAATGCCTTCCGCCAGATATTACGCATAAATCTTTCGGGCGAGTCGTCAAGCAACGCATCAGTGCTGGAACAGGGGACACGCGGAGCGAGCTGAAAGTGCGTCGTCGGGGCTGCAGCCGAAGGCTTCGGTGAAGGCGGGCAGGTTGCGAAGGGGCAGGTTCACTCGAGCAGAAGCCGGCAGCCGGCGCCTGAGCAGTACCTCGCGGTGGCTCTGGTTCCCACCGCCGCCTCGCAACTCGCAGTTGTCCAGGGCGTAATAGACGAAGAACAGCTGCTTGGAAGTGACATTGGCCAGGTTCGCCAACCGCTGGTCCAGCTTCCACACGCGCCCGGGCGCCGACAGCTCGCGGAAGGAGTAGAGGCCGATCTCGAGGGCGAGCGTCTGGTCCAGTAGCCACTGACGCAGCCACACATCCCGGTTGCTGCCCGCCGGAGCCGCCCACTGATGCCATCCGCCCGAGGCCATGCACCCCAGGAGCTCCTGCACATTCCGCTCCGAGCGCTCGCTGAGCGGGAAGGTTCGGTAGTAGGCGGAGTCGGCGTGGAGTACCGGCGCCGCTGCTGCGTAGAACCGCACGGCGACCCGGGCCAGGTGGAAGGCGAACAGGCTTTCGTTGGCTGGCACCGACCCGTTGACGAGGCCCACCGGAACGTGCAGCACTGGACCCGACGGCAAGTCAAGCGTGGGCCAGGTTTCCAGGGCACGCGCCGACCGCCGCCAGGACCGGAAGGACGTGAGTGGCCGTCGTCGAAAGACCTCGACTAGGGCTTCGATAGGAGCGTGCAGCACGTGTATGTCACGAGCAGCGCAGGGAACGTTATCGTTGCCGCTCTTTGCGCCATCGAAGAAAGCGGTGTCCAAGTGCAGACGCCGAATCCTCTCGGCGACCGCAGCAGTGGAAACGCCGTCCAGCCATGACACACGAGGAAGGGCGCGCAAAAGCACGGTTTCCAGGTCGGAGAGCCAGTGCCGGCGCAGGGCAGCTGCACCAGAACGGTGAAGGGACGCGGCCAGAGCTCTTGAAAAGCAGTCGGGCGCGGCACGCTCAAGGGTGCGCAGGCAGAGGCTCATGGTGTCAGGTTTCTCGGAACGGCCAGCGGCCTCCAGAAAGGACAGCTGTCGCAGAAAGCTTAGGCTTTCGGGTAGAAATGCTGCGAGCCGCACCAACGCGCGGAAACCGAGATGGTTGAGAAGAGCAGAGGTTGGGAGAGGACGAAGGGAGGCGGTGAGCGCTCTCGCGAACCTTGGATCGATCAGAAGCACGCGTAGGCCCGAGTGAAGCTCCTGGTCATACTGGCCAGTTGTATTGCTGCGGGTGACGTAAGCGATGAGCTTGCGGAAGCTGTCTTCAAGTTCAGATAAATTCACCACTTCAGTCTCATCGAAGCTTGCTGATTGGTAAAGTACTTCCACGACGTCAAACACGGCTGATGAGTCATTCAGGAATTTATCCACGTCAGACTTATCGGTAATATCGAAGAGAGACAAAGTTTCTTGTAAGGAAGACCGTATAAGTGGCCACTCTGCGGCACCAAGGTGTGGGAAATGCAGGGGTTCGGGCAAGTCGATGGCAATGACAGCACGCTGGTCATTATTCGGGTCCCTCGCAAGGAAGACATCGACGAGGGCAGCGAGACCAACTTCGCGCAGAAGGTCGCCGGCTAAAATCCAGACGTCATCCCATGGTCTGGATGTGTAAGCCGGTAGAGGCCATTCCTCGATTTTCCACCGTCGGAATAGCAGGCGCATTTCAGCAACTGATGAAGATGCGAGTGGTCGGTCGTTGCACGCCTGAAGGAGTGTTTGGATGGGTCTCACACTGTCTGGATTGCTGGTAACATATTTTATGGCTTCAGCCTCCATTTCTCTCTCGAGAATAGTGTCTCGGGACCAGAGTTTTTCTGACTGCGATGCTGCTGCAGCGGGTCCTGGTGACCAATGCTCGCAAACGTAATGGTAAAAGTCGGTGCACGGGCGCTCAGCGCCGTTTAGAAGCGCCTTCAAGTATTCTCCTTCCCGCAAGCAGGGCTTCGTGTTACACAAATAGGCACTGAACCCAACGGTTGTACTAGTCGCAGTTGATGTGGTGGTTCTGGTAGACTGGTCACCTCCAGGAATTGACTGGCTCCAAACCAAGACCACTACGACCCAAAACACCACAAGACAGGCGACAACGCAAATGACACTGTTGTCAGAGAAAACCTCCACTGGGGCTTCCAATGGAGGTGAAGCAGCGACGGCAGCGAAAATTTCAACCTCTTTTGGTGCAGGTGGCGGAGGAGATACTTGCTCTTGAATTTCTTCACCTCCTTCAGAGAATGGCGAGTTGGCCATGGGTGATTTTTGGGCCATGACAGTCGTTGAGGACAGAGAGGCAATGACGGCCGTTTCGGAGAGAAGGTTTGGTGCCTCCTGAGAAGTGTCTAATGTTTTGTTGGGCGACGTTTGCGCTGCTTTACTGGCATCCGCGGAAGTTTCCGAAACAGCAGGCTCGGCACCACCTTCCTTCACCGCTGCCCGCGCGGTTTCGACGGAAGCTTCGCTCTTGTTCGCCTGCATCGTGCTTTCTCCGGCCGCAGTTTCATACTGGGTCGAACTGATTGCGTCCGAGCTCTTTGTCGTCGAGGCCGCCTTAGCATTAGAACCTTCCTGCTTGGATGCCTGAACTTCATGTTGGATAGGCTCGCCGGTTTCTGGCATAACACGTTCATTCTCTTCAAGCGTAGAACTCAAAAATATAGTCGACAACAGTCCTGTCGTCCGGCCATCGGCATCCGCAGTTCTTCCTTGCTCTTTTTCAAAGATTGTGCTTCCTCCAGAGAAAAAGCTTCTCAAGAAATCTGTGGAAAAAAAGGAGCGTTGTGTCGTTGACTCCGACTGTGAAGCAAAAACCCCGGGTGCTTTGCCGGGCTCTGACTGGACCTTGGCGTTATCGGAAGTTCTTGACGCTTCGGTGGCGGCCAACTCGTCACTGTGCGCAAGGCGAACGCTTCCCCGTGGTGGTTTAGCGGCTGTGACTTTCACAGACGAACGCCTCCTTGAAGGTGCGCCCACATCCCGTAAAGCTGATACGACTTGTCTCGCTTTAGTTTCTTCTGTCTGTTCCTGACTGGAACGCGATGCTGACCGTGGTAAGAAATAGGCGGAATTCCAAGAGAATTGCTTTGCAAATGGTCCTGGGAAGGGCCCACCGGGTGTGCTCTGCCTTGATTGGCCGCTTTGATCTTCAGCTCGCTTCTCAACAGCACGCGCCGAGAGACGCTGGGTGCCACTGGTTTTTGGTGACGGTTCCTGGACGTCTACTGCGGAGCACCGCCTCCGGTGCCATGCCGGCCGCGGCTCATCCTTCATCTCGTTTCCTAACACTTCTTCGAGAGAACGACTATCGCCACCTGTGGCGTTTTGCACTAAAAACATGTCGCTCCTTGAATCCAATGGATGCAGGATCAGGTGAATGGAACTCTCCCGAGCTGTAGTCCCTCCTGTTTCCTCTAGAGGGGGCAAGACGTCTTGAAATTGCATGGCGTTTCTGCCTGCTGCTTCGGCGAATGATGCAAAGTCGCGACGATTGCTTCTTCGCTGGAGCTCTCCTAGTAGAAGCTCCCGCTCGAGGCGCGCAGTTTCCTCTTCTTCTTTAATCTCCTCTAAGTGCACAATCTCGTCTGTCCAGGTCCTTTGGTGAATAGCTATTTCTCCTCCAAGACGCTTGATTATTTCTTCAGCGCGAAGCCGTTCTTGGAGTTGTTCATCACGTTGTGCAGACGCGTGACAGCGAACAGCATCGCATGCTTTGCAGGCCACACCTTTATACACATCTCGCCCTCCCCAGCCAGTTGGCAGCGATCCCGGCATACCTTGAGTCTTAGCTTGTGGCCATCTACTGAAGGCCGGTGTCGTGGCTCCGTAGCAAGTGCACAGTTGAGGGACCGATCTCCGTGGCGGCACGCTGTGTCTGCTCAGCTCTCCAGCCGGCAGAGATGGCCGGCAACCGTACGGACCAGGTCGATAGGGTCCGTGTGCTATCAGGTGACTATTCCACCTTCGTGGTCTTAAAAAAAATGGCTGCCCATCCGCTCTTCCAAAAGGCCGTGTAGTTGGATACTTCCACCGCCTGCTACTCTCAATTCTTGAGGTGGCGCCTGCTGATGCCCGAGTATCCACATCTTCGAGGCTACAGTTGTCGGTGTCGTCCCTAATTTCCTCCGCGTAGTTTAAGTGACGAAGGCGATTGACACGCTTTGAATTCGACGGATCAAAACCTACTAGACGTGGATTGGGAGCTCTGCCAGTGTTGACGGCATGGGCGGCTTCTGCATTTCCAGTCCACTTACGTGCGCTTGATTCAAGATGGGCGTTAAAAATTCCGTCGGTAGCGTGGGGGGCTGCCTGCACCAATGTCTCGTTCACACCACGAAATCCTCCCTCACCCACACCATGAGTGACGTGTTTCGTTGCAGAGCATTCTTGCCTAGTTAGTCGCTGATTAATTCCTTTTTCGTCGAAAACGAAAGATTGTCGCCGGTTATCGTCAGCAATTTGATGTTCTGGACGCAGATCGTCTCTTCCGTCAGCTTCAGGCTCAGGAGAAAGGCATGGGGATATGTTTCGGCATACCGAGAACAGGGTTCGGCTACGCTCCTGTGTAGGCGCCGGATTTTCTTCGCTCGGATCGTTCTTATCGGGGCTGCTACGACTCGAACCGAAAAAGGGGATACGGCACGTAGATTCCTCACTCTCCCCCTCGGTAACCTTAGGCTTGGGTGCGGCGAGGCTTCGACGCCGCCCGCCATGCGCTGCGGACTTGTAGTGCGTAGGTGAACATACGCTAGCCTTCCTTTTCTTGAAACGTGACATCGGCAACGATAAGGCACTAAGAAACCACTTTCCCGAACCTTGTGGAGGCACCGCCTGTGATTCTGGAGCGCAGCGTGACAACCTTCTCTTGAAGGTCGTGAACATCTGCGGGTGCCCCGGAGAAATCACGAATGGCTCCGGTAACGCGCCAGGTGACATAGACCCAGGTGGTGCAGGAACTGGTACGAACCCAACAGGCGCCTTCCGTGGTCTGACGCAATGCGCCTGTTGCAACGCCGGGGGAGGGACTCTCGGTGGCCTCGATGGCGCAGTAGTCGGTTCCGGCGAGGCCGCAGGAATTCGGAAAGGCGGCTGCACCGGCGGACACGGCGCCCTCGGGTGCCTGGCCCTGTTGATGCTTGCGTAGTCCAGGGGGTCTCTTCCCTGACGTCGGGGCGCATTCGCTTCTGCAGCTCTCGGGTCTTGGGGCCGCGTCCAGTACATGATAGTAAGGCTGGCTTGGCTGTGTCGCCCGAGTTACGTGTTCGGCGAAGCAAAGACAAGTCCGACGAGTGAAAGTGGTAGTTGTTGTTGTTGTAGCCTACGACAGAATGCTAGTGGTAGCTCCAGGAATGGCGTCCTTCTTCTTCTTCTCCACCGTGCCTGCTCCTCGTTCTTTTCTCGCACTGTACGTGCCCGCTATGAGTGAAACTGGCCTCTAGCGGGAAGACGCTCAATTAAAATAAATGTAAAACATGCAGCCAACTCACTCACGGTATTCAGAAAGCAGGAGCATTGTGAATTATTAAGAACGAAGCACATCGGCGGGAAAATATACGTCCTCTTTCTGGGTGGTGCTAGTTAGAAGAAGACGAAGAGTAAGAAACGTCTCATTGAAAACGTTTATTGACCAAACTGATGAACCCCGTGGTTT
This sequence comes from Amblyomma mixtum, assembly GCF_055824585.1. Classification (NCBI taxonomy): domain Eukaryota; kingdom Metazoa; phylum Arthropoda; class Arachnida; order Ixodida; family Ixodidae; genus Amblyomma; species Amblyomma mixtum. Next base: position 16,535,883 of record NC_143021.1, on the reverse strand, counting down.
GGTTTGTGGGAATCGGGATCAATTGGTCGAAGCTGCTACGGCGGTTCTGTTTGCAAGCCATTTCTGGCTATCAGGGTATGTGTTGAGCACGGCGGCCTCCCAATGGTTACGGCTGGGGAAAGGATGGATATATGGCCTTGTTTTTTGTTGTTGTTTTTTGACAGGCTGTTAGCGAGTGGTAGAGATCCAGAATTTCCGCACAGGGCTTTCATGCTGGCCAGTAAAGTTGTGGGCACCACGTGTGTAGTGATTGAAAATGCCCTGGCTGATTTATTAAACCTGGCATTCACGAACGCGCGATTTCGGGCTTTGATATATGCGAGACCGTATAGTGCACCGACTTTTTTTTCTCCTCCTGATTCGTCTGTAATCTCTTTAAAACGCCGAAATTCGTCTTTGAAAGATCTCAGGATGCAACCTAAAAGGTAACGCATGTCCTAAGAGGAATGGCAAAATGATTTGCGTTCAAATAGTTGTTGGTTAAGATGGTAAAAAAGAAGACTAGTCAAAAGTTTGGTTTCAGGGAGTGGTTTAAATAGCGATTTTAGCTCAGAAGGATGCCAGAATGCAGTCTAAAAAAGGTACGCACGCCCAGAGGTAATCAGAAATAATCTGCATGTTCTTAAATAAAGCATTTTGTGAAATCCGGATTTCACCTTCGTTAAAGAAAACGTATTTGAAATCCGGATTTCTAAAGGTATTTTTGAAATCCGGATTCTAACCACTTTCTTACACTTTAAAAAACTAGGCAGATTTTTTGCGTCACAGGAGCTACGGAAACGGCGGATATTAATGGTGCTCTTTAATGTTCTCATAAACATTCTCACATGTTTTGCTCATGCGCTGAAGAGGGGTTCGAATGCCTGCGAATGGCTGGGAGTGCCTAGCCAAAATGGCGGTCCGAGCTCCGGCCCAATGAATGACACAATGATCTCGCGCCGTGCGCTGGCGGTGCGGCTGCCGCCGCTGCCCATCTTCCTCTTAACATAACTGTTTTAGTTAAAACAAGTTTCTATGAAATATTTGAGAGGTAAATTTTTGTGTTTTTATTTCTGGAGTAATTCTCGGCTTTCCGTGTTTGCTTTCTTAAGGGTGGCAGTTTTTCCTTGCATGTGTGCTTCACTTTTTGTGGGTACGCTTGTGGGTACTTTTTGTGGGTACGCAAGAACGCTTGGGCTAAAAACTTAAGAAACTCAGCAGGCATGCGTTGTGACGTGAGGCCAGCTAAAGGGTGGACTCGCAGCAGAGTAAAGATATGCTTGTGTTATTATTAGCGAATAGAGGCGCTGTTTCTTTCCTCATCCGCTGCAATTATTAATGAATTAGGTTCATGCATGCAGTACGAGATTAGGTTTAGCGAACTTTTATCACGTATTAAGGCGAAAGCCTTTAATGGCTCATTCTCCCGTCCGTCCATACGGCGTTACATCCAGCCCCTGGGGTGACTCTCGCCGAGCGCAGCTGCCAAAAGGTGACGTCATCTATGACGGGTGTCCACCGAGATATGTGAGACAGCTACTGCATCATTTCCTTTCGTCAAATGAAATTTTCATTTTCTTCATTACGGCACCTCTTTACCTTTCTTCTTTCACCCCCGCTTCTTCCCTTTCTCTATGGTGCGGTTCGGGTATCCACTGAGATGACAGAGAATTACTGCGCCATTTCCTTTCCTAAAAAATGCGTTACGTTGAAAGCTGGTTCCAACGGGCAAAGCATCGCGCCGAATGGGCGATGGTGTTCTGCGGACTCCCTGGCAGTGTTGCAAGGCGCAGGCGCTGGTGCTTTAATGAAGCTTAAAGGCGAAGCTTAAGCGTCATTAATTTGTAATTAGTCATTATTTAGTAATTAGCAATAAGGTGTGACGTCATCCAGTTGTGACGTAACCAGTGCCACAGAGGCAGTGAAAGTGGTGCGGAAAACGCTTTCGCCTCTGCGCACTTTAGACAGTCAAAGTGCCCCCTGAATTTTACTAACAGGACATTAGAATTCGCTTTAACTTTCATTTACATTTCCAGAAATCCCAAGGCAAGATGATATTTACACTAGCGCCTTTTTTTTTAGCGGTTTTATATTCAAGACCCTGCGCCTAGCTAGCGATGACCACGGTATATTTTCTGTTCAGTTTGGCAGTGCAAATTTCTTGCAAATTTCGTAGAACCTCTCGCAATGAAAACAAGGTACTCCAACACGTGTGGAGTCTTCGCCGCATTCCTGGCTTTCCTGCTGTGAAAAGGAAAGATCTACACTAAATATTTTTCGAGTTGACACCGTCCTCAATACACCACGCGTTCAACTTCTGGTATATTTCAGGCGGATATAGCGACGTGAGAGGTGAGGGGGGGTTCTCATTGTCAGTGATCGCTTGTTTCGTTTTTCTAGAAATAACATTTCAAGCCCTTTAGAAATTATCTCACTTTTGGTGCCATGTGTGCTAACCACACGTTACTATCGGAATCTGCTACCGCCATCCCAGCCGTGATTCTTCATTTAAACCTTTACTTAACGACGCCCTGAGCAGACTAACAGCTCCCTATTATTCCAATACTCCAATCTTTCTCTTCGGCGATTTCAACCTTCCATCTTCTCCAATCTTGCTTCCATGCTTTCATAAGCTAACCCTGCCAGTCAGCTGTTCACGCCTGCCTTAATTCTGGGCTAGCTCAAGCAATCGACCATCCAACAAGAACCCCACATCCTTGCCAATAACATATGATGTACCTTGTGCTAGCATCACACCCTGATAGCCTCTTGCCCTTTACTCACTTGAATTACTTAGCGATCATTTGTCCATTTATGCTACATTTTGTTCTCATTTAAAAGGTACCAAAAAGATGGGAAAAAGTTTGAGGGAAGAGTTAAGCTCCGCCTTAAGGGTGTGACGCGACAGCGTAGTGGGTTAATTCCCGTATATGCAGAAGGTCATTCTCTACGTACTTTACATTCATGGATCCCTGGGAGTCCTCATTCCCCTCCTGGCGCAGTGGTGCAGCGGTCAAGCGATGCGCCGGGCCCCTGGTGATGACCTTACCGATTCGGATGTGGACAACGAACCCCTTTTAAAATTTAAATATATGGTCAATCACTGTCAAGACTCTCACCACAAGTACCCGACCCCCCTCAAGGGGCTGGGAAATGCAGGTGAGCGTCTGCTGATAAGACGTTTTACAAATACATTGCTGTGCCCGGCAGTCATGAAACACTTCGACCCCTCCTTTCCTGGCCTCTGCCCATACTGTACGGAGGTGGCTGACACCTACCATATGGTGTGGGCATGCCAGAAAAATCCTCCCCCCCCCCCCCCCCCCCCCCCCAACCCGAGAGGACTCGGAGGCGGCCCTGCTCGGCTGCCACGACCTTCCGGCCCAACAGGCCATGGTCCGGCGTGCCCGAGCGGCGGTGGAGTCAAATGGGGTCCCGGAATAGGGACCCCACCTAGTATTGTGAAGGGGGTGGCGCACTAGGGGCCACCTCCCAAACTACCTCTCTATGTGTAACCTGTAATAAATGCTTTTCACCACCACCGCCACCACTGCCCTGCGCTGGCAGGTGCTCCCAGCGGCGGGCCTTGTGCGGCCCAGGTTTCTCTCCCCGAGCGACCAGTCATTAATAAGACTGCCACCTGCCACGGTGGGCAGTTTGCTTCCTTTCCGGTGGGCAGGCTGCGATGACGTCGCAAGGTCACGTGACGTAGGCGGCCCACCTCCTTCCTAGATTGCTCTATGATTACCACCTGCCAGAGCCGTGCCCGTGATTTTTCGCTTACAACGCCGACACCGGATTTTCCGGAGAACGTGCATTCAACGCTGTCGCGCTAAAACACTCTTGTAACAAAGGTGATTACGGGATTTCCAACCATCGACATCGTTTCTTTTCTTCACAACTTTACTCATTTTTTTAGTTTTGTTCAATCGAGCCTAACTGGCTACCTTTTGAAACTTAGATATAGCGCCGAATCAGCATATACATCATGTTGCGAGGTACGGGCTGTGGACTCGGTGAAGGCTGGGAAATGGGTCTTTATTAAAAGAATTTGACCCAAAAGAAAAGAGGGCCCCAGGCCCTTGGAAGGTGTAGACTGGCTCCCCGAGAAGCTGCTCTCTTCCGCTGCTGGAGGACGACTCCCCTCGTGGGCACGGCGTTCGAGGGAGCAGCAGTGAACGCACGGGAATCAACGAGGAGGGTCGTCCTCCAGCAGCGGAAGAGAGCAGCTGCTCGGGGAGCCAGCCTGTACCTTCCAAGGACCTGGGGTCCTCTTTTCTTTTGGGTCAGATTCTTTTAATAAAGGCTGATCTGGTTCTCCGTAGCATAATAAAAGGTTCAGCAACAAGAAGAAGCAATGACGTCATTGCGCTAAGGCTACTCATGAGGCTGAACTTGCTAAACCAAGGCAAGAATTAAGGAAGGACAAAGAAAGAACATTAAGGACGGTACAGCCCAATACCTTTCAGATCCTCAAATTAAATCATACCTTGTACCCAGAGCTTCACAGGCCAATCGTCGACACTGTGGAGAAATTGCGGATCTCGACCGCATGTCATTGGCTTCTCAGAAAAGCATTGCCTATCCCTTCCCCTGACCAGTGGGAGGCAGCTCTGCTCAACGCAAAAGACGGAGGCGCGCAGCATGTAGGCTGCCTAAAGCGTACAGAGATGCGCTCGTCATCTGTCGGCGTTCTTTCAAACAACCGGGTGGAAGGGAGAACGAGATGGAGGTCAGCTGCTCTGCCCCAACTTTCAGTCGCACCAAGAGCGCTATATAGTGTCACTCACGCCTTCACCCAAGGCTCTTCTGACGTCCGCGGCCTTGACAAACAATCGCACTACTGCCAACAGAGTAAAACGAGATATCAAATACATGGGCTTCCATGAGAGGTTCCGAGAGGAATGGATATTCCTTCGTTATATTCATTATTAGGGCGGAAGCCTTTAATGCCTCGTACTGTCGTGACCAAGGATTGTTAGCTAATGTGTCCGCGTTTCGTCGTCATTACTTAAAAAGAAACTCTGTCGAGGCTAGTAATCGAACCACCGCGTTTGGCATTTGAAGTGGAGACGCTACCACTCCGCCACGAAGGCTCAGGGTTTGGGCCTGATGGTTGGTTTGGTTTATGGGGTTCAACGTCCCAAAGTGACTCAGGCTATGGGGGACGCCGTATAGGGGGCTCCGGAAATTTCGACCAACTGGGGTTCTTTAACGTGCACTGACATCGCACAGTACACGGGCCTCTAGAATTTCTCCTCCAAAGAAATTCCAGCCGCCGCGGCCGGGATCGAACCCGCGTCTTTTAGGTCAGCAGCCGAGCACCATAACCACTGAGCCACCACGGCGGCGGTTTGGGCATGAATAAAGGCGCATCTAGTGAATGCATGGGTTTCACAAACAAAATAAAAGAAATAAAAAATAAAATAGAAAGAAACAAGAACAAAAAATAACACAAACAAAAAAATAAAAGAAATAAAACACAAAGGTAAAAACAACAGGAAAAAACAATAACTAAGAAAAGAAACAAAATTAAAAAAAAATATGAAGAAAAAAAACTGCGCCAGGAAAAGCTTTCGCCTTGCAGAGAGCCAAAGTGCCCCCTGAATTTTTTCGTTATAAATCAATTTCTTACGGCGATTCACTTGCACGCCCGCGTGTAGCGCCCAGGAGGAGTGAACTTCCGCAGCAGCGCACACTATATAGCAGCTACCATTTCGAGTATACAATTGAAAACATTTTTTTCACACCCTGACGAACAGTCGACGGCTGAGATATAGGCGCACAAGCATGGGGCTAAGCCAGCTTTCGAAATGTATCGAGGAAAGTGGCGACACTTTAGTTTAATCGCATTTTAATGTCACAGCTCGTAAAGAACAAGAAATTATGCTTGCAGTGGCTGTGCAAGACGAAGAATCCCGCTAAGAAAGGGTAGCAAAACACCTCAAAAATGACCTGATTGCGTTCCAGAGCAGCAACCGTCCTTAATCTCTTGCTCTGAAGAAATGTTGCACTTGGAGACAAGGTTGCCGGCAAACCGGCCGAGCACAAATGTATTCTACTTGCGCAACAATCTTCAAGCAGCCGCACCGAGTACTTTACAATGCTGAAAAGGGTTCGGATTAACTGCGTCTCTTTACTGAAATCTTTACGGTTGTGTTGACAGTAAATAAATGTGATATTCCAAAGTGAACCCTTTTTTCTATGGTTGGAATTGGCACAAGTTAATGCGTAGTTCCAGCTATATCTGCCTTGAGGCCAGTAATCAGAACATCGGGATTTTCTGGCATGTCTCAGGTTATGTTATTTTTTTTCAAAGTCAGAAAAGAAACGAGAAAATAACTAAAACTTGCCACAATTTTTAAGCATATTGGATCACATTCGAGCGATTGTAATCCGTCGGAAGGATCCAAAACTGTCTGTCGTAAACAGTTCTTGTACGCGACTACAAACATGACGAGATGCCCGTCCATACGGAATGTACTTGTGAGATGTGAAGAGTGACCAAAAAAAAAATTACGTAACGGCAGTGGTCAATCGGTGCATCATCATCAGGACGACTACGCCCACTGCAGGATAAAGGCCTCTCCCATGTCTCTCCAATTAACCCTGTCCTTCGCCAGTTGCGGCCACCGTATCCCCGGAAACTTCTTAATCTCATCCGCCAACCTGACTTTCTCCCACCCCTGTCATACTTAATGTCATACTTAATGACAATCGATTATCCTGCCTTCGCATTGCATGCCCTGCCCAAGCCCACTTCTTCCTCTTGATTTCAACTAGAATATCATTAACTTGTGTTTGATCCCTGACCCACTCTGCCCTCTTCGGGTCTCTTAACGTTACACCTATCACTTTTCTTTTCATAGTGCACTGCGCTGTTCTTAAGCTGAACCCTCTTTGTTAGCCTCCACGTTTCTGCCCCTTAGATAAGTAGCGGTAAGATACATGTATTGTATTCTTTCCTCTTGAGGGATAGTGGCCATTCATGATCTGAGAGAACCTGCCAAATGCGCTGTACTCCATTCTTATTCTTCTAGTTATTTCCCTCTCATAATCCGGGTCAGCGGTCACTACAATCTCCAAGTCGCCGCATTCCCTTACCACTTCCAGCATCTCGCTACCAGTGGCTAACTACTGGTCCCTTCCGTTACTGTTGAACATTACTTTGGTTTTCTGCACGTTAATTTTAAGACCCACCGTTCTGCTCTGCTCGTCTACCTTATTGATCATGCTTTGCAGTTCATGTCCTGAGTGACTTAGCAAGGCAGTGTGATCAGCGAATCGCATATTGCGAAGTTATTCTCCATTTACTGTTATGCCCAACTGTTCCCATTTCAGGCCTCTGAATACCTCGTGTAAATAAGCGGTTAATAGCACTGGCAGATCATGTCTTCGAATCCGTTTGGCAGGACACACACGCGCACACACACACACACACACACACACACACACACACACACACACACACACACACACACACACACACACACACACACACACACACACACACACACACACACACACACACACACACACACACACACACACACACACACACACACACACACACACGCACACACACACGCACACGCACACGCACGCACGCACGCACACAAAACCCGGATAATATGACCAATGCTTGACCATATGAATAACGTGTGACGATGAGACTGACCCTATGACTCTTTTATCCAAGAAATTGGCATAAAAGTTCCCAATATTGTATGGCTGTAAAAGAGCATCCCTGAATATGGTGTTGAAAAAAAAAAGAAATGACCGGGGTACCTAAGGAACTTACGTCCGAGTAATGCGAAAGCATTGCAGTTCTATTCCAGTTATGTTTTAATTCTATTCGAGTTCTGTTGTAATTCTATTCGAATTGCATTCTACTTATATTCTGTTCGTTTGTAGTTCGCACAGTGGTCAGTACTAGACTGAATACTGGTTAAAATTTCGTCTTTTCCCGCCATTGATGACGTCACACCGTTTCGACCAATCGCGAGTTTTGTAACGCTGCCTCTTTTTGGGCGACGCTCGGTTTTCGTGTCGATAAGCCTTCTAATGCTTTCGCATTAGTCTTCTTTACATTCGGGCGTCATCACTAGTCGTTGTATGTGTGCCTTCCTTTTTTTCGCACCTCATGTATTCATCTAATTTACTCTTAGCCCTTACCTCGTTCACAGACGTGAAACTGTTGTCATTCCTTTGCTAAGTGTACTGGCAGCTTGCCTCGCCAACGGGCAACTGAACAGGTTTTAGAATTCGGCGAGGTTATTATAGGAGTTTAGAATTTAGAACTTGCAGGTAAACGGCGTTTGAAAAGGTCAAGTAATCGGCGCATGAAGCCGCGTAGGCGTTCAGGCTTCTCCGCAGTGCACAGCGCCTGGCAGAGGCCGCAGTGATGACGTCGTGTACGGCAGCACGATGTTTATAACGAAGAAACGGCTGCTGGAAGGAAGAGAACCAACGCTAACGAGGTTAAAGGCGCTATTGCGTTCTTTGGCGGCGTCGGACGCCTCATGGCCGCATGTGGACGAAGGCAGCGGGAACCTGAAATTTTGGCAACAACGACGTCATCACGAGTTTTTCCGCACTCCTTAGGCGTAATGGGGAGAAGCCTGAACATTGTCGCTGTTTGATCCGCATTTACATCACCATCTTAAACGGTACCGCAGAACTACTTGGCACACTTTACCTAGGAGCTCCATACATTCGAATCAATAAATCGAATCTAATTAGCAAAATAAAATTTCAGCTTCCCTTTAAACTGGCGCACACAGGAAAGAAGTGAGGGATAGCGCGTTTGAGATGCGAACGCGGTGACTTCACAGCACTTAGCTGGTCGGAGCCCGTTCACTTTCAGAGCGCCTAGGCGCCCCACGTAGTGTACTAGCACCTTGGAAAAACAGATTGGCGTCTCTTGGTCGCGTCATAAAAGATTACCAGCATAATGAAGACAGCTCTCGGTCAACCTTAAAGGAGCATATACATCCACAAAAATGTCACGTCTACACCAATTGCGTGAAACGCGAAACTAAGTGCTAACTAGCGTAAACTCTGCCATTTTTTAAATCTGTGCTCTTCCACTCCTTGCTTAATGCCTTCATTCGCATCCACCAACTCCGAGACTTTCCTTTCCTTAGCTATCTATAACCTTACACGCAGACGCGAGTGAGTGAGTGAGTAGAAACTTTATTGATTTCTAAGATTTAGCCTGCGGTGGAGGTCTTCTTCAAGTCTTCTCTTCAAGTCTTGAGGTTGCCTCCTTAGCCTTGGGTGGTCCCCTAGTCCAGGGCTCCACTGAGTCTGGCCACCTCGCTTGCGTGTGCTATGAGTGCCCTTTGGGCCTCTAGCTCGCAGCTGGTGAGCCGGCTCTCCCATTGCTCCGCACTTGGTGTGTCGTGTTTGTGGAACGATATGTTTCTGTCGCATTCCCAAGACGCGAACTCTCCGCGGCTTCGGAAGATCGAGGACGCTCGTGCCTCGAGTTATGCCAGTTCAAGAAGTGTGACACCGTAGTACGACAAAGTTTCGCATGTAATACTAACAGCTATTACTATAAAAGGAAAGGAAAATGGAGGCCGCTCTCGGTCATCATTCTCGAGGAGCACTCAGTTCAGCAGAAAGAGCTTGTGCGTTGTGCCGTCTTCTTCCCCTCCGCAGGCCCCGTGGTGAGAGAGTGCGCGGTGCGTCTGTTCACGTTCCTTCCCGGCCGCACGCTGGACCGACGGCCGCTCAGCGACCGCGTCTGCCTCAGCTGGGGCGCCCTGCTGGCGAGGCTGCACCGGGTGCTGCGCACAAAGGTACGAAGGCGGCTCTCGAACGCTGTGCCCCCGTTGCTCGACGACCAGCATGCATCTGGTGACCGAACCGCGCCAGTGTTGCGTGAGGGTTGCGCTGGGGAGGATGCGGGACAACGCTCGTTGCTTGCTCTGCTGTGTCCTTCCGCGTTCCTTTCGCTGCGTTCGACATCTTCCCGCCATCGCTGAAGCCAAGCCAGATACGAAAGCTCGTCTTCCCAGCATTCTCGCTGTGGATGAAATGCTCTTTAAAGGCCTACTTGACCGAAATTTTTCAAACCGTAAAAAGATTGTTTTTTCATAGTACACCCCCGTATTATGCTACCCACAAAACATTACGCTCCAGTTTCAAGCAGTTACGGTGAAAAAGGCACGCAAAAATCGGAGTTTTCAATACCGAAACTGGAAAAACGGGCGCCATTGCCGCCCGCCGGAAGTGACGCATGTTTGAGACTGTACTCCGGACGGGTTCGGAGCGTCTGCTCGTTGCGGCTCGAGCAAAGCGCTGGTAGCGGTAGCGCGTGCAGAACTTTGTGCGGTAAATACTGGTTATATGTGAAAACACACATCTTGAAACGGATGAAACGCCCTAGAAAAAGTTTTAAACGTGTTTTATTTGCTGTCGTAGACTATAAAAGTCCTGGCTCAACCTCAGTGAAGATGATCGCACCGCAATGCTTGTGAGCGCTGTTTGCCTGGCAGTATTCGATTACAGCTTGTGCAAAGTTCGGATATAGCGGAGGAAGGAAGCATATTCAAATGGGGGCCAAGTAGAAGTGCTTGTATTATAAAGTCGGCTTTTTTGAGCGGGCACGCGCGTGCCAACAGCACATGTGCGCTCTGCTGTACGTGCAATATGGTTGTTGTCTTGATAAAAACAATGACCTGCCTTCTCCTTTTCCTTCTCATTTTTCTCCCCCGTCGAAAGGTATTCCTGCCTGTGCACATAAATTTGGAACAGGTGCTGTGAACGCCAGTTAAATCAATAAAAACAGATGGATGTGTAAAAAGAGAGCTGAAGAGAATTAAGTGCTGCGTTAAGCGAAGGAATATGCCAGAAGCAAAATTTGTGTTGCAAAATAAATGTATATTTTTCTCTTCGAGGACCGTGGCATCAGTGCGGTGCCGATGGTGGGCTGGTTCATCTTTGCGCGCCTCGGTCGGGCAAGCCACTGCGCGTTGCGAAATACATGTCGATTCAAATGAACAAAAACTTATGCGTTGCGTTCATTACAGTATTTACCTAGAACCACTTAAAGCCCGTGTACTGCAGGGACGGAAAGGTTTTTCTAATCTTTTCAAACCACACAGCTGGGCAGAACGACGTGGTTGCCGAACCCCAGTCGACCGTATACGCCCACCGCGCAAATTACCGTAGGTGTCTCTAACCAAACATATAAATTTGATATTTATATGTTATGGTATTTATATGTTATAGATCACCAATTAGCCCGCACCCTTACCCTACTGAATAAAATCAAAATTCTTTGAAAAGATTATCATTCAAATAACATGCGTGCAGTTCTCTGGGGTCTTGGAGACGCGTCTCGAATGGTAACGCTGAAGCTTCCTGTAATCGACCTCAAGTGTGAATGGCATGAGGCAGTAAGAAAGTCGACGTTTTCAGTAACGCTTGTGTGGCCTTCCAGGATTCTCAGCCCGGCCTGCAAATCTTCGAGGCAGCAGATACACTCGGCGCACGACGGCATTATTGCGCATTGGGCAGAGCTGTACTTGCAAACGGGTGTGCATATGCTGATTCCTTTTCAGACGAAGCAGACCTCTCCTAGACTTCTGCCTGGTGTAAATAACGTGCCGTCAAAAGGGCGTTGCTCGATGAGCAAAGCCGTCCACTTTAACTTCTGGACCGGCTTAGCTAGCTTGTGACAAGCGGTTCCCACCTCCTCTTTATTCTCCCGATTAGAGACGCCTCGAAGCCTTCGGTTCGTGGCATGCTTTGCCGATCGGGCCAGAAAGACGTAGGTGCTCTGATGCATGATGTAGACCGGGACAGGTCTATTGACAAAGCCCAACCCACAAAAGGGGTTAGCGCGAGGCAGAAGCGTCAGTCACCCACCATTATCTTTTTTGAAGAAGAGAGGGGAATTCACGTTAAAACCTGAGCTCCAGACAGCTGACACCAGCTTTCGAGATCGGGGGTGAAGGGCAGTGGCCGAGAGGTATACATGGTGCTTTCCGCATTCCTCGTATTCCCTTCCGCGGCCATGCACTTCGTCTACATGATGCCAGCAGTTTATTTTTCTCGGATACCATCGAGCTTCGCGGTGAAAACAGCCAGAAACGCGCCAGAAGAAGAGCTTACAAGGGGCGCGCACTCACTTCAGAACGCCTGAAACTGGCGAGCCGGCGATGCCGGTGTCTCAAATGTGCGTCATTTCCGGTCAGGTTTGTTAGTTGTTCAGCACACCGCTAGGGGTCTGCGTCGTCTGCTACATAGGTTTTTGAACGCTTCTAACTAAAATTCTAGACGCTCCACAGCCCTAATATTAAATATAAATATTGTTAATAACATGCACGCTATATCGAGCGCAAAATTAGCCGAAGTAAAGTTTCGGTCAAGTAGGCCTTTAAGAAACTCACATGGACGGTGGCGCCACTGTTCTCTGTAGGAAATGTCGAGAAACAAATGGGACACCGCTTCGACTGCGGGACTTTAGGGAAGAGTAGGCGCAGCTCCCTTTGTACTGTAAGTCGAAATGAACACTGAAACCATTACTTTAAGCTTAGCCTACGTAGATAGAAATTATTTTGATAAATTTAGTTTTCGAAGTAAGTTGAGCTGAGAACAAGTGCAAAAGCATTACCGGCCCCTTCGTTACCCTATCGTGTGCCGTCTTTGCCAAAAGTAACCGAGCAAGCGCGACTGTAACGGGAGCTGCTCGGTTACTTTTGGCAGAGATGGCGATGGAACGGGAGTGGGCTGTCAGCCGAGCGGCGGCGGCGCTGCGGTCCCCGGCTGCGGGTGCAAGCTGGGTGACGTCATCCCGCGCTCTCGTTCTCCATCCTTGGATGATAAGAAGTGAGCAGGTAGTGTGTGCGGTGAGAAATTTTCGCGCCTTTGGAGTACTTTTATAGGCTAAGGCCTACGCCAGCCAGTTTACACTCGCTGCCGGGGAGCAGCAGGCAGCGCTGAAGACCGCAACGCAATCGCTCGGCGGCAAGCCCACTCAGGCCGCCGGCGCTGCTGCTCGGTTACTTTTGGCAGAGATGGCGATGGAACGGGAGTGGGCTGTCAGCCGAGCGGCGGCGGCGCTGCGGTCCCCGGCTGCGGGTGCAAGCTGGGTGACGTCATCCCGCGCTCTCGTTCTCCATCCTTGGATGATAAGAAGTGAGCAGGTAGTGTGTGCGGTGAGAAATTTTCGCGCCTTTGGAGTACTTTTATAGGCTAAGGCCTACGCCAGCCAGTTTACACTCGCTGCCGGGGAGCAGCAGGCAGCGCTGAAGACCGCAGCGCAATCGCTCGGCGGCAAGCCCACTCAGGCCGCCGGCGCTGCTGCTCGGTTACTTTTGGCAGAGATGGCGATGGAACGGGAGTGGGCTGTCAGCCGAGCGGCGGCGGCGCTGCGGTCCCCGGCTGCGGGTGCAAGCTGGGTGACGTCATCCCGCGCTCTCGTTCTCCATCCTTGGATGATAAGAAGTGAGCAGGTAGTGTGTGCGGTGAGAAATTTTCGCGCCTTTGGAGTACTTTTATAGGCTAAGGCCTACGCCAGCCAGTTTACACTCGCTGCCGGGGAGCAGCAGGCAGCGCTGAAGACAGCAGCGCAATCGCTCGGCGGCAAGCCCACTCAGGCCGCCGGCGCTGCTGCTCGGTTACTTTTGGCAAAGATGCTACTGCCGCTTTGTCTGGAGAACAGAACAAAAGACCATTGCACCCTTAAAGATGTATCGGTCTTGCTGGGCTGGCATGAAGCCTTTCTCTTTCATATTGATTCTGCAAGTTCCAGCCAGGGACCTCTAGGGCTCAGCCGATGTAACAACTTTCATCGCTTTGCCTGCCCTAGAACGGGTGGGTTGAAGACTTCAATTCCCTCTGGGAGCCGAATTTTCTTATCCCTATTTTATTTCCGACCTTCTAAAGGGCCACTTTTAAATGAGCGAAAAGACGAATCCCCCACAAAAAGTTGGACGGAGAACGCATTCTAGCGGCGGAACTCTTTTCGAAGGGTGGAATTTGAGTGGCTGACTCAAGTTTTAGTAAACGCTCGTTCTTACTAAGCGTAGTGTCCACACTCTTAGAAAAAAAGGTAGTGAAAACTTAGTAACGGCTGCTGTTACAACCTTTTTTTTAACCCTTACTACCTATGTACTATGTTGCTACAGAAAGAAAATTAAGTAGTAACGAGGTAGTAACTTGTGCTGTTAATACGTTTTTTGGCAGTTACTACACTTGTACTACCTCATTATAACCCTGGTAGTATCCATTACTACCTTGATCTGGAAATGGATGATCGGAATATGCACATGTATGAATATTAACATTTCCGGTGACATTGCTACTCAATTTCCCATGTTTTTATATAATGAAAAGGGTTTCCTAAATGGCAGCAAATCTAACAAAATTACCAGTGCTGTTTTTGTTTTCAATACAATATATACGCAGCACGTATGTGTTCCATTCTTTAGTTTGATTTCTTAAATGCACTTTTGCACCAAACCCAAGCTATTGTGCCTGACTTGTGCTCATTTTTCCTTCTGGTTTACTACAAGATGCACAAAAATGGGAGTTGAGTTTCTGGTGTCATGTTCATGCATTCCCTGTGACACATTAGAAAGTCACCACGAAGTCAGGTATTCATGTCATTCGACAATAAAAACCCAGCAGAGACTCTTTTTCGTTAACACACAAGATTTCCTTGTCATTGGCCATCAGCCACTCAAGTGACTTGCGTGCGTTGCGTTAACCCCCATGCAGAAATATACCAAAACAGACTCAGATGTTATTTCACATGAATTTCTCTCATGCCATTGTCTTTGCGGTACGCACAAAGGCATGCAGGAAATAAATGCAGCAAGCGCCGGAGGCACTATAAGAGGGAAGGGACGGAGGGGGGGGGGGGCTATAATTTATGCTTTTATGACAGTGTCGGCAGTCTGGAAAGAGAGAGGTTGTTTACTGGCCAGTGAAGGTTTTCTTGAAAAAAAAAAAAAACATTATGCTTGTAGACACCTATTGAAACATTACACGGAAAATTCGATTTTTTTTTGCTCTTTATTGTCCAGATTAGTGGTCGTTACCTGTGATCATTATTCAATGCGATGAACGTATCGCGCGGTGGCGTTAATACGAGTGACCAAAAAACGTGCTACCAGCAAGGGTGAAAGGAAGAACTTTCCTTTTTGTCTGCAAAGTGCAAAATATAGGCTCGAAGACACTGAGAGAGAGAGAGAGAAAAACTTTATCATGGCAAGTGTGTTAGACCCCCTTGGGTCCCTGGACCACCGCACGGTCCCACTCTACGTCGGAACGTTCATGTGGTGTTTGGTCATGACGTCGAAGACACTGATACAGCAACGAACAACGTAATATCAAAGGCTGGCTCAGTCGCAGGCGCCATATAGTGCGTCACGTTGAAAGCGTAAGCGCGCGCTGTTTTCAATAAAACTCCGAACAGTGCAGAAAGGAACGCAGAAAGAAAAAAAAAAACAAGTGACAAGCTTGCGATGTACCATGCACAGTAAGAGCGTGGTTACACCCGGTATATCTAGATTAGGCTCGATTTAGTTAAGCTTAGCAACATTGGCTGCCAAGAGGCACAATTCAATGTAAATTGAATAGAAATTAGTTCAGAAATGAGTTATAGACCTAAGTTCAATAAAAATGAAATTGACACCGCCTTGACAGTGGTCAACAGCGCTGCGTTTTTGTTGAATAGGCGTAGTTTCTATAATGTTTCGACACAACGTCAACAGAAAGCTAATGCTTATTTTTGTAAGGGATTATGCCATAGAGACTACTCCGGTGTGCTGTCTCTATAAAACGCGGTAGGTCGCCGCTTCACTGTGCCGCTGTCCTTACATAGATAAAAAAAATCTTCGCCATTACAGCTTTTGCTCATCCGCTCAACATTATTTTCACTGTGACTTGCCAGTCTCCCGGAAGCGCTTCGCCGCCTATTGTCTGTGCGCTACGCCGGTGAACGCCAGCTCTCCTGGGTTGCATCGCAATGCGCTTTCAGTTCCAACTCTCCGCAGCGCCACAATGCGACCTCGCTCTGTCGCAATCCTCGCAGGGTTCCGGGAAGTATCCGGCGTTGCTGAGTCGCTACACCCCCTGGAGCCTGTGGAGCGTCCGCGAACTCCCTGCCTTGGTCGACGTCGTCGTGGACAGTCCCCAAGACAGGGCGCTGGTGCACAGCGTGCTGGCGCGGTTCGAGGAAGTGGAGCCGAAGCTCCGGCACTTGCCCGTTGGTGAGTGGCCCCGTGAGAAAGGGAATTAACTCTTGCTAGCGCCGGCTATATACCTCCCGTCTAAGGCTCTTGTGCAAGGCCTTCAAATTACGTCACAACGTACTAGGCTTTGGGACTCGCGTAAAGCCAGAGATATGAATCCGGCATAAATGCTACGCTTACACGTGGCGTCTGGAGCACGCTGATTCGTTGTACACCAGCATTTTTATTCACCGGTGTGGCACTGACATCGACGTACAACGCCGCTGATCTGACAACGCAGAGATGGCGTGTGGGCCAACCGTTACAGCTCTGGGAGAGGGGCGTGCTTGAAAAACGCGACGCTGCGGGATCAAGCAACGACACCACACCTTCTCTGATCTGGGCTTCAAGCCTCGGATATTTAGTTGGTTTTATGGTTTTATGGGGCTTAATTGTCCCAAAGCGACTCAGGCTATGAGGGACGCCGTAGTGAAGGGCTCCGGAAATTTCGACCACCTGGGGTTCTCTAACGTGCACTGACATCGCACAGCACACGGGCCTCTAGAATTTCGCCTCCATAGAAATTCCGCCGCCGCGGCCGGCATTGAACCCGCGTCTTTCGGGCCAGCAGCCGAGTGCCATAACCACTGAGCCACCGCCGCGCTGAAGATTTAGTGTCCGGCTGCAGTGCGTAGCGTTCTGGGCTGAGCAGGAGTAGGTGCGTCAGTTATGAGAGGAGCGAGGCTACCAAGTGAGGAAAACAGCGGCTTTCGTCTGGTTCCGACCGTTCACCGGAGTCAGAGAAGAGCTATAGACTCAAAGTAAATGCAGAGGACGCGCAAGGCTTAGAGTGCGAGCGGATCGGTCCGCAGTGGCACACAACACTTGGCGCACCACAGGCACCTAAGTTTGACGCTGCGATCGGCTTGCTTACGACTACTGTGTTGTCCTCTACCGGACGCCTGCATATGAATGAATGAATAAGTTTATGGGGAAAAGCAGGACCTATGGTCAATCTATAGGGAAGGGGAGAAGGAGATGGGGCTCGGTGAGATCTTATTCTTGAGCATGTTTTAAGATCCGTGCACTGATTCCCTCGCATTGCTAAGCGAAGTTCGCATGCACGGCGAAGCTGTATATGCTTAGGGATATTTCGTCCGGGTCCTCCTTGGGAAATTTGGGAAACACGCAGCCATCGTACGAGTGTACGTGTTGTAGTTTGTGTTCGTCTCTCTAACCAATACCTCCTCCCCCCTCTTGCACACACACGGACAGTATTGCACAACTTGAGCAAACGTGAACTTTCTTCTGAGTTCGTAATGCCTGGCGCTTAAGAGAAGACAAAGGACAAAAAGAGTACCTATAGACGTGACCGATTCTAGTATCGTTCCCATGTGTTTATTGCCCTTTTTCCTGCCCCTTCACTTGAGGACTAGGCGTTATGAATTCAAAAGGTCAGTCCCACTGGCTCGAATTCCCATCTTAGAAATGAACCTGCCTCGTTTCCGAGAAACCCGATGTACGGAGAGGAAAGGTCATTTTGCTCCAGTTTAGCGACATCCAAACCGATTCTTAGCGGAGGCCTTCGTATGACGCATCTTAAACAAAGTCTCTGCATGTCTGCGATTTCTAATCCGCATATTTCAGTCGGCGCGGCAGCGGATTTTGTTGCAGGGTGTGGAGGTGATGTGTTCTATTTTGATATACGGACCAGGACCATACTCCTTCCGTACAAACCATAGTTTTTGCAATGGCAGCTTCTCATGGTTTAAAACCGCGATAACGGACTACGTCATGTAATGCAGGGGCATCTGTTGCGGCACAAGACTGCGTTTAAAGACATTGATATTTTGTTTTGAGGTAACGTTTCTCTTACAGAACACTGCCTGAGAAGGCAGGCTTTTTCTGAGCGCATCGCTTTCTGCGATTTTTTGTACCTGTCGTGAAACCGGTTCCAAAGAAGAATGGAAGGGTTTGCCAATATACCTCGCTTAAAAACCGACTGACCACGATAGGTAACTGCCTATATCAAGGCTGGCATTCAGACTTCTGTCAGCAGTGGCTGTGGGTGAAGGGTAGGGTGTGACTGCGAAGAAAAGAGGACCAAAGGAGGAGACATACAGACAGGGTGAAGAGAAAACGACGCAGCTGCCGAAAGTTCCAGGAAGCGAGACCCGTTTGTCGAGATGGTCAGCTTCTCGCTGTGTGCTTCACACGGATTCGTGGCCTTCATACGCTTTATAGCTTGCTTAATGAAGACAGCCGTAGACGGCTGCGATTTGTGCCCAGTATGCACGTGGTTAGGCACGCCTCACATGGATCACCTACAGTTCTTAGGTGGACCTTGTACACATCGGTGAGGCCTTGCCACATTCATTCTTGCGCTCAGGGGTTCTGCACGGGGACCTGAACGAGAAGAACGTGCTGACGCGTGCAGCCGAGAACTGCGGGGATGGCGACGACGAGGTGTACGCCGTACTGGACTGGGGCGACGTGCACGGCGGACCCCGGGTGCTGGACCTGGCCGTGATGCTGACCTACGTGCTCATCGCGCCGGCGGGGCGGCGGTCGCCCGAGGAGAGCGTGGGGCTCGCCATCGCGGGCTACCTGCACCACCTGCCCGAGGAGAGGGGCTGCGTGAGTCTGCTCAAGGTGAGCGTCCCCTGCCACGGAGTGCGACCAGGCCTAGGACACCCCAGCCCCTCTCTGAAATGGCGGCCATGGTGCCTCTTGTCGCCACAGACACAGCCTTAAATGTTCGCTGGAGGGGGCACCCGCCAGCCCTAGGCCCACAGTATTAACGCCCCCGTGCCGCAGAAATTCCGTCGTCGTCGTCGACGTGGTGAGCGGAAAATCCCCTGAGAAGCAACCTATAGGTGGGCTGCTTAGGTCACGTGACCTTGTGACGTCATCACAACCTGCGCAGCGGATTGTGAACAACCACAGTGGCAGGTGGCAGTTAAATTAATGATCGGTTGCGAGAGGTAGCTCGGTATGAGCAACCTGAGTGGCACAAGCCCCACCAGTGGCAGCACCTGTCATCGCAGGGCAGTGACGCATCGCTCAACGGCTGCACCACTGAGTCAGCAGCGGCATGAAGACTCCCAGGGATCTACGAATGTAAAGTCGAGATTGACCAACTTCGCATGTACCAACACTAACCCTTTACGCTATCGTATCATACCCTTAAGGCGGGGCTTAAGTGGCCCCTGTAATTTTTGACGTTGGTGATCCTTTTCACAAGACCTTAGTTCTGGTCTCAAAAAACTTTTCCTTCTTACAGAGAAACGTGCTTGCACTAATGTAGCGCTGTGCCACTTTTTCGGGTGTGTGTTTTCTGTGTATAAAGGCGTGTCTGGCAGAATTATGGATACAGACAGGTTAACTTATTCGGTTAGGCAGCCGATGCATATCTTTAAAACAGGTGCTGCGCCGTGAGAAAGTGCTGGCACGCTCTTCTGTCTGCTCACGTTGTCTCTTCACCTTTGAGCAGGGATGTATAGGACGCGGGGAGGGAGGGGGAGGGGCGATGTGTGTGTGGTGTTGGTTTAATTTGAAGCTTAGTAATTGGTACACTTTTCACTCAAGAGAAAAGTGCGTGTGTTTGTATTTTTTCTGTCTCACATTGCACCAAGGCTACCAGACACGCTGTTCATCCCGTGACCAGTTTTCTTTCAGCATCCGGTACTGTTTTCGTGGCACAGCTGCCGCACACACAATGTGGTCCTGGTAAAAAGATCACAAAAGAAATCTATACATTATTTTTGTTTCGCCCTTTTCGGCGCGCAGACACTGATCGCGGCCCGCCTGTGCCAGTCCCTGGTGAAGGGGCTGCAGGCGTACCGACAGAGCCCCGGCAACGAGTACGTGCTGAGCACCCAGGAGAACGGGTGGCGATGCCTGCGCCGCCTGTGGAGCGTTGCGGACGAGGAGCTACAGGCCACCTGGAGCCGTGTGCTGGCCGAACAGGGGGCGCTGCTCGATGGTGCCCCCGCCGGATGTGCACCCGTCGACGTTCTAGTCGGGGCCGGAGCCTCGTGTTCGGAGAAATAGCGCAGGGACGGTGCCCGGAGAGAAAGAACTGCGAGAGCGGACAATGGTGATTGACGTTCGTTTGTCATAACTACTATTGACAGGAATTGGCAACACAATGTCATATTCTTTGGGAATACAAAGGTAGGCCCACTCCGTACGCTCCTGCCAGCACCCTCCAAGGAAAGCTGGGACCAACTGCCCATGAAGCAGGAACGGACAAAACAGGGAGCTTTCGTTAGCGGGGCCTTGGAGGTCACCCCACTATGAGGGTCACACTCTGGGCGTTTACATGAGCCCGACAAAAGTCGGGTTAAGCAGGCTGTCGGGCCGAGAACCGGTTGTCGGGCTCATGTATACGCTAGGGGGTCGAGCAAAGGGACTGTCGAGTCGAGCTGGGCCAGCCCGACTGCAGGGGGTGGGTTGGCTCTGCCCGACCCGGTTGGAAGGAGCATGTATACGCTGCCGCATCGGCTTAGCGCCTCCTCTCCTGCCTCCTCTCTTGCCTCCTCTCCAGTCTGGCTGGCGCTTTGCAGGAACTCGGAGCACTCGGCGCGCGCGCTCTTTCTTACGGCCTGTGCATGAGGGGCAGCTGCTACCAATCACCGCAACTCTCCGGGGGCTGGTTCGGTTACTTTGCACATATTGCTCAACGGCTGCTCCGAGTACTGAACAAGAACTTGCCAACCATATCTTATGCAGCCACTGCTATCGGCACGCAAAGCAGGGAAATAGTGGATGGATCTCAAAACATTGAAGTCGGCATGCAATGATGGCGCATAGTATTAGCGGATAGGGCTGTATCATTTGCGACTAGCAGGAATAAAAGTGAGGCAAGATATTACAGGGCGAAGCCACGGTTAGGAAAACATTTATTTTTATCTTCAGGCCTGGCACAGTCTCTGTCGATACTTGGAAATGTATGAAAACATTCGAAGTATCTGTGCCATCTGTTCTCACTGCGTGAAACACACCAGATCAGAAAGATCCTATGCTCTTTGGAACTCCAATATTGTTTCACATACTTAGAAGGACTGAAAACAATAACAGGCGCTGCTTGTAATGACCTATACAACATTGTCGTGCGGCTCGCAGTTCAAGGGATGCCAGTTACAGCCTTAAATGCTTTCGCGTTGGCTTGTGGATGAAACCAGACGGCTTGTCATTTTGGTTTGTCAATTTTTTTGCGTAGTTGACGAGAAGAATTCGGAGAAACTTCTCAGAAATGAGGTGTGTTAAGCATTTGGTGTGGCTTCTGTCAACCCATTCCGGGCAGCATAGGACGGGTGAATCTTCTAGATGTGGTTCAGCGATTAGTTACAAGACTTCGAGAATTTCGATCGTGGGAGATACTTGACCACCTTTTAAAAAAAAAGAAACGCCGAAATCACTAGAAACCCCGGCTTTGGATAGTGGTGTTCACCATGCTTTGTTCTCTCGGCGCCTGCTCAGGCCGTAAGAAGAGAGCGAGAAAGCGCGCGCGTCGAGACCGGCCGTGCTCGGAGATATTTTTTCCGGCAGCGGAGACACCCATTGGAAATCAAAGCGAGCCGCTGCCGGCCTCGAAGACAGCGCGCACGTGAACGGGCGAACCAACCGACCGGAAAGAGCAGCAGTCGGGAAAGGGAACTTTTCGTCTGGGCGTTCCTCCTCCTCTAGCATGCGTGTGGTTTTCTTGCTCGACGCTAGGGGTAGCGACGATCTCTGCTCGACAGAAAACCGGTTCATGTAAACGCGGTAGGGTCGGACTGGTCAGCCCGACATCTGGCGCACCCCGACCCGACCCGCAACGTCGGGCTCATGTACGAGGCCTGTTAGAAAAGTATCCGACCTTTAGCCGAAGAAAAAAAACTGGCATAACTGTAGCGTTGCAAACCTAGCCACCTTCAAAGTAGTCTACTTGGGACTCCACACACTTCTCCCAGTGGTGCTGCCATTGTTGGAAGTATTACGAAAAGGCCTCTTTTGGAAAGGAGTTTAGCTCAGCTGTCGTTGCAGCCATAATGTTCTCTCTTGTCTGAAATCGCGCTCCTTTCAATGGCCTCTTGATTTTGCGAAACAGCCAGAAGTCGCAGGGGGCCATATCAGGAGAGCAAGGAGTCTGTTTAACTACAGGAGTCTGGTTTCTCGCCAAAAACCCTGAATCAACTACGAGGAATGTGCAGGAATATTGTCGTGATGGGTGCGCCACTTTCCTGTTGACCTCAACTCCGGTTTCTTGCGCCGCACAGAATCACGTAGGCGACGGAGGACATCCCTGCAGTACTCTTTGGTCATTGTTTGACCCTGTGGGGTGCGTACTCGTGGTGTGCCACACAGAGGGAGTCAAAGAAAGCAGTCAGCATCACTTTCACATTGCTGCGCACTTGGCGGGCCTTCTTTGGTCTTGGTGACGTGGAATGCTTCCACTGTGACGGCTGGTATTTGGATTCCGGGTCATACCCGTACACCCAAGACTCGTCACCAGTGATTATGGTGTTGATGAAGTCGGGGTCACTGTTTGTGGAATCTAACATGTCCTGTGAGACTTCAACACGAAGCTGCTTTTGCTCCACCGTGAGCAGCTTCGGCACGAATTTCGCCGCAACTCTCTCTATGGCCAAATCTTCTGTGATAATGGAATGTGCAGAGAAATTGCTCATGTCCACCTCTTCCGCAATTTCTCAGATAGTCACACGACGGTCCCGCATCACCACAGCGTTCACTTCGGCAATGATCTGGTCATTTCGGCATGTTGATGGCCGATCGGAGCATGGCTCGCTCTCCACCGATGTGCGGCCGTCTTTAAACCAGTTGCACCACTGGTTAATCTGTGTGCTGCTCATAGCATCATCACCGAAAGCCGTCTGAACATTTCGAATAATTTCCACTTGGCTATCGCCAAGTTTCTGGCAAAATTTGAGGTAGTAGCGCTGCTCTTCTCGCTCCGCCATTTTCCTTGCAATAAAAAACCGACGAGAGCACTGCGCACTGCCTCACTCAAACGCTGCGTCCCAGCGACTGACGTTATTGGCAGGTGGGAAAAAATTCGTGCATGCGCACGAAGGTTCAAGTTCGGCTGGTGCATGCGCGCTTGTTTCATATCCATCAGGTGTTCGCAAAAAAAAAAAATAAAGTCGGATACTTTTCTAACAGACCTCGTACACGAGGCTACTGAGGCCCAGCCGCCTACGGTGAAGTTTTTGGCAATAAACGTTGTTTCTCTCGCTCTCTCTCTCGTACTAGATGGTGGTGTGAACTTCTTTGTCGACTCTATTTCATGCGAGAGAAAATATAAGAAAGCACATGCAGCGAGCACACAAACCTGATGAAATCTGAAGTTCAAAGACGGTGACATTAATCCGCACATGTACCATGGGGGGCAAAAAAAAAACACCCCCCCCCCCCCCCCCCCACCTCCAAGTTCCAACCCCTGGCAAAAACTTTCTTGTGTCGAGACCGACCCAGTGCTGTCGTTTCTACAAGAGAAGGGCATTGACTAGTGGCTCACATACGCAGTGTGTCACTGGTCGGAACTTGAAGGGGGGGGGGGGCTGCTACTTTTGCCCCGATGGATCGTTTACAAACGACATCGACTGCACGGCGGATACCGGGAGAGCAGCTAAAAACGCGGAATGAACAGCCGGCGGTTCAGTTGACAGAAAACCAATCCCGACTCTATCACTGGGAGCACAAACCAAGGCTAATGGGAAGCGCGAAGGGTCGGGGCCGAGGAGGTGGGGAAATGCGAAAGTCCTATAAGGGGGACGGAATGGCCAGAGCAGACGGGTGCCAGGAAGAGCAAAACGGATGAAAAGGAATAAAATTGAGTAAAGTACCTTTTTCTTAGTTTTTCCAATTTCGCACGAGGGTATAAAATGTGGTTCACCGTAAATTCATCTCCACATTCTTCGCGAAAGGTTTGTATTGTTTTGTTAGCAGGCAGTTGTGTGTATTGCGTCCTATTCGCAGACGGCATAAAATCACTTCCTTGAAGCGCTCCTGGTGCACACATGACTTCCATTCACCTGAAACCGGCTTTACCAAGTGTAGTTCATTCTGGAATTCAATGCTCCAAGCCGACTCCCATTTTTACTTAATTTCTGTTGTACTATGTTCATGCAATAATTAAAGGGCATATCTATTTTTTTTTTCATTTCCTTGCCACGAGCTTGAGCAGAGCACAATTCTGCCCTCTCGTTGCCTTTTATTCCGACATGACTTGGGACCCAGCAGAGTTTTATTTTTTGTCCTCGAGCTGTGGATCTTACTATGTTGTGTATGATGTCCCCAAGCAGAGGAGTGATTGCATTTCTAGAGGGAGAACTGTCAGTACACTTAAGGAGTTTGTGTCAGTACTGTTTGTGAGGTTGTACTGTACTATTTTTTCTATGGCCACACAGACTGCGTAACATTCCGCGGTGAATATGGATGCGCACTGTGGAAGTCGTACTGTGTCCTCTGAATTCCCTCGCAGCACTGCGCTTCCAACGTTAAGCATCCGTTTTCGAACCATCAGTACAAAATCTGTGAAATCACCGTATTTTTTCACAAGTGCAAGAAATTCTTCTATGGTAAGTTGTTGGGGAGAGTCTGTTTTTGCGGAATGGTGTAAGAGTGAAATCGCAGATTGCAGGAAAATTGCACCATGGAGGCAGTGGATCTCGTCTTGGGGCAATGTCAGGTCACGTGTCCTGTATTGTGGCATATCTCTTCGAATCTCAAGATCGGTGGCCTGGTAGCTTGAGGTTTGTCGGTAAGTATTATTCTAGAAGGACGTTTCGTTACTACTGGACAGGAGATGTGTTTTGGTAGAGGTCTTACTTTAAAGACATATGCGCAAGTTAGAGCGGTTGTTCTGATTTCAAGGGGGGTTCATTTGTTTCTGCATACAGGGTGACTGTGGGAGACGTCCTGTATGCACCACAGTCGAGGCGTAGGCCTGATTTGTTTACTGAATGTAGTTTTTTTTTGGGTATGACGGTCGTGCTGACCCGTACACAATACACCCATAGCCTAAGGAGGAACGTACCAAAGAGCGATATATATGCAGAAGACATATTCTATCTGACCCTCATTGTTTCCGTGAGAGCCCTTTGAGTATTTTTAGAGATTGGGAGGCTTTCTTTTTCGGCGCGTTTTTATGGGGCAGGAATGTGAGTTTTTATCGAATGTTATGCCTAAAAATTTGTTCTTGCTTTATTGCCGCGTGGTTTCATTTAGATGTAGGGCGGGGTCGTTCTGCAAGCCTCTTTTGAGCGAGGAAATAGCTGCTACTGTTTTTTGGGAGAGAACATAAACCCTTTTCTGCCTGCCCAAGTCGCTAGTCTATTTATTGTGAGGTGTACCGGTCTTTCACAGGTTGGTACGCTGGATGGTGTGCATGCAGTTTGAAGGTCGTCGACCTATACTGAATACATCACGTTCTTAATAATTATTTTTTTTTCGATAGAATTCATTTTTACGGCAAAAAGCGTAGCACTTAAAGTACACCCATACGGTACCCCATTCTCGTGAACGAACTTTTTTAGAAGGTGTTGAACAAAGGCGTATATGAAATCAACAGTCAGACAGGAAATCTTTCAAACAGTTCAGCATCCTTCACGGATACCTAGGTCTGCAAGGTCGCGGAGAATCCCAAACCTCCAGGTAGTGTCGTAAGCCTTTCCATGTCAAAGAAGACTGCCAGACAGTGTTGTTTCTGTATGAACGCTTCTCGTACTGTGTTTTCAAGGCGGACGAGATGGTCAGCTGCTGCACATCCTTTTTTTAAATCCACATGGGTGGGTGCCAAGAATTTCACGGGATTCGAGGGTAAACATTAACCTAATATTCAATAGACTTTCGAAAGATTTGGCGAGACAGCTTGTGAGTGCTATGGGTCTGTACCTGCCAGCGGAGGTTGGGGGCCTTCCAGGTTTAAAAAATGGCACAACTGCTTTTTTCCAAGCCTCTGCTATTTTTGCCAGTTTCCATATTTTGTTGAAGAATTGTAAAAGTGCTTCTACTGAAGCTTCGGAAAGGTGTGCCACCATCTCGTAATGTATTTGATCACGGCTGGGTGCTGTCTGCACAGATTGGGGCAATCTAGCACGTCGGGGCAACTTTGAAATTTACAAGGTTTTCGTGTGTTGCGTACCTAGCAAAAATTCCCCATGCTTTATTTCGTTCCCTGTGTGCTTCTTTACATTCCTGTACCTCAACTTATGACTTCGTCTTACCACGCCGGAGGACTCAGGAGTAGATAGGCATTCAGCTGTAAGTATACAGTTTGTGAACATTTTATTTAGTTCGTCAACGCCTAGGCCATCCGAAAACAGTTTCTCCAGACTGGCATTTTCACGGAAGAGTGCCCAGTCAGCCAAGTGTATTTTCCAGCGGCGAGGTTTCCTCGGGATAATTTATGGAGAGATGAGAGGCTAAAAACGATTGGCACATGATCACTTCCGCGTGGGTTGTCCAGAACATCCCATTTATAATCAGTAAAAACAGATGGTGAACAAAGTGTACGAGACATTATGCCTGTGCTGCGCCACCATCTTCGTCTTTTTAACAAACGTATTAATAGCCAGGTGGTTCCAGATCTGACATTACTCGGAGCAGAACACCTAGTGCCATGATTGCGTCTTTCTTTCTACTTTATTTAGCAATACTTTCACCAGTTTTAATGGCCAGCTGTAGGTGTTTAGTTTATAAATGCGCGTCGGAAGTTCTCGGCCGGCGCCGACGGACGGGTGCCAACGCAACGCAACTCGGTATTCGTTTCAAAGATTCCTTTTTACCAAGCTTCGCAAGCGTTCGATATTTGGTGTCTTCTTGACGAAGCACCTGTCATAAAATTCCATCGAGCGCTAAGGCAGCTGCGTGCCAGAAAGGATGGCTGCTGGGCGTGAATAACGATCTGAGATCACGCCACCCTGGCTGTTTTGCGCCCCTTCTCTCACGCAACATCCTGAAGCGTGTGCATTATTACCCTGCTGTCTCCATGGCAATGCGTTTGTCTGCACACTGGTTGCCAGTTTTATACGTTCGCTTTTGCAGAGAAGTACTGCGCTGGCTAGCACAATACGTTCCCAAAGAACCTTTCAGGCTTCCCACGAACGGAATTTCCGATAATTAGGGCGATCGTTTGTGGAACGAATTGACATACTGCGCACGGCTCTATTACACTTTCCCTTAAAGAAACTTCCTCCGCTTCGTTCGCCCTCTTATTTTCGTTGTGCTCGTGAGAAGGACAGCAAGCCGTCCACGAGCGGTCCCCACAGTTGGACATCGATTGACGGAATTGTCAAGAGTCAATATGAGCGACAGCCTGCTAGGGAGACGAGATGCCCCGAAGGAGATTTCGGCACCGTTCACTGTTATCGCCGAAGAACCGAAGAAGACTGAAGAAAGGGCGACAACGGTGACAAAAATAGAACCTGAGGACAGCGAGGAAGACCAATCAGAGGACACTGTCGATGAAAAAGACCTCCTGACCAGTTTCGTTCCATTACTCATCAGCATGAAGATCCTCGGTATCGGCTTGTCGCTGCCTGAGGAGCACTCTTCACACGACATGAAGAAACGCAAGTCATGCTCTATGACCCTGCACTGCGTATGGAAGCTACTAGTCGCTTCGGTCATGCTCACGTACGTGGGTTACTTCGTTGTCAAAGAGATGACAGCGATCACCAACAAGCGTCGGTGGGTTGTGTCTTTGGACGCGGCCAGCAATGTGATCGCCATGGTGTCGGCACTTGTCGTGTACGCCTCGATGCACAACGCCTCCGACACCTTGGGCCGCATGCTTCAGAAGCTGAGCGAAGACACGGACACGGGTTTTGCAGGACGCGTTCGCGAGAAAGAGGGTCCTCCGCCGGCTCCGCGGACACCAGGCAACAGTGGCTCGAAGATTTTTTTCGTGACCTTCGGCACCTGGGTGATGCAGGGTCTCACGGTCGTCTCCAAGCTGGCCCGCTGCTACTCAGAGCATCCAGCGGGGCAGAGTGACAGCGCCATCGACGGTGGCGCAGACACAGTGGCTGCTGCAGACTGTCTCCGCGGTAACGGAACTCTCTGTTCCAGCCCTACAGCGGTAGTGAACTTCACCGAGGTTGCTGTAAGGTACGGACTGCTTCGAGGCGCCATCTGGATGAGCATGCTGCTGGCCTACTACTCGCTGGTCAGCATTGAAGCCAAGTTTAAACGCCTCAACGTCGACCTCTTTCTGATTCCTCCTCCGAAACTTGGCAGCGAGGCTCTTCGCACGTTCCGCAGAGCGCACAGCTTCCTTTGCCGGACTCTGAAAGTGGTGGACGCCTCTTTCAGCGTCTGCAGCGTCGCTTGGTACGCGCACTGCATGGTGGAGACCCTGGCGAGCGTCGACCAGTTCATCGCCTTCGCTCCCGGAGATCTGTGGTGCCTGCCCTTCCGCGTGAGCGTCGCCCTCAACGCGGTATGCCTGTTGTCCCTCATGCTGGGCACATCCGAAGCGGCGCACTCCGCCAGCAAGAAAGCCCGAGACTCGGTCGTCGTGCTCGCGCAGAGGTCGGCGGAGATGCCCATCCACCAGCCGGACATGTACGAGGAGATCAACGCGACGCTGAACTCATTCCGCCGCGACTCCGTGACGCTCCACTGTTGCCGCGTGTGGCCGCTCAACAGGGCGTCCGGTCTGCTGGCGTTCTTCGTCACGATGGCTGGCGTGGCTGCCCTCGCACAGCATCGGCCTGCAAGCAGGGAATTCCTTCGACCCCACTTTGCGCTGTGAATTCCGCTGAGTGACCTGTTGGCGAATAGCTGGGAAGGAGTTCTATTAACCTGCTACTGTCGGCAAGCATTGTCTCTGGGACGTGATTCGGATTCGATTGCGTGCTAATCACGTACCAGTCCTCGTGTAGCTTATTCAGTGCTTCACTAAGCTTGCTGCGAAATCTTCAGGCATGGTTCTTCGCACGCCTAGCTTGACTGACGTTATTACCGTATCTAGCAGTGTTCTCAGTTTCACGCTGAAAATTACGTAGTTACCCGCTTCCAACAAGCATCAGATTTTCGTGCTTACAAGCGCAGAGAACGGTATATGCATGTAAAACAATGAGACATTTTAATGCTCGTTGTGCGCTAAAACTAGGACAACAGTCTATAAGGCGAGACAAGCGCTATAAGAGAGGCGAGAACGGCCGGAGCTTTAAGATTGCACCAAGAGGGTGAGAGAATGCCCAGAGTACTAGCTTAGAATAACAGAAAGTTGGGCGAGTTGGTTTCTCATACATCGATGCGCACAAAAACGAGGACAACAGACTAGAAGACGAAAAAAGCGCTTCCTATAGCCCGCTGTATTTGTTTTCGTGCGCTACAATATATACGCAATACCAACTAGCCCAACTATCCTTTATTTTAAGTGCTGGTTGCTTTACGGAAGTTCCGCTTACTTTTTTACCGCGAAACCAGTGCTTAACCCTACCCCCGAAAACCTTATGCCTTTTGAAGTGAAGCCTCCACCCCAGGCGCGAAGCTACCACTCAGCAGAAGCAACATCCACCAGCCAACTCCCGCCTAAAATTCCCTAGCTAGGGGCGGTGTATGCACCCGCCGCCACCCTCAATCTACCGTCCCCCCACCCGCCCCTCCTCCTTCCCCACCCTCACCCTCCAGAAGCGCCATCCCCCACCCAACTCTGACCTTGAGAGACAATAGTGGAAGTGCACGAAGCAGCCCAACGAAAGCACTACGGCGAAATCGAATTCAGAGACAGAGTGGGAAAGTCAGCTGCCCTCCAGAAGCATCGGCCACGTCCCCATCCCACGTTCCTAGCTAGGCGGCTGCCCACCCACACACCGCCACCCTCCGCCTGCATCCGCTTTTTCGGCTCATGTGTGAAGCCTCGGCTTGGAGTAAAATCCAAAAGTAAAAGCATCAACGTAATCATCGAAGGTAAATCCAAACGCTTTCGCAGAATTGCCTAATTAGCTGTGTGGTCGTCCCTAAGTTTTTAATCCGATAATAGTAGGAGTGCCATGAAGGTGAAACCCGTCTAGCGTCGGTGTGAAGCCTTCGTCTGCCAACCATGGCAGATGGCGTTTGTGGTGATTTCTCTCTCCTCACCTGTCAACCGCACCTCCTCCCCTTTGCCACTTGTAGGGGATAGAAGGGAGACATCGGTCTAAGAATTTGAATACACTGGCGAGTGAAAGAAAAATGATATCGTATTTCCTCCGCATCAATACCATCCGTTTCCTCGTAATTTTTCTTTTTGCTGTCCACGTGCAAGAGAACGTCGTCGTATGTCGCATTAAAGCTGCAGTTGCAGCGGTTACTGAACGGTTCCGCAACTCGCAGACTGTGCCTCACACCTCGACAGACTGAGCACTAACTACATCCACTGACGTACGCTTGAGTCTGCTAAAGGGGGATTCTTTGAACCTGCAATGTAAAACATAATTCAATGTAACACGAGCATGCCACCCCTGGGGCCTTCTGGAGTAGTGAGCGTTGTACTTACGGGTCCTATCAATGTGTGCTTATTTATTGCATTGTTGCGTGCCTTTGCATTTCCCAGATTGCTGTCTCTCATTCGCTTTTTTAAAATGTGAAGCATGTGGCCACGAAAAGAATGAAATTCTGATATATATTTAAAATAATCACTGCTCGAGGTTGTTGCGCTTGGGCTGGTTATGTGACATGAGACGTTCTCGTTCGCACACATCGAGCGGCTGTAATTGGTGTCTCACATATATGAACAAGTGTTCAAACAGCTGGAACAGTTGTTTTGTTCCCAGCATAATGTGGCCACTATAAATACTTTCGGCTCGGTGAGTTGTGCAGAAATGAAGGCTTGAGTGGCGTTTTGGTTTCAGCCTTCTTCGTAAGCATGTGAAAAAGCTACTATCTGGAGCT
The DNA here is from genome assembly GCF_055824585.1 of Amblyomma mixtum. Taxonomy (NCBI): domain Eukaryota; kingdom Metazoa; phylum Arthropoda; class Arachnida; order Ixodida; family Ixodidae; genus Amblyomma; species Amblyomma mixtum. The sequence goes on along the minus strand of NC_143021.1, from coordinate 16,504,822 downwards.
AGGTTCACCGAAAAACGCCGGGGCCCTCTCAATCAGTCGATTTGGGCGCAGTGACAGGACACCAGGAAGCACCGAAACAGAGTGACTGTTCACCAAGTTGCGCAACAGCCGGTGTTTCGTGCAACAACGCCGACCTTGGTCTCAATGTAGTGACGGCGGTTCGTCGTTGACGATAACACCAATGACGGGTGTGAGCGGGAATCTGCCGACGTAAGGGAGGTTACGGTTTGGTTTGGTTTATGGGGTTTAACGTCCCAGAGCGACTGAGGCTATGAGGGACGCCGTAGTGGAGGGCTCCGGAAATTTCGACCACCTGGGGTTCTTCAACGTGCACTGACATCGTACAGTAAACGGGCCTCTAGAATTTCTCCTCCAAAGAAATTCTACCGCCGCGGCCGGGATCGAACCCACGTCTTTCGGGTCAGCAGCCGAGCACCATAACCACTGAGCCATCGCGGCGGCGGAGGTTACTGTATTGCAGTCATGTATCAAGAACAGCAAAGAAAAGATAAGACTGACGGCGATGAGCAAGGGACTGCTGGCTGAAATAAAAAAAAAATGTGGGTGAATGTGCAAAATATATGCTACATCAGGATATTTCATAGGTGAGCTCGATTTTCCTCTTCTCATATGGAAGCAATGCAGCAGTCATATTTCCTAACGTGCACAGTGATGTGGACGAGAAGAAAGGATAGGACGACCTCTTTGCCGCAATCGGAAAACCCTTTTTTCCGCAATTGCTAGAAAGCATTTCTGGAGGTTCTCATAAGGCAAATAGCCCAAATTTGCACTGCACTCAAGTCGTTCGTCCCCTATTCCAGCGGAGTAGTAATTGTACATATAAGTGGCACACTGCACTGGATCTTTATATTCTCAGGACTATACAGTCATGTAGCGCTAGCGTTTTCACCACCGCACTGCGTTCCTGCATGCTGGTGCTATTATCTGAAAATGCCGCAGCTACGCCTGACGGCAAAATAAGTGTGACCCACAGCTCGGGTTCCGGCATACAGTGTGTTGAGGCAAGCATGAGATTACAAGAAAAACTGGTGCTACAGTGGATAGTTGGCATTGTGTCATTTCATTTACATTTATTTCATCCTTAAAAACCCGAATTCATTACACAAAAACGGCTATAGAAGTGGCGCTAACCACGCACAATATAAATACTCGTGCAATGAACACAGAAAAACAAAGTACGAAAGCTAAACAATAAAATATATAAATAGGATCATGGGATTACATGGGTAGGGAAAAAATACAGGAAGAAGTGCATGTGCGGAAATGAGCGCAGATGGAAGTCACTCAGTGGTTTTTGATAAGACCGACGAATGTTCGCAGGTTTTGATAATGACTGGCGAGTTTCATGCGAAATGAGTCGCGACCGTTGCACAGAAAAAATTTCATATATAACTAAACTACGTAGTGTATGCACCAGCTGTGTCTTACCGGCGCTCACATACGGGCCAGAAACAATGGAAAGGGTTCAACGTGCATGAGGACAACGCAGCGAACTATGGAAAAGAAAATGATGGGGGTAACGTTAAGGGACCAGAAGCGGGCAGATTGGGTCATTTGATGCGATCCTAGTCGAAATCAAGAATATGGAATTCGCACCGGCAAGGAAGTCTTGGCTTTGCATTAAATTGCTTTGGCTTGGTTTATGGGATTTAACGTCCCAAAGCGACTCAGGCTATGAGTGACGCGTAGTGAAGGACTGCGGAAATTTCGACCACCTGGGGTTCTTTAACGTGCACTTACATCGCACAGTACACGGGCCTTTAGAATTTCGCCTCCATAGAAATTCGACCGCCGCGGCCGGGATCGAAGACGCGGGTTCGATCCCGGCCGCGGCGGCTGGAATTTCGATGGAGGCGAAATTCTATAAGGCCCGTGTACTGTGCGATGTCAGTGCACGTTAAAGAACCCCAGGTGGTCGAAATTTCCGGAGTCCTTCACTATGCGTCTCTCATAGCCTGAGTCGCTTTGGGACGTTAAACCCCATAAACCAAACCAAACCAAACCAAACCAAACCAAACCAATGTAATCCAAAGCCAAGATAACAAAAACAAGGGTAACAGAGTGGACTACAAGATAAGGCAAGCGTAGTATGAGGCTGCAGAAAGTTAGGGGGCGGATGAGATTAAGAAGCTAACAGGGATGAGGCGACCACGTTTGCCACAGGACGGGGTTAATTGGAGAGATACGGTAGAGGCCTTAGTCGTCATGAAGGTGATGATGACGTCATTTGGCAGGGCATTCCATAATGTTATTGCGTTGGGAAAAAAGAACTGCTCTTTGCTAAAGTATGGCTCTTGATGGGGTGATTGTGGCTAAGGTGACTTGGACCTCCTGATCGGTGTTTCAGCAGGAAGCGTCTTGAAGCTTAAAGGCCTACTTGACCGAAATTTTGCAAACCGTAAAAAATATGTTTTCTCATAATTCACCCTCGTATTATGCTACCCACAGAACATTACATTCAAGTTTCAAGCACTTAAGTTGCCAACGGCACGCAAAAATTAGAGTTTTTAATACCGAAACTGGAAAAACGGGCGCCACTGCCGCCCGCCGGAAGTGACCCATGTTTGAGACTGGAGTTCGGAAAGGTTCGTAGCGTCTGCTCGTTGCGACTCGTGCGAAGCGCTGGTACCGGTAGCGCGTGCAGCACTTTTTGCAATAAATACTGGTTATATATGAAAACACACATCTTAAATCGGATGGAAGCTCCCAGAAAAAGTTTTAAATGTGTTTTATTTGCTGTAGTAGACTAGGAAACTCCTCGCTCAATGCTAGTGAGCGTTATTTGCCTGGCAGTATTCGATTACAGCATGTGCAAAGTTCGAACATCTCGAAGGAAGGAGGGGTATTGAAATGGAGGCCAAGTAGAAAAAAGTTCTAGTATTATCAAGTCAGCTTTTTTGAGCCGGCACGCGCGGGCCAAAAGAAGATGTGCGCTTTGCTGTACGTGTAATATGGCTATTGTCTTGATAAAGAAAATGACCTGCCTTCTCCTTTTTCTTCTCATATTTCTCCCACGTCGAAAGGTATTCCTGCCTGCGCATAGGAATTTGGAACAGGTGAACCCGACGTAAATCAATAAAAACAGCTGGATATCTAAAAATGGAGCTTTAGAGAATTAAGTGCTGTGTTAAGCGAAAGAATATGCCAGAACCGAAATTTATTTTGTAAAATAAATATATTGTAATGAGGCAAACAGCAGAGTTAGTGTGGACGGCCACAGTCCTTGTTCCAGCGGTGCTGCTCAGCAGGCCAGCGTTCGGAAGCGCAAACCCGAACATCGTCAGCTTCTCCTTTCTTCTTCTTTCTCGCCTTCGTCGGCGCTGGCTGCTGAGGCATCAAACCCCAACTATCCTGGCGGCCTAAAGGCACGAGACGATAGCTGGGTCGTAGTAGGGCCTCAGGCTGTCTAAGTGCACAATTTCACGGCCGCGGCGGCGATGACCAGACGAAGGCGGGATGGGCTCCACGAGACAATTAACTGGAGATGTCTGCTGAACAACGCGATAGGGGCCCTGGTATTTTCCCAGCAGTATTGTAGACTGTTCTGAGCTGGAGGCGGGCACCCAAAGCAAAACCAAGGATTCAGGAAGATAGGACGGCGGCAGACAGGGAGAAGTGGCGCGAGCGCTTTTCTGGCGGTGCTGATCGTGTAAAGTAAAGGAACCGGCGAGTTGACGGCATTCTTCCGCATGCGCAGCGGCTTGAGAGACGGTTGTAAATTCGGACGAATCGGGGCGGTAAGGGAAAATCATGTCCATGATGGAGGAAGGCTCGCGTCCGTACAGAAGAAAATACTAGGAAAAATCAATAGTGGCTTGCGTTGCAGAGTTGTAAGCGTATGTAACAAAATGTAGAACGCGGTCCCAGCTCATAACTATAACAAACTAACGATCCTCCAAAAAAAGGTGTTGCGAATATTTGAAAATTATCAAGGAAAACCATCTGATCTTCCAACAGACAAGCTATTTATCAAACATGAAATGCTTCCAGCTGCGCAAATATATTATTTCAAGTTATTACAATACATAAAAAACAATAAATTGTACCTCTCTGAAGCAAACCTCCAAGAACCAAAATACACCTTACGTAAACACACAAGAAGAATACCGCTCACTAGGACCAATTATGGCAGACAGATCTTACATTTCCAAGTTCCTTATTTGCTGAATTACATAGGAGAAGAAATTAAATTTGAAAAACCGGAGTTTAAGAAATATGTCAAATCGTATTTGTTAAAAAAACCCATTTCTTTTCTTCAATAAGACATTGTTGCATTCATTAATTTTCGGTGTAATCAAGGTGTATATATATTATCAAAGTACGGTGTGCTATGTGTCTGTAATCTCTGTATGTGTACATGTGTTTGCAATTACATGAGTTTTGCAGAGTGCCGAGATGTGCATTTAGCGTTTCTTTTTTCCCTTAAATTCTACTAAGTGTTGTCTAATAACGTATTTATATGTTCACTTTTATATGTTGAAATATTTATATGTTCAAATGTGTTTTTTGTAATTGAGAGCTGTTTCCCTGTCTATCTTTTCTTTTTATTAAGTGTGCACTGAAATGCCGAATTGTGCTACCGGGCAGGAGCCTCTGTCAGGCTATGAGCCTTTAGCTCCTGCTCCTTTTTTTCTCTGTTGTGAGAAAATGAAAAATGAAATAAATAAATAAAGAAAGAAAGTTATAGTGATTGACAGAAATGTACTTGGCCATCATGTCGCCGAGGGTCCGGTTAAAGCGCTCGGTCATGCCGTTCGTCTGTGGATGGTACGAAGACGTCGTGCGGTGAACGATATGACAGTCCCGAAGAAGGGCTTCCACGACGCCGGACAAGACGCGAACCCGATCGCTGAGCAATTCCTGAGGCGTACAGTGACGAAGAATGATGTTCTGAAGTATGAAACCGGCTACGTCAGAGGCCGTCGCAGCTGGTAACGGTGCAGTTTCCGCATAGCGCGTGAGATGATCAATGACGACGATGATCCCGCGGTGCCCTGCGGCAGTACTGGAAAGAGGGCCATAAAGGTCAATTCCAACACGGTCGAATGGCCGGGCTGAACACGGTAAAGGTTGCAGAGGAGCAGGTGAGTGCGGTGGCGGGTTCTTGCGACGCTGGCATTCCAGGCAAGAGCGTACGTATTGGCGGACAAAACGGTACATGCCCCGCCAATAATACCGAAGGCGTAGGCGGGTAAAAGTTTTCAGCAGACCGGCATGAGCGCATTGTGGGTCGTCATGATAACTGGCACAAATGGCAGAACGAAAATGCCTCGGAATCACGAGCAGCCATTTGCGACCATCGGGGAGGTAGTTCCGACGGTACAGCAGCTGGTCACGCACGACAAAGTGATGAGCTTGACGACGGAGCGCTCTAGAAGGGAGGCGCGCTGAGCGGTTGGCTAAGAAATCCAGAAGTGATCCAAGGATCCTTGCGCTGCTCAGAAGCCATATCAATAGTGTCAAGAGAAGGTGTGAGGCCGGAAATAGATGGCGGGTCAGGATCAGAGGTCAGAGGGGAGCGCGAGAGAGCGTCGGCGTCGGAGTGTTTACGACCGGAACGATAAATGACCCGAATGTCGTAATCTTGTAAACGCAGAGCCCAACGAGCGAGGCGGCCAGATGGATCTTTGAGTGAAGACAGCCAGCAAAGGGCATGGTGATCGGTAATAACATCGAACGGGCGCCCATATAAGTAAGGACGAAATTTTGTGATCGCCCAAATAATAGCCAAACATTCTTTCTCTGTGACAGAATAATTAGTCTCTGCTTTTGTGAGTGTACGGCTGGCGTAAGGAACGACGTACTCATTGAAACCAGGTTTTCGCTGAGCTAGAACGGCACCGAGACCAATGCCGCTGGCGTCCGTGTGCAGTTCTGTAGGCGCGGAAGGGTCGAAATGGCGCAAGATCGGAGGAGAGGTGAGGAGCTGGCACAGCGTTGCAAAAGCTTCGTCGCATGCAGCGGACCAAGCCGACAAGTCGTGGCTGCCAGCGAAAAGTTGTGTCAGCGGGGCGATAATGGCAGCGAAATTCTTGACGAACCGGCGAAAGTGGGGGCGATAATCGCAGCAAAATTCTTGACGAACCGGCGAAAGTGGGAGCAAAGTCCAAGAAAGCTTCCGAGTTCTTTCAGGGATGTGGGCTTCGGGAAATCAGCAACTGTGCAGAGCTTGACAGGATATGGTAGTACACCATCCTTGGACACGACGTGGCCTAGGATAGTGAGCTGTCGGGCGCTTTGAGCACCTGTCATTTTGAGCACCTGTCAGACACCGCCTGTGTCTTGGCCAATCGCGCGCAGTGGGTACGCGCCATTATTTGGAGGACAACAATAACAACTAGCGCCTGTGTTGCCTTCTTCTACCCTGTCGTCCGTGATTTTTAGCGCTGTTTAGGTCGCGTGACGCAAGAAAAAAAAACAGCAATTTGACTGTTGGTACGTCGTTTGCTGTCATCCTAGCTCTTAGGGCAGAATGATTTAAGTGTTTTATTGAATTAAGACTACGTATCCGCGATTATCTTCCACCTTTTTCATGCCTTTCGTCAGTTAACATCAACTACACCTCACAGCCGTCGTTGGGTTGATGAAACCGAAACAGGGCCAAGACGTGGTCAACAACGTGGTTAAAGTTGTCTCCACCTATTATATTTCTAAACCTTCACGAAAGTTAGCTAGGACACCTGGTATATTCATGTCAACCGCTCATAACAAACCTGTTGCAAGCCGGCGCTTGTCCTCATCCTTGAAGGCGCAGAGACATCAAGCTTTTTAGTTGTGTTTATTACTTTATGATGATGCGTAGCACATTAGAAAACGCAGACAACCACGTGGATTGCATCAAGAGGCAAGTCATTTATAATTGAATTTTTTGTCTTATGCTGTTTCCTTTTTGGTTTCAACAGCCAAATGGCGGCTGTAACGTATAAAACTCGTTCAGGTCACGTGATGCGCTCAAAAACTGCAGTATGGTCGCTGCTTTCTTCTGTTTAACTCATGTCAACTCTAATGCAAGCCTGCTCATGGTCTGGAATGACAAAGAAAATCAACAAGCAGTGATCATATCGCAGATTTTGCACACCTCACGTAACCTGAACGCGTACGTGACAGCCACCTCTCGGCTTTTGGAGCCGAAATCGAAGTAACACCAGAAAAAAAAATGAATTGCAAATTATTCAGGTGTCGTAGGTGAATTGCACGTCGTTACTCGCATATACCGTTGTAAAGCGCATCACCCCAAAGACAAAAATATACTTGCAAAAATTTGATGTCATACTCCTTGCATATTCTTCGCTTGTCATCCTGTTTTTCTGCGCTGCAACAATTGTCTCTGAAATATGTACGAAAAAGGCCCAATTCACTACATTAATCAAAGAAGCACATCAACGGCATTCAGGATTTAGCTGCATACCAGGACCACTGTAGGGCAAAGGCCTCTTTCTCCCTTATCACCTTCAGACATTGTGTGCACTATGTGGACGTAATATAAATCTAATTATATTCTCGTATACAACCCTTTCAGGCGCTTTGTACACAACTGTGTAAACGGCAAACTTACAGCTTTTTCTGAGAAACTAGAACGCTTAACAGTGATTTCATTATTTCTGTCAAATTGAGCACCCTTCTTGTTGCAGATAAGTTGCTTTTTTGTACCATGTAGCTAACGCTGTAAGTAATATTTCACTTAACAGTGAGCAAGGTAGCACTCTGTCCGCCGTTTTTGTGCAGACAGATTTTGCCGCGAGTGAAAACATTGATTGTTTTTGCTGAATATCGAGAATAATGTGAATCTTCGAAACACAAAGCGATTCCACGATCCCTAGGGTGTTTACCTGACACAGGAGAACATTTCGATGTTATTATTTCTAACAAATCTGGTTTGGTTTATGGGGTTTAACGTCCCAAAGCGACTAAGGCTATGAGAGACGCCGTAGTGGAGGGCTCCGGAAATTTCGACCACCTGGGGTTCTTTAACGTGCACTGACATCGCACAGTACACGGGCCTCTAGAATTTCTCCTCCAAAGAAATTCCAGCCGCCGCGGCCGGGGTCGAACCCACGTCTTTCGGGTCAGTAGCCGAGCACCATAGCCACTGAGCCACCGCGGCGGCCCTCTAACAAATCTGACACTTTGTACGGAACTCTCCCCATCTTTGTAAAAACTTACCTGCTGGTCTTTCGCGTTCGGAAACTAACAAACTCCCATTCTTTAGGCCTGAATATTCTACTTAGGTGAAAAAATAATTGAATTCAGTCAAAACCAAAAATGGCGCCTGAAAGGGATAAGGCGGACTTCCACGTTTTGTGGGACGAAAAAGTAGCTGTTATTTTCTGGCGTCCTCTTTCCTACCACTCGTTAATGGCACAATTTAACACGCGAAGTGTCTAGATAAGATAATGTCCAGACAACCCTCAATTTTTTCAGAGGAGGCCCTCACGAGAAGATTTCTGAAAATGAAGACCCTGTTCTTGTGTGCTGGGAAGTAATGGAATTTCCAATATGATTTCAACCGTCGTAGCCATAGGCGAAGCTAGCACAATTAAAAGGTGAAGTGAATCTGCAAAGCTTCAGGTTGAAGTTGAAAGCCCTAAAGACAGCCTCGAATGCAAGTTGATGGGAGGCGTCGGCAGGCTAGATTTTTTATCGTCCTTGTACCCACTGCGCACAAGAACAAGCAAATGGCTGCATCGGGTCACCCCGCAATTTAATTTAATTTAATTTGCTCTCTGTATCTCTTGGTTGGAATACCTCTGAAGTACGAAAAGAAAGTATCGTAAAAGAAGTGCAGTATATTTGTTCCCCTTTAGACCTGATATTGTTGCTAGAGAATTCGCCTGCAAGAAAGCAACTACGGAGAAGCGCAGCCGACCGAGCAATGAAAGACTGCAGATGATTCCAGAAAAGCCTCGAAATATTCAGCTGCTGCCGACAGACCAATGCGCTATGCTGGGTGCAGTCAACAGCCCCATCATGCGTACCTGCCAAACCCACAGAAGGGCAGACGTTAGTTTAGGTTTACTGGTTTATCGAGGTTTAACACTCCAGAGTGATTCAGGCTATGAGGGACGCCGTAGTGAAGAGCTCCAAAAATTTCGACCACCTGGGGTCATTTAAAGGGCACCTGCCTAGGGTCCGAACGTTTTTTAAAACGCGCCCATTGCATGGGTGAGGCATCGAAGATAACCTCTGCAAATTACTAGAGCCAAGCACGCCCCGAAAAGCTGTAAAAATTCAAATCAAAGCCCCCTCGTTCTTTCCTTCCACAAGCAAACGTCCTCGTCCTCTACTCTGGCTCGTTTGACGTCATACGGAACACTTTCGCTAAAGGCATTCCATTGGTGCGTCGCACTGATCTCCACTATGGGGCTGGATGGCGCATTGAGCACCCGAAAGTGAAGCCACCGGAAGTAAGCGGCCTTGTCCCGGAAGTCAGCCTTTGACAGTGCAAGAAATCGAACCTCAGCACGGTTTTTCAGTTCCAGTTTTGTTTTCCCACTTAGCATTTCGTCTTTTCGCCGCTCTCGTCTTTTTACATGGCAATGCCTACCTGTTGCGGCGTCAACTGAACGAGGAGACCGCGAAGTCTTCGATAAAGACGTCTAAAAAATAAGGGTCCATTGCATCGCATTGGGACGACACTAGCAGACGACAGGACGTCGCTACACACAGCAAGTATGGAGCTTCGCCTGTTCAACTCTGTGCCGTTTCGTTGCGCTAGCTTCGCCAACTCTGCTCTTTACTGCGATGCTTGTTACTACGCTCAAGCCCAAGTTATGCTATCAATGGGGAATAAATATAAGAAAGAATAGGCGGTAACATTCACCAGGCAACTGACTTTGCAGCGACCATTTCACCGAATTCTGTTTAGACCGAACCGGAGTGAGGGCTAGGGTACTATCTAGTGAGGTGTCGATGGTCTTCGGTTGGTTTACATTAGCGCCTCCAAAAGGTATGGTACTGCTTTTTCGACGGAGCGTGTCATGTACTGTTTCGTATTGTAGCAAGTCAAGCCTGAATGGGCTTTAATTCGTTGTGCTTGGTGTAATTGACTTCCAACAGCGCTTCTCACGCGCACTGCAGCATTCGTCTTTCTTGTCAGTCGTTCATCTCGCGCCGTGCGCCTTTTCTTTGCTGCACGAAAATTCGGTTTTAAGATGACCTAGCGTCATCGTCATTCCACTACTTCTCCTTTACGCTCGGAAGACAAGAAACAGACAAGAACATAGTGCCACACTTATTTTAGACATTCGAACGGCGCCCCCGTGCATAGAGTTTCTTACTACTACCTAGAGGGAAAGCTGGCGGCGCTGCACTTCAGCCAACATGGACGCTCAAAGCATCATGGGGCGGTGAGCTACTTGTTGCGGCACAGTCGTAGTTTTTCGGGAACACAGAGTGGCAGTACTAAGGCGTTTCATTCCGAAAACGTAGTTCGTGTGTGCGCAGACGACTTTCGCGCGAACGCAGTGTGCAAAAACCATAGTAGTGAAGACGCGACGACACACGACGCCAATAAAAGGTTTTACTCTTCCGAAATACCATTAAAAAACCTCTTAAAGTATCTAAACAACAACATTTTTTTTGTAAACATATTTACTTTTAAAAGTGCGCCTGTTAATTACGAAATATTAGTTTTTTTAGTGTTCATCACTTGGCCAATAGGAAAGCTAGTCATGTCTTATTTTAGGCAAACTTTGCACTTAAATGCTTTTCTGCTCGTTTGTTGCAATCATTAGACAAGATATTGAATGTTAGGACGTTTGTAGCTATCAAAGAGCTTTATTTTTTTATTATTTTTTGGCCAAAAGTTACAGTTCCGCAACAAGTAGCTCACCGCCCCATGATGCTTTGAGCGCCCATGGTGGCTGAGGTGGTCACGTGGGGTCTCCATGCAAACTCCCATAGACGGCTTGCCAGCTTTCCCTCTAGGTAATAGTAAGAAACTCTATGCCCCCGTGCGGCCTGTCTTCGTCCTTTGCCGCGCGCCGGACTTCGTCGTCTTCTGCTCGGCTGTAGGGTCGGGCGGCTGTGCTGTGGTGCTCTTGCCAAGTACTGTTCTTGCAGTAAAAACACTCTACCGGCGTATGGTGACATTTTGGTGGAGGTGCTGGGTATCCATCCATGTACGAGGAGATCCAGGAACCTCCAGCGCTCAGCCACACCGACTGGACACGACACCTGTCCATAAGTCAAGCCGCCGCTTGAGAGGCTTAGCCCCGGAGTACAATCCTCTCACCGCGCCACCCCGCGCGATGACCTCCACGGCGGCCAGCCAGACCATCCAGCATTCTGTGAGTTCGCCACCGCTACTTCTCCATACGCCTCGTACGCCCGCGGCGTTTCATGGTTACAAGTTTGGGGATGTGCATGGCTGGTTGGACGGGTACGACAAAGTCGCTGAATTTAATCTGTGGGACGGGGACCGCAAGCTTCGGAACTTCTGTTTTGCCCTGCAGGACGCCGCCAAGACATGGTTCGAAAACCACGAGTCCGCCATCCACACCTGGCGAGGCTTCCGGCGGCAGTTGCTGGATACGTTCAGCAGCAACGAACGGAAAGAGCGTGCTGGATTGGCCCTGCAATCAAGAGCGCAGCAGCCAAAGAAGAGCGTGGCGATGTGCATGGAGGACATGATCCGGCTTTTCAACCGCGCTGATTCTTCGATGTCGGAAGCCAAGAGGTGCGCCATCTGATGCGGGGAGTGAAAGAGCAGCTGTTCGTCGCGCTCGTGCGCGATCCTCCGGCTACAGTCGCCGATTTTGCCAGGGAAGCGGCAGGCATGGAGCACGCCCTGCAACAGCGGTTTGCGCACTACGGCCGTCCCGCAAACATCACTGCGGTGGAGTGCCACATGCCGAAGCCCGTGGACGAGAATGCCACCCTCCATGAGCTCATCAGAAGTATTGTCCGCGAAGACCTGCAGAAGCTTCGCTCTGTGGAGCAGCCTCCCAGTGTTGCCGCCATTTCGGATGCTGTTCGTGACGAGATACGCCGTACGGTGCAGCCAATTCCACCTCCCCAACCGCCAGCACCGTATGTCATGACATACAGCGAAGCATTGCGCAGGCCTGCGCCACCACCACCGGCGTTCTACTCTCCTGCCCCTACCGCACCGTCCCACCGATTCCCGTATGTGACAGCGCTACCAGACGACCGCCCACCCGTCACCAAGGCAAAGATATGGCGCACGCCGAACGACACGCCCCTGTGCTTTCACTGCAGCGAAGCAGGCCACATCCGTCGTCACTGTCCGTACCGCCGGATTGGCCTGCGCGGCCTTTCGCCAGACGTACCCCCGCCACGCTATGGTGAACGACCATCGACCAGTACCTGGAGGCCAACGTCCCGCCTGCGTCCACTGTCCAACGTCAGTCCGGGTCACCGTCGCCTCGACGGTTGTCTTCACGAACACGCCAGTCCTACGTCCGGCAGTCCTCCAGCCCACGCGGGGAAAACGGGCCGCCGTCACTAGTCATAATGACGAACATCCTCCGCTCACAGACGTTAGCATGCGACCCGACCTCCGACCCCACGCCCCGACGACCTTTCGGCACACAGAGACGCCTTCAACTGACGCTTCAATTGGGTAACCCGAACGACCCCTAAGTCCGACGACCTTTCGACGAACAGAGACGCCTCCGCTTGACGCCCCAACTCGATGGCGAGAACGACCCCCTAGTCCGACCTCCTACACACAGCATTTTCCTGAAGGTGACCAAGCTTCGGCTGAAATCCCGATCGTCGTTGATGGCTGCCACATGACGGCTCTAGTAGTTACCGGCGCCGATTTCTCCGTCACTAGTCGTGCTCTGTTGACTGTCCTGAGGAAAGTTCTGACACCTTGCCTGGAACGCATATCCGGAGAGCTGGAGGCCATCTGGTGACACCGCTTGGCGTCTGCACCGCTAGAATAGAGATTCACTGGCTGTTTCGCTGTGTTGACTCAGTGCTCGAAGGACCTAATCCTCGGATTTGATTTTCTTCGGGAACACGGTGCGATAATCAATCTCCGCGAACTTTTTGTGACGTTCTCAATTCAGTGTGCCATCGCCGACAGTTTGTTTATTACGGTGGAGTGCTCCAACTCATTTACGCCTCACGGGATTGCGGACGCTAACCTGTTGTTAATGTTGAGCCAACAAGTCTGCGTTAATTGGGCGGGGTGTCGTTTCGCTCCAACTCCAATATTTCGCTCCAAGATTTTTGTTACCAACTTTAGCACCGAATACCGCCACTTGCCGCAAGCAACAACCATAGCCTATTTCGATGAAAGTAATGAGTCAGTCGCCCACTGCACGTTATCTCTGTTCAACGAAGCCCATGAAGTGACGTCTGACGCACCCGTTATGGCTGATGTGAACCCTGACCTAACCGCTGATCAGAAACATCGCCTCGACTCTTTTTGTGACTGCTTTGCGACCTCTTCTAAAGTCCGGCAAACATCGGTCGCTAAACATCACATTGTAGTTGATGAAGGCGAAAGGCCTATACAGCACCACCCCTATGCCACCCTAAGAACGGGAGGTGATTCGGAGGCAGGTTGAAGAAATGCTCCGCGACGAGGTTATGCAGCCGTCAACAAGCCCGTGAGCTTTGCCCGTTGTGCTAGTCGCCAAGAAGAATGGCACTTGATTAACGCGGAAAATTGGGCGTGTTGGTACATGACTTCAATAAATAAATAGCAGCGCAAGGAGACAAGCGCCGTCCTTGTTGTCTCTTCTTGTCCTTGTCTCCTTGCGCTGCTATTTATTTATTGATGGCACTCTCTGATTTTGCGTCAACTATCGTCACACTTATTTTTAAGCGAGGCTTGTTTGCACTTCTTTTTATAACTTTCTTTCCTTTTTCATTATGCCTGATGGCAAACAGCTCGAATAAAAAAAAAAGACATTCTAACGGCGCCCCCGTGCGGTCTTTGTCCTTTGCCGCGCGCCGGACTTCATCGTCTTCTGCTCGGCTCTAGAGTCGGGCGGCTGTGGTCTGGTGCTCTTGCCAAGTACTGTTCTGGCTGCAAGAACACTACCGGCGTACGGTGACAATATATGTTTCATGCACATACTCCTTGGCCGCGGCAGGGTGAGACATGCATGACTGTTTTCTTCGGTTTCTCTGAAATTAGAGGGTTCTGCACACAATGCTCACATTTCTCGCGTTCAGCTTGCTTGTTCCTTTCATATTGTGACGAAGGGAATGGGTTTATTTACAGGATGAACGGGGATATGGGAGCAAACAGTAAAACGGTGAACGGCCAGCATCGAGCCAGTCGTTGTTGTTGTTGTTGCCTTGGTGGCATGGCACATACCCACGACGGGGGATTGGCCAGGGTTCAGTGAGGAGAGCCCAAAGAAGGCAAATTGGTACCAAGCTAATGGATACCCTTTTGGTCGAGCCAGTCCCAGTCTCGAGGGCGCAGGGAAGGAGAAGAGGACGACGAAGGGGCGCGCACTCGAGCCAGTCCCAGTCTCGAGTGCGCGCCCCTTCGTCGTCCTCTTCTCCTTCCCTGCGCCCTTCGTCTTCCTTCTTCACTTTCTCCTCTGCGCGGCCGGGCGTAAACTGCGTAGCGACCCGGCATAAGATCCGTAACAATATAATAGCAGACATTAAACGAGAACAACGCAAAAACTGAGAACGAAAGGGCGAAAGTCGCGACTTCTTGCATTGAAATACACAGCAGACACCCGACTTCCGGGACAAGCCGTCCAACCTCCGGCAGCTTCACTCGCGCTCGTCTCGGAAAGCGGTAACGCGGCATCCAGCCACCTAGTGGAGATCAGTGGTTCTGCGTTGTTCTGACTGACGCGCGAAGGTGGGCGTAGCTGGGGCGTCGCGTCGTCTGCGCAACGCTTTCCGCAGCGCCTTCCGTTTTGGCACACGCCTACAAGCCCGCATGAAGAAAAAAAAAAGAACTGAGGAGGGAGCGTCCGGCGACAGCCTTGAACCCTAGTCATAAAAAGTAAAAATAGTGAAAGGGAGAAAGTCGGTACCCCCGCCGTGGTCACGACACGAAATAGCCCTCTGCGTGCTCGCTTCTTCCTCAGTTCTTTTTTTCCTTCATGCAAGCCCCCCAAAACAAGATTTTAGTTAGTTCATGTATGCTTCAGCGAGTTCTGTGCGTATACCGTGTCGTGTGTAGTAGACGCTTTCCCTCGCTCGCACACTCGACCGCTCGACCGTGTGTTCCGAACAAAACCAACTCCCGGCCCTCCGGCCGTGAAAAGATGGGGAGGCGTAAAAAAAAGAGCATTGAAAAGGTGGCTCGCTAACTGGGGTTGACAAACAGATGTATGAAAGGATTCGCTCGCTAAAAAGTTTCGGTGGTCGAGCCGATCGCGCCTCTGGATCGTTCAGTGTGCGGAGAAAATGCAACGACGCCGTTTCGTTGTTGGCTGCTCACGCAGCGACTGGAGTCGAATCACGATCCGGCCCAGATTGCCAGGAGATTATGTGTTGAGTCGTGTCTGGCTCCAACGCATCGGCCTTCCTGACACAACGGTCAAGAATGTGGTGGTTTGCGGAAGACGCTTCGCTCCGGACGACTACGTCCACGACCCAAGCAACTGAGGAGAGGAAGGACGAAAAAAAAAAACGCGACGAAACACCGCGAGGAGACCCAAAGAACAAAATACAGTGAGTCGACCAACGCGTGGAGTGCCTTTCAGCCAGCTCCGTGTAGGCTTTGCTTTCGCTTTATTTTGTTTTTTAGGTTTCCGTGTTATTCGCAGAAGATATAGCCGCAAAATAAGCCCGCAGAAATAAAAATACGCGCGGTCTATTTGCTACTACGGATTACTACGTATTACTCCGCCGATGGCAGAGCGGCAAGCCTCCACGGGGCTCGCTGAAAGGCACTCCACGCGTTGGTCGACTCTGCCCACCGTACGGGAGAATTTAAAAAAAAAGGCGGGAGCCGGACCTAGCCGCTTTAATTGGTACCTGAAGGGGCATCTCTCCAATTACCACTGTCCGCCTGTCCTGTGAAAGCTGCGGCCAACTTATCCATGCAAACTTCTTAACCTCATCCGCCCACTTGACATTCTGCCGTCCCCTGCTACCTTTGCCTCCTCTTGAAATCATGTTCGTTACTCTTAAGGACCACCAGTTATCTTGCCTTCGCATTACATGCCCTGCCAAATCCCATTTTTCCCTCTTGATTTCGACTAGGATGTCGTTACCTGACGTCTTTGACCTGACCTACGTTCCTCTCTTTCTGTCTCATAACGTTACACCTATGATTTTCCCATGTGGCCAACATGCCACTCTATCCCACATACTCTGGGCTTGCCCTCGGGACTACCCTCCTCGAGGCTCGCAGCTCCCGAATCCAGACCAGTGGGAGGCCGCATTGCTCAGTTCCGACTCGGACACACAGATCCAGGTTGTGGCAAGGGCCCTAGAAGTCGTCGAACGCCACGGGCTCATGGTCACTTGATGGGGCTGTAACCCCACACCGTCTGCTACATTTGTCGGCGGAAATAAAGTTTATCCTCCTCCTGCTGCTAATACATGTAGCTCGATGCGTGTAGCTCGAGCTCAATCTAACTTCAACCATTTCGTTACTCCCCACATTTCTGCCAATAAGATGTGGTTGTTACATGCCTTTCTCTTGAGGAAATCGCCATTAACGACCTTCCTTTAGCGCCAATAAAATTAACTCGAGCTATGTGTTACGTTTAGCATCAACAAGAAAATATCTATGAGGCACCATAGCACTGAAAGAGCACAGAACGTATCACGCATCCTGTACGTCTCCGCTTCAAAAACAGAGTAACTCGCCTTTCCGAGCACCATAGCCAGAACGTGTCCCCCTTGTGACACAACCCTTTGGCAGTTATGGCAGCCTTCTGCTACCCTCCTTACACCCTGTGCGGAAGACATTGCAGTCTTCCATAAGATGCCTGTAGCAGCCGCTCTTCCTGGCACCCGATTTCTTTGGCCGTTTGCTCCCCACTGAGACTTTCAGCTTTCCCCACCTCCGGAGCACCAACACCTCACGCTCTCCATTACTCTTGGCTTGTGCTCCCAGCAGCACATTCGGGATTGGTTTTCTGTCAATAGAACCGCCGGCTGTTCTCTCAGTGCTTTTAGCTGTTCTCCTGGTGTCCGCAGTGCAGTCGATGTCGTTTGTAAACGATCCATCGGGGGAAAAAGTAGCTCTGCGAATGGGCGCCACCAGACAAAGCACTTCTGGTGTAGAGACGACGCCACTGTGCCGGTCTCGACACCAGATGTTATGCCTGGAGGCGCTCCCACGCAGAGCGTCACGGGTCGGAACTTGGAGGAGGGGGTGAGCGGAGGCTGTTACTTTTGCCCCCGATGGTACATGTGCGGATTAATGTCATCGTCTTTGTACTTCAGATTTCATCAGTTTTGTGTGTTCGCTGCATATCCTTTCTTATATTTTGCCTCGCGTGAAATACAGTTCGACGAAGTTCATACCACCATCTGGTGCGAGAGAGAGAGAGAAACAACATTTATTGCCAAAAACTTCACCGTAGGCGGCTGGGCCTCAGTGTGACCCTCATACAGGGGTGACCTCCAAGGCCCCGCTAACGAAAACTTCCTGTTTTGTCCATTCCTGCTTCATGGGCAGTTGGTGCCAGCTTTCCTTGGAGGGTGCTGGCAGGAGCGTAAAGTGTGGGCCTACCGTCGTATTCCCAAAGGATATGACATTGTGCTGCCAATTCCTGTCAATAGTAGTTTTGACAAACGAACGTCAGTGGTCATTCCGCTCTCCAGTTTATTCTACCCAAGCACCACTCCTGCGCTATTTCTCCAAACACGAGGCTCCGGCCCCGACTAGACCGTCGACGGATGCACATCCGGCGGATGCAGAGACACCATCCAGCAGCGCCCCCTGTTCGTCCAGCACACGGCTCCAGGTGGCCTGAAGCTCCTCCTCCGCAACGCTCCATAGGCGGCGCAGGCATCGCCACCCGTTCTCCTGGGTGCTCAGCACGTACTCGTTGCCGGGGCTCTGTCGGTACGCCTGCAGCCCCTTCACCAGGGACTGGCACAGGCGGGCCGCGATCAGGGTCTGCGCCCCGAAAAGGGCGAAACAAAAGACATAGTTTTTTGGGTGTGATCTTGATCAGGACCACGTTGTGTGCGCGGCAACTCTGCCACAAAAGCAGTACCGGATGCTGAAATAAAACTGGAAACAGGATGAACTGCGGCAAAGTAGAAATTATGACGAAGGACCGGAACATATGAGATCACCGGAAACTGAAGCCTGGAATCACGCCCAGGTTTCGCATTTTTAACATTGTTTTTGAAAGATTTAAAAAAAAATGAAGGAATTAAAGAGATGGGGGCCACGGACGACCAGACTTTTGCCGGACTAAAACTAAATTGAAAATTACGGAGCTTAACGCCCCAAAGCAACTCAGACTAAGGGGGACACCGTAGTGAAGGGCTCCGGAAATTTAGACCACCTGGGGTTCTTAAACGTGGACTGATATCGCACAGTACACGGGCCTCTGTTTTATGGCTGTTCTAGGAAACAAGAATTTACGGCCGATCAGTTGGATTGAAGCGGTGGAATTGCGACATGATGCTTTTGTCACTCGCCAATCTATTATACTTCTGATTCTGTTCAAATTCTGAGTTCACTTTCTTTCATTCCCCAGTATTTTCCAATTCTGATTGTATTATGATTCGGATTACCCAACTACGCAAAATTTGCCACATTGTTAGATGGCGGCGAGTCATCATGCCACTGCTGACGCAGTGGCTGCCGGAGTTAAGTGATGCGACACTGCTCTGGTAGGTAGCTGTTTCAAACACACCCACCAATGGGGCTTGCGAGACTTATAGGTAGCTCTTCCCGAGCAATGCGAGAAGGAATCATCATCATCAGCCTGACTACGCCCACTGCAGGACAAAGGCTTCTCCCATGTCTCTCCAATTCACCCTGTCGCTTGCCAGTTGCGGCCCCCGTATTCCCGCAAACTTCTTAATCCCATCCGCCCACCTAACTTTCTGCCGCCCCCTGCTACGCTTGCCCTCTCTTGGAATCCACACCGTTACCCTTAAGGACCAGCGGTCATCTTGCCTTCGCATTACATGCAATTCCCAAGCCCATTTCTTCCACTTGATCTGGACTAGAAATAGCTCCCGCAAGTTTCATTTTTGCACTCGTAGTTCAGGAGGCTGTATTTTGTGCACGTAGGCCTTCTGTTATCTGAATCATTTCTTTCTTAGCCGTTTTCGTTTTTGCTGAGTCATTCTTCGTCTGGAGTCTCCATCTTCTCCCCTAAGAGTTAAGAGGGGGACGGTTGACAGGTGGAAAGTGGAGATAGGCCATTCCCCCTAAACACCACCAAGGAAAAAAACGAAAAAACACAGCAATGAGGACAGGGACCCCAGGCAAGGTAGGTGTCGCTGCTGTTTATTTTATAACAGAAATAACAAAGACGCGGTTAGCTCACCAGTGTGTCTGGTAGCCTTGGAACATATTAAGAGATAAAAACATACAATAAAGCACACGCGCTTTTGTCTTGAGTGAAGAGTGTGCCTATTACTAAGCTTCAAATTAAGCCACCCCCCCCCCCCCCCCCCCCCCCCCCCATACACCCCTGCTCAAAAGTGAAGAGACAACGTGAGCAGACAGAAGAGCGTGCCAGCGCTTTCTCGCGGTGCAGAGCCTGTTTTAAAGATATGCATCGGCTGCCTAACCGGGTAAGTTAACCTGTCTGTGTACATAATTCTGCCAGACACGCCTTTATACACAGAAAACACACACCCGAAAAAGTGGCACAGCGCTACATTAGCGCAAACGCATTTCTCTATAAGAAGGAAAAGTTTCTTTAGGCGAGAACTAAGGCCTTGTGAAAAGGAGCACCTACGGAAAAAATTACAGGGAACACTTTAGCACCGCCTTAATGGTACGACGCGATAGCGTAATGGGTTATTGTTTGTATATGCGGAATTGGTCATTCTCGAATGGACATTCATAGATCCCTGGGAGTCCTGATGCCACTGCTGACGCAGTGGTGCAGCGGTCGGGCGATGCGCCACTGCCCTGCTATGACAGGTGCTGCCACATGGTGGGGACAAGTGACACCAACGTTGCTCTTACCGAACAGCCTCTCGCAACCAATCATTTAGTTGTCACCTGCAACGACGGTCAGTCTGCTCACAATCCGGTGCGCAGGTTGTGATCACGCTTCCTCCGTGTGATCACGCCACAATGTCACGTGACCTAGGCGGCCGACCTAGGTTGCTTCTCCGGGGATTTTTCGCTCACCACGTCGACGACGACAACGAAATTTCTGCGGCACAGGGGCGTTAATACTGTGTGTCTGGGGCTTGCGAGTGCCCCCTCCAGCGAGCATCCAAGGCTGTGTCTGTGGCGACAAGAGGCACTAATGCTGGGGTGTCTGGGCTGGGGTGTCCTAGGCCTCGTCACACTCCCCGTGCAGGGGACTCTCACCTTGAGCAGACTCACGCAGCCCCCCTCCTCGGGCAGGTGGTGCAGGTAGCCCGCGATGGCGAGTCCCATGCTCTCCTCGGGCGAACGCCTCCCCGCCGGTGCGATGAACACGTAGGTCAGCATCACGGCCAGGTCCAGCAGCCGGGGTCCGCCGTACACGCCGCCCCAGTCCAGCACTGCGTACACCTCGTCGTCGCCGTCCCCGGAGTTCTGCCCTGGACGCGTCAGCACGTTCTTCTCGTTCAGGTCCCCGTGCAGAACGCCTGAGCGCAGGAACGAATGTGGCAAGGCCTCACCGATGTGAACAAGGTCCACCTAAGAACTGTAGTTGATCCACGTGAGGCGTGCCTAACCACGTGCATACTGGGCACAAATCGCAGCCTCTACGGCTGCATTCATTAAGCAATTTGCGAAGCGTACGAAGGCTACGAATTCGTGTGAAGCACACAGCGAGAAGCTGCCCGACAAGCGGGTCTCGCTTTGTGGAACCTTCGGCAGCTGCGTCGTTTTCCCTTCACCCTGTCTGTCCGTCTCCTCCTCCGGTCCTCTTTTCTTGGCAGCCGCACGCTATCCTTCACCCACAGCAACTGCTGACGGAAGTCTGAATGTCAGCCTTGGTATAGGTAGTTACATATCGTGGTCAGTCGGTTTTTAAGCGAGCCCCTGCATTACATGACGTAGTCAGTTATTACTGTTTTAAACCATGAGAAGTTGCCATTGCAAAAATCATGGTTTGTACGGAAGGAGTATGGTCCTGGAAAATGGTTGTAACTCCCGTTCTAACACACCTATATCAGAATACACCGCCTCCATCTCTCGAAACAAAATCCGCTGCCGTGCCGAGCTTCACGTCTCTATGCGAGGACTGAAATAGGCGGATTAGAAAACGCAAACATAAAGAGGCTTTTTTTGAGATGCGTCACACGGAGGCCTGCGCTAAGAATCAGTTTGGGTGTCGCTAAACTGGAGCAAAATGACCTTTCCTCTCCGTACATCGGGTTTCTTGGAAACGAGGCAGGTTCATTTCTAAGGTGGGAATTCGAGCCAGTGGGACTGACCTTTTGAATTCATAACGCCTAGTCCTCAAGTGAAGGGGCAGGAAAAAGGGCAATAAACACATGGGAACGATACTAGAATTGGTCACGTCTATATGCACTCTTTTTGTCCTTTGTCTTCTCTTAAGCGCCAGGCATTACGAACTGAGAAGAAAGTTCACCTTTGCTCAAGTTGTGCAGTACTGTGTGTGTAGAGAAATGAACACAAACTACAACACGTACACTCGTACGACGACTGCGTGTTTCCCAACTTTCCCAAGAAGGACCCGGACGAAATATCCCTCAGCATATATAGCTTCGACGTGCATGCAAACTTCGCTTAGCATTGCGAGGGAATCAGTGCCCGGATCTTGACAGATCAGAAGAGCAAGTTGCTGGGCTAGTTGGTGCTGTTGCATCGTGGTGGAGCAGCGCAAAGGACGGGACACAAGAAACAAGGAAGGACGTACACAGGCGCTGTGTACGTCCTTCCTTGTTTCTTTTGTCCCGTCCTTTGCGCTGCTCCACCACGATCTTGACAGATGCTCAAGAATAAGATCTCACCGAACACCATCCCCTTCTCCCCTTTTCCATAGAGTGGCCATAGGTCGCGCTTTTCTTCATAAACTTGTTCATTCATTCATATTCAGGCGTCCGGTATAGGACAACGCAGTAATCATAACCAAGCCCCAAAGTGGTGCCTGTGGCGCCCGAAGTGTTGTGGACCGATCCGCTCGCACTCTAAACCTTGCACGTCCTCTGCATTTACTTTGAGTCTAGCTCTTCTCTCACTCCGGTGTCGGAACCACAAGAACGCCGCTGCTTTGCTCACTTGGTAGCCTCGCTCCTCTAATCACAGAATTACCGACTCCTGCTCAGCCCTGAATGTTACGCACCGAAGCCGGACACTAAAGCTTCAAGACTTGAAGCCCAGATCAGAGAAGGTGTGGTGTGGCTGCTTGATCCCGCAGCGCCGCGTTTTTCAAGCACGCCCCTCTCCCAGAGCTGCAACGGTTGGCCCGCGCGTCATCTCTGCGTTGTCAGACAGCGACGTTGCAAGCTGATGTCAGTGCCACATCGATGAATAAAAATGCTGGTGTACAACGAAATCAGCGTTCTCCAGACGCCACGTGTCAGCGTAGCATTTATACCGGATTCATATATCTGACTGCATGCTAACACATGGTGATGTAATTTGCAGGAGTTAATTCCCTTTCCCACGGGGCCACTCACCATCAGGCAAGTGCCGGAGCATCGGCTCCACTTCCTCGAACCGCGCCAGCACTCTGTGCACCAGCGCCCTGTCCTCGGGACTGTCCACGACGACGTCGACCAAGGCGGGAAGTTCGCGGACGCTCCACAGGCTCCAGGGGGTGTAGCGACTCAGCAGCGCCGGATACTTCCCGGAACCCTGCGGGAATTTCGACAGAGCGGGGTCGCACTGTGGCGCTGCGGAGAGTTGGAACTGAAAGCGCATTGCGATGCAACCCATGAGAGCGGACGTTCACTGGCATAGCGCACAGAAGAAAAATAGGTATCGAAACGCTTCCGGGAGACTGACGTGCCGCAGTGAAAATCAAATTCAGCGGATGAGCAAAAGCAGTAATGGCGAGGGTCATTTTTTTTTCGCCTATGTTATGACAGCGGCACAGTGAAGCGGCGCCCCGCCGCGTTTTAGAGAGACAGTACTCCAGAGTAGTCTCTCTGGCATTATATATCTCTTACAGAAATAAGAATTAGCTTTCTGTTGACGTTATATTGAAAGCTTATAGATACTACATCTATTAAACGAGAGCGCAGCGCTGTTGACCATTGTCAAGGTGGTGTCAATTTAATTTTACTAATTTCTGTACAATTTACATGGAACCGTACCTCTTGGCAGCCAATGTTACTAAGCTTAACTAGACCGAGCCTAATGTAGATATGCCGGGCGTAACAGGCCCTCACTAAGGACTCTACGCTTAGTAAGAACGAGCGCCTACTACATCTTTAGTCAGCCGCTCAAACTCTCCCCTTCGCATACGAAAAGAGTTCCAGCGCTAGAATGCGCTCTCAGTTCAAGATTTTGTGGAGGATTCGTATTTTCGCTGGTTTAAAAGTGGCTGTTTAGAAGGTCGGAAATAAAATAGGGATAAGAAAACTTGGCCTTCAGATGGAATTGAAGTCTTCAACCCACCCGTCCTAGGGAGGGCGAAGGGCAGAAAGTTGTCGCATTGGCTGAGCTCTAGAGCTGCCTCGCTGGTACCTGCACAATCAACTTGGAAGAGAAAAGCTACGTGCCAGCCCAGCAAGATCGATACATCTTTTCTGGTGCAACGGACATTTGTTCTCCAGACAGAGCGACAGTAGCATCTTTGACGAAAGTAACCGAGCAGCCGCGCCGGTGGCCGGAGCGGGCTTGCAGCCGAGCGATGGCGCTCCTGTCTTCGGCGCTGCCCCCTGCTCCCCGCCTTCGAGTGTCAACTGGCTGGCGTGAGCCTTTGCCTGCGCCCCCGCTCAGTATGACAGCACTCCGACGGCGCGAAATTGCTAGCCGCACACACTACCTGCTCACTTCTTATCATCCAAAGAAGAAGGACGAGAACGCGGGCTGACGTCACCCGGCTTGCATCCGCAGCCGGGTTCCGCAGCGCCGCCGCTCGGCTGAGAGCCCACTCCCGTTACCGTCGCGCTTGCTCGGTAACTTTTGGCAAAGACGGCACACAATAGGGTAACGAAAGGGCCAGTCATGCTTTTGCACTCGTTCTCAACTCAGCTTACTTTGAAAACTAAATTTCTCCAAAGAACATTTATCTACGTAGGCTAAGCTTAAAGTTATGGTTTCTGTGTTCATTTCGACTTACAGTACAACGGGAGCTGCGCCTACTCTTCCGTAAAATCCCGCATTCGAAGCGGTGCCACATTTGTTTCTCGACATTTCCTCCAGAGAAAAGTGGCGCCACCGTCTATGTGCGTTTCTCAAAGAGCATTTCATCCACCGCGAGAATGCCGGGAAGACAAGATTTCGTATCTCGCTTGGCTTCAGTGATGGCAGGAAGATGTCTAATGCAGCGAAAGGAACGGGGCGGGACAGCAGAGCAAGCAACGGGCGTTGTCCCGCATCCTCCCTAGCGCAGCTCTCGTCGCATGGAAGCCAACGGAGGCACAACCCTCTCGCAGCACTGGTGCGGTTTGGACACTATCAGGTGCTGGTCGTCGAGCAACGGGGGCGCAGCGTTCGAGAGCCGTACCTTTGTGCGCAGCACCCGGTGCAGCCTCGCCAGCAGGGCGCCCCAGCTGAGGCAGACGCGGTCGCTGAGCGGCCGTCGGTCCAGCGTGCGGCCGGGCAGGAACGTGAAGAGCCGCACCGCGCACTCCTTCGCCACGGGGCCTGCGGGGGAGGGGAAGACGGCTAAAGGCCGTTGTACGATCGTTTTTGGGCGGATCCGCCAGCGAGCGAACCGCTCGCTTTCGGCCTTCGCTCGGGCGTGGGGCGGAATGGGTGTTGTACGATCATTTTGGAGCTGGCGGACGAGGCGGATGGTTTAAAGCGTTCCGATTGGCGCGCCCGGGATTGCCGTCTGTCCAATAGCATGCTCCTGTTGGCAACCTAGACGGCGCGAAAACGTGGTCTTTTTTTGCTCCTCGGCGACCGGCACCTAGGCTGAACTTCGGCATAGCCATGGCGTGCCGAAGTTCAGCCGGCAACAGGACGAAGAACTTTGCACACGCAAAGGTGACGCCACGCGGCGAACCACGGAGATGCGAACCGGTTTCAAAGTGAATCGTCTCGTGGGTTGATGCCTTGATTCCCCGCTGTGCCCGCGCATTGAGCCGCTGCGAAAGAGCTTCCGTACTACTGGGGCACGTGATGGAGGGCGAAGAAACGGGCGCATGTACAGTATGGTAGCACTCGAAATTAAGGCAGGCTGTGACCTGTACATTTCCGCGTGAGCGAATTCGGAAGCACATATTTGCGGAATCTGCAACGCGTACCAATCCCACGGATGCCGGGATGGATGCGCGCAATGTCAAGACCGCATACTAGGGGTATTTAAAATGAAGGATATCAAATTTTCAGAAAGGAATGCTGCGACGGTCATACAATGACAAATGATAACAAATTAACTGACAAAAGAGATTATGAAGTCTGCATTTATTGGGAGAAGCCCAAAAAATAACTAAGACAGGTGGAAAATGACATTATGGAGGAACATGTACCAGTGAACAGCCTCAAGAGGGAACAGTTATTGATGGATGAACTGAGGGGGCTAATTAGAAGCACTGTCCCCATAATGGGACAGAGGTGTGAAAAGGGCCAGGGAAAGTACCTGAAGGCATTCCTGAGGTTATAATTGAAAAGCAGGATTAATGATAGCCATCATGGGTGAACTGCTGACACTTACTGGGAATTCTTGTATGCAGTGCTGTACAGTTGGATACTAATTACCGCACATGCATTTGAGCATTGATCTTGCATAGTGATGGAAATGGGGCAATAGCTGCTGGGTGGTAACTGGCAAAGGCCAGCATTCTGAAGTAAGAAACAGTACGTGCAGCATGCACTCCATACATGCGTATACACAGTGGTTCCTGCACTCTGTCGTTTGTTGCCACAAAATTGTTGCATAGGGTTCTCTGTGCTGCTGAATGATAGCAGTGATGTCGGGTGAATATGACTGTTGTTATTTTCAACTGGTAACCGTCTGTGCAATCAAACACATGCTTTTAGTGAGTTTCCATTGTTTGCAGAAGCAAACCGACATCCTGAGTGGAGTACTTTAACACAGACGTTGGCTACCTACCTACAACATAACTGCAAGTAAAAAAATAATGGTGCATTTCATGACAATGGTTTGCTGGATTTGAGGATGGTGACCTTGTGGAACACACATCAAACATCTGAGCAAGATGAAATTGCTGTGACTGAAATTTTATGATTCTGGTTCACATACCGCGTACCTCATGTATAGTAGGATAAAACTTAAAAGAAACAGCAGTTGTTAGCACTCGGTCATGGCCCGAGGCATCCTGTATTACTCCACTAACCAATAACAGTAAACAAAATAAGTTGTTCGATGTTTGACTTTATTAATCTATCCAGGTATCAGAATTCTAGAGCTTGTCATTTTTTCTTGTAATAAGCTTCTTATGGTAGTATACAATAAAAGTTTTAACAGCGGACTACTTTTTTTGGCGCGGAAGAATTCTGTGCGGCGATCCAGATGGCAGAGCTTCACTCTAGACATAAATTGAATCTGACTATAGTGTTCGGTGATAACATGTTCTGACAGCCAAAAACCAAAACTGAACATTGGTTGTTGGCTGAGCTTAGATGCCAATTCAATGCAAACAAAAATATTTGTTGTAGGTATAGATACGCATAGTTAACATGAAACAAAAAGAGACAACCCGCAACAAACACCTCACTGATACTGCCAACTGTCCAAAGCGATATCACGAACAGTGTATGCTGGACTGTCCTACACAAGAGGTGACGTAGAGCAGATGCCTCTGTGTGCTCTTAGATAAAAGGGAATAGTACCGAGGCTTAGTCCATGCTACTGCTTCTGACGTCAAGGTGACCTTGACAAGATTGGTTGTTGCATCTGTAGAGAGGGCATCTGCTGCTGCTGATGTGGACTGCTTGTTCACAGCCTTTAACAATGCTCTGTCATAGCACGTTAAAGAACCCCAGGTGGTCGAAATTTCCGGAGCCCTCCACTACGGCGTCTCTCATAGCCTTAGTCGCTTTGGGACGTTAAACCCCATAAACCAAACCAAACCAGATCATTTTTGCCCAGCTTGGTTCTTCAGCTGTGGGAAATCCAGCATCACCTGTATATCATTCTTCTTGTGTCCCTGTTCACTCCCGCCGCACTTCAACTCTATCCACATCATAGTATGTGTGGTCAAATGACATCAAACACGCCACTTTCTCTCATTTAAGAAAAGGTGTATGTGTATGTGTGTATTATGCATGCATGAAAAAATCAGCATATTTTAGCATGTTACCATCAGATATGAATGTATCTGTACATGAGGAAATTACAATGTTCCCAACCTTTACTAATATGGAAGATCAGTGTTAACTGCAGGTGTTTACAATATCACAGAAAAATGACGACGCAATAATACTGATTTCTTTTCTGATTTTTTTTCGTCATGTTTTTCACACCATTACGAAAATCGAAATAGAAATACCACTCAGTGGCTTCAAAGGGGATATGGTGCGCATCACTGTACTAAAGTGCACGCTTTTGTTCTGCAGTGACAGTGGGCAGGCCGCTTCCTTCTACCAGTGCTTCCTGAGGTGACATTGCAGTGAACATTGTGCAAACCAGTATGCAGCATAGTAAACAAGTGTGGAAAGTTCTGTTGAGAGCCAATCAATGTTGACATGCACAGAAACAAGGTGGCGTATTGTGCGTACAACCACAAAGCATTCTTAACTGTCCCATGAATCTAAAACAAAGTGGTTGCTCCGTATTTCAGAAAAGTATACATGTGCCATCCTCATTAATCCATACATAATTAGATAATGGAGTAAGTACACTGGCCTAGAGGTTAAGGAAATGCAAGAACCGATTTGGAAAGTTTACATAGCAAATATTGGCGGAGGCTAGGATAGAATGCTTTGCATAGTCAAGGGAACGGGAACTGCTTCATATTTTGCAGTTACCTCAAACAAACACAATCATATCAAGCAGAATGCGAAAAGTTAATTTTCAGAAATAAGAGCTATGATGTTTCAGGACAGAATGAATTGAAAAATAAGCCATTGAAGTATGTGTGGGCCATAGATGCTTAAAATCTTGAAGGTACGTCCTTTCTGATCAGTAAAAAATAATGAGAAATTTTAAGGGCAACTCTGATTCCCAAAGCAGCAAGCAAAAGAGAGAATCTGTATTTGTTAATCGATATCTGCACCACTTGTTATATAAAGAATGATGTCGTACTAGTTACTAATCACCAATTTCTTAGCAAAATATCCTTATTCCACTGCCAGTCTGGGTTGCAAGGAAACGAATTAACTGAGCCATCAGTAGTCATAAGGAAGTTGGAAAAAAACCAAGTTGAAGTCAGGCCAAAGGATGATGAAGAAAAACAGAAAGGCAGTGATGACTTTTGTCTTTTATTGCTATCTCTTTGCTGCAATCTGATGATGAGAGCTTTTAAGCTGAACCAATTGCCCAGTTAATACTATCCTTAGTACATGTGACTATATACACGTTACATGCATAAGCATACAGATGTAGAATTCTCACTGAGCCACATCATGAAGTCAGTGTGTTGCTCAGCTGAGCAGAACAGACAAGCACAAAGAGAAGCCTGGTCAACAACAGGTGGGTGCACTAATGCATGTTTAGCTTTGCAGTGAGCGAATGAAGGTAGCTAGAGCTAGCTTGTGCAAAGTTAGCCCAAATGCTACTATTGTGTAAATCTGCCCCGATATAGTTTGAAATAAATTATGAACAAAGTTCTCAATGAACACGTTATGCATAAGAGAGCATTGTACTGGTTTGCCAAGGTGACCGAGTGGCTGAGCACCATATCAGATCTATTTGTTTTCATATTTATCACACCTCAGTGGTCCTAAATGACGTTACTTTAGTAGTGAGCTTTAAAATGGTGTGCCAGGTAGGAGCTCAGTGAGTTCGTAATTTATAGCATGATTTCTGTAGTAACCACTTCGCAGGACAGCAAGATACACAGCCTTGTGGGATGCAAGACCGTTACAGCCTTCTGTGGCACGAACAAAAACGAATCTTGAAATTCAGTGGCATATGAGCTAAACGAGGCACAAGAGTGTTAGTGCACCTAGTGCACGAGAGACTACAAGTTGGGACTTATTAGTTGGGGACGTGTTGGTAAGGAGCAAAAAAAACCTGCATAAGATGAAGACATTCAAATATGCACTTTTGGTGCTGTCACACTGGACCTTCAAAAATGGCCTGAGAAAATAAAACAAGCGGCTCAGGACTGAACTAATTCAAGGATTCTAGTTAAGTTAGATTTGTGCCATGTGCCATTAGAATACACAGTACAATGACACACAGGGGAATTGAATGCAAGTAACTTGGAAGACGGTGATACTAACAACACGTCATGGTGTAAATATCCTAGGTTGTGGGTGGGTGTATGAGGATTATTAGGTATTTGAACCAGTATACAGTGAATATACCTTTATCGGAAGGCCTTATAAGTTGGCAAAATGTAATGCTGACAATAAAAAACAATATTACTGCATTCTTAGTAACATTAGCAAACAGGACAATCCAGGGCATGCTAATTGTTGTTTTGAACAACTGAAATGCTGGTATTGATTGCAATATGGCACACACCATATGGCTGTCAGTGAAGGCATATGACAAAACACTGAAGGGACGGTAATAATGCAAGTAATGAAAAGCTGAGGCCCAAAGGAGTGCCTTGGCGGATGTCCGAGATTGCAGGAAAAGGCAAGATGCATAAGAATTGGCAAGGGAAATCTGCTGAAGGCTGGCTGTTTAAGCTTGGATCCAGTTTAGAGCTATTGGATGCAAGTTAAAGCACGAAAAAACCAGCCTCACATAAATAGGGGAAATGCATGCTTTTTCAAAGCAAAGAACAAAAGCATCATAGGGGGATGTTGCAGTCAAGGTGCATGTCGTGAAGAACAAGAAAAAGTTGGCTATTGCAGAAATGTCTTCTAAAAGCTTGCCGATTTGAATCAAACAACTTAATGGGCCAAAACAATCTAGCAGGGTCAAGAGTATGAATGTGTTTGGTGATTTGCAGCACATGCCAATAACACAAATAGGGCCATAGGTGCTGGGTGATGAAGGATTAAAAACAGAGGGGCCAGGCTATAATAAGGCAGGAAGCTATATGTACAGCATGCACTAGATATGCCTATACAACCTACTTCCTCTCCCGTTGTTGCTTTCTGTAAATTTCACAGAACTTGATCATAGCGTACTGTGGGGTGCACCGGTGGCAAGTTGGCATGTCGAAACTGTGCTAAGGGACGACAACAGAGCAAGAATTGCTACCCTGTGCAGTGATGTTGTTACCATCGTCTTTGTTCCTAGCATAGCTTTACCAGCTCCACAGGGCTTATTTTGCAGTCTGCAAGTAGTCATGTCTGTAGCAAGCAGTCACAGGCAAATGAAGGTGGTAGCAGACAGACATATGCAAGTGCATCGACGAGATCTTCTCAAAGCTTCGATAATGGCTTGTTAAACAAAGTGCTGCGGCTGACCCAGGAAGCGCCGCTGAACAACCGCTTAACACCAATAAGGCCGATTTCGTGAGCAGCTCTGCAACAATAGCATTGCGAACACATCCAGTGATTTCGTGAGCAGCTCTGCAACAATAGCATTGCGAACACATCCAGTTTCGTACCACTGATCCCCGGATCGAAAAGGACCATGAGCAAAATCAACAACAGACACTGTCATTGCCTATGAGGTGCTTCAAGACCACTCTATTTTTCTGATTGCAGTGGAAACCAACATCCCACTTAAACTGAATACTGCCAAGCATTTGTCAATATTGACTTAACACTGCTAAGCAAAAAGAGAAAAAAAGCAATGGCAAAGGTTTTCTCAATATTTTTTTCTTCTTTTTCATCAAGACTCGTTATGCTCAACTTGCTCTGTGGTCAGTTTTGATTGCATAAGCTGCTGCCACACTTTTTTTTTTTTCTGCGCTACATCAATTGAAATGCTCATGAAAAACAGACTTATGAGTTGGCACATATTTGAGATTTGTACACTGTCAATCAGTCGTGATTGAAAAGCGGCAATGATTCTTATTTCCATGTTGTTACAACCTAAACCGAAATGGCTAGCGGAAGTGTTCAGTCACCCATTCATCACGCCGATATGTTTATTGCAGGCAAATGTGCGCACAGCCGGCAGGAAATAAAAAGAAATGACGCTCCCGAAAATACATTTGCACTGCACCGATGTTTTAACACAGGTTACACAGTTTCTCCGGCGAGTCGTAACCCGAGCACCGATCATCACAAAACGTACTGAATGGAGCACCAAAGCGCAGAGGATGGCGACATCGCTGTTGTCGCCGCAAAACAGTCCTACGGCCGTGCAGCCAAGCTCGCGTCGCGTCACGTCGCACACACGGCAATTCTCAAGCACAGTGCCAACACGAATCGCGAACAAAATGGTAACGAATGCGTAGCCAGCAACAACGTCCTGTGCACGCTTCGGTCGCGATCACTGCAACCATCGCAACGAATGCGACTAGCTGCACAATGCCACGTTCATTTCAGCATTCGGAAAGCACGGCGTGCGTAGTGAGCTCTCGAAGGTGCACATTTCACTGCCTTGACGTAAAAGCACTCGCTTCGATCGCAATCACTTTCACTACGCGGACACTAGTCACTGTGCTAGGCAGCTCATGCACGCACAGAAGTTCACCGTGAGCAGCTTTTGCTCGCCGCTGTGCGTGATGATCCTCGCAGGAATTAGGAACGCTTGCAGCAACCACAAACAGCTCCATATAAACACTTCGTGACACCGCCAACCCGTAGGTCTTGCGTCTGTTTGAAGAGGCGCTCTGTCAACTACATCAGCGTCGATTTCAACTCGGGAAACTGTCACTGCTCGCCGCTGCTGCACGCGGAGAAGTTCGCAGTCGCTCTGAACACTCGTAATATCAACATGTGGTCAATATAGTATGCCTCGCGGCATAGGTGCCATCTCTACAGCCACGACCTATGCCTCGCTCCCCAGTTCAGTCGACGGACGGCCATCTTGCCCGGCAGGAGCGGATGCCTACGTCACGTAAAAAGCAGCCAATCGCTGCAATTCGGTCGCCGGGCGGTTCGCTCGTCCGCCCCAAAGTTGAAGTTCACCAACTTTCCTTTCGCCTGCCGAACGGGGCGAATGGCTATTGTCTGGTCGTTCGGTCCGCCAGTCCGCCTGCCTGGCGGATCGGCTCAAAAGCGATCGTACAACGGCCTTAAGACCAGACGCACTACTCCGCCGCCGGTCGCCCACTCGCCAAGCTCTTTCTGTGGAGCTGAGTGCTCCTCGAGAATGACCGAGAGCGGCCTCCATTTTCTACAGCGATAGCTGTTAGTGTTACCCGCGAGACTTCGTCCAACTACGGTGTCACACTTCCTTAACTGGCATAGCCCGAGGCGCGAGCGTCCTCGATCTCCCAAAGCCGCGGAGAGTTCGCGTAGGCGTGTAAAGTTATAGATAGTTAGGGAAAGGAAAGTCTCGGAGTTGGTGGATGCCTGGACCATGCCGTGAGTGAAGGCATTAAAGCAAAAGTGAAAGAGCACACATTTTAAAAAATGGCAGAGTTTACGGTAGTTAGCACTTCGCCTTTCACGCAACCCCAAGCGTAGACGTCACATTTTTGTGCCTGTATATGCTCCTTTAACGTTGACCGAAAGCTGTCTTCATTACGCTGTAGTCTTTTTTCTTTTCTCGCGCTACCAAAAGACGCCGATCTCCTTTTCCAAGGTGTCATCAAACTACGTGGCACGCCTAGGCACTCTAAAAGTGAACGGGCTCCGACCAGCTAAGTACAGGAGACTGCGTTCGCATCTCAAGAGCGCTATCCCTCACTTCTTTCCTGTGTGCGCCAGTTTAAAGGGAAGCTGAAATTGCATTTTGCTAATCAGATTTGATTTAATGATTCGGATGTATGGAGTTTCTAGGTAAAGTATGCCGAGTAGTTTTGCGCTAGGATTTAAGATGGTGACGTAATTGCGGATCAAACAGCGACGATGTTCAGGCTTCTCCTCACTACACCGAAAGAGTGCGGAGAAACTCATGATCATATCGTTGTTGCCAAAATTTCAGGTTCCCGCTGCCTTCGTCCACATGCGGCCATGAGGCGTCCGACGCCGCCAAAGAACGCAATAGCGCCTTTAATCTCGTTAGCGTTGGTTCTCTTTCTTCAAGTAGCCGTTTCTTCGTTATAAACGTTGTGCTGCCGTACAATCACTGCGGGCTCTGCCAGGCGCTGTGCACTGTGGAAAAGCCTGAACGCCGACGCGGCTTTATTCGGCGGTCACGTGACCATTTCAAACGCCGGCACAAAAGGACTTCGCTTCGTTTGCCTGCAAGTTCTAAATTATAAACTCCTATAATAACCTCGCTGTATTCTAAAACCTGTTCAGTTGCCATTTAAAGCCACCATGCGGTGTCATCTCCCGACGTAGTGCCGTTACGCGCACCGGTCACACTGAGCGCTTTGTCGAGGCCAGTTACACTTAGGCGAGTACACTTAGCAAAGGAATGATAACACTTTCACGTTTGTGAACGAGGTAACGGCTAAGAGTAAATCAGACAAACAGATGAAGTGCGAAAAAAAGGAAAGCATACATACGACGCCCAGTGATGATGCACGGGTGTAAGGAAGAGTAAGGAAATATTTCATCACTAATGCGAAAGCATAGAAGGCTTATTGACACGAGAACCAGACGTTGCCCAAAAAGAGGCAGCTTTACCAATTCGCGATTGGTCGAAATGGTGTGACGTCATCAATGGCGGGAAAACACGAACATTTAACCAGTACCATTCAGTTCAGTACTTACAACTGTAAAAACTACAAAGAAATCGAATATAATTAGATAAGTTCATTAAGTGCCCCCGGTTATTCATTTTTTTTATTTGAACACGATAACCAAGAGATGTTATTTTACCGCCATACAATATTGGGAGCTTCTATGGGAATTTCTTGGATAAAAGTGTCATAGGGTCAGTCTCTGGGTCACACGTCATTCATGAGGCCAAGCATTGGCTATATTATTCGAGTTATGAGTGTATGTGTGCCCGTGTGTGTGTGTGTGTGTGTGTGTGTGTGTGTGTGTGTGTGTGTGTGTGTGTGTGTGTGTGTGTGTGTGTGTGTGTGTGCGTGCGTGCGTGCGTGCGTGCGTGCGTGAGTGCGTGTGCATGTCTGCGCGTTCAGACTAGGTTTGTCTTCTGCCAAACGGATTCAGACACGATTTCGCCAATGCTATTAACCTCCTGTTTACAGGAGGTATTCTGAGGCCTGGATTGAGAACAGTTGGGGATAAAAGAGTTAGTGGAGAAATCTTAGCAATATGCCATTCGCTGATGACATTACCATGCTAAGTCCTTCAGGAAATTAACTGCAAAACATGATCAATGAGTTTGACAGGCAGCAGTTCACAACTGATAGCCAGGTGCTAGAAGTGGCAGTTATTAGCCGTTGATCGGATCATGAGAGGGAAATAACTAGAAGGATAGAAATGAGGTGGAGCGCATATGGCAGGTTCTCCAAGATCATGAATGGCAGTTTACCAATATCACTGAAGAGAAAAGTATACAACAGCTGTATCTTACCGGTACTCACCTATGGGGCAGAAACGTGGAGGCTAATGAAAAGGGTTGAGCTCAAGTTAAGGACAACGCAGCGAGCTATGGAAAGAAAAATGATATGTGTAACGATAAGAGATCGGATGCGGGCTGAGCGGGTGAGAGAACAAACGCAGGTTAATGACATCCTAGCTGAAATCAAGAGGAAGAAATGGGCTTGGGCAGGGCATGTAATGCGAAGGCAAGATAACCGCTGGTAATTCAGGGTAACGGAGTGGATTCATAGAGAAGGCAAGCGAAAAACTTGCCGGCCGACTTGCCGACTGGTTCCGCAATCTTGCGGCGCTAGCTGGTTTCTGGACGGCTGCGGCTGCTCATCAGATCATCTGTGCGCACCCTTGCCGATTTTGGACACTTTCGACCTTCGGGCCTGGCAACATGCTACATTATCAGCTGTCGAGGACACCTACATAAAGCGCCCGGATTTCACCGCCCCCTTGGGCCACGGCACTGCTCACGAAATGCCTCCCCACTCACCGTTCCTGCTGTTCCAGGTTGGTTATTACGAGTGTTCTTGTTACCGTGATGATGATGTCTGTCTTGTAGCAGTGTCGTGGCCACCCCATATTCTGAAACGTTTCCGCTCGGCGGCAGTGTACATTTGACGCATTTTGGTCCTGGGTGGTGACGTTGAAACAAACCCAGGCCCCATGACGAAGGGCCAAGAGGAAAAGCTTGAACTGGTATATGAAACTGTTCAAAGGCTCGAGTCGAACCACACGAATATCCTCGAAAGTGTAAACAAGATTCTTACAATTCATATTGGCTTGCAAAATGAAATGAAGACTTTAAACGATCGTGTGCATCAACTTGAACTTAAAATCGAGTCTATTCCAGTTCTTCAAAGTGACTTACAGTCTTTAGCTACCCGTGTGCAGGAACTAGAACTTAAAAAGCAGTCAGTGCCTACCACAGTATCTGCCACGAGTTGTACACACGATGTATCCAACATTCAAGTAAAACTTGACGACCTGGAAAATCGTTCCCGCCGGTCTAACATTCTTTTTTATGGTGTTGAGGACACTGATGAGTCTGAAACTTGGGAAGACTCCGATCGTCTTGTGAACGAATTCTGTTCTAACAAACTTGGTATCACGTTGTATTCCTTAGCCCGTGCTCACCGCATAGGACGTTTTTCTCAGGAAAAAAAGAGACCCATTATTGCAAAGCTGTTCAACGAAAAAGAAGTCGAAACGCTTATGAGTAAGGGCTATAAACTAAAAAATACCGATTTCAGCATTTCTCGAGATTACTCGAAAACGGTTCGTGAGAAACGCAGCCAACTGTGGAAGTATGCCAAATCAGTAAAAAAAGAAGGTGACAAGGTCCGTTTGTCTTTTGATAAACTGCTTATCAATAGTGTCTCGTATTTCTGGGATGATCAAACCAGTAGCGCAGTGCGCGTGTCCCTTGCCTGACGCATCCCTTACAGTTCTCGTAAAGTGGCTGGCAAACCATCCGTGCGGCCAAACGTGCAGCGTTGCTCCAATCACGATGCCAGTTTTCTGTACGCTAACATAAGGAGTGTTCTTTCTAAAAACGTTGCTCTCTCTTCTTTAATTGATTCATGCTGCTCCTCGGTCATCGCGCTTACCGAGACTTGGTTAAATGACATGGTTCCTGATGATGTCGTTTTCGCCTGTGACTCCGAATTCAACATATTTCGTTGCGACCGCACGGGCCGTAGAGGTGGCGGTGTCCTTCTGGCTGTCAATAAAGTGCTCACTGCTGTGCCTATCGAGGTCACGTCGTACCTAGAATCGGTATG
Organism: Amblyomma mixtum; assembly: GCF_055824585.1. Taxonomy (NCBI): domain Eukaryota; kingdom Metazoa; phylum Arthropoda; class Arachnida; order Ixodida; family Ixodidae; genus Amblyomma; species Amblyomma mixtum. The sequence goes on along the minus strand of NC_143021.1, from coordinate 16,468,228 downwards.
GGTTCGGTTGAGTTGTGGTCCCACGGTCGCCATCATTGGCGTCATTTACCGCCCTCCGGACATGAATTCTTCATTCGCAAGTCAGTTTTCTAATTTACTAAGCGATCTTACTTGTCGTTTCCCGAATTCAAGCTTACTTTTACTTGGTGACTTTAACTTTCCGGCTATTAACTGGTCGTCATTAACAGCTCCTGCCAATGATCCTGAAGCTCAGGCTTTCCTCCAGTCCTGTCTTGATTTCTCTTTGCAACAACTTATTTCTGAACCTACGCGTTGTTCCGCCACTACAGCCAATATTCTCGATCTTATCTTGACAAGTGATCCTTACCTTTGCTCCAACATTGCGCTCTTAGAAGGCCTTTCCGACCATTCCATAATCACGGGTAACCTGAATTTTGTGCCCTATAAAAAGGTAACTCGTACTAAACAAATAAGGTGCTACAACCGAGCAAACTTCGGTGAAATAAACGCTCAGTTGTCAGTCTTTGCTGATCATTTTCTTCACGATTTTTCGTCACGCTCCGTGGAAACGAACTGGAACCTGTTCAGCGTGAAACTTGCTACTCTCATTGACAGATTCATACCCGTCATCAGTATCCCATATACTAACACAGCGCCTTGGTTTAATAGGCATCTACGTCGCCTTAATAACAAGAAAAAGCGCCTTTACAGACAAGCCGACAAGAACAGACACTCCGAATCTTGGCAACGGTACAAACTATGTGATAAGGAATATCAGTCTGAATTGATATCTGCACGTAGGCACTTCTTCACACACGATCTACCGGCAATGCTAACAAACAACCCACGGAACTTCTGGCAGATAATAAACCCCGCTAATCATCCTGACATTACTCTTACCAACGCGGAAGGCAGCAGTGTTCCAGTGGCCGAATGCGCCGAACTTTTCAATTACGCATTCACATCCGTTTTTACCTGTGACGATCTCCCTCTACCTCCTATTTCTGTCAGCACTTCTAATACGTCAATGTCCGAAATATGTATCAGTGAGACCGGTATCTTATCCTTACTAGGGAAGCTTAAAACAACATCAGCATCAGATCACCTTGGCTTTAATAACAAAATACACAAAAATTCATCTGATGGTATTCATCGCATCTTGTCCGCTATTTTTACACAATCACTATCATCAGGCGTGATTCCGCTGGACTGGCGCCTAGCTAAAGTTGTGCCAATTTTCAAGTCTGGCGATCGTTCCTCACCACTAAATTGCCGACCCATTTCATTAACTAGCACTGTTTGCAAACTTCTTGAACACGTAATTCACTCGCAGGTAATTAACTATCTTGAAGAACATAATATTATACTTAAATATGAACATGGGTTCCGTAAAGGCTCATGCGAAACGCAACTTGCCGGATTCATTCAAGACATACATTCGACAGAGTACCTCACAACCGGTTATTAATGAAACTAGCACTGCTTAATATTCACCCTCTTGTCATTGCACGGGTTAAAGATTTTCTCTTTTCCAGGTCTCAATTTACAACTGTCAATAACAACAATTCGTCTTTCAGCCAAGTACACTCTGGCGTCCCACAAGGAAGTGTGCTTGGCCCCTTACTTTTCCTAATATTTATCAACGACCTACCGGATTCCATTTCTTACCATATCAGGCTTTTTGCTGATGATTGTGTAATTTATCGCAAAATTTATTCGAATACCGATTGCCAATCCCTTCAATCTGACCTGGATTCAGTAACAGCATGGTGCTCCACCTGGCTTATGCAACTTAATCATTCAAAAACTAAATTGATGTCTTTTACTAACCGAATGTCTCGAATTCAAACAGCATACTCCTTAAATAATAGCTCACTCGAGCTAGTCACCACGTATAAGTACTTAGGACTTCACCTTCGTTCCGACTTAGCATGGAACCACCATATTAACCTTATGCTTGCATCTGCTAATCGGTCATTAGGTCTCTTAAAACATAACCTAAAGCATGCTCCTCCTCACCTCCGTGCCCATGCCTATACCACACTAACTCGACCTAAAATTGAATATGCCTCGGCTATTTGGGACCCTTACCAATCTTACCTAATGAATAACATTGAATCATTGCAGAACCACGCCGCTCGTTTTATTTACTCCGATTATTCACGTAACACCAGCATCACAGCCTTGAAGAAACGCGCAGGTCTCCAGGATTTATGTCTCCGCCACAAAGTTGCACGACTATCACTTTTTCATAAAATTTATCATCATCCATCACTTCATAACGGCTTTTTTTCTTTGCCTCCTTCGATTTTTGACCGCCGTGGTCATCCTTTTAAAGTTAGGCGTTTCACGTGCAGAACATTTAACTATGCGCATTCATTCTTACCACGCACAATATCTGACTGGAACACTCTGCCTTCACATATCGCAACCACCACTGATCCTGATAAATATTTTAATCTTATATCTTCAATAACTACTGCTTAACTCTTCGCATACATTGTTATTTTATTTGTTCATGGCTTCCTTTTTTGCAGGGTATGTTACTAAAATGATTCATTGCATTAGTGTTCTGTTTGTATAATTTTAATACTGCAGTAATCTTCGTTCTTTGCCGCGCTGCCATAATTTTGATTCTTTTCCTTATTTATGTCACGCAAAGTGTTTCATTTGTGCTTTTGTTTTATTCTGTTCACTTGCCTGTGCCCCCCCCCCCCCCCCCCTATGTAATACCCTCTCGAGGGCCTTTAGGGGTATTCTGTATAAATAAATAAATAAAAGCGTAGCACGGGGCGGCAGAAATTTAAGTGGGCGGATGAGATTAGGAGATTTGCGGGGATACGATGGCCGCAACTGGCAAAGGGCAGGAGTAATTGTAGAGACATGGGAGAGGCCTTTGCCCTGCAGTGGGCGCAGTGGGGCTGATGATGATGCACCGAGTGACCACTGCCGTTGCGTAATTTTTTTTCGGTCACATCTCACAAGTACATTCCTGATGTACGGACATCCCGCTATGTTTGCAGTCGACTACAAGAACTGTTTACGACAGACAGTTTTGGATCCTTCCAACAGAATATAATCACTCGAATGTGATCCAAAATGCTTGAAAATTGTGGCAAGTTTTAGTTATTTGTTCTTTTTTATTCTGAGTTTCAAAAAAATTAACATAACCTGAGACATGCCAGAAAATGTCGATGTTCTCATTACTGGCCGCAAGGAGCATATAGCTGGAGCTACGCATTAAATAGTGCCAATGCCAACCATACAGAAAAGGTTTCACTTTGGAATATCACATTTATTTACTGTCAACACAATCGTAAAGATTTCAGTAAAGAGAAGCAGTTAATCCGGACCCTTTTCAGTATGTTCAAGTACTCGGTGCGGCTGCTTGAAGATTGTTGCGCAGGCAGCATACATTTGTGCATACATTTGTACACGGGCGCTTTACCGGCATCCTTGTCTCAAAGAGCAGCATTTCTTCACAGCAAGAGATTAAGAACGGTTGCTGCTCTGGAACGCATTGAGGTCATTTTTTAGATATTTTCGCAACGCTTTCTTAGCGGGATTCTTCGTCTTGCACAGCCACTGCAAGCATACTTTCTTTTTCTTTACGAGCTCTGAGAATAAAATGCGATTAAACTAAAGCGTCGCTGCTTTCCTTGATACGTTTCGCAAGCTGGTTTAGTCCCATGCTTGTGCGCCTATATCTCAGCCGCTGACTGTCCGTCAGGGTGCGAAAAAAATATTTAGAGTTGTATACTCGAAATGGTAGTTGCTATGTATGCACTGCTGCGGAAGTTCACTCCTGCACGCTACACGCGGGCGTGCAGGTGCCTCACCGTAACAAAATGGTTTATAACGAAATAACGAATATAACGAAGGAACATCCATTCCTCTGGGAACCTCCCATAGAAGCCCATGTATTTGATATCTCGTTTTACTCTGTTGGCAGTAGTGCGATCGTTTGTCAAGGCCGCGGACGTCAGTGACAGCCTTGGGTGAAGCCGTGAGTGACACTAGTGCCCTTGGCACGACTGAAATGTTGGGGCAGGGCAGCTCCCCTCTTTCTCCTCCTCCTTTCCTCCCGGTTGTTTAAAAGGACGCCGACAGATGGCGAGCGCTTCCCTGCTCGTGACGCTCGTCCTCCCCTGTCGCACTCTGGAATTCCACAGCCATCTGAAGAAAGGGGAGGGGCTGCGGCAGATGTTGACTGTCCACGAATTTCACTGCGTTGTGAAGCAGCGACAAATGCCTGGGTTCCAATGCAATCGATTAGGATCTAGCGATCGCACTGTGTGATGCGTCAAATCTTCGCGTGCAGCTCACGCCTTTACACTTCGCTTATGCATGCATCGAGCCAGGCGCATTCTGTGCCGACAGGCGCCCCCCAAAGTGCCGCCGCAGCGCGCCCGCTCAGTTCTCAGTGCTTCAAGCGCGCGCAGTTGCAGCAGTGTGTACTTCTCTGGCCTGTGCGAATGTGGAAGGCCTGGCGGAAGCGCGCTTGTGAAGTGGAGCAACCATCTTAAGGCGAAAGCCTTTAATGGCTCATACTGTCGTCTGTTAGCACAGGGTGTCACACCTTTGGCAGCTTGTTAACTCGGGAACTTAAAAAGATAGGAGAAAACGAATGGTTGCTTCAGATAGAGGAGGAAAAAATATATCTAGAAGCCACGTCTGATTACTGTGGAGTTATTAGTTAATTAATTGTAGTCAAAAATGTCAAAATTGCGTCGAAATAACGCAGACGTCGATGTAGCCACGGGAACAGTGTGACGTTACATCCACCGGCAGTCGTGACGGCATAGTAAAAATTCTCACAGAATGGTTGTAGAAACGTAGGATTTGTGTCAAATTAGATGCGAAAATGTGTAATTAAGCGTGATTAACACTTAAGAACCCCGAAAGATGTGTAATTTGGGTATCGATATAGCCACAGGAACTGTGTGACGTTACATCCACCGCAAGTCGTCACGCCATAGAGCCCTCGGCTTCCGCCTCTCAACACTTTAGTTGCCAAAGTGTCCTCGCAATTTTTTTCAACGCCAGCGACAGAGAGAATAGAGATGGATGAATGGAAGATAGGGGCGTCCCCTTTGAAACGGGGTGATGACGGTTGACACCATGCTGGACTTTTTTTTCTTATTTTTTTTTGCTCCGCTATAAACTGGTCTTAAAATTCACCATTTTTTTAAATGCGTTTTCAGTCCTGCCCTTCTAACCTTGCGTCCCCTGCTTTTTAGCTACCAGTCTTGCAATCGCATTTTGTTAAATGCCACGGCAGATTTATTTCCTTGACCATTGTTAATGCCCGTCCGGCTATTGCACTGCGCCTGCACACTGGTGCCCCCCTATGCCCCGAACCGATAGGGCAGCCCTATTCTAGAAGCCCCTAACGATTTCGGCACTTGCTAGGGCAGACATCGCGAATCAGCTGCCAAACAACGCTCGGCGGGCTTTGCCTTCGGAGGCGTTGGTTTTCTTCCTTCAAAGCAAGTGTTTATGCTCTGGAAATGCACCGGTACCGTAGATGAAGTCATCATTCGCCCTCCACTTGGCGCGGTGCGCTGCAGAGAAGCTTGAAGACCGTAGCAATTTAATCGGCGATTGCGTCACAATCTGAAACTCTAGCCCAAAAGGACTTAGCATGCTTTGCCTGTAAGTTTCACACATTCGGCCCCTTTAAGCTTGTCGAATTCGAAAACCTCTACAGTTGCCCTTTATGCACGCAGAAAGAGAAGCCAAATATTCTGAAAATATCCCTTCCTGTACTCTACGATATTATTTGTGCAAAACACGTTTTACAGGCTATGAAGCCCGTATATTCGGCCTCGTGGTGTGCGCTCGGTGTGCTTGTTGAGGACGACCGCATGTTTTCCTCGCTACGCATACTGACAGGGGAATCCGTTGGCATGTTCCAGTTGCAACGAAGGCCGCGTACCGCTATAACGAAGAAGCGGCTATAACGAATAAATCTCGTGGCCCTTTCGGCTTCGTGATAGCGAGGCTCAACTTGCACATCGTGGACGCTTACAAAGACATGGCTGTTCTTTGTTATCCAGGTCAGCTTGGATTACAATTGCTATCCAGATCATTGGGCACCCCAGTGCGAAAATAAGTGCTGCCTACAAAAACTTTTCTAAAAATGGAAAACTTTCGAGCTAGAGCCAAGAAGATCATGGCACGTACGGATATCAACCGAATAGTGAAAAGAGCCAAGGAATGCCTTTCGGTTAGAAAGAGAGAGACAGACGAAAACAGAGTTGAGCGAGGGTAACCAGGCAACCCTACCCTACGCATGGGAAGGGAACTAAAGAGAGTGAAGGAGAAGCGAGAGAAGGAGGGCTCACTGCTGCAAACTGGGCGTCCTGGTTCATACTAAGAAACAATCACAGTAGTGCAAAAAAGGGGACAGCGGACGGGAATCCGCCCGTGAAGGTTGACTTCCGTACGAATTTCCGTTCGAATTTCGAATTTCACTGTATGTAACTCAGCTTCTAACAAACGCATTAAAAATACCCTTGGTGGAGGATATTTGTGAAGCAGCCTCTTTTAACGTCATAGACATACCGCAACTTTACTGCGAGCCCCTTTCTGAGGCCCTTTAAGAAAGCTAAAGGCCTGTCACACGGGAAATCGCAGAAACTGAACGGATATCTTGACTTGGGAAAAGCTGTGTCTGCATGGCGTCCATCACCCTCTAAGACAAAAAGCTGGCATATTTGCGCATGCGCAGGCGATAACTCCTGGCTGAGGTCAAGTGACATAGGTCGCGAAGGCGGATGTCGATAACGGCCCAGAACCAAATGCCAGCGAAGTGGCATCAACTGGGGAGTGGAGCTGAAGCGCCAGAATTGTCGATGAGGACGACAAAAATAAGTGGCTACAAATTTGCGGCCTTTTTGTCATTTAAGACACCAGTGTAGCTACTGGCTTTAAAAATGTTTCGGTTGTGTACTAGAGTCTGTTCGAAATTACAACGCTTCTGTAAAAAAAAAAAAAGGTCATGTTCACGTTTCCGTTCAACAGCGGATAGCGCCTCTTGGCTCTTATGTAATCAGGAACCCGATCCTAATTCGATCTATACCTTCAAAGATATTACAACCTATTATCAAGACAGTCATCGCCTTTACCCTCGCCCATGTAAAGGCCTGAAGAAGGCGGATGAGCGGCTCCTTCTCCGCCTCTTCACCAATACATTGCTGTGCCCGGGAGCCCTAAAACATTTCGACCCCTCCTTTAGCGGCAACTGCCCGCACTGTAGTGCGGTGTCTTCTGACACCTATCACATGGCGTGGGCATGCCCCTCCAACCCGGCTATTCCCCCCATTCCCAACCCAACCCGGGAGGACTGGGAAGACATTTTTGCGTGCGGCTGCTCGCCTTTCAAGGGCGCTAATTTAAAGTGCTTCGTTTCCTTTATTCTCGCTGTACGTTCTCGTCGTCTACGTGTGCGCGCTTGTTTTTTTTTGGCCATACCAGCCACAGTTCCAGGCGTACGATTCTGACGCTGCTGCCTTCGGGACAACGGTGCGGTGCTGGACAAAAGAGCGCACGGCACGCGAACGAATGGCGCTCCGTAGGAAAGTGTCACAGTGAGAATGGCTCCGCTGGCACCACATTGCAACGTACGGTGGGGCGTTCCATCGCTTTGGTACTGCGGTATGCCGTTCCTACTGCGTGTCTATACCAGCCAGAAAAGTGTTTGTAGGGTGTTTCACCTACAACCTTACGCAATTCATAAAAATAGCTTTTGTAGCGAAAGAAACACTCCGACAGCGAAAGCGAGACCTCGGGTGGCCGCCGTAGCTACGATGAAGTTGTTTCAATTGGTCGAAATGTACGTGATGCCACAGTGCGCGAATTTCAAATGAGGCCAATTGTACTTTGCCTAGTAACCATGTAACCAATTAAAGGGATCGTATAGTGATGCTCCAAGTAAGTGGGACTGAGCTTAGTTAATCGCTTGATTAACCTTTATGGTCAGACCAGATAAACAAATAAAACCGAGTAGGAAATTGGTCGAGTGGGGGAATCGAACCAGGGTCTCTGGAGTGCGAGACGAGCACGCTAACCACTCCGGCATGCGAGCTCGATGGTTTGGAATTAACAAAGGCGCGTCTAGTGAATACGGTGCCTTCATTCACTCCCATCTTCCGCCCTTTCCGTTACCGCGAGGTTCAGGTGTCCGCCGATATATGCGAGACAGATACATTTCCTTTCCTCAAAGCCCAATTTACAGCCCGAGCAAGGCGTAGAGCCGAACGAGCGATGGCGTTCTGTGGACTCCCTGGCAGAATTGCAAGACTCTGTCGCGTTCCACTCTAAGGAAGGTTCAGTTCGTTGTGTGAATGCAGCGCAAGCGCTGGAAAGAGGCTCTGAGGAGACGCGAGAGTCACTCACTGTCCGCCGCGCCGATGGGGAAACGTTCGGTGGCGAAGAAGCGGCCCTTTGCGGTCGGCAGGGGCCGCTGGCACAGGATCTCCTTGCTGAGCTCAACCAGCAGGCGCGACGTCGACTCTGAAGAGAGAACCATACACAAGCGGTCACGCCGACGCTAGCCATGCCCGGAGACGGGCAAAAAAAAGTGAGTTCGATTCGTTCGAGCAGCACCCGTCTGCTCCAGAACGCATTTAAGAACTGTCCATAAAGTGCACTTGGCTCCTCGGTCGGTTTCTATCTTTAGGCCTTCGGTGACGTAACCTCATTAAAATCATTACCATTGCGCTTATTTGGAATACGCATCGTTTATGAGAAATCGTAGAAAAACTCACCAATAGTGAACCCAATGCGCTGTTTGTTTGTTTTATTTGGGTTTAACGTCCCAAAGCGACTCAGGCTATGAGGGACGCCGTACTGAAGGGCTCCGGAAATCTCTACCACCTGGGGTTCATTAACGTGCACTGACATCGCACAGTACACGAGCCTCTAGAATTTCGCCTTCATCGAAATTCTGCCGCCGCGGCCGGGATCGAACCCGCGCCTTTCGGGTCAGCAGCCGAGCGCCGTAACCACTGCGCCACCGCGGCGGGGCTAATACCATGACGTCGTTAAAAGCACTAAAGTAGCGACAACCTTCTAAGTGTGTTGTCTGTGGCTTTCTGTCTGCTTTCGCCTCCTTCCATTCTGCCGTTGCCATTAGTTGGTAAATATCCAAAAGCATGCCACCACAGTACAAAAAAATATGGCAGTGGCTTTGCTCTGCTATGCCAGGGTATACGTAGCGTGAGGTGAGGGCGAGGCGTCCACATCTGGGTGGTGATGGTGGTGGTGAAAATATTTTAATGAAATGGTTTAAGAGGTTGTAGCGGTGGTTGGAGCTCTCAGTCCGGAACCCCATTGGCGTAGGCTGCTGTCCGGGCGCTTTCGATGAGTTGCTTTTGACTCTTCGTCCGAGCTGGACAGAGCTGCCTCCCACCCCTCCTGCGTTGGCTGGTTATTAACAGTGATCGCCTGATTTCGTTGCCAGGCCCATACCATATGGTGCAGGTCCGCCTTCTCCCCGCAGAATTTGCATTGTGAGTCAAATGACTCCGGGTCAATGGCATGTAGTCTTCGTGGGTTGTTGTAAGTGTTGGTCTGTAGCTTTCGGAGGTGTTGTTCCTCCCCTTTATCTAGTGTCTTAGCCGGCGGATGGTAGACCCGACGGGATAATCTTAAGTGCTGAAGTATGTCATTGTAAGTTAGTAGTTGGGTAGGAGGTTCCACGGCATCCGCACTGGGTGCCCGGGGGAGAAATGCTCGGGCTGAGGCATCTGCGGTCTCGTTCCGTGGGATGCCCTGGTGACCTGGTACCCATATTAAGTGTTTGTGTGTGGGTTGGTAGCCCCGGATGTAGCTATCTTGCAGGATTTTAGCTGCTAGTGGTGCGACCCTGCCCCTGAGGTAATTGCGATACCGCTGTCTGTGAATCTGTGAGAATGTATATTGAGCTAGTGTGTGTTGCAGCTAGAGCAATCGCCACTTCTTCCGCAGCCAGTATGTCCTGGCTAGCCAGTACTAGTCCGTCGACTGTTGTATTTTGGTGCACTACCGCGACGGCCGTCATTCCCTGCTCGGGACCGCAGCATCGACATAGAACACGCCCTCGCGCCCGCCGTAGTGTCTTTTCATGGCTTCGGCTCGTGCTTGTCGTCTTGACTGGTGCAAATCAGGGTGCATATTCCTGGGTAGTGGAGCTGCCTTGAGTTGTCCTCTCCATGAGGCTGGGATGTCGGTTTTGGTGTCTAGCTGTCGGGGGCAATTGATGTTTAAATCACTCAGGACTTGTCGGCCAGTTCGAGTTGTGGAGAGGGGTACCACCAGCGCCGTAAGATGTGCCTCTATCAGCTCATCGATCGTGTTGTGCACACCCAGTCGCAAGAGCCGGTCCGTCGATGTCGCAAGAGGGAGTCCCAGGGCGTTCTTGTAGGCAGTTCTGATTATGATGTCGAGGTTTTTGATGTCACGCTTCTTAAGGCGGAGGTAGGGCGCTACGTAGACGACGCGGCTTACAACGAAAGCCTGCACCAGTCGCAGGGTTTCGTCTTGTCGCATCCCTGATTTGCGCGTCGTTATCCTGGCGATCATCCTGGCGACTTGCTCTCTCACGAGCCGTAGTTTCTGGAGGGCAAGAAGGTTGTTGCCGTTGTTATTTATGTACAGACCCAGTATCTTCAGGGTCTGAACTTCCTTGGTGGGTGAGTTGTCTACGCGGATATTGATGGTGTCTTGATTCTTGCGTTGAAGGAAGACTATGAGTTCGGATTTTTCGGGTGAGCACGTTAGTCAACACGCCCGGGCATAATTTTGAACTGTTGTCGCCGCGGTTTGCAGTTGTTCTTCAATCATTCCCTTACTTCCCGTGGTTGTCCAGATGGTTATATCATCAGCGTACAGGGCGTGGCGTATGCCCTGTACCTGATTGAGAACAGGTGGGAGATTTAGGCGTGCAATGTTGAAGAGAAGTGGGGATAGTACTGCCCCTTGCGGAGTGCCTCTCGTGCCCATCTTCATTTGCGTTGTGTGTTTTGTGCCTGTGCTGATGTTGACGGTTCTGACCGCGGTCAAGTGTTAGAAGCGCTAGGTTACTGTTTGTGCGTGCGGGATCAATAACTTCGCGTTTGATTTGCAGAAGCACATCATGGGTGGACAAGTGTGCCCGGAATCCAAACATCGTGTTTGGCAGTAGCTCATTGTCCTCAAGGTAATTGCAGAGACGCGTGTGGACTGCCTTTTCCATGAGTTTGCCTGCGCACGACGTGAGGGATATGGGGCGCAGGTTTTCGATGCTGAATTTCTTGCCGGGTTTGGGAATAAAGTGTACATTGACTGTTTTCCATGCTTGTGGAATGGTGCCGGTACGCCAACATTCGTTTATGTAATCCGTGAGTTGTTGCAGAGCCTCCGTGCCGAGGTTGGCCAGAAGTCCGACAGTAATTTTGTCTTGTCCCGGAGCTGTGCCTCAGCGCATATCTGCTAGTGCTGCAATGATTTCCTCTGAAGTGAAACCTGTCTAGGTCTTCGTTCGGTTCCCCACGGTACTCCTTATTGTAGGGTTGTGGGTCTCGCGCGGTGCAGATATAGCGACGCGTGAGTTCATCCACGAGTTCATGATCCGTGCCTTGAAAGCTGTGAAGGGCTCGATGCAAATATCTGTGTTGTTCACTCTTCGCTTTCGGAGGGTCAATTAGGCATCGCAGAAGGTTCCATGTAGCCTTGGTGTCCAGGCGGCCTTTGAGGGATTCGCACTTCGTTAGCCAATTGGTGCGAGCGAGGTCCCATGCGTATTGGTCTGCTTGAATAGTAAGCTTGGCTATTCGAAGTCTTAGTTTCCGATTGTGTCTTTGTTTTTTCCACCGTTTTATAAGACTACGTCTTGCTTCGCAAAGGTGTAGGAGGTGGTTGTCAACAGCTGGGTGGTCCTCCGTGGTGGCAAGAGACTTTGTGAGCTTTTCTTTAAGGTCGAGAATGGAAGCCGCCCAATCTTCGTAGCTGGTTATTTGTTCGGATGTGGTTAGTTTGGTGTCCTTTCTGAATGTCTCCCAGTCTGTAATTCTGGCTTGCCCTCGTGGTTTGCTGTGCTTGTTGCTTTCGAAGATAGTCTGCAGCACGTAGTGATCGCTGCCTAGGGTCTCTCCTGTATTGAGCCACTCATAGTTTCGGGCATTGCGGGCGAGCGTGAGGTCGGGGGAAGTATCCCGCGTTACGCTGGTTCCGACTCGCGTCGGGTGCTGCGGGTCCGCGAGTAGGGTCAGGGCCATGTCAGCGATGGCGGATGCTAGTTTTCTGCCTTTCGTGTCTTCCCTGGGGTATCCACATAGGGGGCTAGAAGCATTAAAGTCGCCAACTATAGCTAGTGGAGCTTTTTGGGCTTCTCTTAGGGCTTTAAGAAAGATCACGTCGAAGGCTACGCGGTGCTGTTTGGGGCGACTATATATATTGAGTATATAGGTGCCCTTGCTGTTTCTGTGCTGTGGCAGCATTTTTATGAAGGTATATTCAATGTCACTGTCTAGATTAAGGTCTACAGTGATTGCCGTGCATGATTTGTGGACCAAGATGCATGTCGAGGGATTTGTTTGATGTGTTGGGTATCCTCTGATCTTAGCCTCCATATTCACTTCTTGCAGGGCTATTATTTGCGGCGTATCGGGATGAGAGTCTATGTATTGCTGTAATGTTTCTCTCTCCCATTTTAGTCCCCTGCAGTTCCACTGTAGGATGGTAAGTTTATGTCTGCGTTGTGGAGCCATGCTGAACGCTAGAATCGTGGGTCTCATCATGTGGGGCGCACTTAGGTTGTAGATCTATCTCAGTGCTTAGCAGGCGACGAGTTCCCATTTTACCCTGTAGCTTTGTGCCCTTGTTGTGAGAAACATCTGATAATTCCTGAAGTTTGCGGTCAATTCTAATCTCTTGCGCTTGCATCCTTATTAGAACTGGTTCGAGGTTTTCCATCATGGGTTTAATAACTGATTCGAACATGCGTTTGATTGCCGTCTCGATCATAACTTGTAATTTATTTTCAATGAGGTCTTGAATTGTTTTTTCCAAGCGAGTGATGCGTTCCTGGGTTTGGGGGTGCTCTGTATATTGCGGCTTTAGTGCCTGCGGTGGTGGTGCCTGCGGAGTTGGCGCCTGGTGTGGTGCGTCTGGTGTAGTTGCTTGCCTCTCGGGGGTGCTATTATCTAACTGGTGGGGAGACGGAGGTGTTAGCTCTGCCTTATCTTCTTCCATCGGACATGCATGTTGCATCGGTGGAAGTAATGTGTTGTTTGGATTGACTGCGATGCCTAACTGCTGTTTCAATGTGCTATTTTCTGATTTTAGTTGTTCAATCTCTGCTTTAAGTCGTTTGTAAGCCAACGCTTCGGGGGAGGAGGCAGCTACATCTGCCCAGCTCACCTTGATGCCGTTGCGCTGCTCCTTGTCATGGGGTCCTGTTGTCTTCTCGGCTGGACGACTGCCGTTGTTGTGCGACACTTTATCGGTAGTCCCAGGTCCATTGCTTGAAGCGCGTCAGCCGGGTGGTGCTGAGTTGTTGCTGGAGGATTGGGCCTGATGGGTCAGTCTGTTCCCGCTGCTCGATGGACCTCTGCTGCCGGACCGGTTGCGAAGCCTGGATCTTGACCGGTGGTTGACTTGTCCTGTCTTGGGCTTGGTTGTTTGTGATGTTCGGTACTTGTACTTGCACTGATTCGACCCCATGGGATGTGGACCTTCGCAGACCGTGCACTTGGGTTGGCAGTCGTGGGATTCTGGAACATCTTGCTGACCGCACTGCGGACATCTTGACTTCGAAGGGCAAGGGCGAACATCCGCCCGGTGTCGAAGTTTCCCGCACAGTGCGCAGGCTGGCGTTGTTTTCTTGTATAGGCGCACAGGAACCGCTTCACCGTAGTAGAAGACGTGAAACGGAACCTTTCTACCTTCAAACGTGATGGCCGCCACGTTGGAGGAACCTAATTTCCCCACGCTCACCACTGGTGCGTCCGGGGAGCGAAGCGCTTTCGTGATGTCTTCGTCGGAAACCCTCGGGTCCACTTGTATTACTCCTTTGCAAGTGTCGTCGGAGGGGCGGAGGTAGGAGTACACTGCGTTTGCCTTGTCCCCAAGCTGAATTTCTTGAATTGCCAGGATCTTTCTGATTATTTGGGCGTCTCGCACTTCGACGACGATGATGTTCTGTTCCCATATGGGCCAACGCTGAGCTCGGCTGAGCCCTTGTCGACGCCAGCTGCAATGTGCAAGGCGTTTCGGACCGCGTTGCTTCCCCTGAATTTGCTGAGATCCAGCGTTCCTTTAGGTTTGATTATGATCACTGCATCTTGCTTGTCCAGACGCGGCTGCGGAGGAGGCTTCCAACGCTTGGCTTGCGTTCGGGGCGTCTACTGCAGCGGCGTACCCCTGCCGCGGTGACGCGTCCATCTGGAGTTCGACCTTTCTGCCGTGCCGAGTGGTTGTTACGGGCTGATGCGCGTTCCCACTCTTCTATCTTGCGTTGGATAATCGCCTCCGTAACCTTGTCGAAAACTTGGGTTTTCGCCTGTGGCATGGTGACGATCTGCATACCCTCCGGGTCGTATCCCATCGGGGTCGTCATGGTTTGCGGCAGAGTTTGCCCGCGGAGCCGCGGCGGGTAGCTGAGTCGTGGCCTGACTGGTAGAGTTAGCAACTCGCGCGATCCGCTTAGTCTTCAAATTCTGGAAGGATTTGAGAAAACGGTCCCACCTGAACAAGGGTGGGTGGTCTCCTCGTTGTTCTGGAAGTGTAGCCAGATGGTGTTCGCAGCGCTTCGGCAAACGCTTCGGGAAAGGATCATAAAATTCGGCGGAGCCGACGTCAGACACGTCCGCTCTTCCCGACTGCTGAGGCGCGTCTCACATCTCGGTGGACACCTGAACCAGAGGGAAGGGGCATAACTGCCCTCTTGGAACAGTGGGCACCTCAACCTTGCTTTAAGCTAAGTGGCGGAGGAGGAGGAGGAGAAAAGCATTTATTTTGTAATGTACAGAGAGGTGCTCGGGGAGAGGCCCCTAATGGGTCTCACCCCTTACAATACTAGTCGGAGTCCCTCATTCCGGGATCCCGTTGGTCGAGACCGCTACACAAGTCCGCCGAACCAGGGCCTGTTGGGCCGATAGCTCTTGGCAGCTGAGCAGGGCCGCCTCCCAGTCCTCTCGGGTAGGGGAAGGGGTGATTGGGGGGAGAGAAGGATTTTTCCTGCATGCCCAAACCATGTGGAAGGTGTCGGCCACCTCCCCACAGAATGAGCAGCGGCCGTGACAGGTGTGAGCTGCATGCGTTGGCATTGACAATGTTGGGCCAGAACGCGGCGATGAATCCATAGGCCATCGGCGTTCGTTGGGTTGATTGGCGTTGGCGTTGACAACGTTTTACACTCCGATCATATGAAGGAAAGGAAGTGCACACAATGGCTCTCTGGGTCAGTGGACGCCTGAATCGCGCTTATAGGTACGTGGGGTGATGAGAGATGTGGGTTGCAGGCATTGACAAGGTTGTGCCAGAAACGCGGCACTGAAGCCATACGCTGTCGGCGTTCGTTGGGTTCATTGGCATTGGCGTTGTCAACGTTTTACGCTCCGATCACTTTAAAGGGTCCCTGAAACGGTGTCCATGTAGGCAAAGAGAAGTCGAAGTATTGATAGACATTGAACGATCCATCATCCTACCGCAAACATTTTTGATCTACCTTGTGCGGAACCAGAGATAATGGATATTAAAAATGACCACCAGCCTTTTCCTTCTCAACTCGTACACCGGAGCGAACCATAAAAAAAATAAAGATTACAGGCCGGGACCATGCTCCGCCCACAAATACGTCATCGACGAGATCGGTTGTTTACTTCCGGTTGACGCGCTCTTTCGCTTGCTCGCTCACTTTCCCGCTGTCTGCTATGCTCACCTGTGTCTCGCAACCGTCGCTGCGGCTTCTCTCGTACTATAGTTGTTGTTGTTGTTGTGACTGAGAGAAGGATGAAGAGGAAATTGCACGGGCCTGCTACTGGCTCTAGCCAAGCCACCACCGCTGCCACGTGCAGATAGAGGAGAGTTAAAAGATCAGTGGAAAGAAAAAAAAGGAAAGAAAAGACGCGCGTCGCAGCAACAACTGCGTCCGCCGGAGCGGACGCTGCTCAAAAAGAAGCGGCCGAAGCCGCGCTCGCCGAAGCGAGAACAGATACTCCTCGTGGCCGAAGCCGCGCTCTCGTACTATAGACCCCGAGCTGAAGGAACGACTTTTGCGGATGAGTGCCGAAATGGGATTTCAGCCTTAAGGCGGGGACACATGTGCGAAAAGTGTGTGCGATTTGCTGCGGCGCGCCGTTGTGAACGACGTCGTAACAACCGATCGCAGCTCGTCGCCTGCGTCCAACCTGCTGGATGTCTACGACAAGCCGCGCGCGGAAAACGCAACGACGGGAAGCGGGAGCCAATACGAGTGCGGAGACCCCGAGCTGAAGGAACGACTTTTGCGGATGAGTGCCGAAATGGGATTTCAGCCTTAAGGCGGGGACACATGTGCGAAAAGTGTGTGCGATTTGCTGCGGCGCGCCGTTGTGAACGACGTCGTAACAACCGATCGCAGCTCGTCGCCTGCGTCCAACCTGCTGGATGTCTACGACAAGCCGCGCGCGGAAAACGCAACGACGGGAAGCGGGAGCCAATACGAGTGCGGAGAGCGGCAGCGTCATGATGCCGTACAGCGCGCTGCTCAGGGCGCTCGGGGCCGAGCCACGCCGGACCGGCCTGCCAGCCTTGATGCCGGCCACCGGCGACTGAAAAACGCGCTAGTATTGTTTGTTCTCGTCCATAGCAAGCCCTTGGATAGATGCATGTCAAAAATGCATAATTTCTGACGATCGTTGGCCAATACCGAGTTGCTGGTAAAAGTGATGACTGCGATACAAGCAAATTTCATCCAACAGCCGATTTGGTGCTGCTGCTACTTGGTGCGGTTCGCCTACCGTCTGCTAGCTCCGTTGCTGAAGGCATCGTGGAAATCGAACATATCTTTTATTATGGGACGAGTTCGCAGTAAAGCGATGTGAATAGTAGGCCTTTTATTATAGCGCAGGCAACTTCCGAAGCGCCGTCAGCTGCGGTTTCAATGCGAAACCAGATAGGCCTAGCGACGACTAGGGCAGCCTGGGACCAGCGAGCAGTTCGTCGCGCGGCGTTGCCGCAGGCGGTGTCGTTGCCGAAAGATCCACTTTTGCACAGACATATTTTCGTTGCTCGAATCTAGGAAGCATCCTCGCTGGTATCATGGCTGTTTTGCATTTTCTTGTGCGAACGTGATGTACGCCGAGCATGCCGGCCGGCCGGCCAGCCTGGATCCCGTCTGCCGGCGACATAAAAACGAGCTAAAGTGTGTTCTTGACGTAAATAATAAACCCTGGGATAAGAAATGTGAAAAATGTGTAATTTTTGAGGATCGCTGACCAATACTGAGCTGCTGGTAAAGGTAACGACTGTGATACGAGCAAATTTCTTGCCACAACCGTCTCGCAGCTGCCGCTGGCCCAACGTGGGGTCCGGCTCGCCTGGCGCCCGCTCGCTTCGCTGCAGAAGGAGTCGCGGAAAGTGACCATACTATTATTTTATTGTGAGATGATGCTGTTGACCGCAAAGCGATGTGTAGAGTAAGCCTTGTATTATAGCTCAGGCGTCTTCCGAAGCGCCGGCCGCTGCAGCTTCGATGCCAAAGAGGCAATAGGCCTAGCGACGACCACGGCAGCCAGGCAGCAGCAGAGCTCGTCGCCCTGAGCGCCCGCGAGCGGTGCCGTTGCCGAAAGCTCGCAACATAAGCAGGCGTGCTTTGTCGCTGCTCGAGAAGTATTTCGGATAACAAGGCGATCTTGCCTTGTGATATTTGTACACCATCCCAAGCAGCGCTCAGGCATTGCTGCACGGTGGCGAAGTGCGACACCGGTTGTGAGCGGAGCTTGGGTAGGGCGGCGCTGCGATGCTCACCGCTCCGTGTCTCCCTGCTTGTAGTGGGGCGGCAGTTCGCAAGCGACGATCGGTGCAGCGCGTCGGCCAAGCTTTTAAGGACACGCTGTTCAGAAATCGAGCGCTGAATCCTGACGACGACGACGGCTCGCTCACTTCCATCTTTCGGCAGACAGTGCCGAAGGGCAACATCTTGCCGAACCCTGGCTTTGCAACCAACGACACAGCACGGCCGGTCCATTTTGATTGCGCATGCGACGGAGGTCGCGACAGAAATCAGTAGTGCGGTGACTCCAAATCGCACCTCGATTCTCGATTCGGTTCGACGGCGGCGCCGGCGGAGTGACACAAGCGGCACGAGCAGACGAAAACATTGTAAACCGGAAGTGCAGTACTAATTTCTGACACCGAACACACAATAACTGCGTAAACATGCATATAAACGACAACTCTGCTTGCTGAAATGCGAAATGTTTCCAAAAAGAGTAAGAGTGTGAAGTATCTAGAGCTTCTAGTTTGTTAAATGCGTGATTTCACGTTGGCACCGCGAACCAATCATAGCCCAGCACTTGTGACGTAAAGAGTACAAACTGACGTAATGAGTACGGATTCGGGCGGAAGTTCACCGCCGCTGGTCGCCGCGAGGCTCGGGAGAGGTAGTTTTTGAAAATGTATTGTAAATTATCTACTCGCCTTTGATGTATTGTACGCGGCATGAACGTTAAGTGGCCTATGCTCTACATAATGCAAGTATTTGTTTGCCAACCTCAGACACCCCTTTCAGGGACCCTTTAAGGAAAGGGGCGAGCGCGCGCGGCGAGGCACGCCAGCTGTGCGTAGTGACGTCACTTGCTCCTCGCGCATGCGCAGTATGGCCGTGCAAGATACCACGCGAAACGGCGGGACTGTGGGCAATGTAGCTCACGCTACAAAATCATTTCACGAAGGAAAGAAAACGAAGGGGACAAACCAGGTCCCGCTCGCCTCCTCTCATCACCTGCTGTGATTTGCGATATGGTCTCAAGACGTTGACCCTGCACGCAAGCCGATCTGTGCGTTGCCAAACGCGCATTTAATGTTATTTACTCATCCAAAGAAAATATTACCATGCGAAGTCACACTCACAGTATAGCAACTATAAACTAGCATTTTCGCTCGGCTGTGGGTTCAGATTTCTGCTTTCACGGTTCACCGCGTTGCATCCAAAGCAACAGATGACACTATTGCTCGTTCTTGCTCTCGGGACCAACAAAAAAATAAATTTTTCCACAAGGTGGTGGTGGAAAAAATTTATATACAGATACACTTAAAAAGGTTATGCACGAGCTGGCCCAGAGGGGGCCAACCCTTACAGGTACTAGGTGCAGGTCCCTAGTTCGGGACCCCAGTGGCGGTGGCCGCCGCCCGAGCTCGCGCGACCAAGGCCCGTTGGGTCTGTAGGTCAGAGCAGCCGAGCAGGGTCGCCTCGCAGTCCTCCCGGGTTGGGTTGTGGTGAGGGGGGATAACAGGGTTGGAGGGGCAGGCCCACACCATGTGGTAGATGTCCGAAAACTTCTCCGCACAGTGCGGACAGCTGCCCGACAAAGAAGGGTGTAAGTGTTTGAGAGCTGCCTGGCACAGCAAAGTATTAGCATACTGGCGAAGCAGATACAGTGGCGGGGATACACTGGCGGCAACTGACAAAGGACAGGGTTAATTGGAGAGACATGGGAGAGGCCTTTGCCCTGCAGTGGGTGTAGTCAGGCTGCTGCCGCTGATGATGATGATGAAGCAGAAGCCGCTCCTCCGCCTTTGAGAGACCTTTACACGGGCGGGGATAAAGACCGTGGCCAGATTGATAAAGTAGAACAATGTCTTTGAAGGAGTAAGTTGTAGTGATTTCGAGTTCCTGATCGCCGGGGTCGGAGGGGAATGTCCGGTGAGCGAGCACGCGGGCGGCGGCGTCAGCTGCGTCATTTCCCTCAAGGCCCATGTGAGCAGGCCCTTGTGAACGATACGCCGGTGAGCGGGGTCCTCGGTGGAGGCGCTGTTTTGGAGAATTCGGTAGGGTATGTATGGTACCCAGCCCCGCTAGACGTTCCGACATGCCCCTCGCGAGTCGGAAATAATTGTTTTTGAAGTGGGATCAGATGCAGCCAACGCAAAGGCGGCCTCCTCCGCGTGTGTTATGTCGCGGGCTCGGAAAGTAAGGCCGTTCACTGTTTTGGATTGGTGGACGACTGTGGCCGTGTACCATCCCCCATGCTGGGGGCCGGAGGCATCCACGTAGAATACACCGGGTTTCGATCCATAGTGGCGGGCCAAGGCTTCCGCCCACGCCAGGCGCCGACCATTATGGTCCTCACGTTCATGTTCGCAGGAAGAGTGCGCACGTGGAGGGCGCATCTCCACTGGGATGGAATACGTACGCACTCTTCCATGAGAGTGGTGTGTTGGATGTGTAATCGCACAACGTGGCGGCGACCCGACGATGTCTTCGAGAGACGTGTGTATTGGCTAGTCAAGTGGGCTTCCGGGAGCTGCCGAAATGTGCTAATGCCCAGCCCCAGGAGGCGCTTGTTGGAGGTGTTCGCGGGGAAGTCCAGAGTCCGCTTAATAATTTTGCGGAGGATGACTTCAAGTGAATCCTCGTTTTGCTTCCGCAGGTGGAGGTGTGGAGTCAAATATAGAATTCGACTGGCTACAAATGCATGCGCCAGCCGCAAGGCGTCCTTACATCGTAACCCACCGCACTTGTTAGAAACCCAGCGGACCAAGTGGCCCACCTGGTACCCCACCTGACGGAGTTCGGCAAATGTTGTTTCTGACCGTCTGTCGCGATGTATAAAGAGCCCCAGTACCTGGACTTCGATTTTTTCAGGGATTGGACCTGTCTCAAGAGACAATGAAATTTTGGCTGTGCACTTTGGTGAGGGCGTATATGCACAAATTCAGAAATTTGGGTGGAGCATTGGAGGCCGCAGCGGTGAGCATAACGGTCCACTGTGTGGCCCACAGGGTGATGTCATAGGCGTACAGCGCATGCTGGACACCGGCGACAGCACCCAGCTGTGCAGGTAGGTGCGTCATAGCCAGATTGAATAAAAGGGGAGAGAGCTCCGCGCCCTGGGGTGTACTCCTGGTTGATAATTGAAAAGGGCCATGTTCCTTAGCCTGGATTCGAATGTAAGATTGCCTCTCGGTCAAAAATTGCCGAATGTATTGAGAGGCGTTTCTGCCGCAGTTAGTTGGAGAGAGGTGGGTGAGAATGATCTCGTGGGTAACGTTGTCGAATACTGCCTTCAAATCCAAGGCGAGTACGACCTTGTCATTGTGAGGGCATTCGACGGGGTCGAAGACAGCCCGATCGAGTTGTAGCAGGACACCCTGTGCAGATCTGTGTGGGCGAAACCAGAACATGGTGTCTGCGAAAAGGTGTTTGGATTCCATGAACTCGGACAACCTGTCGAGTACCATCGTCTCCAGGAGTTTGCCCACGCAGGAAGCCAGAGAGATGGGGCGGAGGTTGTCCGTGTTGGTGGCCTTGCCAGCTTCAAGAATGAAGGTGACCAGGGCGGTCTTCCAGTCGATGGGGAGAGGCACTTCCCAAAGCCAGATTTAGTTAATTTAATTCAATAAAGACAGGTAACAGGGGTCAGGGAGGTCGCCTTCAGTTAAGCCAGATTATTTTTTTTACTGGATCTAACAAACCGGCTAAGATCAAGGCCAGCAAGTCATCTGATAGTAGAGTTTACCGCACTTCCTCCGAATCAGACCTGTGCATTTTTTCATGGACGTAACGTGCGCATTTTTACCATCAGCCGTGCGTTTGCGCACAATATTTCGTCATGTCGTTGACATCCCCCGAAAAATTTAAATCACTGCTTTATCTGAACTGTAGATATTTTATCCATTTGAATGCGCAATGTTTGCGCAAGAACTGCGAGTGTACCACGAATTTTATCGTTATGCTTAATCAGTCATTTCATTACACCTGCATATCTGAAACTTGGCTTTCTGAAGGTGATAGTAATTTATCTGGGTTTCCTTCTTATCACGCCGGGTATTGTCGCCGTTCATCCGATAATCACGGTAATGCTGCCAGCTTCATCTCACCTGGGATGTCTTCCGTACGTCGATAAGATATTTTCTTCAACGTAGCACACTGCGAATTGGTATGTATTGGAACTGGTGGATGATTTCTCACATGTTCACGTCAGTACTTAATACTTAGATGGGTTTAATGGTCTCCCTCTTCAACTGTCTCAGAATTATATATGAACTTTGATACCATCTTCATGAAATTTTATTCCGAAAATAAAGGCAATGTAACTGTAGGTGACATTAATATTAACTTACTGATGCCAACCCTCCCTCTCCTTATGCTGCTTGTTTCAGCCAGTGCGGTTTTGAGTCGTTCATAAAGTCTCCTGCTATTCTGTCCTCATTTGAAACATGTACAATTTTAGGCCACTCTTTATCTAATCTCACCCCGCCAACTGCCTCTGGTGTCATTGATAGCAACTTTACTGGCCAGCTTCCAATCTTTCTTATAATGAACTCAGACCCATTTCTAGTTGATTAGTACTGTATCATGGTGCATCACTTGTGTTTTTAAAAAACCAAAATTTATTGAGCGAATCAGCGCAATTACCTGGTCCGCCATTTTATCGCTTTCGAACCCGAGGAACAAGTAAAATTATTCTGCTCTGTATTTAATAATGCTAAATCAGTCTGTGCTGCTCGTGTAAAATATAAAAAAAACGTTTTAGAGTCCCCTGAAATGCCTGCATAACGAATTCCTTATTAGAATGCATACGTTAAAATAAAACTTGTTTAAAGATACTAAAAGGTAGGCGTTTAATTCCGCTTTGGCCTCACCCTATAAAAAATATTCGAATGTATTAAAGTGCGGATAAAAAAGACCAAAAAACGTTGTTACGAATGCGATTTTTTACTGAACACGCAAATGACATTAAAAATAAGAGCAAACTTCCAAATGGTTTATTGAAGATACACACTGCTGTGGCACCACAGGGACAGGGACAGAGACAGAGTGACAACAGCACAAGTGCTCTGTCTCTGTCCCTGTCCTTGTGGTGCCACAGCAGTATGAATTCGTACCAACTCGCCCAATTTTCAACCCTTTTGAACCTTTTTAAGGTATACTTGCATGTAAGCTTTGTACTTCCACAATCAGATATTATGGTACCATTTATAATGACCCACTCTCTACTCCTAATACATTTAGGGAGCCTTTTGCCGTACTTCCAATCACTTAGCTGCTGTATCTCACTCCAGGATTCATCGTTCGTATCATTTTTTTTACTTTTCTCTGTAATTACCGAGGAAGTGGCTTAAACAATCTCAAACCTCAAACATAAGAGTCCGGGTTTTGATGGTATTACTTTCCACGATTAAAAACTTGTTGCTCATTTGGTCTCTGACGTTCTCAGTCAAGTAGTAAGTAGTAAAAAAAAATTTCAGAACCACAATTTTTCCTTACTCTTCTTTCCGAAGTACTTCTTCTAACAATCCTTGTACAATTAGTGAACGTGCAGTTTTAATTGTATTTTTATTTTTGTTACCTGCTTGGTGTCCCAGTACAGTCCATAGACTTTGTGACGCTGTTGTGTATATCCTTATGTATGTTTCCCTTTATGCGCATTCAGTACATTTGATTTTATTTGATTTGATTAATTTACTACCTATCCAGTCGGCTAGCCGGTCCAGAAGGAGTGCAACGATGAGACATGTTGTGTAGACGCCCCCTTACCGATGAACTCAGTCTGTTGGCTCTTGATCCAGTTGACGAGTTTGAGGACAAATCCATGCGGGTACTTCTCCCACTCAGAGTCCTCGCGGCGTAGCTGAACAAAAAAGTAAAAGGAAAATTCATTCATTCTCGCTGAAGAATAGCTCCCTGAAATCGCAGTCGTGTCCTAGCCCTTCGCAATACTTTTTGTTACGCACAGTGAACGGTGAAGGCTCCATGTAATAGAACCTATACAAAAAAAGTTATTGAGGCAGCCAGCTGACATGAGTCTAAAGGAGCTGTACAGAACCTATAACAATAATGATTTATCAGGGACAAAACAGGCCCAGTAACTGCTTAACTCAGAATGGGCACCCGAACCTGGCGATGAGGAATAACGACTTCAATCGGGGTTAAGCGTGCTACAAGGCGCCATGCAAGTTCACCGGTAGAATGCCAACTACTGTACACAACTATGAATTTTTATAGAAAGGAGCCTGTGTATTAACATTTCGGTGTACGCTAACGTAGCCGAAACTAATGCACAGTTCTCCACTACACTGTGCCTCGCAGCCATAGACATTTGTTTCTCATCATCATCATCAGCAGCAGCATGACTACGCCCTCTGCAGGGCAAAGACCTCTCCCATATCTCTCTAATTAACCCTGTCTTTCGCGAGTTGCGGCCACCGTATTCCCGCAAACTTCTTAATCTCATCCGCCCACCTAACTTTCTGCCGCCCCTCACTACGTTTGCCTTCTCTTGGAAACCACTCCGTTACCCGTAAGGACCAGCTGTTATCTTGCCTTCGCATCACATGCCCTGCCCAAGCCCATTTCTTCCTCTTGATTTCAGCTAGGATGTCATTGACCCGTGTTTGTTCCCTCACCCATTCCGCCCGCTTCCGATCTCTTAATGTTACACCTATAATTTTTCTTTCCATAGCTCGGTGCGTTGTCCGTAACTTAAGCTGAACAATCTTTGTTAGTCTTTACGTTTCTACCCCATAGGTGAGTACCGGTAAGATACAGCTGTTGTATACTTTTCTCTTGAGGGATATTGGTAAACTACCACTCATGATCGGAAGGAACCTGCCATATGCGCTCCATCCCATTCTTATTCTTCTTGTTATTTCCATTTCATGATCCGGATCAGCGGTCACTACTAGCCCTAAGCAGACATATTCTCTTACTATTTCCAGCACCTTGCTACCCACTGCAAACTGCTGTTCCCTTGCTTGACTGTTGAACATTACTTTGATTTTCTGCACGTTAATTTTTAATGCCACCTTTATTCTTTGCCTTGTCTAACTCATTCATCTTGCTTTGCAGTTCATGTCCATTTCTTTGTAAAGAAAAAATGGTATTGCCACTTGAAGTTGAACTTCTATAATCACTGCGATAGCACTGAATGGGTCGCTGGCGAAAAAGGCGTCCCTGTGTGGGGATGAAGCCGGAGGAGCGGAGGCAGAGACGTGCTGTTCGGGGGAGGAGCCTAAGTCCACGGGACGCGGTGCCTAGTTAGTGTGCGAGGGTTGGCAGTGCGCGCAAGGGCGAGGGAGGAGGGTCACGTGACTCGCTCGGTGCGGCAGGGAACTAGCACTGCCCCGGCAGCCATGCAGTTGTTCCACTGAACCACTAAATAAAAAATTGCCCACGATTACGGTACTTCCTAACGCGAAATTTGAGCGCAGCTCATCAGCTGTTCCAGCTTTCCGATAGATTGAGGCAAAGAATTCGAGCAAGACATGTATGAACAATTACAGACAACTTGCTATTTTTCACACACATACTTTTTTCAAGAAACACTCCGCTAACAGTCCTTGATTATTATGAAGGTAGCTTTGTGGACGGAGAAATCGATGGATATATGCTCGACTTGCTGCACCAATGCCTGGTTCTCAAAGACGAGCTCTGCGCAAGTATTTCGCGAGGTTGTCACTCCGCCGAGGTGCTCAGTGGTTACAGTGCTCGGGTGCCGACGTCATAAACAAACACCACATGAACGTTCCGACGTAGAGTGGGACCGTGCAGTGGTCCAGGGACCCAAGGGGGGTCTAAACACACTTGCCATAATAAAGATTTTCTCTCTCTCTCTCTCTGCTGCTGACCCGAAAAACGCGGGTTCGGTCCCGGCCGCGGCGGTTGAATTCCGATGGAGGCGAAATTCTAGAGGCCCGTGTACTGTACGATGTCAGTGCACGTTAAAGAACCCCAGACAGTCAAAATTTCCGGAGCCTTCTACTATGGCGTCCCTCATAGCCTGAGTTGCTTTGGGGCGTTAAACCCAAATAACCCAAACCGCAACCCTAACCCAAACAACTGTGGGAGCCGTTACAAGCGAGAGGAACGGCATAAGTGTTAAGAAATTCCCGCTTGTCTTTACATTTACATTAAGCTGCCCACCCACTCTGCCACCCTGGCAGATGACAGCGTTTCTGGCACAACGCTGTCAATGCCCAAGCATGCAGCGCACATCTGTCACTACCACCACGTAGCTTAAAGCACAATTGAGGTGTCCACTGTTCCAAGAGGGCAGTTATGCGCATTCCCTCTGGTTCGGGTGTCCACCGAGATGTGTGAGACAGGTACTGTGCAGTTACTTCCCTCAAAAAGCAATTTACAAATTTTATCCTCTGCTTTCCAAGTCCCCGCGCTATTGGTTTCGCAGCTGTGGGAGACAAAAAATTAGGAGTCTGTGACGTTCCGTGCGTGAGCTACCAGGGCCCATATCTTCGGCGGAATCTTCCCTGTGCTGAACCCCGGAGGCACCCCGGCAAAGGACGCAGCTCGTTCCGTCCTACTCCCTTGTCTCCCTTTAAACGGTCCGCGTTCGACGGCGCCGCGTTGACGGAGCCCCCAGCGGCGGCAAAGCCACTGAAGGGGTACAATGGTACAAAGACGCCGGCGGGAGGGAAAGCCAGCCCAATTAGGCTGCCTGGCCGTACAAGGACACAGGAGAGGCTGACAACCCGACAAGAGAAGAAAGCTGCCGACGGGAGACAAACGACATCCCAACGAGGGAGGTCGGGGGTGCCGCAGGCGCCGCCGTGGAAAGGAGGAAGAAGGAAACAATCCAGCCTGGAAGACAGGAGATCGGGCGTGGCCGGCGGAGCAGATATAGCTGGCCAGTGAGGACGAAAAGGACGCTCGGGACGACATCGTTCACGAAAAGGGTCCTTCAGCGCCGAAGCCCGACGGCGCGCAGCTTCTGCCAGCCACCGACGGAGCGCAACTCCGGAGCCCCTCCATCGCCCCCATGACGGCGTCGCCACGTAAGCTCGGACACCCCAGCCTCTGATGTACAATGTATAATTATTGATTACATCATTTTGTTTAAACTGAGCCATACGGTGTCTTCTTGCCTCTCCGTCCCGTGTGGACCTGCGCATTATGTGGGGTCGTCACAAGTCACTTTGGCGACTAAAGTGGTGCAAGGCGAAAGCCTTAGTACAGCATTCTGTCACGAATGTGGTTGTGAATTTTGATTCAAGTGCTGCCAGCGAATGACGCGTCCATTGGCTGTCTGCGTGTGTTACTGATGTGTGGTTAACATGTTAAGCTTGGCCTGTAAGAGTGGAACGCGACAGCGTCTTGCAACGCTGCCAGGGAGTCCACAGAACGCCATCGCCAATTCGGCTGTACGCCTTGCTGGACGGTAAATTTATTTTTTGAGGAAAGGAAATGTATCTCTCTCGCATATCTGGGTGGACACCTGCACCTCGCCGTAAGGGAAAGGGGGAAGATGGGAGTGAACGAAGACGCCGTATTAGCTAGACGCGCCTTTGTTCATTCCAAACCATTCAGCTGGCATTACGGAGTGGCTAGCGTGCTCGTATCGCATTCCGGAGACCCTGGTTCGATTCCCCAACTCGACCAATTTCGTTCTCGGTTTTATTGATTTATGCGGTCTAACTAGAAAGGTTAATTAGGATTTCATATTTATATTATTGTATTTCTATCCATCGTGTTCTGTCATTCACCTGTTAATTGTTGGAACTGTCTAGGTTGTTCGACACAACGTATAGGAAACGAGCAACGTCGAACTGAGTGGGGAAGTGCGTGGTGGTGGAGCGAACGCGGCTTCGTACTTATCTGTTTTTTCAGCAGCGTCTCATTCCGCGGACACTGTTGTCGAGGCGGCGCGCGTCTTTCTTTTCCTCTTTCTTCTGACCTCTTCATTCTCCTCTATCTTAATTAGGCTGATTGATTAATTAAGCAATTAACTAAACTCGGTCCAACTTAGTTGGAGCATCACTATACGATCCCTTTGATTGGTTGCATGGTTACTAGCCAAAGTACAATTGGCCCCATTTGAAATTCGCGCACTGTGACGTCACGAGCATTTCGACCAATTGAAAAGCGTGACATTTTCTGTCGACAACTCCTGTTTACAACGATGAGGCATTAAAGGCTTCCGCCTTAATACTGCGCATTACATTTCCTCAAAACAATATAGAAGACACTTTGGAAATTCTAATGCTTGGCGAAAGCCTTGTGGTCAACCCACAGCCGCTTCCCTGAACCGCTTCGCGCGGAATCACTTGGCCGCTTCGCAGCCATGCGTCCCACTCACTCGACTGCAATGGCACGACTGGCGAAGGAGCGGTGGTGCAGCTGCCACCGCCGACGCGCGCGCGCTCGTTCTACCGCTACTGTGTGACGTCACCGTTGCTATGCACAGCTGCGCCTCCCCACTGGCGCGCCGGTTGCTAAGGAGGGGAGGAAGTTGCGCTTTTACTTTCTCCTTTCCAAGCTCCCGCTCCATTGCTTTCGCAGCTTAAAGGGTGTCCGCTGATGGTTACAACGGACAACGGCGACGGCGACGGCAACGGCGATGACGACGCCGCGAAAAGCACAAACGGACGCCTAAGAGCTGCGTTCTAAAACTACTGCAGTGAGTCACTTGGGGCACTAGGAGCTTGAGGCCGCATTCTGAACGATTCGGAACGAACACATTGTGAACAAACACAGTCTCTGCAGCTAAAGTAGGCAGGCAAGAAAAAGGAGACGTTCTTTGTCACCTTGCAGTGTTACGCGCCAAATATTGTTGTCCAGTCTGTAAACGAGGGTGTGTTCCTCCCGCCTCCGGAAATCGAAGAGAAGGCAGCTGGCCGAATCCCGCACCTTGACCGCCTCTTTTTCTCCACCCGCCTAATCCAATAATTGCGAGGGGCGATTGGCCGCGGGTAATTCAGTACAAGGGTGGCGCAGAAAGACGGCAACAACAGCTTGCGTTGACAGATCTCCCTGCAGTCACAGCGAAGAAGCGACAAGCAGAAGCGGTGTGGCATCAACGCTGTAAGCGTGCCAGGCAACAAGCTGAAGCTGCCGAAGAACGCGTGCGCAGCGGCTACATGCGGATGCCCTTAACCACTGGCAGAAACGAATGTCAGACTTCAGAAGGGCGCGCTGCCGAAAAAAATTCAGGGAGGCACTTTGTTGACCTAAAGTGCGGTGGTGGTGGTGTAAAACATTTATTTATACTATATACAGAGGTATTGCTAGGACCGTGCCTGAGGCCCGGCCCTCACAATCACTAGGAGGGATCCGTAGTCCGGGACCCCTGTGGCCGCCGCGGCGGCCCGGGCTCTTGCCACCAGGGCTCGTTGGTCCTGGAGAGTTGATCAGCCGAGCAGGGCAGCCTCCCAGTCCTCTCGGGTGGGAAAGCAGGATTGGCAGGGCATGCCCACACCATGTGATACGTGTCCGCAAACACTTCCCCACAGTGTGGACACTCGCCCGAAAAGGCCGAATTGAAATATTTGAGCACTGCCGGGCACAGTACCGTGTTGGTGTAGAGGCGAAGTAGCCAACGCTCCTCTGCCTTGGCGGAAGCCTTTAGCGCGGTGTTGCTGCTTGTGTCACTGATGTGTGGTTAAGGTGTTAAGTACACGATTGTTTGTGAATCTTAAATGCTGGACACATTGGAGGGCGTTTGGAAGGCATCCGTCTTTGTGCAAACACTCTCCAGCGTCGTAGACAAGGAGGACTGCATATGCGTTGGCAGGAAGTAGCGTAGCCATTAGCACGCTCGGCTGCAGAACGGAAGGATGGCGTTTCGAATCCCATCGTGCGCTAAGACTTTTTTTCCCGGTCTGACTAGAAAAATCGTGACACCTCTGCTGGCAGACTTCTGCTGACAACCTTCTGTCGACAGCGATGAGGCATTAAAGGCTTTCGCTGTAATACGGGATCAACAAGCCTCGGAAACAGCAGAGCAGGGAGCCTTTCGATTGGATGCGGACTGCTAGGCTAAGAAGGCCCGAAGGAAGCGGCAAGCGGAGGAACGACAGCAACAGCACGTCGCCGTGGCAAACATCTTCAAGCGGAATCATCTGGACAATACATTTGGTCATGCGTGTTCTGTGTGCGACCGACTCTGGCACATGCGGGACCTAACCCCAGTGACTGCGAACGTGTTGGGCCTGTTAGAGACAATCTTTGCCGAGGTCAGTTATGTAAGAGATTTTGCTGTTATTAAGACTTGCAAAAAGTCTTTGATGCAACAGAAGGTTCCTTTATACTCTGTAATGGTTATGCATATCCTCCCAAAACCTACAAATTTTCTTCCGTTAAATATGGTTGCGGAGCGGCTGATCCACCCCCGAATCCTGTTCATGCATATTCGCCGACTATTGTACAACTCTGGTTAGTACAGGTCAAGGGGCCGATTGTTTATGTTCCCGTAGACAGAAGCTATTGTCAAGGCTTTGCCGCGTAAAATTGAGGACGGCCATTCCATGCTGGTAGACTTCAAACGGAAAATGGTTAGAAAAACTTCCTACCTTTCCGTTTCAGAAGACACGCTTATGCCGTAGGTCTCAACAGAGTTCTTCGTAGCCTGGCAGGGATTCACAGGGGCGTAAAACTGCTATCGCACATATAACGCATTTACAAACACGGTTAAATCGTCAATATTTTTTTTCTTTGCAAGGAAACTTGCGCTTGTCCCGTACCTTTCTTGTGTGTGTGTGTGTGTGTTTCGCGCAACTACCATGTCTGAAGTATTGAACCAACTACCCCGACAACACGTTCTACTTTAACTTTATTGAGCTCTCTGAAAGTTGCTAAAGCCTCATTTCCTTGCTCTTTTTTCTGCTGGCTGCTCCAACAACGTTCTCACCAGAAGTTATTTTCAGCGTCTTCAAAACTATAACTTTACATAAGAGCCCACGGTAATATTGAAGAAAAGGGAAATTTCATTAAATTAAGCGACGGTTATCGCAGGAGTGATTTCTCGTATAAATTTAATTTCCAAAACAAGTCCCTTTACCCATGTTGAAAAATTGAACGTTTTTTCTCGTTGTCAGGAACGGGGACAAGAACATGACTGGTAATGAATAAAAAATAAAATGAAATTACAAGCTCTCCTCATTGTCGTCACCAAGATCTCAGTACACTGCACGGAAAGACATCTATATATCTCTCAAAGATCTCCGATTGCATCTTATCGAGTGCAACCGCGGCCGCACTATCTCAGTTTCCACACCTCATCACTGCATTTGGCTGTATGCAACTCCCTAACGCATTTCACCATACTGCCCACTCTGTCCTTCCAATGCACCGCCGTCTACCAGTTCTAACCCTTACTTGTCCCTTTAGTTTCCGTTGCTGGCTGTCTTGGCCACGATGCTCTCTTTCTGTCCGTTAACTTTCCTCCCATCATTTTTGTCACTCGCTGCGCTACTGTTAGCCTCACTTCTGGCCTCTTTTATGAATCGCGTCGCAACTAAGTACTGGCGAGATTCATCGGTTATGCACTTCTCTTTTCAGGAATGTCGATAAGCTGCCGAACATATTTTGTAACTATAACCAAAAGCACTTATACTTGACCTGCAGGCGCACTGCGTAACTACTTGCTTCCACTATCCTGTCAGATTATTTGTCCCCTTTTCAAGTCTCTGCTAGTTCTAAGCCTCACGATTCGGTCCTCGCCACAATTTAACTTTACTAACGCCCTTACGCCTTCAACGGCACTGGAATTGGTGTACAATGAAAAGACTGCTTAAAGTTTCATCGCGTGTATCAACTCTGAGTTTTTCCCTTTTACGCGATAGCGTACGCAGCTCGTTCGGCCGAAAAGCCGCCGGCGTAGTCGGCACCGCGTGTCGGAAATAACCGGGGGCTGCGTAAAAAGAATCGCCTCACGCCAACCGTTTGCCGGAGAATGTTCCGGATGGCGCCATACGATTCAGCGTTTCGTGCAGCATAAGCGTACTAGTTAAGTTAGAGCCTAGCTGGCGGCAGGGATTCGAACCGGCGACCTGCAATAGGAGGCTGCGTAAAAAATGGTAATTTATGGTTCTAGTGATTGATTATTGACTGGTGTGTGTGATAGGCGATGACGGGTTAAGGGAATGGTTGTAATCAATTGATTATGAAATAAATGAAAAAATTAGAAAAAGAGGATTCAAATGTGTCAGCATGCTGTGAATGAAAAGTCCGTGCTTGATGCTAATGAAGAAAATTTTAAATGGGCAATTGATGAATTACTTAATTGAAACAATTGAAAAAATAACAGTGCGTTCAAAGGTGTCAAACTGCTCAGAATGGAAAGCCTGACCCAATAGGCTATCGCGTCATACCATTAAGGCAGAGCTTAATTCCTCTGCAATTTTTCTTTCAACAAAATACTTATCTCACTTCCGGATCCGAGGGAAGAAAGTCCAGTTTGCTCCATCCGACAGAATTAGAATTTCGACAGCGCGATTCAGCAGGCCTTGCGTTGTATTCTGTGCTTATATTCGCGAATTCGCAAAGAAAACTACGTAACTGCGTTCTTTATTAACTCTCTAAAGCTTTAATTTCGATGCAGACAATAACGCCGTTCTTTTTTACACGGACAGCTGTTAGAGGCGCCTTTAATCAGGAACATCTACGCGAAGCTGGCTCGGCAGAATAAAATGCGCAGCCTTCCTCGGCGTTTCGTCACGGTCACGTGGCGTCACACACAACTTCGCCCTGCTTGATCCTGCCGGGATGCAAGGCATCCCATTAAACCCTCGCACGGTTCAACTATGTCTACAAGGCACACACAGAAGCAGCATTTCTTCTGTACACACAAGCTTTTAGTGGCGATATCCACCATTCTCTTTGCGGCAGGTTTCTTCTGCCTCTGCGACCGAAGAAGCGGGGTTTTCCTGGTCGATCCGACATTGCAGCATCACAAGACAAAAAACTGCGTTGCAGGACCGGGCAGAGGCAAGGCGAATGCAGGGCAGTCTTCTCTCCTCGGCCCTGTCTTGTAGCGCAGCGTCTTGTCTGCAGGTGCTTCCCCAACCGGCCCCTAAATGTGAGCAAGTTCAAGTGGCTTGCTTCGTGTATTGTCAGGGCCCTCCAGCATATAACAGAATCCAACTTTCCAAAATTTTTCGTTCCGTCCTCACCATTTTTGATTCAGACGAGACTTAAGTTGCCAAGAACACCAGATATTCAACGGCACTGAACCGGAGACGGACCATGAAAAGTACCCGCCCCGTCTCTCTCAAACGCACAGAAAGTCTTGGGCGTAGTTTCTGCGTACTGCCGGCCAATGAGCTGGCCAGTATGACGCCAGTATGTATGTCCTGCGAAGGAGGCCCCCAACAAGGTTTCTTTCCTGCGCCCCCATCGGGCGTCTTTACTCTGGTTCTCGAAGTATTCCTCGACCCCCCAGGACCTACCTGCACCCGGAAGTTGCGATCGTCGTAGCTCTCCAGTTCGGTGACGGAGGCCGCGGTGAAGCCGAAGCACTCCTTGATGAGGGCGGCTGCCCGCTGGCAGTCCAGCCAGGGCTTGACCGGCTCCTCCGACATGGCTTGTAACTGCGTGCAAAGCGATCGCAGGCCGCTGAATTAGAGCATCTCTGGAAGGCATCAACGCAGGCAAACAAGGCGCGCACAAAGGCCATAAAGAGGTCTTCCCGCGTGCTTTTTCTTCATCTGCGCTTTCTCGACGTAGAGTCTGAAATTAAAAGTCCTTTTTAAAGGGGAAGGATAGGCGGGGTGGGATTAGACACCGGAAGGCGAGGGAATGACAGCACAACTCAGACATCTCGCCGGTCTCCAGCGTGGGGGACTCCTTGTAGCCCACTCGTCTTCCCCATAGCAGCCCACAACGGGTACCGACGTCAGAGGAGAACCTGCCCACCACATGCCTCTAACAGGCTTTCGAACTTGAACTGGCCGCAACGAAATCGAATTCAGGGCAAAGCGGATTTAAAAGAAGCCGAACTGTGCGGGAATAGATATGCCAACGGCACGTTTCCTTGGAACATTTCAAAGCTGGCTATCTCCTAACCCCAGGCGCCTCATTAAACCTTTGTGACCATTCTTTGCTGCCTTTATTCGCCTGCCAGAACGCTTGCCAATTAACTTTTTTTTTGCCAGCGCAGTTAAAAAACTACTTCAATCTATACGCACCATTATGTGTAAACTTGTTCGCTATTTGCCGCCGCACTGCGCCAAGAACCTCCGGTGGCAGATTTGTCGCCCATCGCCAAGCATGACAACGAATACATCCGCCGTGGTAGCAGCATCCGAGCTACCTGGCTATTCTTGCAATCGAGGAGGTGACGTGAAGCGATGAAGACAAAGAATTTAGATTTACTGAAGTTTACGCCATGGCCAACTACATCGCACAAGAAAAGCTTAGCGAACGCCTAGGCAACACCCAGCTTGGCGTGGCGACAGCACAAGGATCTCGCCGGGCTCACCAAGTACGACCTACCACGACCGCATACACGAATCAAAACTGATTAGTCGCGACGTTTTGCGTCTCGTAGTTCGAATTTGGTGAGCACCGCTAGTTCGGGGAAAGCCCACGATGCCTCCGAGGGAGCCACCGCGCCCTCAAAATTGAGCGGCGGAGCTGTGATGCAGCTGCACGTGTTGCCCGAGCAAGCGTTACGGCGCACATCAACTTGGCCAGCCTACGAGCTCACTAAGCTATCGCTAAAGAAATGGAATTCGTGAGAGTCGCTATGGAGTGCCGCCAATTATGTGAGGCTAGGCAGATATATGTAGGCAATTATGCTCATCTTCTGCGACATTACGCCGCAAAAAGGAAACCTGGAATGTGCAGCTTCTCTTTTATAGGGGTGACTCCAGAAATCGAAATGCAATACAATAGAACGACTTATACTTATCGCCAGCAGGTAGAACTGTACCACTACCAACTAATCTTCAGAACAAGCACTGAGATGTAGCCAATCTAATAGCACTAATGGTGGGAATCATTAAACTTCTTTTTCCCCTTTCATCTCAATCGATGGAGGGGCGAAAGAATGGAGAAAACTTTATTGAACAGGTTTATTAAGAATGTGGTTTAAATTCCTTCGTTATACGTTGCTATTGTCCTAGCCCATTCTGGCAGTTATTGCTGGCGGTCTGGGCCCGAGTTAGAAAGCACGTACTCCCACTGCTCAGGCATGAGATATTGAATGCTAGCTGTTTGGACTATTTTTGACATGACCATAACATGTGGTAAAGAGTTCTTATTTCATCACATAATTGGCAGCTGCTCTTGCGGAGGACGTGGGGGTACATTTATTCATGAGCCGCCGCGGTGGCACTTGGTTGCCGACCCGAAAGATGCGAGTTCGATCCCGGCCGCGGCGGTAGAATTTCGATGGAGACGAAATTATTATAGTGTGCCATCACCCTGGCCAATCCCCCGCCGTGGGTATGTGCCATTAAGCCTCAGGACATCATCATCACCATCATTACTGAGCTATGTCAGTGCATGTCAAAGAACCCCAGGTGTTCGAAATTTCCGCAGCCTTTCACTACGGCGTCCCTCATAGCCTCATAGCTTTGGGACGGTAAACCTGCTTAAAAAGAAGAAACAAAAACATTTATTTATGAGGTAGCTGGATCGTAGAATATTTTGGCTTGAAGTCTTCCGATGCTTTTTTTCCTTTTCTTTGTACTAATTTGTGAATTTAGGGGTACACTCGTCCACTAAATCGTAATGTTGTAGTAGGGCTTCATATCAGAGCAATGAGTCCGTCTTCTCACAAGTCTCCCTAAGTGGAGTCCGCTTTGCGAGCGCTCGGGCAGCGATATGGCGCGCCATTGTTTCTACGAAGAGACTCGTGGGCAGGAGTCGAAATTGTTACTCTTCCTAAAATAACGCGATAGCGCTGAAGGCCCGTTCGTCCGGCGTCGGCGTAGTGTGCGAGGAATCACGAGCATGGCTCTGGCAGGTGGTGCCCAGAGAGCAACCCAGGAGGCAGGTGTGCCACCTAGGTCACGTGACCCTGCGGCCTTATCGCAGCCCATCCACCGGATGGTGGGAAAACTGCCCACCCTGACAGGTGGCAGTTAAATTATTGAGTGTTCACTCCGGAAGAGCAACCTGGGCCGCACAAGGCCCAACGCTGAGAGCACCCTCTCATCGCAGGGCAGTGGCGCAGCGCTGAACCGCGGCACCACTGCGCCAGGAGGGGTGTGAGGACTCCCAGGGTTCCATGGATGAAAAGTACGTTGAGAATGAACTTCTGCTTAAATGGGAATTAACCCACTACTTTATAGCCTCATACCTTAAGACGGAGCTTGAATGTTCCCTCAATTTTTTATTATCTTGCCTTATAATTCCGTTGGCTCTTTCGTAAGTTTGACATAAGACATGTTAAATTATTCGGTTCATAGTGATTGCCAAAAAAAAACTGCTCGAAGACGACAGGACAAGAAGAGGCACAAAGACGTGCTTCGTGCGTGCGTATTTGTGCTTCTTGTCCCGTCGTCTTCGCGCAGTTTTTTTTTGTTTTGTTGTTGCTAAAGTTGACCTTTAATGTACTTTCTCAGAAGCGCACTGGCAATTTCTTCTGCTTCGGGGTCTTTCGTGTACACTAAGGAGCATGTAATGGCATTTAGTGAGTTATTTCCTAGCAGCAACGACGTTTCGTCGTTTACAGATGAGGCGGCGTCCGTATAACCATCATCATCATAAGCCTGGCTACGCCAACTGCAGGGCAAAGGCCTCTCATATGTCTCTCCCATTAACCCTGCCCTTTGCCAGTTGCGGTCACTGCATCTCCGCAAACTTCTTAATCTTATTCGCCCACCTAACAACGCTGGCTAATCCTCCATGTCATTTTTTTAAGGTGGCCTGGCGTTGTGTCTTTCTGTGCGATATTTTCTGCTCCCTTATTTTCTCTCTGATTTCCGTTGTGGGGACGCTTTCGTCCCCTGCGTTCGCTTTCCCTCAACGCGCTAGTTCCCTGTGGTTAGCTCCTCCGCAAAGCACTCCTCTCGGTTCGGTGACTTTCCACTAACAGGGGAGGGCGCTCGCGTCGCAGCGACACCAGCGCCACGGATGGCGTTTTGCTGCGCGCTCGCGGGGAGCTACGGGGGCTCTTCTCCCCGGGACAGGATAGCGTGTGGACGTTCACGCGCAAAGCTCCGCTCTTGGCCGCGGGCGTCCTCGTGTGGAAACGTCTTCCCCTCAGCTCGTTCCGTCGGGCCTCGGAGTTTATCCCTTTGCCCTACCGTGGGCGGACGTTCGCTCGTAGCCGTGCTGGTGAGTCGGACATCCTAGATTCCTCAGTGTATTTTGTTGCTAGCTGGCGTTATTGTTGCTATAGCAATAAATGCCTTGTTTGTGTCAGCCAGTGTGTCGTTCCTTTGTTCCCGTAGAGCACGGCCCGCCGTGGTCGGCGTGCGCTCAGTAGCGTACGCGACCACGGGGTGGGGTCCGCGCGGTTTTGAACTGTGTCAGCCGCGCTTAAGCGGGGAATACGTATTTATCTCCCCCATTTAAACCCCACATCTGGCGCCCAACGTGGGGCCTGCTCTTGGAACATTGGACGACAGCCTGTTCGGTTCGAGGAACGCTCTTTGTCCGGACTTGACAAGTGCTAGGCCTAGAGTGAATTTTGATCGCTAGGACCTGCGGCATGCTTTCTTGAGTGCGAGGTGTATTGCGCTGCAGCATGTTTGAACTTTTCGACATGCTCAGCATGTTTTTTTTTGTGAAGTTTTCTTCCTGGAGTTTCTTCAAGAACCACTTGGTCCGCATCGAGGGAGCGCGAGGCCTAGCGCCCGCGGAGTTGCCGAGCCCGAAGCGAGTGAGTACGGAAGCCGCGTGGGTGGTCCGAGTTTTCTGTATATATTTTCTCGCTGTCTCTTTTCCGACTCTGGGAGTCGCGGCTCTGGGAGCCGGGTGGCCTGGGGCCACGGGTGCCTTAACGAGCTCGCTGGTATTGCAGCTCGGCACCGGGCGTTCCGACACCGTCCGATACGGTGGGCGCCGATCGCTCAAGCTGCTTTGTGCAGTGAGCGGGGAGGACCACCCCACAACGCTGATGTCTCCTCGCGGCTGCGCGCACGAAACCCGTTTCGGGTCTTTCTTTTGTTGGGGGTCGTCGACCTTCACTGTGGCAGTGAGGCCTAAGGCTATTCATAGCCGCCTGCACCTTGTCAAAAGTGACACGACCACCGGACCGTGGTATTGAGAGGGGGCGCACTTTGCTGGCCACCCGTTTTTTTTAACCTCGCATGAACCGAGCATTCTCGTTCAACTCAAGAAAGGGCTTTGTTCACTCGAACTTTGCATTGCACAGCCGCCCGACACGTTTTGCTAGCGAGTTGAGCATTTGAGCCACGAGGCCCTTGTGTACGCCGTTTCCCCTCCCGTGACCTACGTTAAAGGCATGCGGAGTGTGTTTCGGAAATTTTGCAGATCCAGTGGAGCCACTCCGGCTTGCTGTCCTGTGCACATCGTCTCGCTGCCGCCTGCTGCGACGGAGCGGCCTGTATCCTGTTCGCCGCATCCATCCGGGGCAGCCGTGGCGAGACCAGACAGCAGCCACGTCTGGCTGCTGTTGCCCTGGCGACTACTGCGGAATCTTGGCCTGCAGTGGTCAACCGGCCCTCCTCTTCGCGGGCCTGCGGGCACTTAGCCCGCGGGCCATGCGAGTCATCCCAGCGGAGACCTTCACGCCGCCTTCGGAATACCGCGGAAGACTGCGTGCACCCTGTCGGCGTGACCTCCGCTGCACGACCTGCCTCAAGTGCATGAAGACCAGGAGACTCCTCCATAGCATGTAACTTGCAGGCGCGTGGGTCTATTTAAGGTTGGGGGGATGTGGGGACGCTTTCGTCCCCTGCGTTCGCTTTCCCTCAACGCGCTAGTTCCCTGTGGTTAGCTCCTCCGCAAAGCACTCCTCTCGGTTCGGTGACTTTCCACTAACAGGGGAGGGCGCTCGCGTCGCAGCGACACCAGCGCCACGGATGGCGTTTTGCTGCGCGCTCGCGGGGAGCTACGGGGGCTCTTCTCCCCGGGACAGGATAGCGTGTGGACGTTCACGCGCAAAGCTCCGCTCTTGGCCGCGGGCGTCCTCGTGTGGAAACGTCTTCCCCTCAGCTCGTTCCGTCGGGCCTCGGAGTTTATCCCTTTGCCCTACCGTGGGCGGACGTTCGCTCGTAGCCGTGCTGGTGAGTCGGACATCCTAGATTCCTCAGTGTATTTTGTTGCTAGCTGGCGTTATTGTTGCTATAGCAATAAATGCCTTGTTTGTGTCAGCCAGTGTGTCGTTCCTTTGTTCCCGTAGAGCACGGCCCGCCGTGGTCGGCGTGCGCTCAGTAGCGTACGCGACCACGGGGTGGGGTCCGCGCGGTTTTGAACTGTGTCAGCCGCGCTTAAGCGGGGAATACGTATTTATCTCCCCCATTTAAACCCCACACCGTAAGGACTTGAACTCCATTCTTTTTTGTGTACTCCCTCGGTATCCCTAGCGTCTTTAGCTCTTCTCTACCAGTGTGCCTAGCTGTGAGGCGAACTTTCTTCGCAGTGAGATATATGTTGGCATAGTGGGTTGTCACCCCTCAGCTTTCCAGTTTTCGGGTGAATGTACTGAGAGGGAATATTCGCGCCTGTTTTCAGGTTTTCCTGATTAGAGTGTCTATCTTGTCTTTCCCACTATTCTTGGCGATGAGGTGGGGGTAACATACATAATTCTCTTGTTGATAAAGACTTGCACAAGACGTATTATATCCTTTTCCTTTATGCCATGCCTAGAGTCAGTGATTCTGCCTATAATTCTAAGCACCTGTCCTCTTATTTCAGTAATTCACGGTACAGTTACTATATTGCCTTCATTCTCTGCAAGTGTAGGGCCTAAACGTTTTAGCACCTTTACTATCTAATTTTCCTCCCGTAAATTGCGACTGAGATGTCGCAGTGTCCATGGTATATTCCTTTAGTGTTCTTTCTGACAACGAGAAATTTTCATTTCAATAGTGGGCACTGCAATCAACAGCCGCTAGCGTATTTTTGGACTGTGTTAGCTGCCTACTGCACAGAATTTTCTGCACAGATGTTTTTGAGCCTTGGTTTACTTATATCGGAATATCATCTGCATGATGCACGTGTTCAACTTTTCTTAAACGGTTAACCCTTATAAAAATGGTCTATAGACTTTCTATAGACTTTTTATAGACTCTATAGCCATCCTATAGACTTTTCCTTTCGTCTATAGACAGTCTATAGAAAATCTATGGACTAAAGTCTATAGCTGCTAAAATTTCCTTTTGTCTATAGACGGTCTATAGACTCTCTATAGACTAAGGTCTATAGCCGCCTCAATTTCCTTTTGTCTATAGACTGTCTATAGACCCTCTATAGACTAAGGTCTATAGCTGCCTCAATTTGCTTTCGTCTATAGACTGTCTATAGACTCTCTATAGACTAAGTTCTATAGCTGCCTCAATTTCTTTTTGTCTATAGACTGTCTATAGACACTTTATAGACTAAAGTCTATAGCTGGCTCAAATTTCCTTTTGTCTATAGACTGTCTATAGACACTTTATAGACTAAAGTCTATAACTACCTCAATTTCCTTTCGTCTATAGACGGTCTATAGACTCGCTATAGCCTAAGGTCTATAGCCGCCTCAATTTCCTTTTGTCTATAGACAGTCTATAGACTAAAGCCTATAATTGCTTCAATTTCCTTTCGTCTATAGACGGTCTATAGACTCGCTATAGACTATGGTCTATAGCCGCCTCAATTTCCTTTTGTCTATAGACTGTCTATAGACTAAAGTCCATAATTACTTCAATTTCCTTTCGTCTATAGACGGTCTATAGACTCGCTATAGACTAAGGTCTATAGGTGCCTCAATTTCCTTTTGTCTATAGACTGTCTATAGACTAAAGTCTATAACTGCTTCAGTTTCCTTTCGTCTATAGACGGTCTATAGACTAAGGTCTATAGCTGCCACAATATCCTTTCGTCTATAGACGGTCTATAGACTCTCTATAGACCAATGTGTATAGCTGCCTCAATTTCCTTTTGTCTATAGGTGGTCTATAGACTCTCTATAGACTACGGTCTATAGCTGCTTCAATTTCCTTTTGTCTATAGATGGTCTATAGACTCTCTATAGACTACAGTCTACAACTACCTCAATTTCCTTTCGTGTATAGACTGTACACTATAGATAGTCTACTGCCTATAGACCAGTCTATAACAATCGTAATTTTATCTAACAATGTTCGATACACTGACTTTCGACTAAGTCCAGAACAATGCCATTTTCTTTTTGCACTGCATGTTGAGGGGACCTGCATCTAGTGACCGCAACTATGTCGGGAGTCCCCCACCTCCTTCGCTATTACGGAAATTTATAAGTATTGTGTAAGGCCATTACAACACCCTCTTGTATATTGTTTTCAGGAGCATTGACAAGCTCCTTTTCGTTATACCGTGACGTATATTGTCAATACAATTACATATTTAATGCTAACAAGTAAGCCGAGGAAAGGCAGCCATTCTTGAAGTAAGGGCGCCCGCAAACTGTACTACATCGAACGAAAACGCTGTCCCTTAAAGGAATCGCTCTACACAATTCCATTCAATCTTTCGATCGTTACTGTCCAACGCGCTGAAATCAGAAACATTTCATCAACGGTTCTACATTTCTCTTTAAAACGTCCTGAAAATAAAGGGGGAAATACGGGTGTGAGAATTCAAGGAAGCGCCCATCCCTTAGAAACATCTTAGATTAATCTCAAAGAGCCTGGTCCTCTGTGCGATTAACATCTGCCATTTCTACCTTTGCAGTTTGTATTCACGTGAATAAGTGCTGCGACGCAACAATCACAAAGCCAGTATTTTTTCGTTCCCCTTGCACCTGTTGCTTCGGAGCCGATGACACGCTGATGAGGCGCATATCAGTTTTCTAAACACGAACACACGCAAAAAAGACGTTATGCTATGCAACCTTATAATTATTATTTGAGAATTGTACCACATACTATTCGGTGGGAGATGCGGCGCGTATATCGACAAGAAGTTAGATTTCGGTTCTGTTTTCACGAAAACAATAAGATTTTTAGAGGGTAAGCGAAGAATTTAAGCTTATAAACCAATTGCCTTCGGTGGTCTTGGATATCAGATCAAGCTGTACACGGCAAGAGTGCGAGCGATAAAGATACGACCGTGAAATGGGTTTCTGTTTCACGTTTTACCCATTTTACCGCGAGACGGCGGAAAATCATTCGGGCTGCAAACAACCCTGTGCGTGGCTGCATCAATGGCGTTGGCGTGTTGTTCGCGGATTACGTTTTCTTCAAAATCCAGCTTCATCGTCCACTTACGGTAAGTCTACACGTTTATATTTTATTCATTTGGTCTCCTAAACCACTCTAAGCAGAGCTGTGTGTGCAGAA
This sequence comes from Amblyomma mixtum, assembly GCF_055824585.1. NCBI lineage: Eukaryota > Metazoa > Arthropoda > Arachnida > Ixodida > Ixodidae > Amblyomma > Amblyomma mixtum. The sequence continues at coordinate 16,425,925 of NC_143021.1, read as the reverse complement.
CAGATTATGTGCGCAGTTACAAACGTCCAATCTTCGTTTCTAAGGCGGAAGCCATCGGGTTCTCGACTAATGCCGCTCATCTCTGTCCCGCTGTCTTTACTAACGCGCGGAAAGGCAGTCTGTGCGATGCCCCTGATGATAAGCCGCTCCTCGCGAGCTGTCTATTAGATTTTTCGTGTTTCAATGTAGATGCGCGGCCAGAAATGTCGTTTAGCCTGTGAATGACGGCCGAAATGGAACTGTGCGTTAGTTAGCGCCGTGTGAGCTCAATTTACTTTGCACCTCCGAAAACGTACTTACATACAGTCTCGTTCCGTGGTGGATTACATTTATTTTCTTATCTTTGTATTATCGCCTGTCAGGACCATGGAGTGCTGTTCTTTTTGAGGTGTGCATTGCTTGCTACGTATGGACGCTCGCTCGGTGCGCGTCGTGGACGCCGACGTTACAGCAAAGATGTCTTGATAGACTGGAGCGCGAGACGTTTGTCGAAGTTGTATTCAAGCGGCGCTGGAGGAATGCTTGTAGTGTGATGGGTGAATAAAATTCGTTGCCGGCGCGAATGGCCGGCGTGCTCAAACACCGCGAAGAACCCACGAGCTCCATCCCATCTCCCCTTCGTTGCACACGTATGGATTCGTCCGTGTCTGTCATCAGAGCCGTTGGCCGCCGCCGCTGGCTTGCGGGCACTTCATTTTGAAAGCTGGGTAAAGGTAGGCTCGATAAGAGGTGGCTTACATTTCGTTCCGAGTGGTTCGTTCATGAATCCCGCTCACGCGTGCACATATTTCTAGAATACCATTTGCGCGAGAAGCAAAGTATGTGTTTCTGATTTCAGACTGCTACATTACGAAAGCGCCGATGTGACTCGCCGCTTATTTGCGCCTAAAATTAAATTAAGCTCTCGTGTTTTTATAGCTGCGCCTGTTGAAGGCGTTAATTGTTTCATTGAAATACTTCCTACTTTGAGCACGTTCAATGCTTTCGCTGATTTTTCTAGCAGCGTTGGGTTAGGCTGCCTCCATGCAAGAAACACACCTCTTTACTGCGCTATTGGAGCTGCACTTGAAGCAAAAACTAAGTGAATTTCAGACGGTATTTTATCGTGACAGTAATTTGCTGTCTCAACCTCGCGACTGCTTTTGAAACGGCGATGCTGCAGCCTCTGTGTGCTGTATTAGTTTTCTGAAAAATGAGCGCGGCATGGAAGCGCTGCAACCCGCTTGTTTCTAGTAGCGCGCGCAGATGTACGAGTATGCTGTTCCGTCTTTGTGCTTCAAGTTAGAGGGGCAAATCTGTGGTGAACTGGTTGCTTCTGCCTGCTGGTTTTGTATAGCTTGTGCCCGTTTGAGTATCGGCTTACGTACACTCGGCCAAATCTTTAACTGGCTTAGGTGTTGCATCGCTAAATGCACCTTGTAAAAAGGTGCCTTTTGGCTACACTGCTGGCATATTCATGTTGTAATTTGACGTGTGAGATGGCATTTCATAGTTTATTTTTGTTAATATAATGTTTGAGTGGAGTACTTGCATGTTTAGATCAAAGTTATCAGAAATATTCATCGTCTGCCGCTACGAAGAGCCGAAACAAGCGGAATACGCAGCAAAGGTTCTGGTGGCGCATTCGCACTAATCTGGGTAAACGACTTGTCCGCCATGAAAGGAGTGGTACTTTACCCAGAGGATGAGGCCATATGGACCAGATCCATTGCTGCGTATGCCGCTTGTTTCAGCTGTTCGTAGTGGCAGACGAATGTTTCTGATAACGTTGATCTAAACACGCATGTACTGCACTCAAACATTATATGAACAAAAAGGAACCACGAAATGACATTTCACTCGTTAAATTACAGCATGAATATGCCAGCAGTGTAGCCGAAAGGCAACTTTTTTACAAGGTGCATTTAGCGATGCAACACAAGAGCCAGTTAAAAATTTGGCCGGGTGTACCAGGCTTAATTCACGCAGGGTATTATGAAGCGCTTCTTCTATAGCGGTTATAAGAATAAATGCTGCAATATTCTCCTTTTTGGATCCCTCTGTAAGGTGCACTGAATCTGTATTTTATGGAGGTGGCATTCTTAACAGCTCCTTGGGAGTCAATGCAGATATGTGGCACAATTGTTCGAAGTCTTCTGTTACAAATAGTGTAAAAGGATTGCCATAAAGAGATCAGTATTGGCTGTAACAGTATTGCCATACAGAAATCAATATCAGTACTGGATTCAGAGTAGAGTGCTGCAAGGATTAGGGGTCTTTGTTACAATGTTTTATGATGACACTTATAATCTGTCGTGTATTTACTGAAATGATTGAGCCGGCGTGATAGCTCAGTAGCTATCATGTTCGTATGGCGACTTGAAAGATGCAGGTTCGATTCCGGCCTAGGCGGTCGCATTTTAATAGAGGCAAAATGCTAAAGGCCTGTGTACTCTGCACAGGTGACCGAAATTATTCCCCAGCCTTTCACTTCGGCGTCTCGTAGCCTGTGTCGCCTTGGGTCCTTGAACCCCATAAAACCAAACGAAAAGATCAAGATTGCCTTTCTAGAATGGCATAGCCAGGATGTGCCTTGCATTGTGAAGCACATGTATAGAGATGGAATGGAATTTTTTTTTTCAGTTCCTCTTATATTATTTTTTTCCTTTGTGCTGTACAGGTGAACATGCCCGGATGATTTACTGCAGACAACAGGCCACAAGAATGCTTCTGAGGAAACTAGCCGGACTGTTACTTTCAACTTTTATGTTACTGTGGTGCATTCTTATGGTGCATGTATTGCATATTCCCAGCCTGGATAGCTTGGAAATAAACTAAATTTGTAAGTATATTGATTGTTTCATGTGTGAACTCTGTCTGGTGACCTTTTTCAATGATTGTGGACAGTCTATAGGCAGTCTATAGATAATGGTCTACTAATAGTTTAGTAGACAGAGGTCTATAGACTGTCTATAGACAAAGGTCTATAGCACTGCCAGGCTACACACCTATGGAATGTCTATAGACAGTCTATAGACATATGTCTATTGGACCAGTAGACTTTTGTCTGTAGACTGTCTATAGACAGTAATCTACAGGAAGTCTATGGCCATAAGTCTATAGGTCGTCTATAGTCCGTTTATAGACAAGTGTCTATAGACGGTCTATAGACAGCTCTATAGGAAATGAATGACCATAAGTCTATAGACTGTCTATAGACCTGTGTCTATAGACTTCCTATAGACCTATAGACTTTCAGTAGACATTTGTCTATAGACTGTCTATAGACAAAAGTCTACTAAAAGTGTATGGCCATAAATCTATAGACTGTCTATAGACAAGTCTAAAGGATTTGTCTATAGACTTCATAGACTAAAGTCTATAGACAGTCTATGGACTGTCTGTAGAAATTTTTATAAGGGAAGTTTTCCCGGCAGTCCTATCATGGCGATATTAAAAGGTATAGGAGACAGTACTGGTCTCTCTGGCACACGTGCACTGCACAATTTGAACGGTTTCGATTTGATGCCCGCAACGCTTGCGATTGCTTTTCGATTAGAAAAACACGCGTTTACCACAACTGAGGGTGTGCAGGCTGCTGAGGATCCTATTGTGTATAAGATTATCAGGCGCCCCCTTGAGATAAAGGGCTAGTATTGCTCTAATGGCGGCTTTACTCGCTTCTAAATAGCAGCAAAACGTCTTGAGTTGACAGTTTGGCGCAAAATCCAAACAAGGTGTCCGGAAGTAACCCGTGCTTGTTTATATGCCTTTGTGGTCTGTTGAGCGCTACGTACTGCATGAGCACGGCCCCACATGATGTGAGGGGTATATGGCTTAAGATGTCTATAATGGCTTCTTTTTCGAGCTTGGAAATACACATTTCATCCTCCTTCCATGCTGCGGGTACAGAGCCCTCCTTTTAACATTTGTTGAAGAAATCGGTTATCTGATGGATGGAGTCGTACAGCCTCATTGGTTATTACATTTTTACGTGGCGTGCCGATGAAGACAGAAAGACATGGCGGATGGTGACGGCATGATTTAATGGCTGCGTGCCTAGCGTGAGCGCTACTGATGAAGATGATGATGATGTCCTCAGGCTTCCCTCGCTACTGCCCTTCGTCTTCTTCTAGTCTATGGCATGACCCGCGACCACCAAGCGATCGTCCCGATAGCGGTATAGAAGAAGGGCGCTGACGGTGTGAAGCAGGACATGACGATGGGCGAGAGAAAGGAACAAGGCGAATGGCTTGCCAACAAGACGGATGGAAGCATGACCAGATGAGTGCTGGCCCGCGAAGCTTCCGTGCCACAGCTAGTCACGTGGAGCTGACAGCCGAGGCCCACGGACGCACCGAATGGCATGGGCAGGGGGCTGTGTGCTCACGTGTGGGCGGCTTCCCGGGCCGGTGCGGTCATAACGTCTGGTCGCTGCAACGCAGTTGGTTCGTCGCGTCCTCTGTTCGATGTGGAGGACGGGGCAGGGGCGAACGATGAAGTCGGCTCTGGACTGTCAGATCGGGGCACAGCCGAGCGGCGCGGGCCAGGAACACGCGGCCGACGACCATGGCAGGCGCAGGACGCCGAAGCTCCAGGATGGTGGGAACAACCCGCACCTACGCCATATTTATGTTAATTTTTTCAAGAGCGCATGCTACACAAGGACACAAGACGAGGAAACACACACACGAGCGCTGAACTGCAACTTTATTTGAGAAAAGGCGCCAACCTCTACATATATACCCTCAAGGAACCGCCCACTAGGGTAAAACCTAAAATCAGTGCACGTGTGAAACCACAAGCAAGAAAAAATATTCAAGAGTTAAGCATACAGTAGACAGGTGACCAAGACCGCAAAAAAGAAGAAAGGTTACAAGAAGCAGCGAGAAGAAATTCTTTCACTTGCCCCTTTTTCTGCGTAACAAACAGTGGGCAGAAATCGTTTTTAAAGGTGGTAAAAGCACAAATCGCGGTAACTAAGTATGATGATGACCGGGGCGAAAAACATACCTGCCCCATGCCTGCGATACCAGAGAATCACAAGGCACTGCATCAACGCCATATCGTCCCCAGCGCTTAAAGGAGCTCTGAAATGGCGCTCTAATAAAGCGGCTGTATGCATGGGATGTTAAAGCACGCCGCGTTAGGAATATTGTCCAGCAAGATTTTTTTTTAATGCGTTTTGTGGAAGCTCAGTTATCTGTAGTCAGAATTTGAATTTCAGCATGTTCGCGCCTTTCCTCTCATTTTCTCACTGTTTTGCACGCCGCCTAGCGGTGCGGAGCTTCCTGATCCGCCGGAGCTATGCGGCTTACTGGCCGTGGCCATGGTAGCTGCCTAAGGTCTGAAAGAATGTAACCAATAGCCACCTATCAACTAGTATACGCAGGTGTGGGTGACGGAGTAGGATGTGAGCATGAAAGATTCGCCGGGAAGGGCTCGCCAAATTAAGAGGGAAGGTGTTTCAGAGCCTTTCAACTGCCCCCTCCCCCACTGCCGCTGAATCTGATTGGCGGGCCTAAGTGTCAGTCGCATATGTCACTTACTCATCACGTGGCCGGCTGGCCTATTTTGCATGAGAGCCAACAACTAACACGGCTAAAAAAGTAGTGGCAAATGAGATGTAAAAAGTGCTAACACGAAGATTAAAAGAGATAAAACAAAGGTACAAAAACGGAGAGTAAAAGCAAAAGTAAAAAACGAAGGAAGAACTACCGGAAAAAACCAGGTCAAAATCACATAAAACCAGACAGGAAATCTATCTCTTTGTTTGAAAGTAAAACAGAAGGTGTACTAACGTAGCGCTCGTGTGTGTGTTTCCTCGTCTTGTGTCCTTGTGTAGCATGCGCTGTTGAAAAAATTATTATGAATAACCAACTAGCCCGTGAGCTCACCCTGTTCATATTTATGTGACGGCAAGCCGATGAACACAGAAGGACATGACGGATGGCAATGGCATGATTTAATGGCTGTAGGCCTAGCGCGAGCGATCCTGCCTACGCCGCAGCTCGCTTCGTCTTCTTATAGTCTATAACAATATCACTTCCGGGAGAGGTACTATTGGGACAAAAGTGGTATATTCCACGCGGCGGGAGCAACGGAAAACTATCGAGGGCCTTTACTGAAAACTGCGTTACAACGCCATCTACAGGCGACATCTGGGATCGAGACAGCCAGCGCGTGACGTTTATTATCAGCAGGTATGCCACTTGGCTGATTTCAATGTTTCGTGCGTTAGCCCGTCAAAATGCCGCAGTTTTCCGTTGTTCCGGCTCCCGCCGCGTGGAGTATACCACTTTTGTCCCCGATAGTACTTCGACGAAGTTGGCTCATTACTGCTTTGAATTCTTCCACAGTTATGTCTGCGCCTAATTCTCGATTGTCTTTTCCCTTTGTAGTCAGGGTGTTTGGCATTGTCCTGTTTCTACGATATACTTCTTTTATAATATGTTGGGTAAGTTCTCCACATTATATTCTCGTAGGCACGGAAGGCCGTACTTCTAGGGAAACAAACGCGTGTTAATGACGCCCTAGTCGAAATCAAGAGGAAGAAATGGACTTGAGCAGGGCATGTAATACGAATTGGCGAGATAACCAATGGTCCTTAAAGTGACGGAATAAATTCCAAGAGAAGGGCAGCGTACAGGAGGAGGCGGCAGAAAGTTAGGTGGGCGGATGAGATTAAGAAGTTTATACGGTGGCCGCAAATGGCACAGGACAAGGATATACCCCTGTCAAGTGCACTTACTGGGAGTGCGGTTCGGTATCTGGAGTGGTACATTAGAATACGCGGTGCTAAGCAGGAAAGCAAAGTGCACTCGTAGGAAAAAAAAAAGACAAAAATAAGGAAAATATTTGAAGAGCCCGATGAGAAAGAAAAAAACACTTTTAAAAATTTATTGTTTGAGCGATAGCGCAAAAAGAAACGACCTTAAACTGTTTTTAACAAGGAATAAAAAATTAAATCGAAGAAAAAGCCAGGACAAGCCAAGACTATCCAGAATTGTGACAACATAAAAGATGGCGGTGCGCTGCGGAGTTGCATCTTACCTCGTTATTTTGTTGTCTTGCTTCGCTTGTAGATATAACGAACGATTTTTTTCTAAAAACAGTGTTATAGCATGTAAGACTTGCAAGTACGTTTTATGCACTATACATATTGTGCCTTTGAAGTCGCTGCTGGCGAGGCTACGCACCCAGCCCTCAACGTGTGTTCTGTGAACGCACTCCGACATGAGTGCGCACTTCTGCTATTGCACTTTCGTTACGCCATTTAGCTGCGCTAGAGTGCACTTTTAGCAAGTGGTACTCTTCCTAAGAGCACTTTATTTTGCGCGCTTGTTACAAGAGATATGGGAGAGGCCTTCTGCCCAGCAGTGGACGTAGTCAGGCTGAAGACGATGATGATGATGATGACGGTGTATTGAAGCTTTTAAAAAGTACATTCCATGTTTTAGCTAACCCCATCTTGTCCTGCCTAATATTCCATATTTGGTACCAGTCCTGTTCCGAGAGTTGATTCGCATAATCCTCTCTTTCCCTGTTCCTTTAACCTTTTATTTGCGAGCTCCTTCTTGTTTCCCGCAGGTGAAGGAGATGGTTGTCTATTACTGGCTGTTCCTCGGTTGTTTGTAGTATATTGGTGAATTCGAACATATCTACGTTCTAGTGCCCAGTATTTGATGTCTAATATACCATCCTACCCCCTCTGTACTCTCTGAGGAGTTTCCAGCTCGTTGGTCTGGCCTCGCCGCGTTTTGTCCTTGAATATTACTTCCATCGATCATTCATTATATTGTGGTCACTTCCCAGGCTATTGTTTACGTTGTTCCATTCTGCGTTTTTGGCACTTTAATCCTTTGCGAGATCTGATTAGTGGCCCTGACTACGTTATAATCTGTGCGTGTCAGCTGATTAGAGTAGAAGTACAGCGAGCGATTCTATCGTCACTGCTTCTGCAAAGTTTCCACTCTTCTGCAGTCACTCTATCCCAAGCCTGATTAGCTGCGTTGAAGTACCCAAGAATGATCAGTGCCTCCTTCCTCGCCTTTTAAACTACTTGTGAGGTCCAGGACTATTTTATTTCCAAGGCTAAGCGACTGTGACCATCCCAGCAAGAGGCAGCTTTCCAAATACAGACAAGCCAGAAAAGCCGGGGGCTGACGGAAGAAGTGAAGAAACCCAGAAGCAGACGTCCTCGGACCTCCTTAAAAGGCGCCACATTTTTGTTAAACGCGACGAACAGCGGCGACGAAGGAGAAATGCAGCATCGTCTGCAGGAAGCTGAAAACAGAGTGCAAGCGTACGCAGAAGAGTGCGACCTAACATGCGTACCGTAAAATCAGAAAGCCTAATAATTAGGAAAGGAAGAAACGATCATCCCATCGAGATGAGGCTTAACGGAACCCGATACAAAAGTCCAATGGGCCAAAATCCTCAGGGCTGATTATCGCAGACAACAATAATCAAGAGGCAATAAGGCGGCGAGCAAAGCCGACAGAACAAGTAGCGAGAATGATCAGCAGAATCAGCAACAGTATACCGTATAAAAAAACAGCGCAGAACGAGGACACAGGAAGAAAAAGACGTACACAATCGCCGACTAAAATTAATTTTCACTTGAGAACAAAGCATATAAACAGGCCGTAGGAAGGAGTGGGAAAATGTGGAATGCTGCGCGTCCGCCAGGAATCGGTGTGTTGCGTCACTTCGTAAAAAGGGCGTAAAGCTGAAGATAAAACCGATAAGAAACGACGGCGTAAAGAGCCGTAACGTATAAAAAAAAGTTTAAAACAGGTAAAAACGGGCAGGTAAAGACTATAAAACCCGTGGCCATAAGGGCGGGTAAAAGCGTTATAACCGTAGCGGCATGAAACAGAATGAAAATAAAAAGGGGTCATTACAGAAAACAGCAAACCAACAAAACAAACAACAATGAATGGGTATGTGGAAAAGGAATTATGCGTTTACCACGACACATAGGAACTCCAACTCCTTCCTAGACAAACAATCGCGCAGCATTACACGTTTTTGGAATCCTACCTATGGCCTCTTTATACGCCTTGTTTCGCAATAAAATTTCACTTATTAGTCAGCGCTTGTGTAGGTCTTTTTCGTCCTGCGTTCTCGCTCTACGCGCTGGTTCCTTTCCGTATGCAGTACTCGCCAGCCCGACACTTTCTTCTTGTGAACTTCAGAAGAGGCATAAAAAAGACCTTGCAGCTAATACTGGCTTCCGTATTCGTAACTGCGTACGTCGCCCCGTGCCTTAGATTGGAGAAAGCATACAAGGAGAAAATCAACGCCCTGATAAGGAAGGCATAAAAGAGAGCCCTCGGCAATCCAATCGGCGCGTCAACGAAACGGCTACTGAAGCTGGGAATCCACAACACGCTGGAAGAAATAACTGAACATCGCAGAAATGCCGCTCAGCCAACAGCAGGACAGGCACATGAGAGTTAGATTCAAACTGCCGTCACTAACACAGCGCAAGACCGACGTGAAGCCCCTGAAGAGCTGATCTTAGAAGTAAAGTCCATGCATGCAAAGGAACACGCACCCGGTATACACTACGGAGGAAGAACAAAGGCCAGGGCTCAAGCCACAGATGAACAAGGAAAGAACAAAAGAAACACGCTATGCACAGACGCGGCAGGGCCGCTGTTGGGGGCATCGTGACGATATTGGTCATAAATTCGGATGGCGACCTCATAAATAGCGCATCAGACAGGTACAGAGACCCAACCCACGCGAAGCAGGCAGCCATTGCGCTCGCAACCATCGCAAAAAAGAAGAAATATAATGACGGATTCGAAAGAAGCCTACGGGAACTACATCAGGCGCAGGATAGGGCAGGCCGAAAAGGAGTCAAAGCTGATATCTAGGGGCGTGTGCATATTCGAAAATAAATTTCGAATAGCGAATCGAATATCCTTCCGTCCGATTATTCGAACAAATCGAAAAGTGCATTTGCAAAGTTACTCGAAAAGAATCAAATATGTTCTGAACTTTTCACGTACTTTTCGAATATTCTCAGGAGGTTCGAATAAGACCCGCTGTATTTTTCTTGGACGAATATTCCAAAAACTGCCCAAACCGATTCCGCGCATCATCCTTCCGTGAAAAGTATGACGGAGACGAAGGGCTCACGCGGTCCATTTCTGTGATGGCATTCATAATGTTCGTACAGTGGTGCGCAAAAATTGGAGCTACCACGCGAATGGCGGTGAGGGCCACTTTTCTGCGTATAAATGCGTGCCTAGACGAAATGCATGGGTCTGACATGGAAATATGTTCGGTCAAGCAGCCTATGCATATAAAGGCTCTGCACCGTGAGAAAGCGCTGCCACGTTGCTGTGTACATGGCAGGCAGGGGAGTACACGGCCTCCAAACACTAGACTTTGTGGCAAGTAAATTCAGAAGTGCAAGATGCCGGGCTAGTTGGTAATCCATGATGAAATAACAGCGCAAGGAACGGGACGAAAACACGAAGGAAGAAGACACAGACACGGGCGCTGACTAACAACTGAAATTTTATTTCGAAGCAGGACACATATATAAAGTACAAAGAGGGGGGTGTGTCCAAGGCGATCCTGCACAATCACCGAAACAGTGTAGTCACGTCCAAGGGTAAAAACGATAAAAAGGTGAAAAAGCCGAAAGAAAGACAAAAAGCGATAAAACCACGGTGTAAGAGGCCGGGACGGAAGTAAAAGCGATGAAAACGATGAAAACGGATACGCACATAGCCAAAAGGCAAAAAAAAAAACAGCGTTAAACTAACGGTGAAAAACGGGACTAAAATCGCGGCACAAGGTGATTAACAAAAAAGACAGAGAGGGGCATTTCAGAACAGGGTTAAACATTTACCCTGCCCTTAAGAAAGTCCAATTCTTTTTGCGACAGGCACAGGGAGGGTGCACTCACACATTGTTCCTTTGCGTTGTGGATTTCCAATGCTTCTACGATTTCCCTGGATATCCTATCCCGTCCTCTGGCAAGAATTGTGCAGCGATTGAAATCTGGGTAACAGGTTTCGTCCGGATCATCATCTTTACGTTTGCACTTTTTGCAGTGCTTGGCAAGGTGCCCAGAAATTGCAATATTGTCTACATTATTCCTGTGCTCTTGAAGCCTAATGTTGTATATATTGGGGGCAGTCTCCGAGGCCACGCGTCGAGAGCGCGCGACTAGGAGCGCGGCAGCGGCGACGATGGATGTATGGATAGGAGCGCCCCCTTTGAAACGGGGTGGTGGCAATTGCCACCATGCTCAGCTTTTCATTCGGAACAACTCGTCCCCTGCAAAACCGGCGTCGTCTACTCTCTGCCCGTATCCTGTGGGAAGAGATACATTGGCCAAACAGGCAGGTGCCTCAACATTAGGCTTCAAGAGCACAGGAATAATGTAGACAATATTGCAATTTCTGGGCACCTTGCCAAGCACTGCAAAAAGTGCAAACGTAAAGATGATAATCCGGACGAAACCTGTTACCCAGATTTCAATCGCTGCACAATTCTTGCCAGAGGACGGGATAGGATATCCAGGGAAATCGTAGAAGCACTGGAAATCCACAACGCAAAGGAACAATGTGTGAGTGCACCCTCCCTGTGCCTGTCGCAAAAAGAATTGGACTTTCTTAGGGGCAGGGTAAATGTTTAATCCTGTTCTTAAATGCCCCTCTCTGTCTTTTTTGTTAATCACCTTGTGCCGCGATTTTAGTCCCGTTTTTCACCGTTAGTTTAACGCTGTTTTTTTTTTGCCTTTTGGCTATGTGCGTATCCGTTTTCATCGTTTTCATCGCTTTTACTTCCGTCCCGGCCTCTTACACCGTGGTTTTATCGCTTTTTGTCTTTCTTTCGGCTTTTTCACCTTTTTATCGTTTTTACCCTTGGACGTGACTACACTGTTTCGGTGATTGTGCAGGATCGCCTTGGACACACCCCCCTCTTTGTACTTTATATATGTGTCCTGCTTCGAAATAAAATTTCAGTTGTTAGTCAGCGCCCGTGTCTGTGTCTTCTTCCTTCGTGTTTTCGTCCCGTTCCTTGCGCTGTTATTTCATCAAGTAAATTCAGGAAAGCCCTGCCTCGATGCTCGACCTCGGAGGCCATGGCTTACACGGCATCCCGGTTCTAGCGCCGCTTGGTACACGCCGGTCTTCTGATGGGTGCAAGGTTTTCTTCGGCCTGGTGCTCGGCTCGGGAAAAGTGTCTTTGACCAAACCAAGCAGATGGTAATCTTTATATCCCTATATCTTTATGGTCTTCGAGTTAATATAGCTACATAGTGTTGCGACCCGTTAGTGGAGATTAGCGTTGCGTCTATTAGCAGCTATAGCTTTAACTTCATAACTTTTAAACTTACAGCACCGTAAAGCAGTATGATCACCGTCGCTCCAATGTTTCGCGTGATTGCTCGTTTGGTACGAATATTCGCACAGTTAAGTAGCCAATGTTAGTACTAATGTTCGGTTCATACTCGATTCGGAAATCAAGTTAGCTGAGGTTTAGCTCTGGTTAAACCGGGCAAGTTGCGTAGGCAAGCAGCGACTGTTTTGCCCGAGGCGAACGCGCGTATTTATTCCCCGTTTCCCTCCCGCTTCCTCTCTCCACATTACGACACACGCGTCGAGAGCGCGCGACTAGGAGAGTTGCAGCGGCGGCGATGGATGGATGGGTAGGAGCGCTCCCTTCGAACCGGGGTGGTGGCAATTGCCACCATGCACAGCTTTTCTTTATTTATTTTTGTTCAACTGTGTTATCAATTCTCATTAAGATCTTCTTTACCTATGGTTTCCTACACTTCTAACCTTATGTCACATCTATGCTTTTCAGCTGCAAATCCTCCAATCGTTTTTTGCTAACTTCCACTCCAGATTTATTTAGATGACCAATGTTATCTTTAAACCCTAGGGCCTCAGGAAGAGTGACTGTGCCTGCATCGACATCCGGATGGATAGCATCACATTTGAGTAATAGGTGTTCAATTGTTTCCACAGATCTACCGCACGCTGCACATGTGTCATCTCCTTCGTAAAATTTCTTTTTATAGCTGCGCGTTCTAAGACACCCTGACCTAGCTTAAAAAGTAGGGCACTGCCTCTTGAGTTATTATAGAAAAATTCTTTTCTGATCTGCCTTTTCCAGTATCGATACAGTTCTACACTATGTTTCTTTTCCATTGAATTAATCCAATTTTTAACTTCCGCATTTTTAATCTGTCGTTTAATGCTTTTTCTTTCTCCGTCCTCATGACCGGCATACTTACTGGTCAGTTTTCTAGTTCTTTTCCGTCACTGTGAGTCAACGCTCTTTATGTATGAGTATTTAAATACCTTAGCTGCCCAACTGTTATCGCCCAATTTCCTCAGGCGTTCTTCATATAGTATTTTACTCTTAGCTTCCCGTGCTTCGAACGATGCCCAGCCCATATCCCCTTGTACTGCTTCATTTGTGGTTTTGCTGTGGGCACCTAGTGCTAATCTTCCAACAGCTCTCTGATTTACCTCTAATCTCGCCTCGCGGCGCAGCGACGGTCCTGCCGCCTGGTGGAGCGCAGCTGAAACGGTTGCTGTGGCAACGGCGCTCCATCTGTTTGACCTCAGCCAACGCCGGGAGCGACGCGACGGCTCGAAACCTGTCGCAGTATTGCTTACGCAATAAAAGTAGTATTCGCACTCCACACGCATATGGACACCAGCGTATAAGTCCGTAGAGGGGAACAAGCGCACACTCCTACCACGGGAACTGTAACAGACATACGAGCACCACTACTGAAACGTGATGACCACATGCTTAGAAATTATGCAGCACTGAGAGGTAGCCAGAACGGAATACGTGCCACCGAATCCAGGACCACACGCACACGCACACACACACACACACACACACACACACACACACGCACACACACACACGCACACACACGCACACACGCACGCACACACACACACACACACGCACGCACACACACGCGCGCGCGCGCGCGCGCGCACTCGCGCACGCGCACAGACACAGACACAAGCACAAGCCCAAAAAGGCTTCACGCATAGTTTTCTGCAGAAGGCTATGAGCCACAATGCACACACTGTGGCATAAAGGCGGACATATTCCACAGGGTATGGGCCTGCCAAGACCAAAAAGGAATATAAAGGATAAAAGAACCGGTGATTGAGCGTCGGGCGGAAATGCTGTCCAGCTCAGACGCGACACTTCATCAAGAGCAGACCGAAAGGGCTATAGCGGTTTCAAGATCTAAGAAACTCCCGGAATAGGGGGAGCGACCACCAATTTTAGCCCCGATTATATAACATTTTCATCAGCATCATCCTCCTCAGACCACCAACAACAGGTGAGCTGAGCAGTTCATCCTCCCACTGTTCACGACAGCGAAAATAGGATGCAACTTATATTTGCAGAATTAAAAGATATTAAGGCAAGATGCAGTATGCAAGAGAGAGAAAGTGAAGCAGTTCGAAAAGAAAACGACAGGTGAAGAAACAGCGAAACCGCACGCCGAGGATTTGGGTAGAACGATAGACACGAAGAGAAAAATGGCGAGCGACGAGAAAACAATAGAGGCAGACGTGCCGCACAGCGAAACAGACTCTGGAAGCCGGCGAATGCTAGAGCCGTGGCAGCGAACAATGAAACAAGTAGTATTTACTCTTCCAATACTGGCATAAACCGTGACCTGTACATCCATTCACCAAACTATATTTCGCTACGCCGTCACCATCGATTAAAAGTTAAGGAAATTAACTGTAAATCAGAGATGTACAAATATGCTTTTTTCCCTAGGTCTATAAGAGATTGGAACCGGCTCTCTGAAGAGGTGGTATTAATTACGTCAGGTGATTTGTTCTCTTCATCTGTGTGAATGCTGTTTTTCGGCTCTATTAATGTTGCATCATGGCTGCATTGTATGTGCTGCACTTTGTTACCTTTTTTTCGTTTGTACGACGTGTTATTCTCCCCGCTGTAATGTCACTTGTGGCGCTGTGGGTATTACAATAAACAAATAAACAAAGTAATAGCCGGTATGCAAGAGGTGCACGCAAAGCTGCATGCACGCGCAGCTAGACCAAAGCCTCAGCAGAACAGAAGCGGGCATAGATTTACGGCGAAAGGAAACCTTCGAAGCCCCACAGGCGGCAAACCACACACAGGAACAAGCTAGTCAAATAGCTAACCCTGGGAAGAAATCATAGCCGATTTAGTTTATTTGGGCAAATGCAAAGTATGCGCGCATACATGTACACGTCGGATTTCATTTCGCCTTCTGTTCAAGGCTGGCGTTGAAAAGTAAGGCTTCAGGCAAAGATCGATGGAATGTGTGATTGAGGACCTCAATAGTAGCGCGATATAAAATTTTGGGACCGCTTAACGCAACTAAAGATGGCACAGCGGTAGCGGTGTATTCAGTATCCATTGCGCACGGATGGAAGTTGCTGAGGACGACGACATGCAATGCACAGAGCGAGAGCGTGTCATTTAAAGACGAGGGGTCATCGGTAGCTGCGATAGCACAGTGCTCCTGTGCAGTGGCCAGCGAAGCTGATCAGTGCTCTCGTGCAGTGGCCAGCGAAGCTGATCAGTGCTCTCGTGCAGTGGCCAGCGAAGCTGATCAGTGCTCTCGTGAAGTGGCCATACGAAGCTGATCAGTGGTCTCGTGCAGTGGCCAGGGAAGCTGATCAGTGCTCTCGTGCAGTGGCCAGCGAAGCTGATCAGTGCACTCGTGCAGTGGCCAGGGAAGCAGATCAGTGCTCTCGCGCAGAGGCCAGGGAAGCTGATCAGTGCTCTCGTGCAGTGGCCAGGGAAGCTGATCAGTGCTCTCGTGCAGCAGCCAGGGAGGCTGATCAGTGCTCTCGTGCAGGGGCCAAGGAAGCTGATCAGTGCTCTCGCGCAGTGGCCAGCGAAGCTGATCAGTGCTCTCGTGCAGTGGACAGCGAAGTTGATCAGTGCTCTCCTGCAGTGGCCAAGGAAGCTGATCACTGCTGTACTGCAGTGGCCAGGGAAGCTGACCAGTGTTCTTGTGCAGTGGCCAGGGAAGCTGATCAGTGCTCTCCTGCAGTGGCCAGGGAAGCTGATCAGTGCTCTTGTGCAGTGGCCAGAGATGCTGTTCACTGCTCTCCTGCAGTGGCCAAGGAAGCTGATCCCTGCTCTCGTGCAGTGGCCAGTGAAGCTGATCAATGCTCTCGCGCAGTGGCCAGCGAAGCTGATCAGTGCTCTCGTGCAGTGGCCAGCGAAGCTGATCAATGCTCTCGTGAAGTGGCCATACGAAGCTGATCAGTGGTCTCGTGCAGTGGCCAGGGAAGCTGATCAGTGCTCTCGTGCAGTGGCCAGCGAAGCTGATCAGTGCTCTCGTGCAGTGGCCAGCGAAGCTCATCAGTGCTCTCGTGCAGTGGCCAGCGAAGCTGATCAGTGCTCTCGTGCAGTGGCCAGCGAAGCTGATCAGTGCTCTCGTGCAGTGCCCAGCGAAGCTCATCAGTGCCATCGTGCAGTGGCCAGCTAAGCTGATCAGTGCTCTCGTGCAGTGGCCAGCGAAGCTGATCAGTGCTCTCCTGCAGTGGCCAGGGAAGCTAATCAGTGCTCTCGTGCAGTGGCCAAGGAAGCTGATCACTGCTCTCGTGCAGTGGCCAGCGAAGCTGATCAGTGCTCTCGTGTAGTGGCCAGGGAAGCTGATCAGTGCTCTCGTGCAGTGACCAGGGAAGCTGATCACTGCTCTCGTGCAGTGGCCAGCGAAGCTCATCCGTGCTCTCGTGCACTGGCCAGCGAAGCTGATCAGTGCTCTCGTGCAATGGCCAAGGAAGCTGATCACTGCTCTCGTGCAGTGGCCAGCGAAGCTGATCAATGCTCTCGCGCAGTGGCCAAGGAAGCTGATGACTGCTCTCGTGCAGTGGCCAGCGAAGCTCATCCGAGCTCTCGTGCAGTGGCCAGCGAAGCTCATCAGTGCTCTCGTGCAGTGGCCAAGGAAGCTGATCAGTGCTCTCGTGCAGTGGCCAATGAAGCTGATCAGTGCTCTCGTGCAGTGGCCAGCGAAGCTGATCAGTGCTCTCGTGCAGTGGCCAGGGAAGCTGTGGTGGTATTCTCCCGGTGTTGCCTTTTGCGACATGTCGTATTCGCTCTTCGCTGATTGGCTCGAGCCGCGGTGACGGCGGCGTGACGACACGGATCCGCCTTCCTGCTACGTCATTGTGACTTCGCCCCAATTTACTACGCTTAGTCGAACAACGGAATGCGCTGAAGCGATTCGCACGGGCTACGGGCTACAAAATTGATGCTAGACGCCATGGATCCCACTCTCCTTGCCTGGTTTTGAGTTGCGAAGAAGAGTGGCGTGCCCGCGGACATCGCGACCAGTTTGCCTTGGCCGACGAATCTTGTCGGCGGCATTACCGGCTGTCGAAGAGCACAGCTCTGTGGCTACCGTCTGTTGAGCCGGACTGCCACATGGCGGCGTCCTGCCACTCGCCATGCGAACTTACTTTGCACCGTCGTAAAGAGACGACGAAGCAGACGTTGCCCGCTGCGACGAGATGGCCTTGGCAGCGCTTGCGCTCGCATCTACATGACCCTTCAAGGCGTTTTAATGCTCGTTAGTGCAAGGAAACAGTGTCTGCACGAGCCAAAGAGGATTTAAAGCAATGTGACGACTTTTACAAACCTACAACTGAACATTAGAGAGTTTTGGTCTTGCGGGCTTTGCGTAATTGCGTGCATAACGGAATAGCGGGGAAATAGCGTTAGCGTACGAACGCAACCGGCAGTTGCGGCTTTTGCGCCCTTAGCGTGAAAACATGGCGGCGTCCTGCCAAGCGAGAGGCACCCGCTTCAGCGAATTCAGCAGTCCTTGCGATTCCGGTCGGCATGTTTACCGGCAAATACTGGTGTTGTTGCTTTTCGCTATGACTTACCTTGTTTCGACGATAAAGTTTAAGCTGCAATTCAGCCTAGGTTTTGAGATACGCTCTCGATTATGGAGCGCGCAAGCCTAATGGGACCTCCAGCTACACTGCTACCGTCTGCAACTGCCCGAAACGCAGCCGAAACCAAGCACAACCGTCCGGAATGAAACAAAAATAGATTTGGAGCTTTTTCGCGGTGTTTTATAGACTTAAATGAAGTAAAGCGAGTTTATATTAAATTTTCAAATGCTTTTTGAACATTAGACGCAACGTTTCTAGATAAAGACAGTTGGAAAACTCTCTCCGGGTATGCGGCCCCTTTCTGTCGCCGATTTCATCTCAAAGAGATGCGAGCGCCATCTCTTGGGTGGTGGGAGTACCGCGTTGTTTTCCATGGCCTCCGTGACCAGCTAAAGCATCGGTACTTTAACACCGCGCTTGATCTCAGAGGCCACGATTTCTCTTCACCGCCGCGGCGCCCATTTGCTGCGCTTGGTCACTGTTTGCTGTGCGAATGATTAACGTTAGTTCGCGCCTCGCATCGTCTGCGCCGGGGGCGGCTGCTTCTAGCCGCGCTCATCTACGAATTGCGAAGTCCGCGTGCGCTCCACGTCTGGGGTACGTGAGGGCAGGATGCTCGAGGTTGAGCTTTTGGGCGGTAAATATCGGAAAAAACCGGAAGCCCTTCTTTCCGCGGTTTAGAGAAACATGACGTACCGCTTACCTCTTCGTAGTTTATGTTGATAATATTCCTCGGGCGGGTAATATTCCTTAAATACGTTTTTTTTTTTTTAACGGACGCGAGCAATCTCCTTCCGACGCTCCTCAAGCTGGCAGTAGCAGACGACGCGCTCATCCTAAAGCGACCGCAGCGCCACCGCCTAGACGGCGATCGTGTGGGGCCGCTCTGCTCTTTGGCTCGCCGGCGAAGTTTCCCAACTGTCTTTATCTAGAAACGTTGATTAGACGTCATGTGATGGCAAATATTCTTGCTATCAAAAATACGAAACTACTGCTGCTAGTGAATCTGCAGTGGTAAATTGTCGCTTCACGGAGTGAATGAAAGCACCGCCGACGAAAGTGCCGGCTGCGTTTTCCGTTTTTTCGAGCAACTGTACGCACTTTTTTAGGCCCCGCCCTAATGCGACATGTCGCAAAAGGCGAGACCGGCAGAATACCACCCCTGATCAGTGCTTTTGTGCAGTGGGCAGAGAAGCTGATCACTGCTCTCCTGCAGTGGCCAGGGAAGCTGATCCCTGCTCTCGTGCAGTGGCCAGCGAAGTTGATCAGTGGTCTGGTGCAGTGGCCAGCGAAGCTCATCAGTGCTCTCGTGCAGTGGCCAGCGAAGCTCATCAGTGCTCTCGTGCAGTGGCCACGGAAGCTGATCAATGCTCTCGTGCAGTGGCCAGCGAAGCTGATCAGTGCTCTCGTGCAGTGGCCAAGGAAGCTGATCACTGCTCTCGTGCAGTGGCCAGCGAAGCTGATCACTGCTCTCGTGCAGTGGCCAGCGAGGCTCATCAGTGCTCTCGTGCAGTGGCCAGGGAAGCTGATCAGTGCTCTCCTGGAGTGGCCAAGGAAGCTGATCACTGCTCTCGTGCAGTGGCCAGGAAAGCTGATCAGTGTTCTCGTGCAGTGGCCAGGTAAACTGATCATTGCTCTCGTGTAGTGGCCAGGGAAGCTGATGAGTGCTCTCGCGCAGTGGCCAGCGAAGCTGATCAGTGCTCTCGTGCAGTGGCCAGGTAAGCTGATCAGTGCTCTCGTGTAGTGGCCAGGGAAGCTGATCAGTGCTCTCGTGCAGTGGCCAGGTAAGCTGATCAGTGCTCTCGTGTAGTGGCCAGGGAAGCTGATCAGTGCTCTCGTGTAGTGGCCAGGGAAGCTGATCAGTGCTCTCGTACAGTGGGCAGGTAAGCTGATCAGTGCTCTCGTGTAGTGGCCAGGGAAGCTGATCAGTGTTCTCGTGCAGTGGCCAGGTAAGCTGATCAGTGCTCTCGTGTAGTGGCCAGGGAAGCTGATCAGTGCTCTCGTGCAGTGGCCAGCGAAGCTCATCAGTGCTCTCGTGCAGTGGCCAGCGAAGCTCATCGGTGCTCTCGTGCAGTGGCCAAGGAAGCTGATCCCTGCTCTCGTGCAGTGGCCAGCGAAGCTGATCAGTGCTCTCGTGCAGTGGCCAGCGAAGCTCATCAGTGCTCTCGTGCAGTGGCCAGCGAAGCTGATCAGTGCTCTCGTGCAGTGGCCAAGGAAGCTGATCACTGCTCTCGTGCAGTGGCCAGCGAAGCTGATCAGTGCTCTTGTGCAGTGGCCAAGGAAGCTGATCACTGCTCTCGTGCAGTGGCCAGCAAAGCTGATCAGTGCTCTCGTGCAGTGGCCAAGGAAGCTGATCACTGCTCTCATGCAGTGGGCAGCGAAGCTCATCAGTGCTCTCGTGCAGTGGCCAAGGAAGCTGATCACTGCTCTCGTGCAGTGGCCAGCGAAGCTGATCAGGTCTCTCGTGCAGTGGCCAAGGAAGCTGATCACTGCTCTCGTGCAGTGGCCAGCGAAGCTGATCAGTGCTCTCGTGCAGTGGCCAAGGAAGCTGATCACTGCTCTCGTGCAGTGGCCAGCGAAGCTCATCAGTGCTCTCGTGCAGTGGCCAGGGAAGCTGATCAGGTCTCTCGTGCAGTGGCCAAGGAAGCTGATCACTGCTCTCGTGCAGTGGCCAGCGAAGCTGATCAGTGCTCTCGTGCAGTGGCCAGCGAAGCTCATCAGTGCTCTCGTGCAGTGGCCAGGGAAGCTGATCAGTGCTCTCCTGGAGTGGACAAGGAAGCTGATCACTGCTCTCGTGCAGTGGCCAGGAAAGCTGATCAGTGTTCTCGTGCAGTGGCCAGGTAAGCTGATCAGTGCTCTCGTGTAGTGGCCAGGGAAGCTGATGAGTGCTCTCGTGCGGTGGCCAACGAAGGCGCAGCGCAGTCCAGGCCATCTTTAGAGGTGAATGAGGTCGATTAAGGCACCGGTTGCACAGAGTAGTGATATTAGCCGGGGATGGGTATCACTAGCAGGTTCGGAAGAAAACGCCAAACAGTGCGTGGACGCCGAAGCCGTATTCCAGTTAAAGGAAAGAAATCAGTGGAATATAAGCAGAAAGAGCAATGAAAATTCAGGGGGCACTTTGACTGTCTAAAGTGGGTAGAGGCGGAAGCGTTCTCCGCACCACCTTCGCTGTTTCTGTGGCACTGGTGGCGTCACATATATTTGAGTACTAATTACTAAGTGATGGCAAATCACTAATTAATTGTTAATTACTGATTAATGCCTTAATACTAATTAACTGCTAATTAATGACGCTTAAGCTTCGCCTTTAGGAGTGGAACGCGACAGCGCGTTGTAGCGCTGCCAGGGAGTCCATGGAACGCCACCACCCGTTCGGCGCGATGCCTTGCCCTTTGAACGCAACGCTTTTTGAGGAAAGGAAATTGTGCAGTAATTCTCTGTAATCTCGGTGGACACCTGAACCGCACCGTAGAGGAAGGGAGGTGGGAGTGAAAGAAGATAGACAAAGAGGAGCCTTAATGAAGAAAATGAAAATTGCATTTGAGGAAAGGAAATTACGCAGTAACTGTCTCGCATATCTCGGTGGACACCCGTCAAAATTCAGGGGGGCACTTATTTGACCTAAAGTGTGGTCACTGATGTGTGGTTAAGATGTTAAGCTTCTTCCCTAAGAGTGGAACGCGACAGCGTCTTGCAACGCTGCCAAGGAGTCCATAGAACGCCATCGCCCATTCGGTTCTACGCCTCGCTCATCGGTAAATTGGTTTTTGAGGAAAGGAAATGTATCTGTCTCTCGTTTGTCGGTAGGCACCTAAACCTCGCCGGAAGGGAATGGAGGAGGATGAGAGTGAGTGAAGACACCGTATTCACTAGACGCGCCTTTGTTCATTCCGAACAATCGAGCTGGCATGGCGCAATGGATAGCGTGCTCGTCTGTCACGCCGAAGACCGGGGTTCGATTCCTGAGCTCGACCAATTTATTAATCGCTTTTATTTATTTATATGGCCTGACTAGTAAAGCTAATTAGGCTAATTGGGTAATTAAGCAATTAACTAACCTCAGTCCCACTTGGAGCATCGAAAGTGCAATTGGCCCCGTTTGAAATGCGCGCACTGTGACGTCACGACCGTTTCCACCAATTGAAAAGCGTGACATTTTCTGTCGACAACTGCTGCTTACAACGATGAGACATTAAAGGCTTCCGCCTTAAAATATGACCACAATCCGCGCGAGAAACAAATGAAAGCCTTTACCATCCAGTGATCGTTCCCGGCGAAGCAGTGGTGCAGCTGAGGCCGGGTCAGACGCTGGTAGGTAAGCGCGAAAGTCACGGGGGAAGCGACGAAACCACGGTGTCACGAGATCGAAGTGGCCAGATGGCCGGAGGTATTCAACGCCGCTGGAAGTGTCGACGGTTACGGCGTCGTAAGTCCCAGGCGGAGCGAAGATGGTACGATGGGCAACACCAAAGCCGCAGGGCGTCGGCGGCTGGTGAAGAAGTGTTGAGCGATTCAGGAACAATAGAGCAGGACACGACCACATTGGACGCAGGAGGCCTAACGTCGGCTTTCCAAGGGAGGCCAGCACAGACCCGTCATCTGTCAGCTGTCACCTACACGCTTGAATGCCACGTCTGCTCCACGCTGTTTTCCTCAACGCCTCGCGTCCTTGACACGTCATCCCTTTGATGCACGTGCAATTCCCCCGCTTTCTCCTTTGCCTGCTGCCCTTGCGCGTGCAGATGCGCCACGAGGCTCTGCCGACACGCGCGACGCTCCGACGTAGGCACTCAAAACAACCTTTGTGATGGCGCACAGACGCACCGAAAGCGAAATTCAACCATAAATAACGCCGGAGAATTTAGCAACCGCAAAAACCGCAAAAATTTAGCAACCGCAAAAGCACTCTGTAAGAGCATCTCAAAATAAGCAAGACAATTGAGCCCTTCGGCAACACAAATACGGTCGCAATACGCCCTGGATACAGAAACTATAAACACAGTTATGGAGCATGCACCCTTGGTGAAAAGAGAGCTTGTATCGATGACAGACAAAATTGAAGCAGAGGATCACGATTATGTACAAATATAAATCGTTCCGACGGAAAGCAAGTGAGCACTTTCATTCTTAAAGCAGCTCTGAGGAAGACACTCGATCAAGTTGTGGTACGCCTGGGATGTTAAAGGACGCCACTTCACGAATATCCTCTAGCAAGAATTTTTATTGCGAAAGCAATACTACGCCAGATCTAAGCGCTCTTCGCGTGGTCCATGGAGCCCCCTGCTCCTCGAGGAGCCGCCGCCACGACTAACAGATGGTGTGTGTTCAATTGGTCGAAATGGTCATGACGTCACAGTGCGCGAATTTCAAACGAATAAAATTGTACTTTGGCTAGTAACCATCCAACGTCCCCGCCGCGGTGGCTCAGTGGTTACGGCGCTCGGCTGCTGACCCGAAAGACGCGGGTTCGATCCCGGCCGCGGCAGCTGAATTTCGATGAAGGCGAAATTCTAGAGGCCCGTGCACTGTGCGATGTCAGTGCACGTTAAAGAACCCCAGGTGGTCGATATTTCCGGAGCCCTTCACTGTGACGTCCCTCATAGCCTGAGTTGCTTTCGGACGTTAAACCCCAATAAACCAAACCAAACCAGTAACCATGCAACCAATTAAATTGATTGTGTAGTGATGCTCCAAGTAAATGGGGCTCAGTTTCGTTAATTGCTTAATTAACCAATTAGCGTAATTAAGCTTTCTAGTCAGAGCAGATAAATAAAACCAAGTAGGAAATTGGTCGAGTAGGGAATCGAACCAGGGTCTGCAGAGTGCGACTTGCGACTCCGTCATGCCAGCTCCATGGCTTGGAATGAAGAAAGGCACGTCTAGTGAATACTTGCACCTCTTGACCCCTAATGGGGCATTGACATGATCTTATGGGGTGCTATGCTGATAAGAGGTGTGTGCGGCACACCTATGGGTGTGTGGCGTTCAGGTTCAAGCACCAACATAGGGCTTCCAGTGCAGTAGGAATTATAACCCTTTCAGCCCTGAATTTTTTTTGCTGGTTCGGGAATTTTTCTAAAGTGTTATTTTGCTTCACTGCCACCCAAGGAACACACTAAAGCAAAAAAATTCTCTAGGACTCCCTTGGTTTTAAAGATGGCGTCGTGTCCTATATATAGGACACCAGGGCTTAGTGGTTGCAAGAACAAAAATAAAGCAAAGTTTGACGTTACTCTTTACTTCAAGACTTTCACAAAAATTCAAATATTGAGAACAAACATGCTGGTTGCCTTGAGGTGCCGCTAATAGTGGACGTTGATTAATCCGTGTGAAAAGTTTTGAAACAGCTGGAATGAGTTCAGTGGATGAACCTTGATAAACGAGGAAGTCGTAGAAAATTCCCAAGGCACCGCACAGCATGAAAACTTACACTCCCCACGTATTTGGTTTCCCTTTTATTTATTGTTTTATGTCTCGCTGTCCTTTGAACGGAATGATTTACTCATCGCTGCAAAGATTCTCCTCGAAAGAGAGGTTTAGGCATCTTTCACGAAATGTGTCCAAATCTGTCCTGACCTTCCAGAAAGGATCATTGCTGGTGTGGTCTTGTTACAAAGCTTGTACGCGCATTGCGCGTGCCGTGCTCCCATGGAACACAAACGGACGCTCGGGATAGAAAGAGTGTTTATTCATCCCGATCAGCCAGCTTACATAGCGTGACCGGGCGAGGGTAAGGGGAGGAAGGGACGAGGGAAAGCGTGAGGAGCATGCGCTTGGCGTTCGCCGTAATGAGGCATAGCGTTCGCCGTAGTGAAGGCATAGCGTTCGCCGTAGTGAAGGCAGAGCGTTCGCCGTAGTGAAGGCAGAGCGTTCGCCGTAGTGAAGGCAGAGCGTTCACAACAGGTCTCCGTTCAGGTCTACAATGTGCAAGCAGATTCTAGCCGTGGCTAGCGAAAGACACCCATCGCTAAATGCTGTGAAATCAGCTTTCTGATTTCTTCTTCGTCATCTCAACGAATTTTCCTTCTTGATAAATAGAATACATGTTTGTTTCCTCGGCAAGAACAGCAAAAAACACTCTACGGCACGTACCGAGAAAAATACGCATAAGGGGTCGGTAGACCATCAAGATCATTCTCATTCTCGTCACCAGATTATTGAGGGTGATACATGGCTGCTAGCTTATTGAAAGCTCTCCTGCACTACGACCTGTCTTCCGGTGTTGCTTTGTCAACTTCATCACCGCTGGAGGCAGCCGAGAGCTCAAACCCACGTCCTCCTCAGCGTCTTCAACCTCCGACACGTAACCATCCTTCAGTGCAGCAAACATGACATCTGGATCCTCGAGACGCAGATGTCTTAATTAAAGCCGCTTTGCCGTTGAGTAAGGTCACAGTTTTTGCCTCTGCAATAAAACAAAAACAAAAATTAGGCATTACCAAAAAAAAAAAAATTCCGCACTTGCATGCAACACGCGCCGGTGGTTTATAACCACTGAAGCCTGGTGTCCTATATATAGGACACACATATTGCGGCGTGCTGTGACAAATGTACTAACCGCACAGAAAACGTTCTGCAACTGTTAAAGCCTTTAGTGTCTTTGAAACAACCTGCAAAATTTTAATCGGGAACACGCTCTTAGGTGTGGAGTAAAAAAATGGCAAAATGGCACTTACCATTGCAGCCGCCGTTCACATCTTCCGCCATTTTGTTTGTTTACTCTCGGCGCTACGATGAGGAAGACGAAGGAGAAAGTGATGTCTGTGCTTATAGGGATGCCTTGGGAGTTGGCTCAGTCCTTGTTTCAGGTTATTGGGCATTTTAATCATGACTTATAGCCGTTTTGCTTCGTGTCCTTTTTATAGGACACCAGGGCCGAAAGGGATAAGAGGGAAAAAAGCCTCAAGGATATGGATGGGCAGTTCAGCTCTTCAGTTTGCCTTTTATGAAAAATTATGTGGCAGGAGGTTATATGTCAGCCCACCCCTCATGTAATGCTGCCTTTGAAGTACAGATAAATTAATAAATAAAACAACAAAAAGTAGTGCCCATTCAAACAGTATAATTTGCAGCTTTGGTGGAAGATTTTCTGTGGCCCTTTAAGGGAGTGTTTACCCAGAAATTGTATTTATTGCTTAATGCCTCTTGGTCCCAAGAACCAAACAGTTAATCAATTGACCTCATGCCTCTTGATGAGGGAATCTGAGAGGTCGAAATGGTAATTTACCGTAGCTCTGAACAGTAATGGCTGGGTGTATCGCTGGAGAGAACAGAGTTCATCTACTGGACTGAGTGGTAAGAATTTCAGGTCTGTTAAGGCACAGATGGCTTAACATCGTTTTTCCAGATCTTTATTGATTGTTGAGGTGTGTGTGGCTAGTGAGCTGTCAACTTGTGGTGGGACAAAAGTTGTAAGCTCAGCCAGAAACGCCTGTGTTGTTTGAGCTCTGGGCAAGAGCTTTGAGCGAGGCCACTGCACTATCTCCTTGTTGTACATTTGGCTTTCGTGGTGCTCCAACCTTTGATGGGAATGTCGCCATGGGACTGAGAGAAAGTGGTGTGATGTAATTAGAGCAGTAGCATGGCCAAAAGATCCATCCTCACAGTACCACGTAAAAGTTCTTTGCTGGATTGGGCAGCAAAGAACATCAGTTTTATGGTTTGGCCATGGGCCTCACTGCTGGAGGTGTATGAATCAGTTCAGATTTCACATTGAGACGCATCAAATTCAGCAACCTTGCTACTCTTAAGTACAGTGAAACCTCGTTAAGGCGTACCTCGTGGCACTGCGTAAAAACTGTTCAAAGCGGCAATATGCCCACACTGAAAGCAGCCTAAATATACCCACTTACCTGGTAAAAGATGATACCTGATGCATTTTAAAAACTGTGCCCACGAAACCTTTTAACTGCATAGCGACCGTTCAGCCTCGAACACGGCTTGGGCAGGGTATGTAATGCGAAGGCAAAATAACCGCTGGTCCTTAAGGGTCCTTAAAGAAGGCAAACATAGCAGGGGGCGGCAGAAAGTTACGTGGGCGGATAAGATTAAGCAGTTTGCCGGGATACGGCGGCCACAGCTGGCCAAGGGCAGGGTTAATTGGAGAGACATGGGAGAGGCCTTCGCCCTGCAGTGGGCGCAGTCAGGCTGATGATGATGATGACACCGCCATCATGCTGCAGAACATCTGCAAAGAGCCCTTTACAGGCAGCGTGGCTGTCAATACTGAGAGCTTCGCCCTGATGGGAGACACGCTGCAGCTTATTTCATTTGGGAAGCACGCTATCCATGAAAACGTTGGTGATATGAGAACGCAGTGAGATGGGGCTGGACCACAGCTGCACAGTGGCGCAGATCAGCCGGCAACGCAGCAATGGTAGATGCGGCGCATGGAGGAAAACTGAAATCTGCTGCAGAAAGGTCAAGTCATGTGACAGCGATAAGCAGTAGCTATAGCAATGGGCACATCTGCATGGCTAGGGTTGTGGCTGTTCGTACACCTGCAAACAGGTTAGTGATGGGCCTCGGGTGTGGCGGGGACAGGCTGGCACCCCCCTTTCCTTGACGATGGGAGGGAAGAGTACTCTCTTTCCAGACGCGTCAAGCAGCTGCAAGTAGGCTAGGCATGTCAGCAACATGTCTTAATATGTCAGTGTGGTGTATGCATTAAGAGCACTGGTGAACTTTCCTTTTAAATAATATGCATTTTAAAAAACGGTGCACTGTTAGTCTTTTGTGCAGCCAGTAGTTTTTTAAACCTTGGCACAGTTAGCTTAACACACTGCACATCCGTATCTTTACCTTCTTTCAGTATTGGTCACCTGCTAGAAGACTGGGAAACTACTCCTAATGGAATTTTGGCTTGCGACAAAGACTGCTCCAAAATGGTCTTGGCCATTCCCTCCTCTGCACATGCTGTGTGGTATGTAATATTCATTTTTCTCATGGGCATTGTCACATGTGGCAAACTGGGTGGTGTATCATCGTTTGCGTGAGAACTTAAGGACACTGAGAAGATCCCTAGGCAGCCGCTTGGCCACCCACTGATTTAAAGCTGACTGCACTCTGCTTTTCAATTAATGCAAAATCCTGATGGGATAGTGTCTGCAAATGTTTTTGCCCCCCCCCCCTTTTTTTGTCTCCTTTTATTATTTTTTTCTTGGGTGCTCCGAGTGCTATGTTTTATGCAAGAAGCTTGAATTAGGACCTTCGAAAAATTTGATTGCTGGTCTGGACACGATTGTCTCCATGTCCAGGTTTTGCGCCATTTCCTAATCCCTGGCATTTATTGGCACTTTCACTTCACGAAAACTTTTGTGTGTGTGCTGGCACAAATTTTGGTAAGTTCCTTTTCTAGCGCTTGCGACTTCTTTCCATATTTTCGTTTTTCATGGGACTGGAGCTTCATGGCACATCCAGTCCACCAACTACTCCTTGGCGTTTTCAGATACTTTGTCCCATTGCAGTTGTGTAGTGTGGAGGAGCCGCCGCCGCTCTTAAAGGTGCACTGAAGAGGAATCTGAACTTCTCTTTTTGCCGCGGGAACTCGATCTACACGTTCCGAGCTTTCTTAGAAACTGCGATTTACTGCCCTGTGTGGCCGATTTACCCAATTAAATCGAATTAACGTCCGGCTCCCGCCTTTTTTTTTGTAATTCTGCCTCGTACGGTGGGCGGAGTCGACCAACGCGTGGAGCGCCTTTCACCTAAAGCCCCTCGATAATTTGAAGGTAGCGACACTCTCCTCCACTCCGGCGTTTTCCTCCTCGAATATCCTCGCCCGCCGGCTGCGCGCGCTGCACACGGCAAGCTTTTTTGGGCGTCGCTCGCTCGCCGTCCGGTCAGTTGGCTGGCACATGCGCGCGCTCTTAAGTTCGCGCTTTTTCCACGCTCTGTTATTGAATAAAAACACGAGAAAGACATGCGACACGCGTGACTACCACGAGCCACACAAATCAGCGTCTCGTACGCGCAATGAAAGTGCCAATTACGAGCGCTTGCGGCACGAACAAAACCACTTGCTGCATACATCTCACATTCTTTTTGGCTTTTCAATACCGTCTGTCTCAACACGGCATAGTATATGAAGCATAATATTTACAATATATTTGAACATTCCTGAATATTTTCTGCATACCAATGTTTAGTTAAATGTAGATTCACTTCGAATTATCGCGGAAGTACAGTTAATGAAGTTGTTCACGAGTGGAGTTTCAGAGGTGGGATGGTTGCTGGGAACAAGCTGGGGCATATGCTTCGATGGCCGTCCTGAAATTTTTCATTAAGGTTCAGTCTGAGTTGACACCGCGCAGTGCACATGCAACGGCTTAATCGTTTTTGTAGTTGAGAATTTTCGCGGCGGCTTGAAAAGAATATGAACTTTTTTCTATTAAGCATGAAACGACTTCACCTCCCGCTGTCGGCGACATTGAGCTGATGTCGAGCTGAAGCCGAGAGCCAAAGTTCCGCGCACCAATTTTCCGTCATCCAAGGAAAGTGTCCGCACCCCAAAATTTGGCCCTCTCAACCACCGAAATTTGACCTTGTCCGAATTTCATCAACATTGGTGTCAAGCCTAATTTTAATATGACCAATTCAATGGTGAGCTCCAAAATTAGGTGGGCTATCCCCAAAATTTGTCTCTCTGGAACCCATAAATTTGACGTCGTCCATATCTGACCAACATTGGGGTCCAACCTAATTTGACTATAAGAAACTCAGTGTTGGCTTCCAAATTTAGGTAGACCACCCCCAAAGTTTGGCACACTTGGGCATTTTCCACCCACATTCTATTCCTTTTTAAATCCGCTTAAAGAGATGTTACGTTAGGAAAAAAAGACTGATAGCAACGACCGTGACAAAACCCAAGAGAAAGTAGGGTCTTAGCAATTTGGTCAGCCACAGTCAAGGCTATCCTAAAGCAAGTGCCTGACTAATATAAGTCTTGAGTATAAATACAGTCACAATATGACACACAGTTTTTCAGATGCAATGTTTACGACAGATGAGTCGTGTAGTTTTGCGCCGAAAACACACATAAAAACCAAGAATAAGCCAGCTGTGGACATCTGTCTCCCGTTGGGTGCAGTCTTCAAAACAAAACACAGAAAACAAAAACACACTTAGGGAAATGAAACAGCTCAGATGTAGGCCTATAGTTTTTGAGCGAATGACGTATTCAACAAAAGGCTACGCGACCAAGCAAATGATCACAAACTGTAGCAATGAATATACAAAAATGGCATGCATTGGATATTTACAATACCTGAGTACATTCAGGCAACAATGGAAAGCACTGAAGTGATTAAAAAATGAATTCTTTATGTGAAAGCAATATGAGGTCTTTTCCGAGAATGTGGCATTGATAATCTCACCTGGTAGAAGCGTAACGGTTCAGCAAAACAACAAATAAGCGTACATCGTTAGACAAGTTGCACTCATAAAAAAAATCTAGCTTAAATCTCGCTCGGGACATGCGCCGCATTACTGCGATGTGCACCATTGCCAGAGGTACGAAAAATTTACCGCACCGCGGATACCGCTGCACGCATACCAACACTTTTGCTTCCACACTTGCTAACACATGCAAACACATTGTACGCATCAGCCGTCGCTATTATAGCACGTTGAGCGGAACCATGAAGTGACAACAATAACACGCATAACGACGCAAAATGATCAGTGAATTAAGTGGGGTTGTTGGCTTTGTGATGCGCATGCATGCAGTTTCAGTATACACAGTCGCTTGGAAGAAATGCACAGTTGCTCGCAGAGGTGGGCAGTCTTCGTCAGGGTAAAGTTCTTGCGGCCGATGTTGTGCAGCCGCTTTTTTCTTCTAATGCTGTCTTTCTTGCCGCTCGGAATCGCGAAAAGAACAAAGGCTTTTTCACGCCGGCTTGTGCACTGAAGTGCGCAGCAACTCGGCATAGTGCTGCACAAAAAGAACGCGAATAACGCGAAGTGCAAGCGCGCAATGCCAGGGAGCTCGGTCGTAGCAGCGGCGGCTGGCCAAAAAATGGCGCCGACGAAAAATGAAAACACAAAAAGAGCGAACTTTCCGCGCGCTTTTCCCGGAGACCGCCCGCGGAGCCAATCACCGTTGAGAAAAGCGCCGATGGGAGAGGTGAGAGAGGAGGATCGGCGAGGGAGCGCGGCGCGGCGGCATAGTTCACAGAAAGACGCTACTTTCAAATTATCGAGGGGCTTTACTTTCACCCAGTCCCGTGGCGGCTTGCCGCTCTGCCATCGGCGGAGTAATACGTAGTAGTCCGTAGTAGCAAATAGTCCGCGCGTATTTTTATTTCTTCGGGCTTATTTTGCGGCTATATTATCTGCGAATGAAACTATTTATTCATGGAAACCTAAAAAACAAAATAAAGCGAAAGCAAAGCCTCCACGGGACTGGGTGAAAGGCGCTCCACACGTTGGTCGACTCCGCCCACCGTACGAGGCAGAATTAAAAAAAAAGGCGGGAGCCGGACGTTAATTCGTTTTAATTGGGGAAATCGGCCACACAGGGCAATAAGTCACTGTTTTTAAGAATGCTAGGAACGTGTGGATCGAGTTCCCGCGGCAAAAAGACATGTTCAGAATCCTCTTCAGTGCACCTTTAAGATGCTTTGTCTCCTTGCTTTTGTGTATAGGCTTCTCCGCAATGCTCAAGTGCATTTGGGCAAAGTATCGAAAAATGATGACTAGCTTGGCTGGCATTTCCTCTTGGTCTCTGAATGGACGATGCTGTCAGAATTTGACGAAATTATGGACATGTACGCCAGGGAATTGTTTCAGAAAGTTATCCAGGATTTATATTGTGAAGAAAAATAGCGTAAGATGCATAATTTTTGGGTTTGTTATACGGCAGATTACGCGAACCAAGAACAAAATAGCAAGGTTCTACTGTATTTCTCTGAAGGGCTGTGATGGCTTTAAAGGGTGTGTAGCAACATTGAATTATCAGGGGAAGTTTATTTTTCAGGAGGACACCGGGGCGCAATAAAAGACACGGACAGAGAAGTAGACAGGGAAGAGCGCTTACTATCAACAGGCTTTATTCGACGTAGACCGTTAATATACCTTGTTAAGTACGAGGTAGCAGCATCCCACCGCTGCCACCAGTTTGTTAAATATGAGGTAGCGTGGTCGTGTGCCGGAAGAGAATGAGGGACGTCTGAGACGCGGCTGCGGGAAAAGGACAATGAGAGAGGACTTTATACAGGAATTAACATATTTACAAGTGAGCTGCAGGAACGCTGCATCACGACAGCTCATCAGGAGATCATTCGATGACAAGGAGCTCCCTCGGCCGTGCCGCTGCCGAGGTTTTTAAGAGTTCCCTTCCCTAGGGTCCCTAGATGGGGGCCGGGTTTCACTGGCACCAATCACAGACACACACGCACTCACTCACTCCCGAGAGATCACACCGCCGTCACGCGCTGGGAGAGGGGGGAACGATGCCATCACCGTAGAGCAGACGCCGGAATGTCCATGAGCGGCGTTCCCGCGCATTACGAACGCGCGTTCACACTCGGTGTAGGGGAAACGCTCGCTCAACCGGGCAGACGGACGCGGCTTCCGTGGCAATCCAGGCGCTCACCCAACGCGCGTCTCGGGGTTTGTCGGCGTTTCACTGCTGCCATGTCGTTGTCTTCCCCAGGACGAAGGCGAGACGTAACAACTTTCGCTTACCCAAGCGCCACTGTGCGAATCACAAGCACGTGAGTACCAGAAAACACCAAAAGAAATCCAAAGGTAGGCGATTACAGAAATCTAAGAAAACCATTTCAGATCGGCGAAGTATCACAGATGAATCACTGATGCAGTTATCTCCTTTTTTTTCTGATATAATAGGCTTCCACCAGTTCCCGTTCAATCTGATCGCGGCTTCTCAACAATACTCTACAGTCCGATAAGCGGGGAAAACAGGCGACCTTAGTCTTCTTAGTGCATTCTTGGCAATGGTCCGGGAGATGGGAGCCTGTCTTCTTTAAAGAATTCTTGTGCTCCAGAAGGCGCTGGTTGAGGCAACGTCCAGTTTGCCCAACGTAAACCTTCCCGCAAGTGAGCGGGAACTCATACACAACTCCTTTTTTACAGGTTACGTGGGGCTTACGGTGTTTTACGCCACACTCTTGCCGTTTTTCTTTTCTTCTTATGCGTGCGCACAGACCGGACAACTTTCGCGGAGCAGAAAAAACTACTTCTACTCCGTACTTCTTGGCCACCTTCTTGACGTTGTGGGAAGTTTTGTGTACGTATGGTACCACCTCCGGCCTTGAACACTTCGTTGGGTCTTTCGCATTGCTCTGGCGGAGTGAAAGATACGGACGCAGAATCTTGTTCGTTACGGTTTCTTCTTAATGACCGGGACTTAATGATAGAATACTTAACTCTCCTTTGAGCTTTTGTTGCCGCTTGTTGATATACCACGCAGCTTCAAGGCCGAAATATTATTCCAGAAACTTACGTTCCTCAATCGGGGAGGCCGACTAAACAACCTTTCAAGCAGTTCAAAATGCACAACACAATGCTCTTAAAGGGAACAATGTTTCTCCATAATTAGACCTTATGCTGTGCGCTAGAACCTGGTTGGGAAATTTTAGTGCGAATAGGACACTTTGACGGGGTCCAACCTCAGCTAAGAAAACTTTGTGCAACTTGCTCTTGTGGGTGAAACGCACGACCGGAGCTGGTACCTGGCTGTGCTAGCAGATGGCGCCACGGGACCTGCGTCGCGAGCCCGCACATTACGTAATGACGGCAGATCATACGGCGGTATCCTCGCTCAGCATGTGCCACCAGTATAGTGAACTAGAATACTATCTTTATATATTTTTTCGGTTCGGAATATATTTTTTCGGAATATATTTTTTCGGTTCGTGGCAGCATGAACTCGGATAATTAAGTTGTGGTTGCTACGATAACAAAAGCAACTTTACACGCGGCGGGCATTTCAAAACAATCACTTTGCTCTGCAAGTCAAGATAAGTCTTTTTTTTTTTCTTATTTTATGTCTTTAGGAGTGATCTACTGTACTATGGCTTGTTCGCTATTCCTGCGAATGACTGTCTAGACGTCTTATTAATCCAAAACTAGCCCAATCACAGAAAAAGAAGAAAGTGAGGGAAGGTGAAACAGCAAGTCGTCTGACATTGAGGACCTCAAATATTCACCAATAAAATACATCGCTGGTGTAATTAGCCCAGTGTTAGAATTTATTTTCAACAGCTGTATCGAACACGCAGTGTTCCCTAATAGAATGCAGTTTGCCAAAGTCACAGTTATTCACTAGCGTGGCTTTTTGGGCTTGTTGGTACATAGTTCCAATATACTGTAGCGCAGCAAAAGACGAGGACACAAGACGAGGACACATTCACAAAGGTGGAGACAATAACAGTTTGTCAAATTATCGTCCGATATCTATTCTACCTGTTTTTTCGAAGTGTTTTGAAAAGATTTTGTTCAAACAGATATCTAGTTTTTGTGACAAATATAACATAATAACGCCCCGTCAGCATGGTTTTAGGAAGAACTGTTCGACGGAAACCGCGCTGCTAACACAAAAAGAGCTAATTTTAGAGTCCTTCGAGCAGAAACTTCTTACTCTTGGTATATTCATCGATTTTTCAAAAGCGTTTGACCGCATAAACCAAAAAATAATGTTGACTAAGTTCGAGCACTATGGTTTCCGCGGACAGTTTCTTGACATAATTCAGTCTTATTTAAAGGGTCAGTCTACTCACCGATATGAGTGTATAAATAATGGCATATTCTGATAGTTGGCACCCTATAACATCAATAACGAGGGAACTGCTCCCAGTTTAAGCAGGAATTTATATTTTATTTCGGCGTTAAAAGTCGCGTAAAAATGCATGGTGGCGACCCCAAACGTTCATTTTGTTCAAGCAGGTGGTAGTCTTTTTTTGTACAAGTATAAGAGAATATACTACGTAGCGTTAGTGTGCCCCAATGTCACAGAAACGTACGTTTTGGTCTAGTAAACTGCAGAAGGCGTACCGCTCGCTTTTTCTGTAAATCACATGAATATTTATAGTTATACGTACGCTAAACGCAGGCACATTCCTACTTTTAGTTCGGCATATGCTAGCAGAGACGCAAAAATAAACTCAGCCTACAGTGGCGCCATCTGGTTGTCAGGACAGTAACTATTGCTGTAAACAAACCGACTCTCCCCTTAAGCCTAGAAGCGGCAGAATCGTCACTCTAATTATTAAAATAAAGCAAATTTATCACTTATACATTTTCTTATAGGCGAGATGAGACGAAGCGAACGACCGGCGCCTCATTTATGGCCCGTGAACGCACTGAAAAAGGTAGCAACAACGATAATTCAGTCCGAAGCGAGAGGTCCAGCTTCGACGGGCACCGCCATGTTTGTCGCCGCGCGGCGGAAATCCAGATGGTCGCCAGATGAGACTACCATCTCATACTGATGTGTTCCCACATCAATAAATTCTATTTTAAAATGTTCTACCGCACATCTTGGCAACAAACCTGGCTAAACGGTAATTTGAGTAAAGAGCTATCAGTTTCCGCAAAGAAAATATCGCCGATAAAATTCAGTACACTGACCCTTTAAGTTCTCGGTCCCAACAAGTAAAAATAGACAATGATTTATCTGATATTAAGCGCATAGTTCCTGGAGTTCCGCAAGGTAGTATTTTAGGGCCATTACTATTTCTTATTTATGTTAACGACATCGTTTGTATTAGTAATCTTCCAACATTTGTCATTTACCCTGACGACACAACTTGATTCTTTAGAGCTGCACAGTTGCCAGATCTCGAAAAACAAGCCACAAAATGTTTACAGTCACTCCAAGAATGGTCTCAAATTAATTTATTAAACATAAACACTGCAAAAACGAAAGCTGTGCTTTTCAGGCCTCGTAGCAAGCTGACTAATGTGCCACCACTCAGTTTAAGGATCGGTAAGTCACTTATCGAAATGGTCCCAGCGGTTAAAAGTTTAAGTGTTATTTTTAATGAGAATCTGAGCTGGAATGATGATGTCGACATGGTGATGAACAAGCTGTCAAAGATTGCCGCTATTTTGTTTCGATTGAGGTATTTCATGCCGAAGAGTATTAAGGAGATGTTGTATAGCGCGCTGTTTTCTTCTGTTTTAAATTATTGCTTTTTAGTGTGGGGTACCACGTCTTATACGAATATTAACCGTTTGTGTCTCCTTCAAAAGAAAGCTGTACGAAATGTTATGAATGCTTCTCGGCTAGGACACACTGAACCGATTTTCGATGAACTTCGAATCACCCGCCTACCACAGCTGTATGAAACTTTACTTCTACGGCGTTATAAATCCAGTGTTAATAAAAATAATTGCCCTATGGTAAAGCTGTCAGGTTTACAATGCAAAGAGCCAAAGTACTCTACACGAGCGACACCGAAATGATATGTACCTTGGATAAGAACAAATTACGGCTATCAAATGCTGAGCTACACCCTCCCGCATCAATTAAACAAGGAGTCCGAATTGATGCATAGCTAATGCCAAATCTGTTATTTATTTTGTTTGTTTGTATGCTCGTTTGTTCTTCTAAAGTGCTCTGATGTTGTGTACCACTGCAATGCCTCTGTGGGGTGCGTCGGCCTCGTCAAGCCTTTCACTGGCTTTTTGTCGACGCACCCAGCACCGACATGATGTTAAATAAACATGATTCTGATTCTTATTCTGGTTTACCAGACATATGCGCGGTTGGCTATCCTGACTGAGAGAGCCAGAGAGAAGAGAGAAAATAAATATTACGCTACATTTATTCCCACCAGACTCATCAATATGACGCTGCCAGCTTCCACGCCTCCTTTAGCCATATGGAAGACGAAAATGAAGAACGAAGCATAAAGTGGGTATGTGCCGATGGGTATGTAAAGTGGGTATGTACGATGAAGAAGAAGAAGAAAGAATGATGTCTGCCTGTGACGGTCGTTGTGAACGTCGCCGATGGCCCAGCACCAAGGACTTCTGACCTTGCACTGGTACTCCCTCCTGGAACTGCGGCGGGCCGCCACTGCGTCCGAGGTCAAAGAGGCGTACAAAGCGCTCGATTTATTGCGGCCACCAGAGAAGAACGAGGCCAGCAGAAAGGCCGAGGGCATGTCCCTCTCCGTCTCAGAAGCCGTCGGGCAGCTCTAAGGCACCCACCTCCGGAGATCCTCAGTTCCGCGCTTCACGTCGACCACTCTTAGAGGCCCATTGTTATGTTATGCCCTCTCATTCCACGGAGGATGGCGAGCAGCCGTCGTCTCAGCGCACGCATTCCGGTAGCTACTCACCCGCAGCACTCCATGACGACCGCGTACGGTCTGATGCCACGCACACGTCATCGATTGTGTTGGCGAAGTCAAATTTCCGTGGCTACCTACCCTCACTACTCCATGACGACCATATACCATAGGACCTGGGCCACCAGCCATCCGGCGTGCAGTTACAGCGGCTAACAACCATAGAGCTCAAGTCAGAACTACACCACGCCGTTCTCTCGACCTATGTACCGAAACCAGCCATGTCTATGACAACCTGCCTGTCCACTGCCTCCGTGCACCCCTATTCGCATTAACACTGCCTGACCACATTATATGAAACCCAAATATCTTCAGCGTACAGCACTTTGTGCCTCTTTGTAAGCTGCGCATGTTAATCGACGTCCACTATTCCAGCTAGTTGTCGATGTGTGTGTGCCCTTGGGGAACAGAACTGAAACTGGGATGAAAGAACATTTTCCACTGCTTGCCCTCTAGACAGCACCATGGCCGACTGGGATGGTTAGCTACAGTCGATGTTCCCCCAATGACTATCCAAGAGATGTGCGCACTTTTACCTGGGAAATCCAGGCCGTACACTGCTGAAGAGTTTCTCCTCAGGACACGCCAATATTTTATATAATTTTCCTATTTGTAATCCTTATAAAATGTCTGTTCTACCTTAATGCAACGTTTATATGCTGGTTTGTCACTCAATTTAGTCAGTAAGTTTCAGTTCAACATTTTTTGTTCAGCAAAAAAACTGTCCAGGTCAAAAGGTTTGCATAAGGGGCCGTGATTAAGCGCGCTTGACATAAACAGCCTTGAACATTTCTTAGCCTGGATAATCGCAGAACATTCTAATACCTTCACTGATCTCGTCTCCAACAATGTTACATTCGATCACCTACTACATTCCCTCGCCAAGCAGTTTTGTATTAACATGCACATTTGCACATTTTTCATGCCTAACCGATAAAACTGTTATCCTTTTGACAGCAAAGCTTTTAACCCGCCGACTGAGATTGTCGTATGAGCTGAAGCACATAAAACAGGCACGGCGTTTGCTACGTCTCACAGCTTCTTCGGAGTGGAGAGGAAGCTACGAGTGAAAGGCCATTACGAACCATTTTCCAATGGCAGTCCCCCCAGTGCCTGAGAATGACATATTTATGAGAAACGCTGCCTGGAAGACATTGACATCGCAGTGGAGACAATGGGCGATGTCGGTTCAACATCGGATGAATGAGGGCTATTCCCAAACACTACACTAGAAAAGACAACACTAGAAATAAGGAATAACGGTAGCCGTGGACCACAACCCATTCTGTGATTTTGACGGAGTCTTACAAAATTCGTGTACAGTCGTGTATACGGCTTCGTATATTTTAGCATGAGGGATCCGAATGCTTTCAGCCGCCAGCGTCAAGCGCATTATAACTAAAGTATGAATATCATCGCCATCTCTCTTTCAAAGGTAGTGGCCATAATGCGAGTAGCTAGTATTTTTGAGGATGCAGCTAGTATCAGCTAGTATTTTTGAGGATGCACTTATAATTTGAGTTCTTTTTTGACAGCTAACATGAATATTTCTCGGGAAGTCAGGTGAAATCTTATATTAATTTTTGAGGGCCTGAAAAATAGAAATTTTTTCTATTGTAGTCGGTGCACGTTGGAGTGGAGCCAGGCAATGACAACGTGGATGTTGCCGAACAGCAACCGGAGTGAAGGAATAGTGAAAATAAATGAACCCTTGACCTTGCGCTTTTATTTCTTTTTGTACCACTCTCTCCCTCCTTCGGACATCGGCAGTGAGCTGCAAGAAGCGGCTAGGGCATACGCACCGGAACCCGCGCACCGCCGCTCGTGCAGCATGTGTGGCGCCCCCCCCCCCCCCCTCCCCTCGACGCTGAAAACAATGCAGATTATTCGGCTACGTTTTCATGAAAACAGGTATCAGGTGGGCTCATAAGCAAGCTTTGCTTTCTCCCTGGCCGAGAGACACCCACGTCGGGTAGGACTATGGATGTGATTGAATTGCTTCTCGCCTGTACAGAAAAGCATTAGGTCAAGAAGCATAGTCTACTATTGTGAAAACATGATTTGGAGACAGGCGAGAGCAGGACACGTTGCACCTTGTGTATGATGAGTACTTATATGTGCAGGGCTCCGCGCAAAGCGTAACTAAAGCTCTCTATTAAGATCGACAGAAGGGGTGTTGCAGATATGGCGGAAGCCTTTCCACTGTCCACAGTCGCCTTCCAGGAAGGTAATGCAGATATTCAACACGTGTTGTTGACGCGACCTATTATCAGCTGGTACGATCGCCTGTCCCCGACAAGAGCAAGAAGAAACAATATGTAATGCAAGGTGGACACGAGAGAGCGGCATGTTTTGTGAAAAAAGCAAGATCAGTCTATTTCATGCTAAGTAAAGAAAGCTACTTAAGAGTTCTCCACACAGCAAAAATAAACTTTTTTCATTTAATTCTTTGTTCTCAATTGTGACCCACACTGAAAAGATACATCAGAGTCCTCCACACTGCAAAATACGGCAATTTTTCATTAACATCTTACTTGCGAATTGTGATCAATAGTGAGTTATTTTTTAGCTTCGGGATACAAAAGCTAAACCTCATGGAAGCTATTGACATGCAGTATCAGAATTCAAAATTATTAATTTATTATCTCTCATTGTTTCGCGATATTCCATATATATTATGCCGTACCACAGTCTAAGATACGAATGGAGAATATTGTTCCTCAAGGTTTCTTCTCCTTACTGACCGACACCGAACGATAGAATACTTAAAACATTGCCGCTTTTGCTGCCGCTTGTTCATATAGCACGCAGTTTCAAGAACTAAATATTCTCCTCGAAAGTGCGTGTTTTTCAACCCCAGAAGTCCTACGAAATCAGCTTTCAAGTTAGTAAAAAACGCATAACACAATGCTCATGAAGGGAACAGTGTTTTTAGGTCTTTAGCCCTTATAGCGTTCGTAAGAACCTGGTTGTGAAATTTTTCAGTCAGTGCCAGCATAAGCTTGGAACACCACTACTGACCCCTACGTTCACAAATGCAGTTTACACTCGGCCGGAATGTCGAAACAGTTTAATTTTGCTAGAAGTGTGGATCTGCAATTCTAATTATCCGCCTTATATATCTTTAGGAGGGATTGAGTGCTTTTCGGCTTGTTCGCTATTCCCGTGAATGGCTCTTTCTAAGCGCCTTGTTATCCCAAAAAGAGCTCAATCGCAGGCAAGGAAGGAAGTCAGGGAAGGTTGCCAGACATATGCGCTGTTGGGTTTATAAAGATAAAGGGAGCCAGACAGAATAAACAGAGAATAAATATTACGTTGCATTCAATCCCGTCGAACCATCAATACGACTCTGCCAGCTTCCACGCCTACTTTACCCAGTGGAAGAAGATGAAGAACGAAGCAGATCCCGCCTAGTGGGTAAGTGCCATGTTTACTGGGAAGAAGAAGAAGAAAGAAAAATGTCTGTGACGGTCGTTGTGAACGTCGCCGATGTCCCAGCACCAAGGACTTCTGGCCTTGGACTTGTACTCCATCCTGGAACTGCGGCGGGCCGCCACTGCGTCCGAGCTCAAAGAGGCGTACAAAGAGCTCGACTTACAGCGACCACCCGATAAGAGGATAAGAGCGAGGTCAGCAGAAAGGCGGAGGGCATGCCCCGCTCGTTCCCAGAAGCCGTCGGGCAGTGCTAAGGCACCCACCTCCGGAGATCCTCAGTTCCACTCTTCACGTCGACCACGCTTCGAGGCCCATGGTTACATCGTGCCCTCTAATCCCGAGGGGAATGGCGAGCAGCCGTCCTCCTCGCACACGGATTCCGGTAGCTACTCACCCGCACTACTCCATGAGGACCGCGTACGGTCTGATGCCACACATACGTCATCGGTTGTATTGGCGAAGGCAACGTTCCGTGGCTACCTACCCTCACTACTCCATGACGGCCATATACCATAGGACGTGGGCCACCAGGCATCCGGCGTACAGTTGCAGCATGTGACAACCATACAGCTGAAGTCAGAGCTCCTACACCACGCATTTCTCTCGACCTACCTACCGAAACCAGCCATGTATATATGACCACCAGCCTGTCCGCTGCCTTCGTGTACCACTATCCGCATCGACGCCGTCTGACCATATGATATCAAACCCAAATATCTTCAGCATGCGCCACTTCGTGCCTCTTTGTACTGACACCACTCGAGCTAGTTGTCGATCTGTGTGTGCCCTTGGGGAACAGAACTGACACCGGGCTGAAAGAGCGTTTTCCCTTGGTTGCCCTCAAGACGACACCAAGGCCGACTGGGACGGTTATCTATAGTTTATTCTCCCCCAGCGACTGTTTAGAGATGTGCGTCCTTTTAGCTGGTTAATCCATTGCGTGCACTACTAAAGAGTTTGCGATCAACTTCGGCTCACTCACTTCTGGCCACGGCAATGTTTCATACAATTTTCCTAGCTCCAATCCTTATAAAATGTCTGTTCGACCCTAATTCCTCTGTTCTATGCTTTTTAGTCACTCGGTTTAGTCAGTAAGGTTTAGTTTTACAATTTGTGTTTAGCAAAAAATCTATTCCGGTCATAACGTCTACACAAGGAGTCGTGATTATGCGCGCTTTAAAGAAATAGCCTTTAACATTTCTTATCCTGCATAATCGCAGAACATCCAAATACCTTCACTGATCTCGTCTTCAGCAATGTTATATTCAGTCACCAACTAGAGTCTTTAGAGAGGCGGTTTTTTCGTGAACATGCACATATTCGATTCTTAAGGGATTAAGCTGAAGCTTTTCGCAGTGAAGAGTTCTTATTTGCCAATTGAAACTGTCCTGCTTGGTGAAAGATTTGAAACAAACACGACGTATACTACGCCTCACTACGTCTACGTCTCACAGAGGAAGCTACGAGAAAAAGGGCATGGCGAACCACTGGCGGGAGTCGGCCTGCGTGCTACCAAGGAAGCACCATCTCTGGCCGTGTCATCAAGGTGCGCTTTCCTATGAACGGTCTCATGGGGCTTGCGATACGAATATTGTCGGCACGTACTTCCGTTAGGATAAGATTAAAAATCCGTACGTTTCCGTTTTCTGTGCCAGAGGAATACCGTGAAAGTGATGTTTCGTATCCGCTGTTCTGTGTTCTGGTTCAGTTACCAGGTGTATAATAAAGGGCTGCCACTTCAGCGTCTCAAAATGGTTCTAGGGCTGCTAAAAATGTTTTTACAAGGTAAAGGCGTTCATGTCGTCTTGTCGGGGAGTGCCCTTAGTTCAGGGTCCCTAGGCAGCTGCCGCTGCTTCCATTAGCTGGACAAGATATCACAGGCCCGTTGCCGTTGGCATTTACCAATGGCGCTTACCAGGACACTGTGGGCGAGTTAATGTTTAGTCGAGGTTATTCGTTCATACGAAGGCAGCTATTAGAAATCATGAATGAAGCCCTGCTTCGGCTCCTGAGACTAGCTTTTCTGTACGTAGCCCGTTACTGTGGCGAAGCTACACACTAAGCGCGAATCTTGTTGAATAACCTTAACCTCCGTGCCGGAGTAAGTGACCAAACCGCGTTGTTTTTCGAATATTTACAGAGAGTGATTGAAATCACACGTTTATATCATCATTGTGAGATTTACCGCTTATTTTTTTCTGTGTTGAATGAAGGAAGCCTATCAGCTAGACTGTCTGTGGCCTAGCGTTGACTGGGGATTATTAACTGTTTACGAACATTATTAGAATGACAATAGGCGTAGATGCTGTAGCAGAATTGAAGAAAGGACAACTTGAAACCTTAAAAGCGAATATAGATGAGTGACATTCAGCGCTATGCATTTTTTTCGAGGACAGCTTTCCTGAAAGCAGTCACGGGTGAAGGTAAAACTAAGAACTAATAACTAATCTAACAGCGAAACAAAGCAACCACTGCACCATTTTTTTCTTCTGAATGTTTTCGTGGGGCTCTGTAGTTCCTGACACATTATGTAGAACCAGCTCAACCGCACACATTTGCACTTAGCGATATTACTTCATAGGACCCTGCTGAGCATGCTGGTATACCAAGTTATATGCAAGTTAATTATTTTCACATAGGCTTCGCAAATAAGGCGCTTATTTTCTCGATAAATATCGCCCAGTCTAAAGAGGTCACATGATGGAATAGTTGCGAAGACCAAATATCACGTTTTGTCTGTGAAAGAAAACCACCACCGTGGGTTTCTCTTTCCACGGTTTGCATCTATACGGCTTCGGACCACAGGACCTGGAACACCGCACTGGCATTCATCACATACGGCTTCAATACTGCACCCCGTGGCATTGTTGGGTGCAGCCTATTCATTCTGCTGAACGCGTCAGCCCACCGCGATACATCCTGCACACCTTGTTGACATTTTTCACCACTGAAATCCCCTGCATCGTGAAAAAGCCTGTGCCTTGAACAAGCTCGCCGGATCGCTTGCATGCCTGCCATTTCTCCCCAAGAGCGCGTCGAAGAACGCTGCGATGACTGTTATCAGTATCTCACCAGCACTCAGGACGGCGTGGCCTGTCTAATAAGGCTAACTCACGGGACAATTGGTTGATTAAGTATGAACTATAAGCGCTTCTGAAGGTACGCAACACAATACGAAAATGGAAGAAACGACGCACATCAAAAGCGCAAACTTACAAGTGTTTATTATTCATCTATTGAACATGTTTAAAAATTTAGGATGCCTCTATCACAAGCAAT
Organism: Amblyomma mixtum; assembly: GCF_055824585.1. Lineage (NCBI taxonomy): Eukaryota > Metazoa > Arthropoda > Arachnida > Ixodida > Ixodidae > Amblyomma > Amblyomma mixtum. Next base: position 16,381,980 of record NC_143021.1, on the reverse strand, counting down.
GTGTTCATGCAAGCGAGCAGTTTAGCCTTGCCCATTTCCGCTCTGTTCTAGTGCGATGACTTCAATCTCGCTTTATGTGAGTGCATTTCATTCATCGCGTGTGTAGATTCCTTCATCTGCAGTTTCAATGCAAACGCTTCCATAATTTCTCATGCTACTCTCTTTCACTCTGTACTATCTGCATTTATCAAACAATGGCCCGCAATTTCCTTTCGGCACTCTAACGGCTGCAAAAGGAAAATGCAAGCCATTGCATGATAAAACGCAGATAGCAGGGAGTGAAAGAGAATAGGGTCGCGAATGCTGCGTACAACGTGGATTTATAATCAGTCCTAATCAGATCAGCTAAGTACATCATGAAAATTTGAGGACCATAATGGCAGGCGCCTGGCGCGGGCGAAAGCCTTGAACCGCCGTGTTGGGAGCAAACCAGGAGTCTTCTACATGGACGCCTCCGGCCCGAAGCCCAGGGGATGGTACACGGCCGCGGTCGTCCACGAGAGAGAGAGAGCTCTTTAATGAAAAACAGAGATTTTAGCCGGCGTGTATATTTGTTGGCGTGCTACTCTGCGTAGCGGAGGTAATAGGGGAGTAAAGATGGAAGAAGGGTGGTAGAAGTAGAAAAGAGTGCGGTCATTAAGAGGGTTGCAACGCAATAGTTCACTGCATGATGGCTTCCTTGGATGAGACCGAAGTCAAGTTCTGTGCATGTAAAGTGGGCTGATCAAGTGGTCGGCAATTTACAGTTTGTCTGAAATACCAGTAGCGTCTAAATAGGCAAATAAGAATATCATTTCACGTCGCTGCTGTCTTTAGCAGCCTAAAGGACCTAATACAGAGTCCACTGTGAGTGGCACTTGGGTGACGGACGGCATGCATTGTTCACAGTGCGCACGTTCGTTGGCGTACGCTGAACGTTCGGAGATGATATGAAGCACAGTGTCAATTGAGCCGCAGTTGTCACAATACGGACTGTCCGCTTGCTTGAAGCGGTATCGTAGCCTGCTCGTCAGTTCGTAAACGCAACACTAAGACTAAGGCGATGATAAACTGTTTCTAGATCACGTGGAAGATGGAGAGGTAGTCTTGATTTGAGTTGTGGGTCGATTGAATTTAAAATGGCGTAATGATGACTTGGCGAGTTCTAGAGGTGGTTCTTTTCATCCTGGGTATATCGTTCGGTGAGTTGGGACGCATCTGATTTTGTGAAGAAGATGCGCTTGTAGTTACGGTGCTGTAGAGCTTTGCTGGCCGCTCCGTCTGCTTTCTCGTTGGCCAGGATGCCGCAGTGAGCTGGAATCCATTTAAAGATACCTGCACCGGCAGGTGGTGCAGGTATCCAATGTCATGAGAAATTTTCTGGGGATTTCTTCTCTTCACTGGTGGTGGTGGTGGTGTGCCACTTTTATTAGAACATCGGCGTTCAGTACGTCCTGGGCCAAGGCGACGAGGCCACGTTGCAGCCTCATGTCCACGGATGCGAGCCAGATGGGCCACGGTTGGGATGGGGGGAAAGGATAGGCGGGGGACTGGAATGCTGCGTGGCACTGTGTACGGCGGTGTTTTATGTCTGCATATGTGTGTGGACAATTAGGGCACTGAGGTGTGGAAGCGTACCGGTATAGATAAAGTTCGGCTGGTGTATGTAAGAGATTAAACTGTATTCGGCGAACAATCCGAGCTTCACGGATCGATAAGGATGGGTGTGACGGTGGTAAATCAGCTAAGGCTAATTTTTGCTGCGCGTAGTATTCGTCTACAGTGGGTTTGTAAGCCCTGACCGCCTGCTCCGTCGGTGGGCCCGTCCATGGTATCCCCAGCGCCCGGTGTATAGTTTCGCAGGCAAGCTGGTGAGCCCGCTTATTGCCGGGGATTCCCATGTGACCGGGGATCCACCGAAGGGTCACCGGTCGTGGGCTTAATGCTAAGAGGGCGGCATCTAAGGCCGATCGGGTAGGGAAAGGGAGGGCTCTTACATGGAAGGCACGCAGAGCTGCCGGCGAGTCGGTATAGACAACGTATTGGGGGGCGGGGGGTAGGGTGGCAAAGTGTGTGACGGCATCGGCGATCGCGTGTATTTCTAGGGCGAGCGTGGATGGTGGGGAGGTGTATGGACCGGTTGTGTGAGTGCTGGTTGTAGAGATGGAAGGGTGGAGGACGAAGGCTGCTGTGGAGCCCGCGGTTTCCGCGAGACAGGCGCCTGTGTAGGCCACCGCCGCAGCGTCCAAAGGTGGCTTGTGGTTGTACGCGTATGCTTGGCGGCGGCCTGCGCGTGTGTGGGCGGACATGTTGCGTGGAATGGGTGCGAGGCGGAGGTTAGGGGGGTAGATCGGAGACTGCGGTGGGTCTGGGAAAGAGTGGGTGGGTAGGGAGTCTGGGATAGGATCCACAGCCCAGCTGGTGTACTGGACAGGAGAATAACACCATCTGCCGGGCTAGTTGGTTGCGATCCATATGTATCAGCAGCGCGAACACAACACAGGAAGGAGGAGAAGATAGTACAGAGCTCTGAACTTTCAACCTTTATTTGAACAATTTATTTTATTTGAACACCCCATCTATCTCACTATCTGAAAAAGAAATGACCTTTAGTTCTGGCTTTATCTGATTTTACCTGGTTTTTAGAAACACGCTTAACATGTTGCATTTTCTTTGTAGCCGTGTTAATTGTTGGCGTTCATCCTTCGTATCACTGACATGTTCACCGACTTCTCGCCTCCTCATGCTTTTAGCAAAATTCGCGCCTTCAATCCTGTTTTTCCATTTTTTTTCATCTTTTTTGCCATTCGCGCACACTCAACCCTGTTTTTTCCCATTTCCTTTTTTCCTCATGTCATTCGTTCTTCCTTTCATGGAACTCGCAGTATAGTGCGATTCTCGTTATCTTGTGATGCCCTGGATATCGTCTGGGTCCCAGTTCGATCGCGCGCCTTGATTACTCCCCCTGGTGGGCTTTTATCTGGTGTGTGTACATAAGTAAGGGTTAAGATTTTTTTCAAATAAAAGTTGGAAGTTCAGTGCTCTGTACTATCTTCTCCTTCCTGGTTTGTGTTCGCGCTGCTGATACATAGGGATAGAAGGGGGTGTTACAGATATGGCGAAGATCTTTGTGTTGTCCACAAAAGCCTACCAGGAAGGCTATGCAACTATTAAACATGTGTGATGTTGACGTGACGTATCATAAGCTGAAACGCTGACCTGTCTGCTAGAAGAAAGAGGAGAAGTAGTAAATAACGAAAGGCGGGCAGGTGAGAGCGGCATCCGTTGTGGAAAGTGAAATATCCATCTATCCCTTTCAAAGTAAAAAAAAAATCTACTTCAGAGTCATCCACACTGCAGATCATGGCACTTTTCATTAACTTCTTTATTTTCAATTGTGGTCAATAGTGAGTACTTTTTTAGCTTCCTGCATTAAAAGCGAACACAGATGTGAGCTCTTGATATGCAATATGAGTGTTAAAGATTATTAGTTTACTGCTCTGATATTTTCCATATTCCCACGATTTTTCGTTCCCCCAGTCAAAGATACGGATGCAGAATCTTGTTCGTGACGGTTTCGTCTTCTTAATGACCGGGACTTAATGATAGAATACTTAACTCTCCTTCGAGCTTTTGTTGCCGCTTGTTGATATACCACGCAGCTTCAAGGCCGAAATATTATTCTAGAAACTTACGTTCTTCAATCGGGGAGGCCGACTAAACAACCTTTCAAGCAGTTCAAAATGCACAACACAATGCTCTTAAAGGGAACAATGTTTCTCCATAATTAGACCTTATGCTGTGCGCTAGAACCTGGTTGGGAAATTTTAGTGCGAATAGGACACTTTGACGGGGTCCAACCTCAACTAAGAAAACTTTGTGCAACTTGCTCTTGTGGGTGAAAAGCACGACCGGAGCTGGTAACTGGCCGTGCTAGTAGATGGCGCCACGGGACCTGCGTCGCGAGCCCGCACATTACGTAATGACGGCAGATCACCCGGCGTCGTATTCGCCAACTGCAGCCTGTACAGCCACAAGGCTTGAAACCAGCATGAATTGATCACGGTGACTGCAGATTGTCACAACGGCTTACCTAAAAGGGATAATTATTCCCTAAATAATGCTTAAAAGTCTATACCAACGTATTGTTCCTAACCATGTAATATTTAGTTTAAATTCAAAACTGATATTCCAGCGCTGTGAATAATCTGTGTAAAAGTATGCAGAAAATGTTTTTAAAATCTTAAACGGCGTTATATGCCACTAAGCATCACGATTTGCGACCTAAAAGAAAATAAAATTTTAAAAATTAAATAAAAAAAAACAATAAAATTACAGTACAGAGAGCGGAGTCGAACGGCCGACCTTCCATACGCAACACGTGCCTCTAATCCACTGCGCCGTAGCGGCTTTTTTTTTCTTTATTGCCTGGCTTTGGCTAATGACATTGCACAACAAAAATACACATAACACTATATACATACGACACTGTCGTGGTCAGCCAGCACGAGACTGGCTTCGTCAGCTTAAAATTCCCGCAACATACACAACGGCTCTAGTCTTGAGAGCCACTCGGGAGGCTCCGCAGCTGCTTTTTGGATTGCAAGAAACCAGTCCATGCTTTCCTGAAAATAAATTCGAGCCAGTCGTGCGTCTCTGTCACAATGGTAGCCAGCCATTCTGGAGCGCCATATACAGTGGAGGCCCAAGAGCATTATGAGATCAAAAGGTGCCCCATCCTCATTATCAGTGCTTAAATAGCGAATTCCGTGCGCGTCAAGTGGTAGCTCTTTCTTTATGGTCCTTTGTAACACGTCCCAAAAATAAACCCCTTCCCAGCAATGCAAAAAAAACATGGTCTATTGTTTCAGGCTGTTTACAAATTAAGCAGTTCGATCCCCACGGTAAAAAGAAATCCTTTCCCTCTAGAAACTTTTTAACTGGTAACGTCCCGGTGTGCAACTTAAAAAAGAAAGTCTTTACTCCTGGTGGCACCTGCATTTTCTTCACCCTTTCTAAAACATCCCCTCCCGGGCCTCCACTGTACAAGGCCCTGTACATGGGCTCTGGGAAAACAATATCACAAAGATCATTGTACAACTTTTTCCTTTTACTTTTCCACAAATAATCGGTGGAAAAACGTTCGGAAAGAAACCGAACGCTTGCTACAATCTTTTTGTAGTAACCAAAAGTTCCACCAGAGAGCTATTCTGTGGATACCACAAACTCCGGCAGCAATCGCCGCAGCTTCACTTGGCACACGGTGCGCAAGAACGGGTCTGTAACGTCGCGAAAAAACAAAAAACGGTTCACCAGCTGCCTTAAAAAGAGGTGCCCTAGCCCTAGCCCCCCGTCTTTTACCCGCCGGAACAGGTTCGTTCTGCTACAACGTTCCCATTCGGACACCCATATGAAAACTGCAAAAATCCTGTGGAGCTTCTGAACGTTCACACGCGAGCAATGCAAAACCTGCATCACATACCAGAGTTTGCTAATAAAAAAAAGATTGCAGACTGTAGCTCTGGCGAAGATTGAAAGGCTGGTGCCTTTCCATTTCCCAGCTCGGTCACGTGCGTCTTTAGTTTGCTCTTTCCAATACTCCTCGCTATCGCGATAAGCATCGAGCGGAACGCCCAAATACTTGCCCGGGGTCGTCGCCCACGGTACGTTGGCGAAATGGTCCGGGTGGGATGGCCACCATCCATGCCAGAGCCCAAGGCACTTGGACCAGTTAACCCCGCTACCTGTGACTTCGCTGAACGCGCGTACACACCCGACAGCTTCACTTATGCTCCCCTGATCAACCGTAAATACTGCAACGTCATCTGCATAGGCCAGCAGCTTAACTTCAGCTGCTTGTAACCTAAAGCCATTAATACTATTGTTTTCTATGATTTTCATGCACAGCGTTTCGATGTAAATACAAAACAAGAGAGGGCTGAGGGGGCAGCCCTGACGCACCGAACGCTGCACGCTAATGGGGGCCCCCAGACTCTTGTTAACTATCAGTCTCGTCGTGCAGTTTCGATACGCCAGGGCTACACCCTTACGGATAACTGAACCGACGTTCACATGGTCTAAAACGGTCAACAAAATTTCATGGGAAACACAATCAAATGTCTTTTCGAGATCAATCTGAAGCATCGCTACTCGCCCATTGATGTCGTCACAGCTTTCAAGCACACGAGACTGCGTCGTAGCGGCGATGTCAAGCCGTCGTTCTGAATGAATATTTATAACCAGCCTTAATGGTGGCTGCTACCTGCCGGTGGGCGGCGCTGTCATCGCTGGCTGTACCGGCTGCATTTGGCGAACACGCCACCCAGCGGTATCCTCGTTCAGCATGTGCCACCAGTATAGTGAACTAGAATACTATCTTTATATATTTTTTCGCTTCGGAATATATTTTTTTGGTTCGAGGCAGCATCAACTCGGATAATTAGGTTGTGGTTGCTACGATAGCAAAAGCAACTTTACACGCGGCGGGCATTTCAAAACAATCACTTTGCTCTGCAAGTCAAGATATGTATATTTTTGCTTATTTTATGTCTTTAGGAGTGATCTACTGTAGTATAGCTTGTTCGCTATTCCTGCGAATGACTCTGTCTAGACGCCTTATTAATCCAAAACTAGCCCAATCACAGAAAAAGAATAAAGTGAGGGAAGGTGAAACAGCAAGTCGTCTGACATTGATGACCTCAAAATTTCACCAGTAAAATACGTCGCTGATGTAATTAGCCCACTGTTAGAATTTATTTTCAACAGCTGTATCGAACACGCAGTGTTCCCTAATAGAATGCAGTTTGCCAAAATCACAGTTATTCACAAAGGTGGAGACAATAACAGTTTGTCAAATTATCGTCCGATATCTATTCTATCTGTTTTTTCGGAATGTTTTGAAAAGATTTTGTTCAAACAGATATCTAGTTTTTGTGACAAATATAACATAATAACGCCCAGTCAGCATGGTTTTAGGAAGAACTGTTCGACAGAAGCCGCGCTGCTAACACAAAAAGAGCTAATTTTAGAGTCCTTCGAGCAGAAACTTCTTACTCTTGGTATATTCATCGATTTTTCAAAAGCGTTTGACCGCATAAACCACAAAATAATGTTCACTAAGCTCGAGCACTATGGTTTCCGCGGACATTTTCTTGACATAATTCAGTCTTATTTAAGTTCTCGATCCCAAGAAGTAAAAATAGACAATGATTTATCTGATATTAAGCGCATAGTTTCAGGAGTTCCGCAAGGTAGTATTTTGGGGCCATTACTATTTCTTATTTATGTTAACGACATCGTTTGTATTAGTAATCTTCCAACATTTGTCATTTACGCTGAAGACACAACTTTATTCTTTAGAGCTGCACAGTTGCCAGATCTCGAAAAACAAGTCACAAAATGTTTACAGTCACTACAAGAATGGTCTCAAAATAATTTATTTAACATAAACACTGCAAAAACGAAAGCTGTGCTTTTCAGGCCTCGTAACAAGCTGACTAATGTGCCACCGCTCAGTTTAAGGATCGGTAAGTCGCTTATCGAAATGGTCCCTGCGGTTAAAAATTTAGGTGTTATTTTTAATGAGAATCTGAGCTGGAACGATCATGTCGACATGGTGATGAACAAGCTGTCAAAGGTTGTCGGTATTTTGTGTCGATTGAGGTATTTCATGCCGAAGAGTATTGAGGAGATGTTGTATAGCGCGCTGTTTTCTTCTGTTTTAAATTATTGCTTTTTAGTGTGGGGTACCACGTCTTATACAAATATTAACCGTTTGTATCTCCTTCAAAAGAAAGCTGTACGAATTGTTATGAATGCTCCTCGGCTAAGACACACTGAACCGATTTTCGGTGAACTTCGAATCACCCGCCTACCACAGCTGTATGAAACTTTACTTCTACGGCGTTATAAATCCAGTGTTAATAAAAATAATTGCCCTATGTAAAGCTGTCAGGTTTACAATGCAAAGAGCCAAAGTACTCTACACGAGCGACACCGAAATGGTATGTACCTAGGATAAGAACAAATTACGGCTATCAAATGCTGAGCTACACGCTCCCGCATCAATTAAACGAGGAGTCCGAATTGATGCATAGCTAATGCCAAATCTGTTATCTATTTTGTTTGTTTGTATGCTCGTTTGTTCTTCGAAAGTGCTCTGAAGTTTCTGTACCACTGCAATGCCTCTGTGGGGTGCGTCGGCCTCGTCAAGCCTTTCACTGGCTTTTTGTCTACGCACCCAACATCGACATGATCTTCAATAAACATGATTCTGATTCTGATTCTGGTTTACCAGGCATATGCGCGGTTGGCTATCCTGACTGAGAGCCAGACAGAAGAGAGGAAATAAATATTACACTACATTTAATCCCGCCAGATTCATCAATATGACGCTGCCAGCTTCCACGCCTCCTTTAGACATATGGAAGATGAAGGTGAAGAACGAAGCATAAAGTGGGTATGCGCCATTATAAAGAGGATGAAGAAGAAGAACAAAGAAGGATGTCTGCCTGTGACGGTCGTTGTGAACGTCCCCGATGGCCCAGCACCAAGGACTTCTGGCCTTGCACTGGTACTCCCTCCTGGAACTGCAGCGGGCCGCCACTCCGTCCGAGGTCTAAGAAGCGTACGACACGCTCGACTTACAGCGGCCACCAGAACAGAACGAGGTCAGCAGAAAGGCGGAGGGCATGGCCCGCTCCGTCTCAGAAGCCGTCGGGCAGCTCTAAGGCACCCACCTCCGGAGATCCTGAGCTCCGCGCTTCACGTCGTCCACTCTTAGAGGCCCATTGTTATGTCAGGCCCTCTCATTTCACGGAGAATGGCGAGCAGCCGTCGTCTCAGCGCACGCATTCCGGTAGCTACTCACCCGCAGCACTCCATGACGAACACCTACGGTCTGATGTCACGCACATGTCATCGGTTGTGTTGGCGAAGTCAAAATTCCGTGGCTACCTACCCTGACTACTCCATGACGGCCATATACCATAGGACCTGGGCCACCAGCCATCCGGCGTGCAGTTACAGCAGCTAACAACCATAGAGCTCAAGTCAGAACTACACCACGACGTTCTCTCGACCTATGTACCGAAACCAGCCATGCCTATGACAACCTGCCTGTCCACTGCCTCCGTGCACCACTATTCGCATTAACACTGTCTGACCATATGATATGAAACCCAAATATCTTCAGCGTACGCCACTTCGTGCCTCTTTGTAGGCTGCGCATGTTAATCCACACCATTCCAGCTAGTCCTCGATGTGTGTCTGCCCTTGGGGAACAGAACTCAAACTGGGGTGAAAGAATGTTTTCCACTGATTGCCCTCAACACAACACCATGGCCGACTGGGATGGTTATCTACAGTCGATGTTCCCCCAATGACTGTCCTAGAGATGTGCGCCCTTTTACATGGGAAATCCAGGCCGTACACTGCTGAAGAGTTTCTCCTCAGGCCACGCCAATATTTTATATAATTTTCCTATTTGTAATCCTTATAAAATGTCTGTTCTACCTTAATGCCACGTTCATATGCTGGTTTGTCGCTCAATTTAGCCAGTAAGTTTCAGTTCAACAATTTTTGTTCAGCAAAAAATCTGTCCAGGTCAAAAGGTTTGCACAAGGGGCCGTGATTAAGCGCGCTTAACATAAACAGCCTTGACCATTTCTTAGCCTGGATAATCGCAGAACATCCTAATACCTTCACTGATCTCGTCTCCAACAATGTTACATTCGATCACCTACTACATTCCCTGGCCAGCAGTTTTGCATTAACATGCACATTTGCACATTTTTCATGCCTAACCGATAAAACTGTTATCCTTTTGACAGCAAAGTTTTTAATCCGCCGACTGAGATTGTCGTATGAGCTGAAGCATATAAAACGGGCACGGCGTATGCTACGTCTCACAGCTTCTTCGGGGTGGAGAGGAAGCTACGAGTGAAAGGCCATTACGAACCATTTTCCAATGCAGTCCCCCCAGTGCCTGAGAATGACATATTTATGACAAACGCTGCCTGGAAGACATTGACATCGCAGTGAAGACAATGGGCGATGTCGGTCCAACATCGGATGAAAGAGGGCTATTGCCAACCACTACACTAGAAAAGACAAGACTAGAATTAAGGAATAACGTTAGCCGTGGACCACAGCCCATTCTGTGATTTTAACGGAGTCTTCCAAAATTCGTGTACAGTCGTGTATACGGCTTCGTATATTTTAGCATGAAGGATCCGAATGTTTTCAGCCGCCAGCGTCAAGCGCATTATAACTAAAGTATGAATATCATCGCCATCTCTCTTTCAAAGGGAGTGGCCATAATGCGAGTAGCTAGTAGTTTTGAGGATACAGCTAGTATCAGCTAGTATTTTTGAGGATTCACTTATACTGGTGAGAGTTTTTACAGCTAACATGAATATTTCTCGGAAAGTCAGGCGAAATCTTATATTAATTTTTTATGACCTGAAAAATAGAAATTTTTGCTATTGCAGTGGTGCACGTTGTGTGGAGCCAGGCAATGACAATGTGGATGTTGCCGAACAGCAACCGGAGTTAAGGAATAGTGAAAATAAATGAATCCTTGACCTTACGCTTTTATTTCTTTTTGTACCTCTCTCCCTCCTTCGGGCATCCGCAGTGAGCTGCAATAAGTGACTGGGGCATTCGCACTGCAACCCGCGCACCGCAGCTCGTGCAGCATGTGTGGCGCCCCCCCCCCCCCCCCCCTCGACGCCGAAAACAATGCAGATTGTTTGGCTACGTTTTCCTGAGAACACGTATGAGGTGCGCTCATAAGCAAGCTTTGCTTTCTCCCTGGCCGAGAGACACCCACGTCGGGTAGGACTATGGATGTGATTGAATTGCTTCTCGCCTGTACAGAAAAGCATTAGGTCAAGAAGCATAGTCTACTATTGTGAAAACATGATTTGGAGACAGGCGAGAGCAGGACACGTTGCGCCTTCTGTATGCTGAGCACTTATATGTGCAGGGCTCCGCGCAAAGCGTAACTAAAGCTCTCTATTAAGATCGACAGAAGGGGTGTTACGGATATGACGGAAGCCTTTACACTGTCCACAGTCGCCTTCCAGGAAGGTGATGCAGATATTCAACACGTGTTGTTAACGCGACGTATTACCAGCTGGTACGATCGCCTGTCCCCGACACGAGCAAGAAGAAATAATATGTAATGGAAGGCGGACACGAGAGAGCGGAATCTTTTGTGACAAAAGCAAGATCGGTCTATTTCATGCAAAGTAAAGAAAGCTACTTCACAGTTCTCCACACATCAAAAATAAGCTTTCTCATTTAATTCTGTGTTCTGAATTGTGACCCACACTGAAAAGATACATCAGAGTCCTCCACACTGCAAAATATTGTACTTTTTCTTTAACTTCTTACTTCTGAATTGCGATCAATAGTGAGTTATTTTTTAGTTTCGGGACACAAAAGCTAAACCTCATGGAAGCTATTGACATGCAGTATTAGCATTCAAAATTATTAATTTATTCTCTCTCATTGTTTTGCGATATTCCAAATATATTTTGCTGTACCATAGTCTAAGATACGAATGGAGAATATTGTTCCTGAAGGTTTCTTCTCCTTACTGACCCACACCGAACGATAGAATACTTCAAACAATGCCGCTTTTACTGCCGCTTGTTCATATACCACGCAGTTTTAAGAACTAAATGTTCTCCTCGAAAGTGCGTGTTTTTCAACCCGAGAAGTTCTACTAAAACAGCTTTCAAGCTAGTAAAAAACGCATAACACAATGCTCATAAAGGGAACAATGTTTTTAGGTCTTTAGACCTTATACCATGCGCAAGAACCTGGTTGTGAAATTTTTCAGTCAGTACCAGCATAAGCTTGGAACATCACCAGTGACCCCTACGTTAAAAAAACGTAGTTTACACTCGGCCGGAATGTTGAAACAGTTTATTTTTGCTAGAAGTGCGGATCTCCAATTCTAATTATCCTCCTTATATATCTTTAGGAGTGATTGACTGCTCTTCGGCTTCTTCGCTATTGCCGTGAATGGCTCTTTCTAAGCGCCTTGTTATCCCAAAAATAGCTCAATCGCAGATAAGGAAGAAAGTGAGGGAAGGTTTACCAGACATATGCCCGGTTGGGTTTATAAAGATAAAGGGAGCCAGACAGAATAAAGAGAGAATAAATATTACGTTGCATTTAATCCCGTCTAATCATCAATACGACTCTGCCAGCTTCCACGCCTCCTTTACCCACTGGAAGAAAATGGAGCAGATCCTCCCGCGTGGGTGTGTCATGTTTACTGGGAAGAAGAAGAAGAAAGAAAAATGTCTGCCTGTGGAGGTTAGGTCTCCCTTTGTCTCTACCCGTTCTGCTCTCGTTTGGTGCGAGCGCCACGGGTTTCTCGTTAAAGCTCCATTTGCGGCTACCTTCATGATTACATCATTGCAACTGGTCGTTTTCCCTGCTAAATCCATATAAAATTCCACCGAATGTCCAAAAAGCGTATTTTAATTGATTCCTGGAACATCTAATTCGTTTATTAATTAAATTTTTAACAATTCATACATATTTTCTAATTTCAAACATTCACTATTTTACTTCGTTTTTTTCCCGCTTTTTTTTTCTCCCCCCCTTGGCATTCACCACCGTATCTTGGCCAATTCCCCCGCGTGGGTATGTGCCATTTTTATATGGTGAAGAAGAAGAAGAAGTCTGCCTGTGACGGTCGTTGTGAACGTCGCCGATGTCCCAGCACCAAGGACTTCTGGCCTTGGACTCGTACTCTACCCTGGAACTGCGGTGGGCCGCCACTGCGTCCGAGGTCAAAAAGGGGTACAAAGCGCTCAACTTACAGCGGCCACCAGAACAGAACGAGGTCAGCAGAAAGGCGGAGGGCATGCCCCGCTCGTTCCCAGAAGCCGTCGGGCAGCGCTAAGGCACCCACCTCCGGAGATCCTCAGTTCCGCGCTTCCCGTCGACCACGCTTCGAAGCGTACTGTTACATCGTGCCCTCTCATCCCGAGGGGAATGGCGAGCAGCCGTCGCCTTCGCACACGCATTCAGGTAGCTACTCACCCGCAGCACTCCATGACGACCACGCACGGTCTGATGCCACACGCACGTCATCGGTTGTGTTGGCGAAGGCAAAGTTCCGTGGTTACCTACCCTCACTACTCCATGAATACCATATACCATAGGACGTGGGCCACCAGGCATCCGGGCATCCGGCGTAGTTATAGTATGTAACAACCATACAGCTCAAGTCAGAACTCCTGCATCACGCCGTTCTCTTCACCTATGTACCGAAACCAGCCATGTCTATGACAACCTGCCTGTCCACTGCCTCCGTGCACCACTTTCCGCATCAATACCGTCTGACCACATGATATAAAACCCGAATATCTTCAGCATACGCCACTTCGTGTCTCTTGTACTGACACCACTCCAGCTGTGTGTGCCCTTGGGGAACAGAACTGTCACCGGGCTGAAAGAGCGTTTTCCCTTGCTTGCCCTCAAGATCACATCGAGGCCGACTGGGACGGTTATCTATAGTTGATGCTCCCACAGCGAATGTTTAGAGAATCCAGGACGTACACCACTGAAGAGTTTGCGACCAACTTCCTCTCACTTTCATGTGGCCATAGCATTACTTTATACAAATTTGGTACCTCTAATCCATATAAAATGTGTGCTCTACCTTATTTCCATTGTTCTATGCTGTTTAGTCACTCAGTTTAGTTAGTAAGGTTTAGTTTTACAATTTTTGTTTAGCAAATAATCTATTCCGGTCAAAAAGTTTGCACAAGGAGTCGTGATTATGCGCGCTTTAAAGAAATACCCTTTAACATTTATTATCCTGCATAATCGTAGAACATCCGAATACCTTCACTGATCTTGTCTTCAAGAATGTTAGATTCAGCCCCCAAATAGAGTCTTTAGAGAGGCAGTTTTCGCATGAACATGCACATATTCCATTGTTAACGGATTAAGCTGAGAAGCTTGTGGAAGTAAAGCGTTCTTTTTCTGCCAACTGAAACTCTCCTGCTTGATGAACAATTTGAAAAAAAAAACACGGCGTATACTACGCCTCACTACGGCTACGTCTCACAGAGGAAGCTACGAGCGAAAGGCCACGGCGGACCACTGGCGGGCGATGGCCTGCGTGCTTCCAAGGAAGCACCATCTGTGGCCGTGCCATCCAGTTGCGGTTTCCTGTGAACGTTCCTTCCCATGGTGAATATGGCACCACAGTGATCGCTGAACGTAACCGGTTAGACGGTGTAGTTATCGCCAATTGCCGCCAGCTCAAGGGAAACGTAAGCTCTATCCAGCCTAGCATGACTACGCCCTTGAAAATGTGTATGATGATGCCTCATTCCTCCCTTTGCAAACTGGGCTACGTCTTGAATTGAATACTTTTCAATGTATTATTTCAAGAAAACAGCACTTTCGCTTTCGGTAACCGCTGAGCCTGATCGGTCATCTGCACTGAGAACACAATTGAAATCCCCCAAAAGAATGACAAGTCCGTTGTATTCGATGTACGCACAAAGTTCCTTTAAAAACAGAAGACGTTCACGCGGTTTTGTAGGCGCATACACACAGATAACTCTAATATTCCTCCCCGTACAACAACAGATCACAGAGTACAAACCTTCCCCTCGTGCAACATACCACTGCTTGTTCCTCGATACCAGCAGAGTTCTTAACAGAACACAGCCCGCTGATGTCCCCACTGCATGACTAGCACGCACGTTATATCGCGGCTTGAACTGCGCAACCAGAGCGTCTGTCGCGCTCTCACTCTCTACCTTTGTTTCTTGTACTGCAAGAATGTCAAGGTCTTTCTCATAGAGCAAACACCTCAGGTGGCATTGTTTATTCCTAGCTGCTAGTCCACGCACGTTTAACGTGCCGCATTTTAAATTTGACGGAAGACAAGCCATGTTGAGAATCTTGAGCACGAAAAGGTACAGGTCCCTTACCAGGCGTACGCCTTACCCCCTGAGAAGGGGCGATTAATCAGCGCTCCTTGCGCTGCGCACGGGAGACGCGGACGAAGACCAAGATTCAGGCACATACCATAGAGAAACATACTTACGTAAGTATGTTTCTCTATGCACATACTTCCCCTTGACCCCGGTGGCTCTGAGCCACTGGCGCTCAAGGCATTGCAACCTGACCTCGCTGGAAGGTCGTGAAGGGGATGATAACACCGTCTTGGCACGCTTAGCCGCACCGAAGGTGTCATCTTGTGATGCCCTTTCATCCTGGACTGGCTCCGCTTCGGCGTTCATGGCAAACGCCTGGTCACTCATCGGCGGCGTCCCAGTCGCGTTGCTCACAGGTCGTTGCCCGTTCGGCGTCTCGCTCGAAGTTTTCATGTTTCCGTCACAGACGCTTCCCTGTTCCCCAGACGCACTCTTCTTCCGACTGTCATCAGGGGCTGTCGTTTCAGCCTCCTCGATGTCCATGATGTCGTCTTTATCGTCACAGTCCTCTGAGGCCGTCCCTATCACATTGGCGTACGTATACGTATGCAGTCCTCACGGACCTGACCAAAGGCTCGGCACTTAGTGCAGCGAGGCGTCTGGCAGTCGCGGCGGATAAGCCCGCGTCTGCGACACCGGAGACAAACAGGCGCCCTACCCGGCACAACCACAAGGACCCCCTAGAATTTGAAAAGATGCGGTAGCTCCTCCACCGTGACTCTTTGTTTAAGCACCATTCGAGCGACACGTGTTGTCGACACCGCTGATTCAACAGTACATTCCTCATGCCGAATTTCCATCACTTCCCCACACTCGCTCAGGGCCTTCCGAAGGGTCTCACTGGGTATGTGAAATGGCACCCATTGAATATTCACCTGGATCTCCTTTCACAATCAGGCTCCCGGCCGCAGTACAGTGTCCTTCGTGATGAGGATTGCTGGTCACTGTCGAAAGTCAATAAAGATGGAAAGACGTTTCGGGAGCGCTACGGCTTTCTTGTTCACTATGAAGCAATCGGCGCACGGATCCGTCCTTTTGTAGCACTCAGTAGCGTTTTTAATGATTTAGCATGCTAAATCATTAAAAACGCTCATCTGGTAAGCGCCAATGCCGCTGACATCCTTAAGGACGCCGGCATCTTCTAATGGTTGACGAAAGTCCTCTATTCGATACGGATGCTTCGAGGTATCACCGTGCAAGAAACACAAACGCATACCTTCGTCAGCCGGCAGTGACGGTAGCAGAAAGCGATAACTAGAGGTCGTCCAGACACCCATTCATCCCGACCAACGAGGGCCAT
The DNA here is from genome assembly GCF_055824585.1 of Amblyomma mixtum. Taxonomy (NCBI): domain Eukaryota; kingdom Metazoa; phylum Arthropoda; class Arachnida; order Ixodida; family Ixodidae; genus Amblyomma; species Amblyomma mixtum. The sequence continues at coordinate 16,365,720 of NC_143021.1, read as the reverse complement.
TGCGACACTTCGCCCGGAGAGAGCCATTTCTACGTCCGTCTAGCAGGGCAGCCAGAATCGATAGTTCGGAATGAACAAAGGCGCGTCTAGTGAATACGGTGTCCTCGTTCACTCCCATCTTCCTCCCTTCCCGTTACGGCAAGGTACAGGTGTCCACCGAGATATGCGAGACAGATACATTTCATTTCCTCAAGAAACAATTTGCCGACCAGCAAGGCGTACAGCCGAACGGGTAAATTGGCAAACTGGTTTTTGAGGGAAGGAAATGGCGCAGTATCTGTTTCTCATATCTCGGCGGATACCTCAACCGCTCCGTAAGGGAAAGGAGGAAGGTAGGAGTGAAAGAACAAAGAGAGAAAGACGTGCCGTAGTGGAGGTCTCCGGAATAATTTCGACCACCTGGAGATCTTTAGCGGGCACTGACATCGCACAGCACACGGGCGCCTCTTGCGTTTTGCCTCCATCGAAACGCGGCCGCCGCGGTCGGGTTCGAACCCGGGAACTCCGGCTTGGTGTACGAGTGCCTTACCACTGAGCCACCGCGGCGGGTCACAGCCGAACGGGCGATGGCGTTCTGTGGACTCCCTGGCAGCGTGGCGGAATGGTCACGTGACCAAATATGGCGGCGTCCATGCTCCCGCGCTGTTAAGCGTCTATAAATGCGCGCTTGTCTTATAGACGCGCACTGCATAGCAAAGCGTGAATGCTTTGCTATGCAGTCCTCTAAGGAGAAGTGGCGACGACAGGAAGAAGCGAGGAAGCGACAACGTGCACAAGAGACGCCACAACAGCGTGAAGAACGTCTTGCAAGGCGTCGTGCTAAGGATGCAGCTCGGCGGCAACGTTCTACCTCGCAGAGTGGTTCGTCAAAACCACAAAAAATAAACAAAAAAATTCTCTGTGCTCCTTGGTTTCTGTGGCTGTTGGCTTCTCTGATATTTATAACGAGCCCCTTAATCCCCTGCCCTTGTTTGCTTAATTGTTTAGCGAGGGCCTCGGTTCTGGCAGCCTTGACGCCATAGGAAGCATAAGAGAGTTCTCACACAGCTTCCACCCTCGCCGTTCGATGGCGTTCTACGTCTCACCAGCGGTAACTCAGGACGTTCCACGTCCGCCGCTTACGAACGTGGGTGGCGCTGATGAACACTCTCAAGGTTAGGTTATTTGTAAACATAAATACCCCTGAAAGCAGAACGTTTGACAGCCGTCGCCGTAGCTCAGAGGTAGAGCACCGGACGCGTAATTCGGAGGTCGTGGGTTCGGATCCCACCGGCGGCATGTGGTTGTTTTTTCTTCTGCTTTTCTAATCAATTAGCTTTAAGCGTAAACATATTCAGTAATATTCTTACTTGATCAACACCACAAAAAAATAAATAAAAAAAATCCCCGGTGCTCCTTGGTTTCTGTGGCTGTTGGCTTCTCTCATCCTTTAGTACTCGTTATACCTTTTTCTGTTTCTGTTTCGTCTGTACCTGTTTCTTCTTTTAATTGTAATTGTCGCCTATGTGATGCACCTTAAACCATCGTACACTGCTTTATCGGCTGCAAAGACGCGATATTATTTTGGGGCATTCCACAAAGGACACCGAAGAAAGACTGTTTTGAATTCTCACAGAGTGCATTGCCTAATGGCTTCCTAACGTGACCACAAACCCTTCTGACATAATTTTCTTGCTCGGACTGCACATCCTGTGGAAAAAGTGCACGTTGGACCGGCATGCTTTATCTGCGTCTCCTCCAGCACACATTTCGGCCAGATGGTGCTCCAGTTGAAAGACACTTACGAAGACAGTGACTATCATCCGGACTGGTTCCCATTATTGATGTGTTGTCTTTCCCCGCCACCGTTTTAGTTAAGTGGTGTTCAGAAGTGCATTTTAGTTGTTTGGTGTTGTGCTCCATTCAACTTCTTCGGCTAACCAGCGCTAAGCCACCGCCAATTTTTAAGCATGAAATGCTTTTAGCTCCCGTTGTCGGCAGTGTGGTGACGTCACGCCGAGACCGAGATCCACTCATCCGGGCACTGAATAAAAGGGAAGTTTATTCAACAGTGCAAACAAACAAAACATTGGAAACACACTCATGACCGAGGGCAAAACAAATGTATACAAAGTGGGTGGCCACCCAGAAACACCATGACCTTATTTTAACACACCGTACATATCACAAATTACAGCCTATAGTGCGTAGAACGAACACTGGACAAAGAAGAATCAGCCTCCCGTAGCAACGACGCACGGGGGGGGGGGGGGGGGCAAGGATCTTTCTCAGGGTGATTGGCCCTTTCAAAATTATACACCACCATCCTCGAACAAACCAGCATAGTCGGTAAAGAGAGGGGGGGGGGGGGGGGGGGGGGGTCGGCCCCGCTAATACCGCAGCGCCGGCATAACCAGCCGACCTTCGTGCACGACAAAGAAGCGTGTGTGCCACCGTCGCAGAAACCGCGCCTCCCCATCCGCTGCAAGCCTTTCAGACAGGTATTGCCAGATGAGGAGACGCAGGCTCTGCAACGCGGGGTACATAGCCGTCGCCGGTTGACGCCGGGCTTCGGCCAGACAGCGGCGACGCCACAAAACAAACATAGCGGACATAAACACTAGTTTGCCAAAATAATCCCGTGGTTGCCGGATGCCTGGCCCGGCACGAACTGAAAACATCCGATACACCTGCCACCACATTATACGGGCAACACGGCACTCAAAGAAAGTGTGTCGCGCTGTCTCTCGCGCTCCACATTGCGCGCACTGGGCGTTGGGCACAAGGCCCCATGATAAGAGGCGTTCGCGCGTGGGGAGGACTCTCCATCTCCTCCTCCACTCGCGAACCTGCGGAGGGAGACGACTTGTGCACCACGTGCGCCACTTGCGTACCGCGGTGCGCCGCTGGTCGTCGGCGCCAAGGCGCACGCACGCGATCATCTCGCTCAGCCGAGACGCGGGCGTCTCAGTCAGGTCGACTCCTGGCAAGTCAGTACAAACAGACTGCTTAAAACCAGCAGCCGTTCTATAGAAGCGCAGAGGCCTCTCGGCCTGTGGACCTATATGGCGCTCAGTGGTGAAGTAGCGCCGCACTGTGCTCATCCAATAAAACATGAGTTAACGCCCAAGGTATGCGTCGCTCTCCACCAGCGTGGTTACGAGCTTGGCGCTGAGCGCACGCGCCATGGTGGCTTCACAGGGCAGCCCGAGTCCTCCTCTAGAAGGCGGCAGCTGGCAAAGGCGTCGAGCGACCTGCGCCGGGCCACCGTCCCAGACAGAGGCGCCCACAAGGGACGCGAGCCGACCCGCCGTACGACGCGGCATCACTGCTATGCGGGCCACATAGTGGGCAAAGGCGCACGCGCGGCCCTTGATCACGCTCACCCTGGCCTCCATGGAGAGGCCGAACTGCGCTGCCATCCTTAGCGCGCTCGTCGTGCGCGCAACAACTTCATTCCATGTCCGGGACGACACACCGCTGTGCTCAAAAAGGACTCCTAGCACTCGGACCCCGTCCACGAAAGGAATGGGAACCGGGAGGGGATCGCTGAAGGTCCCAAAACGAAGCGCCCTGCTCTTGCTGGCGTTGAGCTCGGCACCAGACAGCGCCGCGTAAGTAGTAAATACGGCCAGGAAGGCCTCAAAACTCCGGGCGTCTCGGACGAAGATTGAAATATCGTCGGCATAGGCCGAGACGACGATTGTTTCCTGTCCTGTCAATGGAAAGCCGCGGATGCGTTCGTTGGAGGCGACGCTGCGCAGCAGAGGGTCCAAAGACAGGACGAACAGAGCTGGAGAAAGAGGGCATTCCTGGCGCACGCCACGTGTTACGGGGAAAGGAGCGGTGACTGACCCGTTCACCAAGAGTTCGGCCGTGAGGCCCGAGTACAACGATTTGATGCGCTCAATGAAGCTGGCAAACAGCCCAAAGCACCGCAAAACGGAGTATAAGTAGCGATGCTCTACTCTATCAAAGGCCTTAGCTTGGTCTAAGGAAACAAAAACCCCGCTAGTCCCTTTCGCGTGTGCGTATGCGAACCCATCGCGCGTGAGCGTGAGCGACGCAAAGAACGAACGGCCAGGAACAGCGCAAGCCTGGAAGGGGCTAACGAGGTTTGGCAAAAGAAGACGCAAGCGAGCGACGAGAATCGAGGCGACCAGTTTGTAGTCAGTATTGAGCAGGGTTATCGGCCGCCACGCCGCCGGGCATGACGACGTCGTTCCCTGCTTTGGTATCAACACGATTCGGCTCGCACCGAAAGACGGTGGCTTAACTCCTTCCTCGAGGAAGGCGTTCACCAAATGCGTGAGGAAGTCCCCGAGCACATCAAAGAAGGTGTAGTAAAACGCGGAGACTAGACCATCTGGTCCGACTGCGGAGGCGCGATTCATGCCGCTTAAGACTACGTAGACCTCCTCCCGCGTGGCGCGAGCGCAAAGAGCCGATTCCGCGTCGTCGGGCGCGTGGGGAAGGGCGGCGCAAAAGGCGTCTACAGCAGCGTCAAACCCATCCCACTCGCACAGGCCTTGCGACGCAAAGAGATGGGCAAAGTGATCACGGAAGACGTGCTCGATGTCTTGGACCTGCTCGGAAATCGTGCCATCTGGCATAGTTACGCTTCCAATACGGGCCGGTCGGTCGCTCTTGTGGCGGCAGCTGTTCGCGTGAAAGAGGTCAGCGCGTTCCTGCGACGGCATGCGGAGATTCGCTGCGGTACACGAGGCCTGAGACCCCTCTTCCAGGATTCGGTGGTACCGGACGCGAAGAGTGTCCAGGTACTCTCGCATCGCAAAGGTGAGCTCACCCCCTTGCTTCACGATACGCATGCGGCGTAGCACGTCGTTGAGCGCCGCAGTCTTCCGCGCGTGCTTTGCTCTGCCAGCCCGAATGAGAACTTCGCGCCATCGTGTTTTCAGGGCGTCCCAAATCAAGGGACTGAACTCAAAGAGGGCAACAGAGTCCACCAAATCCGCACGGATGTCGCGAATGCTCTGGTCGTCCACCAAGAGTGAGACGTCCATTCTCCAAGTAGAGAAGGTCGCAATTCGGCCCGAAGCGCACCTCAAGGATACCGCGACAGGTAAATGGTCGCTGAGTGCTCGGGCGCCTGGTGGAAATGGCACTACCTCGCAGGATACTAGTTGCGGCACGAGGGCTGGAGGTAGGTACATCCGGTCGATTCGACTGGCGCTACGGCCCCTAGCACGTGTGGCCACGAAAAGGTTCCCGTGCAGTTCGACCCACGCGTCCGTAAGGTGCAGCTGGCGAACCAGTTTGCCTAGCTCTTTGGCGTAATAATTGGACGCACCTTGACCGGGGCCCTGAATGTCACGCCACGAGTCTAGGACGCGATTAAAATCCCCCAGCAGGACATATGACCCGGATTCAAGCAGGTGGGATGTAAGAGAGCGGAAAAACTCGCCTGTCAGAGATGGCGTGACGGGCGCGTATAGGTTTACAAAGCGAGTCCTCCGCCCGTCGAGGAAAATGTCCACCACCAGTACTGGACCATCGTAACCAAAGGTACAATGCGCACCTGCGCGGAAAGCCGGCGTGAGGAAAACAACGCCCACACCGCAAGACCGTGAGTCCGTCAAGGAAAAGAAAGCATCGACATGAAAGCGTGAACGGAAAGAAATAACGTCTGCAGGGGTGCGAAAATTACACTCCTGCAAAAACAAAACATCAATTTGGTACGAACGCGCAAGGTGAAGCACCTCCCGTTGCTTATCGGGAGAGCGAAAACCCTGCGCGTTAAAGGAGGCGAAACGAAAAACAGCCATCATGAAAATAAAGGAAGCAATGTAACAAAAATAAACAACGAAACAAGTAAACATAACAAAACGCTGACGGACTCACAGTACAGTTCTGCGGATAGAGTCTGCGAGTGCGTTGATACACCGGCGCTGGGGGGGGGGGGGGGGGGGGGGGGGGGGGGGGGGGGGGGCGTCGAGGCGCTTGGGAGGCGTCCCGGGTCCCTGCTGGCGTCCTGGCTGGCGGCCCCGCGGTGGCGGGACGACGATGCCAAGCGGTGCTAATGGCTGCGCGGTGGAAAGGTCCAGCCGATGCGCGCGGCTGCGGCAGCAACACACAGTCACACACGCACCAACACCCTCCACCGCGCAAACACCGTCCATCGTTCGCCAAACGCGCCGACGGAGCCAGCGCGCCGAAAAGATAACGGCGCCGTAGAGCGTCGAAAGAACGGCGCTCGGGCGGCCGCCGGGCAGGGAGGGGAGGAGGAAAAGGCCCAGCAGGGCCTGAAGTCCGGCGAGGCGGCGCCATGGCGGAAGCTATTCGTTTCCCTCGACGTCCGTGTGGACGCCGTCGCCGTCGTCGTCTGCCGTCCTCGGTTTCTTCTTCGGCGCCTGGGTGGCCGAAGAGCAGGTCGCGCCGCCGTCCGACGACGGGGAGAGCTGGCGCTTGGGGTCGTCGAGCTCGAGAGCCTTGCGCGCCCCCCGCACCAACTTAGCTGCGCACGGGCCCTGCGGCGGCAGGGCGACCGGGATGTGCGGCGGCTTCGGTCGCGACTCGCTTGAGCCGTCGCTGCTCGGGGCGTCCTTCACGGGTGTCTGCAGGGCGTCACTGGGGGAGGGCGAGCCAGGCGACGCGGTGTCCGTGCCCGTGCCCTCGTGCTGCGCCGCCGTGGGCGCGTCAAACAGCGAAACCTCCAAACTCGGAGGTTCCACAAAAGAGAACTCGCTCTGCGAGTCGTCAGACTCGGACGAGGTCGATTCCGCGACGTCGGAGTTGCCCGTGGACAGCTCCGTCGCTGATTGGCCGGACGAGGTGCCCACCGTCTCCGTGCCCGCCTGGTCGTCATTGGGCTTGGTCGCGGCGTCGTCCCGCACGTCAGCCCCCTCGAAAGGGCTCGCCGCCGCCTCCTGTGCCGCGCCGCTCGAACCGGCGCCAGCCCCCTCAGGTGTCGCCTTCGGCCCGGGTTGCACACAAGGCTCCTGGGAAGGTCTGGCTGCCGCAGCAGCCGCGGCCGCCGCGTAGGACCGCGGCACGACGCAGTCGGAGGACGGGTGGTTGCCTCCGCACCTCTTGCATACCGGCTTGCAGTTGGCGCCGATGTGTCCGTACGCGCCGCACCGGCCGCAGCGCACCGCCTTACACGTAGCGCCGAAGTGGCCTTCGGCGCCGCACCGGGAACAGACGCGTTTCATGCCTCGGTATTCAATCATGGCTCGAACACCGGCCACCGTCAGGAAGTTCGGCGGAGCCCGGGTCATCTCGAGCTTCACCAGGCGCGTCCCGTTCCCGATGCGGTTCCTGGACTGGAAGGCGACCTCGGTGATGGCGCGCACCTTCCCGTACGGTTGGAACGCCGCGGCGAGGTCCTCGTCGCTGACGCACGGTGGGAGACGGAAAACCGTCACGTGCACCACTGGAACCCCCATCTGCTCCAGTGGCACCTCCTTTCCGGCGATGAGCAGCGAGCCCAACGCCACCATTTTCGCTGCCTGCGCCATGGAAGCCACGGCCGCCAGGAAACGTAAACCACCAAGGTGCTGCAAATATGCCAGCCCCCCAACTCCGAGCACCTCCTCGAGCAGGTCGATGAGGCGATCGGCCGGAACAGGTTCCGGCACAGTAAACAAAAAGCATTGCGCCTTTGTGGGGCGCACTGCAGGGCAGGGTCTCTCCATCGCGACGGGGCCCGGGTCACCACGGCAGGAGCGCGGCGCCGGGCAGCTGGACGGCAGGCAGGACCTCCGGGACGCTGGATCCGGGGGCCCGCCTGGACAGGAAAAGCTCGATGATCCGCTGGCTCGACGGGCAGCGTAACGGCATCCGGGCACCGTACGAGACTTAACGAGATTTAACGAGACTCTCTAGGCCCTCCTACGCGACCGGCATGGAAGCGCCGGTTGGTCTCCAAACGAGTCACAAAAATAACTGCTGCCAGTGCCTTCTCAATGTTTATCAAGATATCAGTCGAGCTGTCGTTTGATAATGCACGGAATTATAATTTTCGATTTCTAATAACGCGCGCAAAAAGCACATACATGCCACAATATTCAAGCATGAAATGCTTTACGGTGCGGTTCGGGTGTCCACCGCGATGACAGAGAATTACTGCTCCATTTCCTCTCCTCAAAAAACGTTGCGTTCAAAGGGCAAATAATAAATTGGTAAATTGGTTTTTGGGGAAAAGAAATGGCGCAGTATCTGTCTCAAATGGCAATGCATCGCGCCGAATGGGTGGTGGCGTTCCTACCTTCCTGTAAGGTGCGGCTCGGGTGTCCACCGAGATGGCAGAGAATTACTGCGTAATTTCCTTTCCTCAAAAAGCGTCGCGTTCAAAGGACGAGGCATCACGCCGAACGGATGGTGGCGTTCCGGGGACTGCCTGGTAGCGCTACAACACGCTGTCGCGTTCCACTCCTAAAGGCGAAGCTTAAGCGTCATTAATTAGCAGTTTATTAGTATTTAGTCATTAATCAGTCATTACACACTAATCAGTAATTTGTCATTACTTCGTCATGAATTATGTGTGACGTAATCCAGTGGTAACATCACCAGTGTCACATACGCAAAGTGGTGCTGAAAACGCTTTCACCTCTACGCACTTCGGACAGTTTCGAACGCGCTGCATATACATTCTTGTCAGGCCTGCATCTCGTCGTGTCTGTGCGCGCTTCGCATTATGCCCGTAAACATTTCATGCTTACTCTACTCTCGGTTACGGGAGAGGCAGAGTTTTTTTTTCTCTCTCTCTCTCACAACGCTGACAAGCATGCACACAGCCGTCAGTCGGGTGGCCATGAACGCTATCCATGAAGAGAAGTTTATTGGACTGATTAAAGGCAAAAATATCTCTGCCTCTCCCGTAACCGAGAGTAGAGTAAGCATGAAATGTTTACGGGCCTAATGTCATCTCGGTGGACACCCGAACCGCACTGTACAGGAAGGGAGGAACGCCACCACCCGTTCAGCGCGATGCCTTGCCATTTGAACGCAAGGTTTTTTGAGGAAAGGAAATGGCGCAGTAATTCTCTGCCATCTCGGTGGACACCCGAACCACACCGTAATGGAAGGGAGGAACGCCACCACCCGTTCGGCGCGATGCCTTGCCCTTTGAACGCAGCGCTTCTCCCCCGGGCCCCTGTGCGCCTGCGCGGCTTTGCTTCGATGCGCGAAGCCCCTAAGAGATCACGTATGACAACGAAGTGTATCGTGGCATTTATGTGCTTTTTGCACGCGTTATTAGAAATCGGAAATTATAATTCCGTGCATTATCAAACGCACAGCGACTGATATCTTGATAAACATTGAGAAGGCACTGGCAGCAGTTATTTTTTTTTACTCCTTTGGAGACCAACCAGCGCTTGCATGCCGGTCGCGTAGGAGGGCTTACAGAGTCTCGTTAAATCTCGCTAAGTCTCGTACGGTGCCCGGATGTTCTCGTTTCAGAGCCCGGATGACTGGAATTCAGTGCCCGGATGACCGGATTTCAGTACCCGGATGACCGGATTTCAGTGCCCGGATGACCGGATTTCAGTGCCCGGATGACTGGATTTCAGTGCCCGGATGAGTAGATTTCAGTGCCCGGATGATGGCTCTCGGTCTCGGCGTGACGTCACCACACTGCCGACAACGGGGGCTAAAAGCATTTCATGCTTAAAAACAACAAGGCAGCGACTAGTGTCGCTCGGTACAAACAAGCTATGAAACAAGAACACGACGGCGACTGCTGTCGCCGTTCACACAAAATCATTCACAGCACAGAATCTTCAAAGGGTCCATAATGTCCAGGCATCGCGGGGGCAAGCACGCTCACTAAATACGATGAACGCGCACCGACACCGCGCACCACACACTCAATACGGCAGGAGCCGCACCGTCACGCGGCCCCCGCTGGCGGCGATGAAGCGGGTGCTCCACCGCCGCAGGAACTCGTCTTCTGGGAGGGTCACATGATCGAAACACGCCTGTTGAAACAGGCGCACCCGAACCCTCTGCAGCATGGGGAACATGGCGCGTTGAGGCCGGCCCTGCAAGGAAGCGACGATTCTCTGGCGCCACAAAACAAAGGCCCCGACACACAGCAAGAGCCGCACAAATGCGTCGCGCGGCCTGGTGTGCGAGTCGAGGCTAACAAAAAACATGCGCGACATCAGCCTCCAAAAAGTGCGCGCTACGACGCACTCAAAAAGCGCGTGTTCGAGGGTCTCTGTCGCACCGCACTGGGGACACCGAGAAGAAAGAGCGATGCCCCACGCGGCGATGCGGACCCCCGTTGGGAGGACTCTCCAGCCTCGCAGCCAGCCGAAGTCGCGGACGTCTGGTGGTACCCAGTGCGACGTCAAGTCTCGCCACCGTACCCGCCTGCTCCGCTCTAGCTGTTCAGGTGTAGCCTCCTGGATGGCAAGGAGCTCGCAAACGCGGGAGGCCTGCGTCTGAGAGACGTCGACCTCGGACAGGGTGGTGGTGAGAGACTCGGCCGTCCGACAGACATACCGGAAGAACGCCGGCTGCCGTTCGGCTGAAGGACCTACGAGTTCACCAAAAAAGAGGCGCCGCGAAGTCCCGAGAAGGTAGGCGAGGAGCCCTCTTCCCGAGTAGTCGGTGGCGTCGACCAGGTCACGGACGCCTCGAACAGCAAGCACGCTGCACATTGTGCGCAGGTTGGGCAGGCTGAACCCGCCCATGCGCGTGGGAAGACGGAGGAGCGCGCGAGCGACGGTCTCCGTTTTTCCCGCCCAGAAAAAACTGCCACAGAGAGTGGCCAAGCGGCGCGTAAAGGTGCGCGGCGGACAAGCGACGCGAGCTATATAATAGAGCGGCGCGCACACCGATGACCTGATGATAAACGCGCGTTCCGACAGCGACAGGCGGAAACGCGCTGCTAATGTCAGGCGTCGCTCAGCGGTCGCTCTCAACTCGGTCCACGAGTCGCGGGCTACCTCCCCCGAGGAGAGGAACACGACTCTGTGGGCAATTCCTCTGCGCGGGGACGCACAGGCAGTCACTCGAGGCAGGACTTCGTACAAACGGTTTATTCTCACATGGCAGGGGGGCCGGTCGTCGTCGTGGCAGCTGGGTCAGGTGGTCCTTTTGGCAGGGCTGGTCCAGGAGCGAGAGACCGCGAGCCTCTCCGGTCTCGCCTTATAAAGGCTTTCTCCCAGCCTCTCTCCCCCCGCCCCACCACTCGGGAAGAAGGGGTCCGAGACTACTCGCGGTGAGCGGCGCGAGATTTGACTTGCCCGCGAGCAGACCCTACATCTCCCCCCCCTCAAACGTCCGTCCCGGGGTCCGCCAGTAGGCGTTCGACGACCTCCGGGTCCGGGTCCATAGAGTCGTCGCAGGGGGGAGGGGTGCTCGCTGGGGGGCCGCTCACCGCTGGCTGGACGGGCTCCTCACGAGCCGCCTGGGGGAGCGAGGCGCCTGGCTCCGCTGGGGGCCCTGCCGGCAGCGCCCTCCAAAGCTCCTCGGCCGCCGGGGACAGCAGGTCTGGGCGGCTGGACTGGAGGATGCGGAGGGCCGCCTCCTCCGGGCTGCCCCTCTGCAGTGGCGCAGCGGGGGAAGGCGCTGCAGCCGCCAAGAGCTTTTCCGCCGCGAAGGGGCTGCGCCTGGTCCCGCCACCTGGACCGCGCGCAGTAAGAGATGGCCGCTCCGTTGGCGACCGTGGTCCAGGTGGCCACGTGCCGCAGGACCCTGGGCCGCTTGGGTTGCGGCTGCTCGGCGGCCGAAGCGTCGGCTGGGTGCTGAGGGGGCCCTGCGCCTGGTCGTCACTGGCGCCCTTGCGTTGGCCTGCACCACTGGGAGGTGCTCTCCAGTGGTTAGGCACGTGGTTTGGCTGGCGGTGGGGGCCACCGCGGCCGTGGAACCTGCGCTACTCGCGCGGCTCCCGCCGCCAGCCGGGTGGCGCGCCTTGATGGCGGCCACCGTTCGACGGTGGTCTGCCTTGCCTTCTGGAGTCCGAGCCACGGGCGTCGGTCCGCTGGAACTTCCTAGAAGACATACTCAGAGGGCGAGAGCACTGCGAGTGATAATTGATCGAGAGACACGGGTGCTACCTGGTCCTCAAGTTGTAGCGTCGGTTGCGAACCGCACCGCTACCTGCTCGTCCTCCCGGGGGTGAGATCGCCGCATCGCGCTGATTTTCCACCGCTTCGCAGCCATCGTCCTTGCGAAGGTGGAAAGCCTTCAAATCAGCGACATGCACTGGGCCGGCGGTTTCGCCGTTTGTCAACAACCGCAACTGGTAGGTGAGCGGCGTAGTCCGTGCTGTAACTTCGTACGGCCCAGCCCACTTGTGCGCTAGCGACGCGGCGAAACCGCGCGCTGCGTTACTAAGTGGGTGCGTTCTCTTGAGTACTAAGTCGCCCGTGTTGAAAACGACGTGACGGCGACCTTTGTTGTACTGATCCGCCTGCTCCATGCGCGCCACATCGAGGTTTTCGCGGGCTGCTCGCTGCGCTGCCTCCAGGCGCTCCCGGAGCCTTGCCGCGTACTGCGAAAGCGGAGGGGGCGCAGGCCCCGCCGCGTCGAGTAGGGCATTCTCTAGCGGAAAAGCGATCTCTCTCCCAAAATTCAAGTAAGCGGGTGTAATACCCACTGACCTGTTCACGGTTGTCCTTGTAGCGAACGCCAGTTCGGACAGCCGCGCGTCCCAATCTATGTGCTGCTCGGTCGTCGCGACCAGCATGCTCTTCAGATTTCGATTCACCCGCTCGGTTATGTTGCTCTGAGCGTGGTAGGGACTCGTTCTCCTGTGGCGGATTTGAAGCGCCCGACAAGAGTCTACAAAGACTTTGCTTGTGAAATACGAAGCATTGTCTGTAATCAGGTCGGAAGGGAAACCGAAACGAGTGAAAGTCTCCAACAGTTTTTCCCAAATTCGTTCCGACACAAGCTTCCTAAGGGGGAAAACCTCAACCCACTTGGAATAGTGGTCCGTTATTACCAGGATGAATTGGTTTCCGCGTGCGGACCGAGGGAGGGGTCCCATGATATCGCACGCGACCACTTGCCACGGGTAGTTGCTAACTACCGCCTTCATCATGCCAGCGGGCTTGCCCGCCCGAGGCTTGGCTACCTGGCATACCGAGCAGGTACGGGCGTATCCCAGCACATCCTTTCTCATGCCTGGCCAGGTCGCGACACGGCATAACTTGTCGTAAGTCTTACTGCCGCTGCCATGGCCTGCCAGCGCTGAGTCATGGAAGTACTGCAGGAACCGCTTCCGCAACCTTCTCGGGACCACGACTCGGAAAGGGGATGCTATCGCCGCTTCCTCGTCAAGTTGGGGAATATAGCGGAGCAGCAAGCCATCATCGCCCAGCAGATACGCGTCGTACTTGCCCTCAGCGTTCCCGGTGCAAGCTGCGCTGCTCGCAAGCTCCTTCAGCACCCGCTGGCAAAGACCGTCTGCTTTCTGGGCCTCGATCAGCTCTTCTCTACTGACCGCTACTCCCCAAGACAGATTTCTTTCTGCCTCGCTCCTAGGCAGGCGAGCGGTCGCCGCCACGAGCTGCTGTGTTTTCCTTCCGTCACAGCACCGTGCGGGACCTTTGTCCGTCTCCTCTCTCTCCAAACAGGGCGCGACACTCCCGTCCGCCCTCTCTTCCTCTCCAACAGCGGTGACGCCGCTTTTTACAAAGCTGGGCTGCGCCTCTGAAGCGCTTCCGCCAGCATTCCATGGTGCGCGCGATAAAGCATCGGCCACCTTGTTCAAGCTGCCCCGGCGGTACTCGATGGCGTACGCGTAACGTTGCAACGTCAGCGCCCATCTCGCGAGTCTGCCTGCGGGGTTCTTGAGCCTCTTTAACCAAGACAATGCCTGATGATCTGTCTGCACGGTGAAGACCGCTCCGTCTAGGTAGATGTCGAACTTGGACAATGCGAACATGATCGCCAGGCATTCCTTTTCGGTCACGGAGTAATTCCGCTCCGCCGATGTGAGCGTGCGACTAGCGAACGCGACAGGGCGCAGTTTGCCCTCGTGTTCCTGCAACAAAACAGCTCCAACACCGTAGTCACTAGCGTCTGTCTGCAAGACAAACTGCTTGTTCAGGTCGGGGAGGCGCAGACTAGCGGTATTCGCTATCGCGCGAGCCAAGGCAACAAATGCGTCACTCTGTTCCTTGCCCCAGACCCACTTCGGGCCTTTACGCAACAGCAGGTTCAGCGGCCTTGCAAGCTCCGAACAGCGCGGGATGAATTGCCTGTAGAACGCAACCATCCCCAAAAATCTCTGCAAGCTTTTCACATCCATGGGGCAAGGGTAGTTCAGAATTGCCTGCAGTTTGTCATCATTCGGTCTCAGTGTGCCATCATCCACGACAAAGCCCAAGAGGTTCACTCTCTTCGATGCCAACTGCACTTTCTTTGATGATGGTTAGACCGGCACGTCTCATTCTATCGAGAACGGAATTCAGGTGAATGAGGTGCTCCTCGAACGACTGTGAGAATATCACAACGTCGTCGAGGTACGCCATGGCGTAGTTGAACCTTGCATCGCCCAGCACGATGTCCATCAGTCGCATGAACGTGCTCGGGGCGTTAGACAAACCAAACGGGAGTCGAGTAAATTCGAAGAGCCCGCGGTGGCAGGTGAATGCGGTTTTCTCAATGTCACCTTCGGCCACCTCAATCTGCAGGTACCCTCTGCTTGCATCTAGGACTGTGAAGAACCTCGCGTTCCCTAACGCGTACATCACAGCCTCGATCGACAGAAAAGGGTACGCAACCGTAGGCGTCAGTGAGTTGAGCTTACGATAATCAACACACAGCCTGACCGATCCATCTTTCTTCGGCGCTAGAACCACTGGGGACGCCCAGGGACTTTGTGAGGGTCTCACCGCACCGGTGTCAATCATCTCGTCAAGGGCACAGTCGAGAAGCTGCCTCTTATGCGCACTTAACGGCCTCGGGTTACACCTGAAAGGGCGCGTATCACCCGTCTGAATCTCGTGCTGAAGCAGGTCGGTTCTGCCCGGTTTCTCCGTGAAGCAATCCGAAAACGGGAGTAAAGTTTCCACGAGCCTTCGGCGCTGACTACTGGGTCCTGAGAAAGACGCAATAATCGCTTCTAACGGGCCACCGTCTCTCAGCGTCTCGAGGGAGCTCACCTGCCTTTCTGTCGCACAGGTGTGGACAACCACCTTTTGTGCAGGACAGCCGGGCAAGGATGCGCTTTCGAAGGGGATGAGGGGGGCGAGCTGGCTGTAACGATAGCCATTCTCCCCCATGTCGAGCACAATGCCTTCGCTCGAGAGAAAATCCCTTCCCAGAATTACTGGTATCGACAAGCCAGGCAGATAGACGAAGCGATGTCTCCGCTTTCTGCCGTCAAAGCGCATAGTAAGACGCACTGCTCCCTTTGCCTTTGCCGCCCCAGCTGCTAAGCTTAACGGGGTTTCGGCCGGTCTGACACGGATGTTACCTATCCGGCAGGCCTCGTACACCTCGTCACCGACCAGTGACAGCGTTGAGCCCGTGTCTACGAGTGCAGAGTAGCATCGACCCGCTAACTGCACTAGCATAAAAGGGCTTGAGCGCGGAACGACTCCCTGAGCTCTACAGGCGAGCGGGACAAAGGCCTCCCCGTCGCCGGCGCGGGAGTTCTTTTCCTGACTAGCGCCTTGACAACCATGAAATTCTCCCGCTGACGGTGAAAGGCCGCTGCCACCAGACATCACCGCCAGCGCCTGGCGTTTCCCTGCATACGCCTAGCTTGGCATTCGCGTGCCACGTGGCCGGGCTGGTTGCAATTCCAGCAAAGCCGGTCATTCACCCGCCGCGTAGACGGAGGACCCCTCGTTCCACGAAGCGGTTGGGGACGGCTCTCCCCTTTCTCCGCGCATTCCTGACGCTCGCTCCGCGCGTGGCCTGTGAGACCGGCACGACGCCGCTGCTCGAATGCGTACGGGTCAAGCGCACGAGGGACAACAGGGGGTTCTGCCTGATTTTCCACGGCCATTACCTCGGCGCGCCGAGCCCTCATCGCGCATTCTCGGCCTCCATCCCATGCGCATCCCGGTTCTAGCGATTCGGCCGGCCTGGGGGGCGGCCGGTAGCGCAGTTCGGCGAGTAAATCCGCCTGCACGGTCTTGGCCTCCTGCGCTAGGGCCTCGAGGTTTGTAAAACTGCGGCCCCGCAGATACGGCTTGAAGCGTGGATGGCACTGCCTGATCACACGCGCAACCTGATCTCGGTCGGTTGCCATCGGATCTGCCCTCTTGTACAGCTCCTGCATTGCGCGTACGTATTCGAGGAGGCTTTCCTCTGGGTGTTGGGTGCGCAACGCGAGCTCATCCAGCATCCGGCGCTCATAATCAGGCGGCAAGAACTCGGCGCGGAAACGATCTTTGAAGTCCGCCATCGACTGGAAAGTCGGCCGGCAGCGCCTCCATCTCGCCGCGCTCTCGACGAGTGCTACAGGCAGGACCTGCCCTAGCACTACGTCATCTGGGGCGCCCAGAGCCGTCTGGTAGTCCTCGAGTTGTTGTAAAAACTCGTGGACTGATTTCGCGTCCGTGTACCCGGAAAAGGAGGGGACCTCCATATTTATCCGCGGGCGCGATGCTGTCGCCGATGCTACCGATGCTGCGGCCTGGTTGACGCCAGCCACCGAACCGAGCTGACGGGCTAATGCGGCAAACATCTCAGTCACCTGCCCCATTACGGCCGCCGCGTCGGCCGTCTCACTACCGGCTGCCCCGCCATCCAAAGCCGTGGCTGAAACATCCTTTCTGGGAGGCATAGTTCGCGCTAACTGTCCGGCCGCACCGGCTAACTGCTCATGGCAACAAGAACATTCACATACACAACAATCTATCTACAAACACGCGGAAATACACAACACAAAACGCCCGAAAACTACATAAATAACACAAAACCCCTAACAAATTTACAACACTACACAAGTCGCTACCCCGCGAACATTCCGCCTGACCCGCTCCTTAACCCTATCGGTCCGGCGTGGCCCCGAACCAAGAGGGCCGGCCACGAGTCTGGCTGCACATCCCAAAATCGGCAGAGAAATCGTCCACAAGGTGTTAATTAAAGCCGCACGCTGGGCGCCATTGTTTGTGGGCAATTCCTCTGCGCGGGGACGCACAGGCAGTCACTCGAGGCAGGACTTCGTACAAACGGTTTATTCTCACATGGCAGGGGGGCCGGTCGTCGTCGTGGCAGCTGGGTCAGGTGGTCCTTTTGGCAGGGCTGGTCCAGGAGCGAGAGACCGCGAGCCTCTCCGGTCTCGCCTTATAAAGGCTTTCTCCCAGCCTCTCTCCCCCCGCCCCACCACTCGGGAAGAAGGGGTCCGAGACTACTCGCGGTGAGCGGCGCGAGATTTGACTTGCCCGCGAGCAGACCCTACAACTCCTAGCACCTTACAAGCCGGCACCCACTCCACCTCGCCCAGCAGGTCCGACGCGAAGGCCCCGAAACGCAGAGCCTTGCTCTTGCCCCTGTTGAGGAGGGCGCCGGACAGCTCGCTGCAACTGTAAAAAAGCCGTACAAACGCTACGAAGCTGTCCGCGTCCCTCAGAAACAAGGACGCGTCGTCAGCGTACGCTGACACCTTCACCTGGCCCTGGCCAGGCAAAGGGAAACCGCGAATCGATGGAGACTCTGCTACGCGACGCAAGAGCGGGTCTAAACATAACACGAAGAGCATAGGTGACAGGGGACAACCCTGGCGAATACCGAGCTCTATCCTGAAACGTGCGGTCAACGCCCCGTTGAAGAGCAAGCAAGCTGTAAGATCGGAGTACAGCCGCTCCAACCGCTCTACGAACTCCGGCGGAAAGCCGAAAGCCCCGAGAACTCCAAAAAGGTATCGGTGCTCGACCCGATCGAAGGCTTTAGCCTGATCGAGAGAGACAAAACAACCCGGAATTCCTGTTCTCGAGGTGAACGTGAACAAGTCACGTGTTAGTGCGAGAGACGAGAACACCGAGCGTCCAGGCACGCTGCAGATCTGCGCAGGGCTTACGAGCACCGATAAAACCTTACTCAACCTTTTAGCCAGCAGTGACGCCACGATCTTGTACTCTGCGTTTAGCAGAGTGATCGGGCGCCACGCCTGCGGGTCAGATCGACACCCGCCGGGCTTCAGGATGAGCACGACACGGCTCTCTCTAAAAGACTCCGGCCTCTCGCCGTCCCTGACGAAGGCGTTCACCATCCGGAGGAGGTGATCCTCCAGGACGGTGTAAAAGCTAGCATAAAAGCTGATGGGAATGCCGTCAGGGCCTGGAGCTGAGGCGGCGTTCATGCCCTTAACGGTGGCGAAGAGCTCTTCCGCGCCTACGGGAGCGCTCAGCTGCGCGCCGAGATCGCTCGGCACCTGCGGTAGCGTAGCGCAGAAACTACGGAGGGAGTCCGTGAAAGAGGCTTCGTCCCGCCTTTCGGCCTCGGAAGCAAACAGCTGCGAAAAGTGACGCGTAAATGCGTCAGAGATAGCCGCGCTGCTGCTCCTGGTACCGTCCGGCAAAACTACCTCCTCCACGCGGGCCTGTCGCTCCTCGTCAAGGCTACCTGCCCGTACTTGGCGTAATACGGTCGGATCGGAAACCGGTCGGCCCTGTACGAGCGCCCTACTTACTGTCCGCGATCACTGACGCAGGAGTGTGTGGTAGCGCGCCTTCAAGATGTTCAAGTAAACGCGCATGACGAAAATAAGCGGCGCGCCGCGCTGCACGGCGCGTATACGAGCGAGGGTGATGTTAATTTCGCCCGTTATTCGCCTACGGAG
The DNA here is from genome assembly GCF_055824585.1 of Amblyomma mixtum. Lineage (NCBI taxonomy): Eukaryota > Metazoa > Arthropoda > Arachnida > Ixodida > Ixodidae > Amblyomma > Amblyomma mixtum. The sequence goes on along the minus strand of NC_143021.1, from coordinate 16,347,023 downwards.
TTGGCGCCCTTCGGTGATAAGGAGCGCGCGCCATGCCGCTTTTCGCTCGTCCCAGGTAATGCGCGTCGCGTCGCGTCCACCCGGGTTTCCCAGCGCATGTTCAAGGGCTATCACGCTCGACCAATCTGTCAGCAGACATGGGTCCATACGCCACGCTTCCAAACGTGGGGCGCGCTCGCCTATGTCCAGTACTGCTGACAGTGGTCGATGGTCGCTAATGCGCGGTGTACCCGGGGGGAACGCGAGCACATTGCAGGCCACCAATAAACACTCGAGCTCTCGAGGGAACAAGAACTTGTCAATTCTGCTCGCTGAGCTGCCCCGCTCCCAAGTTCCACCAAAACAACCATCGTGAAGCTTAACCCAGGCGTCGGTCAAACCAAACTGAATACAAATATCCCGCAGAGACCGGGCCCCGGCGTAGGGTCGCACCTGGCCTCGACCGCGAACGTCTCGTACGGGATCCAGAACACAGTTAAAATCGCCAACGATAAAGCAAGGGTAACAATCTAACATAAAAGAATCTAGCGAATCAAAGAAGCTAGAAGAGTCGGAGTGGCGGGCTGGCGCGTAAACCATCCAACGCTCTGACGCGCATTCCACCGAAGAAGAAGTCGACCGCGAGGGTGTGGCAGTCCACGCCGTAGGTGCAATGCGCGCCAGAGCGAAGGGAACTATTGACAAAAACGACGCCAACACCGCACGAAACAGAACAGGTTAACGAAAGAAAAGCTTCAACACAAAAACGAGACTTAAAATCAGTGACCTCGCGTGGGCAGCGTAAGTTACACTCTTGCAAAAATAGGATGTCGACGCCCTGTGCGCGGGCGAAGTGCATCACCTCTCTCTGCTTGTCCGGCGATCGAAATCCCTGAACATTCAGGGAGAGGAGATGCACTAACGCCATGATAGTGAGACAGGGTGCCGACGTAGTGGTGACACGTCTAAGTAGCCCCGCCATGAGCGGAGCTGGGTGCGGACTTTTTTGCGTGGGGCGGGGCAGCGCCATCTAAGTTATCATCAGAGCTATCCTGCCTGGCGTGCTTCCGCGCGAGCTTACCCGTGTCCATATCCTCAACGGGGGGGGGGGGGGGGGGGGGGGGGGGCGCGCGCAGGTCAAGTGGCTGGCTCATCGACACTGAAGCGAGCGGTGTTCCGGATGCCGACTCCGACCCGTCGGGGGCGTGCGAGGCGGCCAGGCTGGTGGTTCGTCGCCCGTCCTCCTCCCCGCGCGGCGGTCGACGGGGCGTACGACGGGGCAGGCCCTGGTCGGTCGACGTGGTGAGGGCCGCGCGCTGCTCACAGGTGAGGTCCCCCGTGAGGCGCAGCACAGAGCCGCTGTCGATGGGCCCACCCTCCTCGGTCGAGGAGGTGGAGGACTCGGGGTCCCGGCTCACCTCGTCAGCCGAACCGAAAGGTGCGAGCGACTCGGGAGAGAACGCCCCCGTTGTGTCGGAGACGGTTGGGGACGAGGGCGAGCCGAACGCGAAGAGCTCCAGGGAGCCCTCCGCCTGCGCGCCGGCAGCCGAGGTGGTCGGGCTGCCTGCAGCAGGCACTGCGGCTGGGTCCTCCTCAGGGGTCTCGGCCAGATGGTGTTCGGCCTGGACCTCCTTGGGGGTCTCGACCGGGGTGGTCTCCACCCGGTTCACCTGGGGGCCGTCGGCAGGGCGGTGCGCAGCGGTGGGCTGCTGCTGGTCGTCGGCAGCTCCCTTGGGCAGCTCGGGCCGGGAGGTCGCTGGTTTCCTGGCGGCAGCCGCGTCTGCGTAGGAAAGCGGCCGCAGGCAATCCGCTGCTGCGTGGGGGCTGCCGCATCGCCGGCACGCCGCTTGGCATCCGGCCGTATCGTGGCCAAACGCCTCGCAGCGCGAGCACCGCGGCGTGCTGCACGTCGCGCCAACGTGGCCCTCCTGCCCGCAGCGCGAGCACACTTTCCGCACGCCACGATAATCACACATGGCGCGGTGGCCCAGCACCGAGATGAAGTTCGGCACGGGCTTGCGCATTTCCATGCGCACGAGGCGCTGGCCGTTGCCGACATGCCGCCGGCCCTTGAGAACTGGGTGGCTCACCTCGAGCACTTTCCCGTAGGGGCTGAGTGCCGAGGCGAGCGAGGCGTCACCCGCGAAGAGCGGCAGCCGGAAGACGGTGATGTTGACCACGGCTGGACCCACGCAGGCGACCGGGACAGGGGTGCCGTTGATGTGAAAGGCCCCCTCTGCAATCAGCTTCTGAGCCGCCGCAGCCGAGGCTACGGCGACGCAAAACTTGAAACCCCTTGGTGCTGGAGGGACTCCAGCCCCTTGGGGCCAACGACGGCCTCGATGCCGTCGACAATGTCGTCGGCCGAAGCCTCGGTTTTCACCTCGAAGGTGAAGCAGTGCGCCTTCGGGGGAGGCGCTCGAAAAGTCGGTCCTCCGGGGGGACCGGTTGACGCCATGCTGGAGCCGGGTACGGGACCGGGTTCGGTAGGCGGGACGCTGGTGGGGGGTGGGGAGCCGCGGACAGCACCTCCACCAGGCTCCTGGGACGGCAGGCGGGCGGCAGGAATTCCCGGGCAGCCAGCCGTTAGCCGGGCGCCCGGACGGCGGTCCTCTAGGGGGGCGACGCCTCCTGCTGGGGGCGGGCTGGCGGCGTCCAGGGGTCCGCTTCGCTTCGGGCTGGGTTGTGCGGCTTAACCTACAAGCACGCTACATGCCAGCGAGAACGCGTGCAGGAACGCGATAAACTATTCGCCGCAGCTACAAATGCATCGCATCTGTGAAGAAAATTGCTGCAAGCATTTTGCAAGCAAAACAGAAGGAACGTCCCCGATAGCCGCCCCACGACCGCACCTGTTTATTTCTTCTTGGAGTGTGAAACAGACACAATCAATACCGACGATTTTCTAAGACGTTCCTTAGCTAGGAAAGCATCAGGGCTTTCCTATAGGACCCCCATACATGTGCAAAATGTTGCTTCAGTGAGTAACAAAATTTGTTGCGTCCCAGTTATTCTAACGGCCCGTCCAAGTTATCTCCGAAGTCAGCTGTGCGAACAGCGCAGAAGTTTAATTTGTCACTTATAATAACGTTGGGAAGGCGGACAAACAGGGAACATGGATGCGCTTGCAGAGCTGGGAACGTCACCCAGAGGATAATCCCGGCACATTGAGAGCTTACCCAGTGACTCTAGTCAGAGCTGCCTCCCATCCCTCCTGCGCTTGCTGATTTTTTTTCTATTTTCGCATACTATTTGCCGCAGCCCGCAGTAATTGTCTAGATGACATCAGCGTTGTGCACAACATTGCTGCTGTTGTTATACAGGCGTAAACACAGGCTTCACCAGTGGCTAAGCAGTTGGACGTTGCTCCGCGCGGGATTAACAGCCCAGGGCAGGATGGCAGCATTGGGGGGTCGTGCATGCCATGTGTTTGAGAGCATCCGTCCGTCCGTCCGTCCGTCCGTCCGTCCGTCCGTCCGTCCGTCCGTCCGTCCGTCCGTCCGTCCATCCATCCATCCATCCATCCATCCATCCATCCATCCATCCATCCATCCATCCATCCATCCATCCATCCATCGGCCCTGTTCCGAATTCCTGGTAATGTGCCACCGATGTCTCAGTGGGTGTTGTCATCCCACCGCATGACAACACACAGATGAAATCCAGCAGTTAAAACGAAAAAAAGACTCGGTTAAAGTCGCGTTAATAAACGGAGTTTCCAAAGCTTTCAAACCCCCTGTCCGTCCGCTACGCCCGTGGGTGCCAGTGCAACTGTCCGAACCCCCTTTCGGTGGTGCCTCTGAGGTGTGCGCGCCGTGTTCACTTGCGGTGTCACACCTCCAGTGAGAGGGGGGCGGGGAGGGGGGCTCTACGTAACCGCGATAGAATCTTCGTGCGGCTATTCGTGCCGTCTCGTTGTCTTCAAAAGCGCGCAGCCAGCCGTCTCGCTTGGCCTAAGGACTGAGACCTTAGGCCGAGCAAGACGGCTCATTTGGTACTCCAGTTTTGAGCCGATGCGATAACCTATTCAGGCTCTGGCGGACTAGGTTTGACACATGTGTATGCTGATGATGATGATGATGTCCTCAGGCTGAATGGCACATACCCACCGCGGGGGATTGGCCAGGATGCACAGCGGATACAAACGCACCCATGTACAAGGAGCGGAGTATTTGGATAATTTTTGGATTTGAAGCTCGAATTTGTACAAAGTAAAAAATAAGGAAAAGGAAAAGTAGTGAATTCAAATTCTAGCAGAGTAATTTACCAGAAGAAATTATATAATCGTGAATATAATCGCACACTGGTTTCGGGGCATGTCCCTTGGCGCTTGCCTCTTTGGAGGGGAGAGGCGGAATAGATAGAGGAAGCCCGCGTCGGACGAGGGGAAAAACTTCTACATTAAATGTAGAAGTTTTTTGAACATTAGACGTCATGTGATAGAAAATATTCTTGCTCGAACGGTTTGTAGTTAACATTGCCTTGACTAGATAGCGTCACTGTTTTAGGTTTATTTGATTTTATTTCAATTAGCAGGTCATTTTGCAGGCGAAAATAAGCGCTGCTGTAATATTTGGCTTAAACGACTTGGGAATATTATACCTTGGAGAGTTAGCGGCAGTGGCTGCCATTTTAGAAGGACCTTTCGCCTCCATGTCAAGCAGGTCGCGTTCAACGTTTTCAGAACGCTATACTAAAACTCAATGTGAAAAGTTGCTTGTGGCACGCGAACATAATTTCCCTTCGGTCCGCTATCACGCTAACGCTATACTAAAATTGTCTAATGACTATCAACTGGACTGGTTCCCGTTACAAGGGTCTCCCATCCTCCCAGGTGGTTAGCCGCTCCGGGCCCTTAGGAAGAGGATCCGGCGGGCATTCAAGGAGATTATTAGTAAAAGTAGGCGGGGGTGAGCTGCCTTACTAAGGGGCTCCGGGTTAATTTCAATTAACTGTAGTTGTTTAACGACCACTGAAATCGTATAGCTCGCGAGGACCTTTTGCATTCCGTGGCCACTGAAATGCTCCCTCCGCGGCCGGGTCTCGATGCCGCATCCTCGTGCATAGAACACAAAAGCCATTGAGCCCCCGTGGCGGGCAGAGCGAGTTGCCGCACTCGCGCTAGCGGACGTGCCGTTTTCCGGCGCGAAAGATGATACGGCGCGCGTTCCTCACGCGCCCACACGCCCGCCGCAGCACAGCACTGCGCGGCCTTGCGATAGCGGCCCAGATGCAATCCGCAGCCCGGTCGCCTATCCTTTTCTGGGCCTCCTTCCTTCGGCTGATCAACTGAATCACCTCGCGAGCTTTTCCGCCGGTGATGTGGGGTCGAGCATTTGCGGATGCTGAGCTAATGTCTACGGGGCGAGCGGTGTGTCGATGATACGGTGTCGGAAACACTAGCCGCGCAGGAATTTTACCCCGAGTATTTTGGTGAAACAGCCTTTAGCCTCCTCTACGTGTCCTGATGATTTCAAGATGGAACTATACTTCGGGAAGAGGACTGTAGTTTGCGTACTGTGAAGCTAGAAGCCTACGGCGCCAGTAGCTCATTTCCCCCCTACCCAATAAACTAGTTTGGTTTGTCAAGAAGTTGGAACTGCTGCCTCAACCGGCAACGTGTCGCCGGACGAGTGGACGAAGCGGACGAAGTGCCCTTCGTACTGCTGACCGCATGCGATCATCAACCAACGTGCAATCGTTATTCGTCGTCATCGGGGGGCATCTGACAAGCCCTAACCGGCCATTCCGACGTTTACGAAAGAAACTTAACTCGTACTAATAAACACTGAGCGGGGTTTACTTGCTAAGATATATCTACGGCATCGTGTAAAACTTCGTTCGTTTTATAGTTGTAATAATTATACGGCTACACGACTGAATGAAGTTGGTCTAAGACGGATAAGCAGTGTGACAAAATTTGCCTTCAACATTAAAATTTAAAAAAAAAGAAGAAACTAGTACACGGGAACTGTCTCTGCACACACACCTTGCGATCAGCCAGACCCAAAATGCGCGGACATAGTTACAGCCTTCAATTTCCTGATTCACTAAAGCTTTTAGTGAACTTTTTATACGACTCAATTTACACGCATGTTTACATTGGAACCTGAGTGGCGGTAATATTCAGTCTCTTTTATTTGGTAGAAATCTCGAAGCGGGCCTGTTCCGAAATGCATATCGACCTCGAAATCTCCAACTCAGTTCGCATAAATGCGCACACGTGCAAGACGGTGACAATCGACGCTGAACTCCTCTAGACTCTACCTGTATCGTTTCAACTGCAGACGGTACGAAGCAACAGGTGAAGCTTGTACCTGTTGCTCTTTTGCTTTCGTGTTGCGAAATAAAAAACGCTGTACGCAGCTTCTGCGCCACACAATGGGGAGTTTTGCTGCGCGTATTATTCAGTTGGGTAGCATGCTGTCAAATGCAGATTACGGCCAAGTCTTAAACATTGCCAATGTCAACGGGGCGTAGGACGTGTTTCTTGGCATGCTAAATAAATCATATGATGCAGCATTTCCTGTTGAGAAATGTGCTTAAAATCCGCAAGGCTAGAAAACCTTGTATTACAAGGGAACCTTTGGGAAGAATCAAAGACCGAGACAGACTAATTCAGGAATTTATCAGGACAAAAGGTACCACTGAACTTCCACACTATAAGAAGATTAGAAACAAGCTTAGCACTGCACTAAAGAAAGCCTGCACACAGAACTATGTTAATAAATTCACAGCAGTTTACAGCTGCCTTTAAAAATCTTGGCCTCATGAAACTATCACTTTCGCAAAATGCGCATACTGCCCCAAAAAAACTCGCTATTGATAGTATTATCTATTTATGCTCCACCATAGCTGAAAAATTCAACAGCCATTTTTGACGTCGGGCGTTTCCCGCAGTTGTGAGAGTGTCCACTCTGGATCGTATTTTGATGTTTGGTTGGCAGATTCAATATTTCAGAACCCGACGGCGCCGTTTGAAGTTTAATCCCTCCTTAAATGCATCAAAGACAAGTGTACGAGCGGGTATGATGAAATTTGAGTTCAGACAGTGGAAGCGGTAGCTACCCTTTTAAACTTGCCTCTCTGACATACCTCTTACTGTATCCTGCGGGACAGTTTCTTTCCTGAAGAAATGAAAATTGCCCCCGTCGGCGCGGTGCACAAGGAAGGTGACAAAAATATTTTGGGAAACCCCCGTCCCATATTCGTACTTCCGGTGTTTTCAAAGCTAGCGGAGCACATAATCAACAACAAATTCAGTTATTCAGCAAGGGCGTCATCAAACCCCAGTAACACGGGTTCAAAAAATTCAAATCGGTTCGCTCTGCTTTTTTATCCGTAAAAGGAAAAAAATTTGTCATATTGAAAGCAGACTTTTCACAGTATAGGCATATTCTTAGGTTTCAGGAAGGCCTTCGACTCCGTAAAACGAAATTATTTTCCATAAACTGCAAAGATATGGCGTTCGTGGGCTAAACCAAGCTTGCAAGTGATAAAATATGATGCGCCAGAGGGTTCCGTTCTAGAGCCGTTACTGTTCCTTGAGTACATAATTGATGTTGTAATGATACCGCAGACACCTAACATCATCTTGTACTCATGACTAACCTGTCACGACTGATTAATGACTAGTTAGCCATGACTTGTGATTAGTAATGACTAGTTACGACTTTCATTCAGATGTCACGGACGGACGGACGGACGGACGGACGGACGGACAGAGTCATGGCCGCGAGTATAAGCGCTTAAAGGCTTTCGGCTTAAAAAACACATTCTTGTTTCGAAATAGAGGTAAATGCAGCTCAACCCGCCCCAGTAGGAGGCGTTGACCCGCCTTGTGCTCGTTCGCGGTTGTCGACTGTACTGCCGCTTCTTGCAACACAAAGGTAACAGAACCGCCCCGCCGCGGTGGCTCAGTGGTTACGGCGCTCGGCTGCTGACCCGAAAGACGCGGGTTCGATACCGGCCGCGGCGGCTGAATTTCGATGGAGGCCAAATTCTAGAGGCCCGTGTGCTGTGCGATGTCAGCGCACGCTAAAAGAACCCCAGGTGGTCAAATTTCCGGAGCCCTTCACTACGGCGTCCCTCATAGCCTGAGTCGCTTTGGGACGTTAAACCCCAATAAACCAAAGGTAACAGAACCAACCTATCGCTGTGCGCAACTAGGCAGGAAACGCTTGTGGCGCCCTTGCCCCCTTTATTGCATGCGGTACTGGAAAAATGCTCCCGATATCGGCATTTCTTTGAGTACGGAGTCAGAGTGTGCCGTGATGCCTTCGGCATCCGCTGCGCGGCACGGCTGCCTAAGCGGCTCGGGTTACCGGCGCAGTCGATGGACACACAGCCCCCGGCAAACCCGGCTGCCGCCTCCGCTCGACTTACAACGGCATCCCCGAGAACTGCATACCGACGACAAACGGGGCGTCTGCTTGCGCGCTGCATGGCAGGTGTGTGGTGATGCCCGGCGGCTGAGCGCGGAGGGCAGGCGAGAAAGCGCACATTAGCTGTATGGTAAGGAGTATCGAAATAAAATTTGCTGTACTGGCGCAACTGCCCCCCGGCCGCAGGCTCGTGGTCTCCGTCCTTAGGCCAAGCGAGACAGCTGGCTGCGCGCTTTTGAAGACAACGAGACGGCACGAATGGGCACACGAAGATTCTTTCGCAGTTACGCATACCCGGCGCCTGCTCGCCTCTAACCGCGGTGTCGCGACGAGGAGAGAGCCCCCTTCTCCCTGGAGGTGACACCGCAAGTGAACACGGCGCGCACACCTCCGGGGTACCACTGACGGGGTGTTACGAATATTTACATTGCCACCCTCCGGCGTAGCAGATGGACAGCGGGTTCGAAAGTTTTGGAAACTCCTCTTTATTAGCGCGATTTCAACCGCATTTTTGTTTTGTTGTTTACACTGCTGGATTTCATCTGTGTGTTGTCTTGCGGTGGAATGACAAACGGGAGTTACACATTACCGGGAATTCGGGACAGCGCTCAGTTAGTGCCGCTAAGCAGAGCGGCCTATATAACCTTATGTTATGAAGCTACTCGGCCATTCTTACATCACGGATAGCGTCAGCACGCTATTTTTCATAGATGGATGGATGGATGGACGGACGGACGGATAGATGGATGGATCGATGGATGGATGGATGGACGGACGGACGGACGGACGGACGGACGGACGGACGGATGGATGGATGGATGGATGGATGGATGGATGGATGGATGGATGGACGGACGGACGGATGGATGGATGGATGGACGGACGGACGGACGGACGGACGGACGGACGGACGGACGGACGGACGGACGGACGGATGGATGGATGGATGGATGGATGGATGGATGGATGGATGGATGGTTGGATGGACGGATGGATGGATGGACGGACGGACGGACGGACGGACGGACGGACGGACGGACGGACGGACGGATGGATGGATGGTTGGATGGATGGACGGACGGACGGACGGACGGACGGACGGACGGATGGATGGATGGATGGATGGATGGATGGATGGATGGATGGATGGATGGACGGACGGACGGACGGACGGACGGACGGACGGACGGACGGACGGACGGACGGACGGACGGACGGATGGGTAAGTGGGTGGGCAGGTGGAAGATAGAAGCGACCCCTTAGAAAAGAGTTGGGGGGGGGGGGGCACTTGCCACAGTGCTTGGCTTTTTTAAATTTATATTTTTAACGATCTTAACTGTGTAATAAACTGGTCTATACACCATTTTACGAGGAGCGGGCAAGAGAGGGAGAAATTCTGGGTGGGGGCACTTGACACAGTGCTTGCCTTTTTGTTTAATTCATATTTCTTTAACGATCTTAACTGGGTAGTAAACCTGTCTATACACGATTTTATTAGGAGCGGGCACGGGAGGGAGAAATACTCTCAAACACGTGCACGACGCGACACCCCAGTGCTGCCCTCCTCGTCCGGCTGCTTAGCGACTGGTCAAGCGTGTGTTTGCGCCAGCTTAAGAAAAGCTGCAATGTTTCATGCAACGCTAATGTCCTCTAGACATCAATGTTTTATTACGTGCTGCAGCAATTGTCGACGAAAATAGAAAGGAAGGGAAAACTTTATGCTACTCTAGTGCTTTTTCCTGCGGTTTGGGGGCATCTTCAGAGACGTTTTCTCCTTGGTTATATCCCCAGTGGTATCCTCTGTCGAAGTCGTCCGCCTCTAATCAATGGTCGGTTGCCCTCAGTCCAGGGCTCCGCTGGCCACTGCCGGCCGTTGAGCTCGCTGTACCAAACCTTGTTGGTCTAAAAAAACGCAGCCAGTATACACGCCCACCACGTTATGCGAAGTTAGGCACCCTAGCAAGGGACTCCGTGCGTCTGCGATGTCTCTTTCTTACCACGTTCCCGCCTGCGCCGCGTTACATTGGTAGTGGACGTAGTCGGTGAACAGATAATACTTAAGCAAACAACAATGTTCAGAGCACTTTGGGAATGATATGCATAAATAAACTTACTGTCTATGCTTACACTCGGGCGCGGAACGAAGCATAGTGACTGGGCTACCAAATGGTCTGTGCCTAATTTTCGGAGGCTGGGCTTCTGGATGGTTCAAAAATAACAGCTTTAATCAGTAGCACACGATGTAGAGACTTGTCAAATTTGGTCACAACTAAGCTGTTGTGACCCCCCCCCCCCCCTACGCACACACACACGTATGTTTACGAACATCGGGAGCATGTAGCCACGAGGCCACGTGGAAACGAACAAAAAAACACTTCTTCCTCAGCTGTCCCCTTCGCGTATCCCCCCCCCCGCTCTAAGGGTAACGGTGCGCGCGGAGAAGTATACTTCTCCGCGCGCACCGTTACCCTTAGAGCGGGGGGGGATCTTGGGTAGCGGTCCCCGCAGCACGCAGCGTGGCAAGCTCAGCCAGAAACCAGCTACCAAGTGACAAAGGGGGTGGTCTTTTGGTGCTCACCTTTCGCCGGTGACAAGACAGAATGGGTCGAAGCCAAAGGTTAACAAAGTTGATACAGCAAAGAGACGATACAGAGCAGTTTAAAATCATTAGTAAGAACATTAGGGTTTAAGGTCCCAAAGCGACTCGGGCTATGAGGGATGCCGTAGTGAAGGCCTCCGGAAATTTCGACCACGTGGGGTTCTTGAACGCGCACTGACATCGCACAGTACACGGGCCTCTAAAATTTCTGCTCCAAAGAAATTCAACCGCCGCGGCCGGGATCGAACCTGCGTCTTTCGGGTCAGCAGCCGAGCGCCGTAACCACTGAGCCACCGTGGCGGTAGATAAAATGTGATCTAGAAAACAACGCAACACATACAAAGTAATACGAGAGAGACGCTCCACTACGACGCAAAGCCTTGCATCTAAAGTGCACTAACACAAGAGACAGACAGACAACACAGAACACAATTTGTTCACCGGGCACTGCGACCGTCCGACGACCGGAAGACCACGACGGTGCCGTCCTGAAGACAGGCGCACGCTGCCTCGCTGCTCTGTGGCTTGGCGAGTGGTGCTGGCCCGTGAGTCATACGGGAGCGCTTCTCCGGAGCTTAAACTGCGCCACGGGCTGACAGACAGCGCTACACATACGGTTTCTTCGCGCCAAGACAGGCGTGCACATACACACAGTATCAGTTGTACCGTCTTTGTCAAAAGTAACCAGGCTGCATGGTTTCCTTCTATCTTGTATAGTGGAGCCCTTGCGGCTTTCCTAAACATCAAAAGATGTTGCAAGGTAAGAAGACCCCCAGTCCTTACCTTTAACGACCATTTCAGCTTCAGAGAAGCTGTAAGGGCTCCCCTGCACGAGCTAGAAGCAAACCATGCAGCCTGGTTACTTTTGACAAAGACTGTACAACTGCTCTCTCACCCTCGCGCCGGACGCGCATTGCTATTCGTCAGGTGTGGAGAGCGGCTTCCAGATAATTCGAGTCGCGTCCTTCCCTCCTGACGCCTCCAGCGCGGGAGCGAAGTGGAGAGGCCGCCACACAACACATAAGAGGCTACCCTTTCTTCTTGGACAACCGGGGTTCTGTTATCAAACTTTCTTGAATTGTCGGCGGTGCGCGTGGCCGTGATTCCTTTCGCGCCGCGCCAGCTAGCGAATGCGCGCCAATTTTTTGTGGCATTAGTCCAAAAATGCTAAATGCATTTGCACAGCATGACATGAATGGAAGCGGCGGAAAGAACTTTTTCCCCAGCTGCAAGTGATAAAAAATGCATCGAAGGCAACGAAAGAAGAAACAACACACAACATTCACGGCCCCCACCGCGGTGGCTCAGTGGTTACGGCGCTCGGCTGCTGACCAGAAAGACGCGGGCTCGATCCCGGCCGCGGCGGCCGAATTTCGATGGAGGCGAAATTCTAGAGGCCCGTGTGCTGTGCGATGTCAGTGCACGTTCAAGAACTTCAGGTGGTCGAAATTTCCGGAACCCTTCACTACGGCGTCCCTCATAGCCTGAGTTGTTTCGGGACATTAAACACCAATAAACCAAACAAACCAAACAACATTCACGGGACGCTAAACTCTGCTGGACTAAAAGCACGTCGAAAGCATTGTAATTATACGTTACTCAATCAGACGATGCATACTGTAAGCGTCCCTGACATGCAACAAATGTCTTAAGACTTGAATGGTACCCCTACCCAACTGAGGATGGAATTCTAACATCAGGCTCGGCGATCCGGCCCCTCAGTAAGCAATAATAGCGTTACATTAACCTCTCTGCACACATTTTTTGGTACTTGTGTCATTTTTGCGGTATTTATTTATTAACGACGTTGTAACCAAAGACCAAACGGCTCAAATTCATCATATATGCTGATGACTGCACTATTCTCCTAACAGGTTCTAAGGCAAATTGCTTAGCAAGAAGATGCAATCAAATGCTTGAAAAACGAGACCATTGGTTGAAACCAAACCAGCTTAAGATTAATCCCCAAATATCTGTGGTCATCCTTTTTCGAGCTCGCTGAAATCGAAAACACTTAATTCTGACTATCACAAACATCCTATGTAAAAAACTAGCAGTAGCCATGTACACTCAAATAAAACAGAATGCATCATCGTCCATAGAGAAATATGTTCATAAAGAACGCATGTATAATCTCCGGCATAACATTTACAAAAAAAAGGATTCGTACAAACTACGGAACACAAAAGTTAACATATCAGATTCCTGATATTTTTGAATAAGCACACCATGGTTATGAATATCATTACTGACAGTTCTTCAGCTCAAGCCTTTAAAAAAAAACATTAACACATTTTTTTTAGCACACAATTTTGGCTATTTCCTTTTTTTTCCGGGTTCCAAGTAGACACCAGATGGTTTTTGTCATGTATGCGTTTTATTGTTCCTGCTTGTTTTTTTTTCTCTGCCTATTACTACATGCCACTTGTTTTAGCTGTTTGTTTCCTCGCAGTATGACTTAGCCCTGTATGCTATGCTGTCTTAATGTGTTCCTTTTATGGCGGTGATTACTGATCGAAACTTTGTTCAATGACCTGACTGTAAGTGCTGTTGAGTGATGTATTTGGGAAGGGGGCCGACACTGAGTCAGGCATTAATTTGACTTTAGGGCACGCAATTAAATGCGGCGGATAGGAAACAGAAGTAATTGAGCACTCCACCATTCTTGGCGTTACATTCTCCTCATATTTAAAGTGGGATCTGCACGTTGAAAAAACATCGAAGAAACTTTCATCGGTAACTGGAGCAATATCGCGGACTCGTGCGTTTCTCCCCTCTAAAAAAAAAAACTTCAGATATATCTCACTTTGTTCGTTTCACAAATGAATTATTGCAGTTTTGTATGGCTGACAACAACGAAACAAAATTTCATCAAAATTCTAGTTTTACAGAGAAGGGCTACCCGTCACATATTTTGTCCAGCCTACTTACCTCCTACATTGCATTTGTATGAGATCCATAATATCCTAATTGTATACCACATGTACGAACACCGACTTTTACGCTTATATCACCTCTCTTCCACCAGCTTTCGGTCAATTATAGAAACAACCGGTCATTACAGCATAAACTAGCATCTTAAACACAAAGAAAGAAGGCTAATGTTTGTTTGCTTATTTCCGTACCGATTACAAGTTCCGGTCCTTGAGCCACAATCTCCCGTCCATTTTAAATAAGTATGCACACATCAACTGCCCAACACCGCTTAAACTACTACAGCTTTTCTCCAGTTTGTAATCTCAAAATTTTGATCCAAAATGTTTTCTTGATGTTTGTTTGGAATTCTCTCTTTGAGAAGCCTGTTCATCATTCCATGCAATTTGTGTCTTTCATAAAATTTCTGTCTTCCCTATTATACAGTGTTAATTTTGTTGCACAGCAACATATTTGCATTGTTCAGAGGCCTCGCTTGTACTGCCTTGCAAAGGTTGCCTGAGCCTCGTCAAGCTGTTTGATTTTAGCTTTTAGGCCAGGTAGCCCACGATAATGGCTGGTAAATAAAGTTCAACATCAATATCAGGGAGTACTGGCGGAAGCAGAGTAGGCGAGAATGCGTATTGCTTTGAGTGAACTGGTTTGTACCGCTCGTAGTATGAACAGCCCTATAAGCGAGCGGTAGTAGGTAATGAATTTCAGTTTCATTTTAGTCTGTTCGTGCTTTTCAATTATATCTGTCCTGCGCTTTCCCGTACCCCCAATTTTTGTATTCTGCCAGTATGGGTATTTCATGGTTTTACCTCCTAAGCACTTGATCAGTTTAAAATCATTCGTTAAGAATCTTCACACCTGACTTAATGGCGCTGAAGTGAAGCCTAGAGCGTCTCCTTCATTTCCACAAGAGTTAATCAAAGTTTGCAAATCTTCCTGGCTATCAGCTATAGTACATTATCGTTCGCATGCAATAAACCGGGGAGGCGCTGTTCTACATTTCCACCTCATCGGTACGACAGATTATAATCTATACATTAATTTTTTTTTCAGGTTTATTTCCGTATTTACCATCGAAACGCATGAACCACAGCGGTGATAGAGGACAACCCTGCCTTAATCCTTTGCAGACCTCGACAATCGTCGCACTTCTTATCTTTATTATCTCGGTATACTTCCTGCAGGAAATCAATTATCGAATGACCAATACCTTCATCTTTCAGTATGTTCCACACCCTGTTCACGTTGTCGTATGCACTACTTGTGCACAGGAAAGCTGAATACAGAGGTCTGTTTTCCGCCTTAGCTATTTCTATGCATTGGGTAAGCACTAACAGGCTATCACCGAAGCGCCTACCCCTTCTGAACCCATTCTGAAGTTCTCAGAGTATCCAATAACATTGTATCCATGACTGCATTTTTAATTTCACCGCCTGCATTGCCAGCATGTATATAACAGATGTTATTGTAATCGGTCGGAAGTATTTTATGTTCATCTCATCTTCCTTCCCTTTATAAATTAAATTCATTTTACTCTGTCTCCAGCTGTGCGGAATTTGCTTATTTGTAATGACTGTCTCAAATGCTTTGAAAGCATTACGCGTCCCGTTACGAGAAAATCTGGTGGCGTGTGTGTAAGTGTGTGTACTCCCGGATGGTACAGAAAATCTCAGCGATGGCAAGAAAAATACGGTGTCGTCACCAAGCGGCCATACGACTCACACTGAAAGCCGAGCACTGCCACTTCAGGCAATCATATATAGGTATATTGTATATATTATTGTATATATTATTTTTACTCGAGATATTTCTCATTAGGCACAATGAGAAAGGGAAAGAAAGTTAGAAGAAGGAGTGTCAACAAGCCTCGATTAAAAAGTGGCAAAAGTTCTCGATAAAGAGATTATCACGTGTCCACTTGCGATAGCCGCCTGCAACGTCCCATCGCAGGCCTACCTTTCTTAGGAAGCGTCGTCTCACGGAGGCTACAGCCGGGCAAGTCCACAGCAAGTGTTTCTGGTCACACTGGTCTGGCGCAGCACCACAATGGGGACACTTGTCAGACACTTCTAAATGTTTTTCACGCCACCGATAACCCTGCCAGAATACGACGCACAGATAGATCCACCTCCCGAGTGAGACTACGGGAGAGAGGGTACGAACACGTGGAATTAGAGCACGTGTTCAATGATGCAAAGCCTGTTTCTCGGAAACATGGGACAGGAACGGATCTGGGGGAAGAGGCGAAGATGGCGGGATGTCTGGTGCGTCAAAGGGTGTCATTGTGTCCACATGAATATTGTCACGTAGTGATGACTGAAGTCCGGCAAACAGGAACACAGCGAGAATGTCTTCGAAACAAAACTCTTTATTCGAGCTGACTTGCGCCCGCAAAGAACTGAATCACTCGGCGGCGGCGTAGCAACAAGCGTGCTCGGCGCTCATCGAACCGAATGACCGCCGCTGTCAGCCGTGCTCTTTTTAAAGCTGATAGCGAACCTTCGAGATAAAGCTTTAGAAGTTACTAGAACATTTTGGCGCAAACTAGAATCGGCTCCGTCCGGATGCGATCAATCGAGATAATTCTAGGCGCGTCTTGCGTCACAAACGAAGCGATAAAGCGGCGTGCCGGCAGCCTTGAAGCCTGACCAAATAAACACAACAAACAAACGCTACAAAGATTCGCGGCAATATTATCCGGATCGTGAGCATGGCCGCGAATCCAGTGTGGACAGGGGCATTTTGTGCAAGGTTGGTGAATGGATTGGGTAATTTGGAATGTGCGCCAGACAGCCTAAAGCTGCCTAAGGACGGCAAGGGAGTCAGTGTAAATATGAACAGTATGGAAAGTGGGTACGAGTGAAGGAAATCAATGGCATTGTGTATCGCTTGAAGCTCCAAGGCAAGGGGGGAGCAAGTATCTGCGCTATATGTAGCGTGGGAGTTGAGATGAGGTTGGGAGGGACTGTAAACTGCAGTAACTCCCTACTGTGCTGGGTGTGATGCATCGGAGTATATTATGCAGCCTGAAGGTAGATGCGCGGCTGATATCGGCGTCGATGCAGAGGAGCGATTGCCACTCACCGTTTCTGCTGTTCCAGGTGCTGGTGCTCACCGGCTATCACCTGCCTGTTTCACCGACTTGCCGACCGGTTCCGCAATCTTGCGGCGCTAGCTGGTTTCTGGACGGCTGCGGCTGCTCATCCGATCATCTGTGCGCATGCCTGCCGATTTTGGACACTTTCGACGGTCGGGCCTGGCAACATGCTACATTATCAGCTGACGAGGACACCTACATAAAGCACTCGGATTTCACCGCCCCCTTGGGCCACGGCACTGCTCACGAAATGCCTCGCCACTCACCGTTCCTGCTGTTCCAGGTGCTGGTGCTCACCGGCTATCACCTGCCTGTTTCACCGACTTGCCGACCGGTTCCGCAATCTTGCGGCGCTAGCTGGTTTCTGGACGGCTGCGGCTGCTCATCCGATCATCTGTGCGCACGCCTGCCGATTTTGGACACTTTCGACCGTCGGGCCTGGCAACATGCTACATTATCAGCTGACGAGGACACCTACATAAAGCACTCGGATTTCACCGCCCCCTTGGGCCACGGCACTGCTCACGAAATGCCTCGCCACTCACCGTTCCTGCTGTTCCAGGTTGGTTATTACGAGTGTTCTTGTTACCGTGATGATGATGTCTGTCTTGTAGCAGTGTCGTGGCCACCCCATATTCTGAAACGTTTCCGCTCGGCGGCAGTGTACATTTGGCGCATTTTGGTCCTGGGTGGGGACGTTGAAACAAACCCAGGCCCTATGACGAAGGGCCAAGAGGAAAAGCTCGAACTGGTATATGAAACTGTTCAAAGGCTTGAGATGAACCACACGAATATCCTCGAAAGTGTTAACAAGATTCTTACAATTCATATTGGCTTGCAAAATGAAATGAAGGCTTTAAACGATCGTGTGCATGAACTTGAACTTAAAATCGAGTCTATTCCAGTTCTTCAAAGTGACTTACAGTCTTTAGCTACCCGTGTGCAGGAACTGGAACTTAAAAAACAGTCAGTGCCTAGCACAGTATCTGCCACGAGTTGTACACACGATGTATCCAACATTCAAGTAAAACTTGACGACCTGGAAAATCGTTCCCGCCGGTCTAACATTCTTTTTTATGGTGTTCAGGACACTGATGAGTCTGAAACTTGGGAAGACTCTGAGCGTCTTGTGAACGAATTCTGTTCTAGCAAACTTGGTATCACGTTGTCTTCCTTAGCCCGTGCTCACCGCATAGGCCGTTTTTCTCAGGAAAAAAAGAGACCCATTATTGCAAAGCTGTTCAACGAAAAAGAAGTCGAAACGCTTATGAGTAAGGGCTATAAACTCAAAAATACCGATTTCAGCATTTCGCGAGATTACTCGAAAACGGTTCGTGAGAAACGCAGCCAACTGTGGAAGTACGCCAAATCAGTAAAAAAAGAAGGTGACAAGGTCCGTTTGTCTTTTGATAAACTGCTTATAAATGGTGTCTCGTATTTCTGGGATGATCAAACCAGTAGCGCAGTGCGCGTGTCCCTTGTCTGACGCATCCCTTCCAGTTCTAGTAAAGTGGCTGGCAAACCACCCGGGCGGCCAAACGCGCAGCGTTGCTCCAGTTACGATGTCAGTTTTCTGTACACTAACATAAGGAGTGTTCTTTCTAAAAACGTAGCTCTTTCTTCTTTAATTGATTCATGCTGCTCCTCGGTCATCGCGCTTACCGAGACTTGGTTAAATGACATGGTTCCTGATGATGTCATTTTTGCCTGTGACTCCGAATTCAACATATTTCGTTGTGACCGCATGGGCCGTAGAGGTGGCGGTGTTCTTCTGGCTGTCAATAAAGTGCTCACTGCTGTGCCTATCGAGGTCACGTCGTACATAGAATCGGTATGGGTTCGGTTGAGTTGTGGTCCCACGGTCGCCATCATTGGCGTCATTTACCGCCCTCCGGACATGAATTCTTCATTCGCAAGTCAGTTTTCTAATTTACTAAGCGATCTTACTTGTCGTTTCCCGAATTCAAGCTTACTTTTACTTGGTGACTTTAACTTTCCGGCTATTAACTGGTCGTCTTTAACAGCTCCTGCCAATGATCCCGAAGCTCAGGCTTTCCTCCAGTCCTGTCTCGATTTCTCTTTGCAACAACTTATTTCTGAACCTACGCGTCGTTCCGCCACTACAGCCAATATTCTCGATCTTATCTTGACAAGTGGTCCTTACCTTTGCTCCAACATTGCGCTCTTAGAAGGCCTTTCCGACCATTCCATAATCACGGGTAACCTGAATTTTGTGCCCCATAAAAAGGTAACTCGTACTAAACAAATAAGGTGCTACAACCGAGCAAACTTCGGCGAAATAAACGCTCAGTTGTCAGTCTTTGCTGATCATTTTCTTCACGATTTTTCGTCACGCTCCGTGGAAACGAACTGGAACCTGTTCAGCGTGAAACTTGCTACTCTCATTGACAGATTCATACCCGTCATCAGTATCCCTTGCACTAACACAGCGCCTTGGTTTAATAGGCATCTACGTCGCCTTAATAACAAGAAAAAGCGCCTTTACAGACAAGCCGACATGAACAGACACTCCGAATCTTGGCAACGGTACAAACTATGTGATAAGGAATATCAGTCTGAGTTGATATCTGCACGTAGGCACTTCTTCACACACGATCTACCGGCAATGCTAACAAACAATCCACGGAAGTTCTGGCAGATAATAAACCCCGCTAATCATCCTGACATTACTCTTACTAACGCGGAAGGCAGCAGTGTTCCAGTGGCCGAATGCGCCGAACTTTTCAATAACGCATTCACATCCGTTTTTACCCGTGAAGATCTCCCTCTACCTCCTATTTCTGTCAGCACTTCTAATACATCAATGTCCGAAATATTTATCAGTGAGAGCGGTATCTTATCCTTACTAGGGAAGCTTAAAACAACATCAGCATCAGATCACCTTGGCTTTAATAACAAAATACTCAAAAATTCATCTGATGGTATTCATCGCATCTTGTCCGCTATTTTTTCACAATCTCTATCATCAGGCGTGATTCCGCTGGACTGGCGCCTAGCTAAAGCTGTGCCAATTTTCAAGTCTGGCGATCGTTCCTCACCACTAAATTACCGACCCATTTCATTAACTAGCACAGTTTGCAAACTTCTTGAACACGTAATTCACTCGCAGGTAATTAACTATCTTGAAGAACATAACATTATCTTTAAATATCAACATGGGTTCCGTAAAGACTACTCTTGCGAAACGCAACTTGCCGGATTCATTCAAGACATACATTCATCGATTGATGCTGGCATTCAAGTAGACTCCATATTTCTTGATTTTTCTAAAGCTTTCGACAGAGTACCACACAACCGGTTATTAATGAAACTAGCACTGCTTAATATTAACCCTTTTGTCATTGCATGGGTTAAAGATTTTCTCTTTTCCAGGTCTCAATTTACAACTGTCAATAACCACAATTCGTCTTTCAGCCAAGTACACTCTGGCGTCCCAAAAGGAAGTGTGCTTGGCCCCTTACTTTTCCTAATATTTATCAACGATTTACCGGATTCCATTTCTTCCCATATCAGACTTTTTGCTGATGATTGTGTAATTTATCGCAAAATTTATTCTAACACCGATTGCCAATCCCTTCAATCTGACCTTGATTCAGTAACAGCATGGTGCTCAACCTGGCTTATGCAACTTAATCATTCAAAAACTAAATTGATGTCTTTTACTAACCGAATGTCTCGAATTCAAACAGCATACTCCTTAAATAATACCTCACTCGAGCTAGTCACCACGTATAAGTACTTAGGACTTCACCTTCATTCAGACTTAGCATGGAACCACCATATTAACCTTATGCTTGCATCTGCTAATCGGTCATTAGGTCTCTTAAAACATAACCTAAAGCATGCTCCTCCTCACCTCCGTGCTCATGCCTATATCACTCTAATTCGACCTAAAATTGAATATGCCTCGGCTATTTGGGACCCTTACCAATCTTACCTAATAAATAACATTGAATCATTGCAGAACCGCGCCGTTCGTTTTATTTACTCCGATTATTCACGTAACACCAGCGTCACAGCCTTAAAGAAACGCGCAGGTCTCCAGGATTTATGTCTCCGCCGTAAAATTGCACGACTGTCACTTTTTCATAAACTTTATCATCATCCATCACTTCATAACGACTTTTTTTCTTTGCCTACTTCGATTTTTGACCGCCGCGATCATCCCTTTAAAGTTAGACGTTTCACGTGCAGAAGATTTATCTATGCGCATTCATTCTTACCACGCACAATATCTGACTGGAACACTCTGCCTTCACATATCGCAACCACCACTGATCCTGATAAATATTTTAAACTTATATCTTCAATAACTACTGCTTAACTCTTCGCATACATTGTTATTTTATTTGTTCATGGCTTCCTTTTTTGCAGGGTTTGTTACTAAAAAGATTCATTGTATTAGTGTTCTGTCTGTATAATTTTAATAATGCAGTAATCTTCGTTCTTTGCGGCGCTGCCATTCTTTTGATTCTTTTGCTTACTTATATGTCATGTAAAGTGTCTTATTTGTGCTTTTGTTGTTTGTTTTATATTTGTGGTTTTTCTTTTATTCTGTTCAATTGCCTGTGCCCCCCCCCCCCCCCCTCCTATGTAATACCCTCTCGAGGGCCTTTAGGGGTATTCTGTATAAATAAATAAATAAATAAATAAATAAATAAAGGAAGAGTCTGCAAACGATGAAGTTGAAGAGACATCTTGTGTGCTCTGTTGCCCTCACGCTGGTCGGTGATTTCCCTAAATGTATTAAGTTGAGCGTACTCTGGCCGCAGCGGTTGAATTTCTTTGGAGGAGAAATTCGAGGCCCGTGTACTGTGCGATGTCAGTGCACGTTAGAGAACCCCAGGTGGTCGAAATTTCCGGAGCCCTCCACTACGGCGTCTCTCATAGCCTTAGTCGCTTTGGGACGTTAAACCCCATAAACCAACCAACCTTGCATAATGGGCACTGGGTGTGATACAAGGAAGATAAGTTATGGCACGCATGGCCTCCCGATTGATTCAAGGGAGTCCCACAGTCGACGGGTGAGGCGATGAAATTGGGCCTGCTGCACTATCAGCGGCTGGAGGATAGAGCGCGCGAGCTGACGGGCAGTATCAAAATGCGCTCCACCAGAGCGCATAGCTATGCGTCGAATCAGACCGAGAGTAGCGTGAGCCGATTTACGGGTCGCGTTCAGTCACGGAGTCCCAGTCCCAGATGTATGAAGTAGAATACCTAGAACACGCACACTTTTTTACTTGAGGAATTTGAGAATTATCTACCGTGAAGGTAAAAGGGGCTGCTTTCCGTAAGCCACATCTGCTTCCAATGCGAATGAAACATGATTTACTACACACGATAGGGTCAGACCCAAAGGGGGTAGTCGTGTTGTTAAGGCATCCAGCGCTTGCTGAAGCGCCGACTGCTGCACAGACGCATCTGGATGACAGGACCACAAGGTTATGTCATCAGTATACGCAAGGAAATGTACAGAAAGAATTTTCTGTACGGCTCGGAAAAGAGGTATAAAAGTTACGTTAAATAATGTGGGGGTGAGGACGGAGCCCTGGGGTACACCGCGGTTGGAGGTAAAGTGGCCAAAAGGCTTCCCATGGACACGTACACCGAAGGTTCTGTTTGTTGAAAATGAATGAATTCAGAAGAAAAAGCGATGCGGGAGACCGAGATCTTGAAGGGTGCCAAAACTCGCGGAGTGAAGGACGTTGTCATATGCGTTTGTGATGTCAGTAGCGATAACCGTACGAACAAGGTGGCTACGGGAGAATGGTTAACTACGTCCGCAGCCAAAACAGCAAGACCGTCTTCCGTTCCAGGCTTCCGCCACCAACGCCATCATGGAGGTGCAGGCGCAGGGAGAGGTTCTTAACCCGCACGACCACGACCCAAGGGACTGGACGCACATTCTTAGTGTGCCTGCCCGCTCCAAGGACGTCCCTTCAACAACCAGACGCCAGGAGGCCGCAGCCTCTGCTACCAGTACCCCCAAGTCTCCATGCCTTGAAAAGTCAGCGCACCTGCAAGCAACGCACACAGCTGCGCAGCGTTCGCGGCAGCAGCCACCGCTTCCTGCTGCAGATTACAAGATCGTTTTTAGATCACGAGGCGGGCTGCAGCTGGACCTGCTTCCACCCCGACAACTACGAGAGGCCATCCTCCAAGCGGCGTCCCAGCTTAAGGAGCCAGCGCGTACCCAAATCAGGGTACCCCCGGTCAACAACACCTGCACCGTAAGCACGCCCCTAAATGATGACGCGCTCGCTCTGGTTCGGGTGAACACCACCACACACCAAGGCAAGGAATTCGCCGTCGCACCTTACATAGCCCCGCCGGACGGAGCAGTACGCGGAGTCATCTCCAATGCCTATTGGAATGAGACCCCGTCAGAGCTCCTGCAAGACCTGCTCACCGGCAACCCAGACGCCCTCATCGTGGACGCTCGCCGAATGGGCTCCACGCGTTCCATCTTAATAACTTTCCGGGCTGGACCTGTCCCACGCGCAGTTCTTTATGGAGGAGCCCTCCACAGATGCACACCGTACCGAGGGCATATAGACGCCTGCACGAACTGCCGCGTCCCAGGTCAACGGGCGGATGTGTGCGTCCATCCAAGGTCTCATAAGTGCCCCCGCTGCGGGCAGTCCCATCCAAAAGAAGATGTGCCCTCATACACCCCCAGCTGCATTCTCTGCGGTGGCCCTCATTTGACCGGAACTGGCAACTGCAAGGCACGGGGCCGTAAACTAGCGTCCCCGAGGAACGCACTCTCTCCCCCATCTTCATCGCGGCTTTCCCGCTGCGATCAACGCAGCACAAGCAACGGACGCAGCTCGACGCCTTCCCGGTCATCGTCGAGAACCAGACGGAATGACAGCAACAACTCCTCGCGTCTCACCTGGGCAGACCGCGTTTCTGGCAAGGCTACCCGTCATCCCCCACCACCCCAGTCCTCCTAGGCAGATCCGAGAGACCAGGAACTCAAGGCCTTGCGTGAAGAGGTAAGCCGCCTTTCCTCCCTCCTAAGCACCCCCGCCCCCTCCATGCCCCCTAAACCCGCACCCGCTGTCATTAACTCGACCCCATCATCCACAGACACTTCGAGCACCCCTCCCGCAAAGAAACAACGCACCACAGACTCCACACCCCCTCCCGTGCCCTTAGAAATAGACGCTAAATTAGCAGCACTCGAAGCCAAATTTGACCACAGACTAAAAGAGCTAGACGCACGCCTTGAGGCCAGATTCAATCACCTTGCCGCCACCCTCACCGAAAAACTTGAGCAGCGCATGGACGCTATGCTTACCAAGATGATGGAGCTCTTGGAACATAATCTTAACCATCGCTTCACCCAACTTCAAACCCCCTCCACTCCTCCCATCCGTCCTCCGCAAGCACAAACCACCTTTCCTGAGCCACACATACCAATTGAAACCCGTCTTACTTCCATCATCAATCCCCCCACCATCCAATATGGCGGGGGGGAACACCAATTATCTACCCATTTTAACTTGGAAATGCCGCGGCTTCCGGGCAAAGCGCGCGCCTCTGCAACTTCTCCTTCCCACCATCACATCCATGCCCCACATACTACTTCTACAGGAGACTGCACACCTGGCAACCCTCCCCTGCTACACATCTACACACTCGGATACCACTAACACACCCAGGGCGTCCACACTCATCCACCGCAGCCTCACCTACAAAACTCATCACATCACGTCTGAGACGCCCTGCGTGATCACAGAACTTATACATCACACACATTCACTTCCTTCTATATTTATAGCAAACATATACCACCCCTCGTCCCTGCCGATGGCCCCGCTAGAATCACTTCTGCGAAAGCTACACCATGTAGCAGGGAAACATCCCCTACTCATCGGTGGGGACTTCAACAGTCAGCATACTGACTGGGGATACACAACCACGACACATCGAGGTCGCAGGCTCTGGCTGCTCTTGCAGAACCTCCAACTCACTGTGCACAACACGTTTCAGACGCCTACGCGGATCGGCAACAGTGTCAGCATGGACACCAGTCCTGACCTGACGCTGAGCCGCTGTATCCGCGGCGTTACCTGGAGCAGAACACAACATACACTGGGCAGTGATCATTACATTATACAAATCACTGTTCCGTACAAACCACCCCGTCACGCAAATACAATACACAAACTCATTAACTGGGATGCATTTCGCGCTGCACGCACCGCCCTCCCAGACACTCCCATCGCAGACATCGACGAATGGGTGCAGTCACTCAAGCATGACGTTCACCACAACACGCGAGACATTGAAACTACAACCGAAACACCTACCCTTGACACACGCCTAGCCCACCTCTGGGAGGCCTATCACAGCATCCTAGAACGCTGGAAAGGCAACAAACACAACCGAACGCTTAAGAAGCGGCTGGCCGCGCTGCAGACACAAATCCAACAGCACTCTGAGGAGCTCTGCCGATCCAACTGGGGACAGATATGTGACGGCATCGCCGGAAACCCGTCCAGCAAACGCGCATGGCAACTCCTCCGACACCTCATCGACCCCACGCGCACCAAATCAGCAACACAGCACCACGCGACACTCCTCACACATGAACACATTGACGATCCCGACACCCTTCTAGACACACTTCAAACCATGTACACATCTCCAGGCGGCCCCATTACCTCTACCGCACTACACAGGACAAGCAAATCCAACACTCGACACCGGCATCACGGAGACGGAAGTCAGAGCGGCCCTCCTGACTCTCCGCGCCAACTCCGCACCTGGTGCAGACCAAATCACAAACTCCATGCTCCGTAATCTGGATGACCAATCGATCACCCACATTACGAAATACTTCAACCAGTGCTGGAGGGAGGGTAACCTCCCGCAGTCCTGGCGCCACGCGAAGGTAATATTCATACCTAAACCCAACAAACCACTTACACTTCAAAACCTTCGCCCGATTTCGCTAACCTCATGCCTCGGGAAGCTCCTAGAGCATGTTGTGTTAGCGAGACTCACAAGTGACATGGCGGACAACAATCTTTACCCGCATAGCATGGTAGGATTTCGCCCCCATCTATCCGCACAGGACGCCATGCTGCAACTCTCACACGACATTTTGGACCCGCTTCTTCCGGGTCACACCAAGGCAGTCTTAGCTTTGGATCTCTCCAAAGCTTTTGATCGCATTGAACATCAAGCGATCATATCTCCCTTGGATGTGGGTGTGCGCACGTATGCCTACATTCAAGCATTCCTGACTGACCGCACGGCTGAGATACACTTCGGCCCTCTGTCTTCCCCCTCCTACACGCTTCAGAGTATCGGCACCCCTCAAGGGTCCGTCCTTTCCCCCTTTCTCTTTAACAGTACCCTCATCCCGCTCGCCCGAAAATTGGCCACTATTCCCCACCGGAAGCACACTCTTTATGCCGACGATATCACCCTGTGGACCACTCACGGCAGTGACGGAGACATAGAGAACAACTTACAGGAAGCAGCCATCCTCACCCAAAATTACGCACGGACCATCGGACTGTCTTGCTCCCCAGAGAAGTCCGAACTCTTCCTCATCCGGCCTAAGAACCACCGCTGCCCCCGCTCCCCCATTGCCATTGAACTGAATGGTGACCCGGTACCTGAGGTTGGAACCCTCCGTGTATTGGGCCTGCACATCCAGAACGATGGCAAAAACACCACCACCCTCAAGAAACTCAAGCAGGTTGTAGGCGCGATATCGCACCTCATCCGCAGGGTTTCGGGACGTCATAGAGGCATGAAGGAGCGCGACCTATGTCGCCTCATTCATGCCTTTGTCCTCAGCCGTGTGCTGTACACTACCCCATACTTACAACTATCCAAACATGACATAAACGCTTTGGATGCTTTGATTCGCAAGGCATTCAAGGTAGCACTTCACCTTCCCCTCAACACACCCACAGACAGATTACTAGGCCTGGGCCTCCACAACACGATCAGGGAACTGGTGGAGGCCCACCGACAGGCCCAATACATCAGGCTCACACAAACCTCCACAGGTCGGTATATCCTGGACACCCTCGGAATCAAAATACCGGCCAACGACCCAACCCTCCTCGCCATCCCACGATCCCTTCACCGAGAGCTCCTCATCAGGCCGCTCCCGAGGAATATGCACCCGTCCCACCATGAGCAGCGCCGCAGAGCCCGTGCGAAGGCACTCCATCGAGCGTACGGCCCCCAGCCGGACGCCGTATGGGTGGACGCTGCCTGCACGGGTGATGAAGCGACAGCAGCTGTGGTCGACTCCTCTTTTTCCGCCCTCCTCACACTACCTCTCCCTCCAGGCACCTCCCCAGAAGCTGCAGAGGAAGCCGCCATTGCACTTGCTATCACCCGCACGGAAGCCCGGTACATTTTAAGCGATTCTAAAACAGCGATTCTAAATGTTGCTCGAGGCCGAGTCCATGTCCCTGCTTTTGGCATACTGGGCTCGCCCGATGCACCCCCGCCCCGCGAAGTGGAGCTGATATGGGTGCCCGCGCACTCCGGGAATCCCGGAAACGAGGCCGCCAACCTTTTAGCACGAGGTTCTTTAAACCGGGCTCAGGTGGCCTCTGATCGAGGATTCACAAAGGAGCGCATGCACTCATTCAGTGAGCTGACCCAGGCGCACAGAGCCTTACGCCAGCTCTACCCCCGCCCCACCCCTCCCTAGATAACAAACACGCAACACTCTGGCGCAGACTACAGACACACACACTCCGTTCACCCGTTAACCTAGCCCATTATCATCCCTCCTTCCCCACTCCGGCATGCACTCTACGCCCCGAACCCTTCGCCTCTTCCCTCCACATCATTTCCCTTTGCCCGACGGACCCTCCCCCGCGGGACCTAGAGAACCTCAAGACCTGGGAGGACTGGGAGACCCTGCTGCGCTCGGAGGACCCGGCCGTGCAGACCATCGCCACCGGCCGTGCTGCCAGTGTTATGGACCTTCGGAACATAAACACTTGAGTGTAGTGGGGTCGTGCGGAGACCCTGGTGCGTGCCCCGAATTCCTGTGTAAATAAAGTTTTCTCTCTCTCTCTCTTCCGTTCCAATTGGGGGGTGGAACCCAATTTGAGATTCCGGATAATAATCATTCGATTCCAGCCACCATGAGAAGCTTGCTGATAGTAGGCGTAAATTAAATAGGACGGAGTGCCCAAAGAGAAACTGATGGCTGACCTGATGCACTGAGCATATTGTAGATACCCCCCCACATTCTGACCTCTATGTGGCGCCGGTGTTCCCACCGACATTCGTACCAAAATCGTGCGTAACCTTTTGCCGTACAGCGTTCCGGGTGCTGGCACACGATTTCTTGTTCAATATAGCTTACATGTACTGGTCAAGTTGGAGGCTAGCTTAAAAGAGGGATTTGAACCGACGACATATGCAGCTTCAGTTCTGTGCCTTCCCACACACCTCTAGACTAAAGACGCGGTTGTGTCGTCTGTTTACCGAGATGTGAGACTGTTTCTGCTCCATTTCCTTTCCTCAAAACCAATTTCCGTATCGAAATTCCATATCGCCTTCCTTTCCTTAAAATGATCAGAGTATGAAACTTGGTCAACGCCAACGTTAATGAACACAACGAACGCCGACGGCCTATGGTAAAATTGGTAAATTGGTTTTTGAGGAAAGGAAATGGAGCAGTATCTGTCTCACATATCTCGGCGGACACCTGAACCGCGCCGTAAGGGAACAGAGGAAGGTGGCAGTGAAAGGAGAGAGAGAGAAAGAGGTGCCGTAGTGGAGGTCTCCGGAATAATTTCGACCGCCTGGGGATGTTTAACGTGCACTGACATCGCACTGCACACGGGCGCCTCTTGCGTTTCGCCTCCATCGAAACGCGGCCGCCGCTGTCGGGTTCGATGGCTTCAGCGCCGCGCTTCTGGCACAACGTTGTCAATGCCAACGCATGCAGCGCACACCTGTCACTACCGCCACCTAGCTTAAAGCACGGTTGAGGTATCCACTGTTCCAAGAGGGCAGTTATGCACCTTCCCCCTGGTTCAAGTGTCCACCGTGATGTGGACACCTCGCCCTCACCTCACGCTCTAGAGGCCCGTGTACTGTGCAATGTCAGTGCACGTTAAAGAACCCCAGGTGGTCGAAATTCCTGAGCCCCCCCCCCCCCCTCCACTACGGCGTCTCTCATAGCCTTAGTCGCTTTGGGACGTTAAACCCCATAAACGAAACCAAGCCATCACGCTGCGTATATCCTGGCATAGCAGAGCTAAGCCACTGCCAATTTTATACACACCACGAACCACGCAGATGGCGATGCGCAATCGCTACTGCGCATGAGAGAGGGAGAGGGAGAGAGAGAGGGAGACTGTCCGCGAGGCGATGGACAGCGCGCGGCGGCGGCTCCGGAGGCGGCCCCGGCGCGCCAGCTGTGCGCCGTGTGACGACACCCGTTCCTCGCGCATGCGCAGCTTGGCCTTTCCAGAGCTCCGCGAAATGGCTCGGCGAGTAGCGTAGTGTTGCTTTTGCAACAAAACAATTCCCTGAAGCATAAATTCTCAGAGCTAAACACTTAGTCACGTCCAAGGATCCGTTACAAACGGCGAGCAAATGTTGCAGTGTGTCCATTCATGTAGCAGCTTTGAGGCCCTGTGTCTACATATGTGGGCGCAAAAAAAGTGTGCTCACATATGAGAATTATTGCGTAATTTTTTGCACATCACTTCTGCATGGTACATTGATCACGATTTATGCAAAGAAAATATTTTTTCTTTCAGCAGATTTAATTGGCGCCTGAAGGGGACATTGACAATGCCCAACACGACGGTGATCTCCAATTTTGGTCTCAGCCACCCTCAAAATTTGACCCCCTTACTCTTGAAACGGGAACAGAAAACTGGGCAAGTTGGAATGGATTCGTCTTCAAGCAGCGCGAAACACAGGACGTAGTGGAAGAAAGAAGAGGCGACTCGAGACGACTTGCGCTCGTGTCGTCTCTTTCTTCCACTCCGTCCTGTGTTTCGCGCTGCTTTAAGATACTCCTGAAATTTTTCCCTTGGTCGATTTAGACCAAAATCGATGTCCAGCCTATAATGACCGCGCACAGCACGATGGCGACCTCCAATTTTTGTCCAGACCACCTCCAAAATTTACGCCGGTAGCACATTTGATAAGCCGCATCTCCAACGGACGCGGGGGCTCAAGGAAAGTGACACCAAGCGAATCATGCAGGCGTTGCTACTCAGCCGTGTGACGTTCCACGCACCTTACCAACGACTTAGTCGAAGCGAGCTCAATCGCCTGAATGTCCTCCTGCGATCGGCGGTCAAGGCAGCCCTCAGACTGCCCCCGTACGCCTCACCACACCGCATGTTGAAGCTGGGCTTACACAACACGAATGAAGAGCTGGTGGAAGCCCAAAGGACCGGCCAGCTCACGCGTCTTCGAGACACGAGAATAGGCCGGACCGCTCAACGCCGACTAAGCTACCCGGATACGACCACTCCGTTGCAGCAGAGGTACCACGCCATTCCTCCAACATTCGCAGCTAAGGTCAGAGTCGTGCCCAGTCCCTAAGAACACGCACCCCGAGCTCCACGCCAGTCGTAGGACAGCCAGAGTCAAGGCACTCCTGCGCCATTATGGCTCTGACCACAACGTCCTATATGTAGACGCGACGAAGTACCCGTCCGACATGGACGCTATGGGATTAGTTACAAGCGCCACTGGCTCATTTCAGATCACTGGCTCCGTTCGGGGCATGAACTCGAGCACGATGGCTGAGGAGACCGCCATAACGGTAGCACCCATTTCTATGCGCCACATGACCACACATGACGAACACCTCGCTAGTCCGACATACACAAAAAACCGACTGCCAGGCTGTGCGCCGCGCCCTCGCGAGGAGTGCTTTGTGTTTGCAGGCTGCGCGCGCACTCTCACCAATCCACCCCGATATATTCCCCACCGTGCGCATCGTTTGGATCCCTGGTCACGCGTCCCTTCCCGGCAGCGCTATTCCGTTCTCTTGTAGATACGAGGGGGTACCCAAAAGAAACCGGACTTATTTTTGTTTGAACTTATTTGTTCACATTTTAAGCACAGACCTTTAATATCCTTCAAAGTACTCTCCACTTACAGTAATACGTTTGTCGAATCTTTCATTCTATTTTTCAAAACATTGTTTAAATTCATCTTTTGTGATGTTTGACAGTCCCTCCGTCGTTTTTTTCTTCACCTCAGCAACATCAGCGAAACGCTTTCCATTCACCTGTCTTTTCATTCTACGAAACAAAGAAAGTAGCACGTGGCAAGGTCGGGAGAGTATGAGGGTTGAGGAACAGAGGTCATGCCATTTTTGGTCCGAATTTGTCGTAGAGACAGGGCTGTGTGAGTAGGGGCATTGCCATGGTGGAAAAACCAGTCACCCGTCTGCCACAAATCAGGCCGCTTCCACCGAACACTGTTGCCCAATCTTTTCAAAACATCCAAGCAGAAAGCCTGGTTAACTGTCTGACCCTGCGGAACAAGTTCTGAATGGACGACTCCTCTCACGTTGAAAAAACAAATCAGCATTGTTTCGAGGTTTGGTTTCACCTGACGAGCTTTCTTGAGACGAGGTGAATTTGAAGTTTTCCATTGGCATGACTGTTGCTTTGTTCAGAATTTAATTCAGGAACACTTAAGTTGTCCCCATAGCATCGTCCTTGAACGTCTTTCTGAATATTTCAAGAGTTTCCGTTCCACTTTTTCCGAGAAAAAATCAGAATTTCACCGGCGCACGCTGTTCACGAACATCAGCCATTGCAAAAACGACGCTCACACAAAACAGTCGTCACTCTAAAACTCTGCCTCAACTAGTCTGACCTCCTTCAGCGACGGCACTCGGCTTACTGACTCTGAAATGTTCGTTCTATGCGCTCCTAGCGGCAAAACGCGGTACAACAGAAGCTTTGCCGATTCAAAAAATTATTCCGGTTTCTTTTGGGTACCCCCTCGTACAGAAGAGGGAAGGAAGCGCGATTGGCTGAAGGACCATCATTCCCGGCGCTTTGTCGCATTTGTCAAGAAAACTTGAGAATGTTGCGGATTGTTTTTATAAGTTATGTTTCTTACACGATAAATTTTTTTCTAACCAGTAGATGTTGGAATACAGTCCTCGTTGTCATGACAACGGAGGGACGCCACCGCGGGCGCCTGCTTGCAAATGGCGCCGCTCTGCCTCGAGCTGACGCGCGCCGCTCGGTTGCTTCCTTCTTTGTACTCGGTCTTTTTACTTCGTGAGCTACCAGTGACAAACGGTAAGTGGAGTTCCAGTCTACGCGCGCTCCTTTTCTTTCGCGAGGGGGCAACGGGGCATTGGAAAGGTGCTCAGTGAGATGCACACGACTGAACCTTCCGTTTCGCAGGTTGCTCGCTACCACCACAGGCCATATAAGGAGATAGGTTCGAGAACACAACCCAGCCTGCAGGCAGCACGGTCGCTCAGTGCGCCAAGAGAAGTTTTCAGCTGAGAACAAAAGGCCTGATCCAACAATTATGTAAAGCGCGCAGTACAGCAGCATAGTACTAAGATGAGTCAATTTATTTTATGTAACTTGTGCCATGCCTATGTATGCATCGTGCTGGTTTTGGAAGTAATGAATGAATGAAAAACTTTATTGTACTCCAAGGGTTATTTCTCGCAGCGTAGGTGGAGCCCTCAGTCCAGGGCCCCAGCGGCCTTTGCAGTCTTGCGAGCCCTGTCGATCAGCTTGAGCTGCTCTTCAGGCTTCGAGCTGGACAGCGCAACCTCCCACTGCTCCGGTGTTGGTGTGTTGTTTATCGGCGCTGCCTGCATTTCCTGACAGGCCCATGTAACGTGGTAAAGCGTTGGGTGTTCACCGCACAGCGGGCATTTGTTGTCATATGTGGAAGGATAGATTTTGCCGAGTAAACTCAGATCGGGGTATGTATTAGTCTGCAGTTGTCTCCAGGCAACCGACTGCTCTCTACTAAGGTCTTTGTGGGTAGGAGGGTAGGTCCTACGGAGGGCTCGTTGGTGTTCTGGACGCACGCTGGCTTCGGCAGTGTGATCACTTGGGTGCACAGCATAACCTTCTTGATTGTGCTATGCAAAATTTAGATAAATATAGCGAAATGCTGTAGCAGTTCTGGGCATAGCTAGAAAAAAGTGTGTGGGTAGGGAGGATATGCTAGACATGTATGACAATCAACCTGTATGTATATTGTGTGGCATCTTTCTTGCCGTGCTCTGTGTGGCGTTATAGGAAGTTGCCGCTTAGTCAGGCATGTTAATGTCTTTTTGTCACCTTCCTTGACAACTATTTTGTTGTGAAAATAAAAACGCAACTTTGGCTTGGCGTACGCCTTCTTCACGCGGCACCACTGCTGTATGGTGAAGCCACCCTACCAGGTTATGTCGGCATCATGTCGCAGCGCCCAGAAAATGATTCTGAAATTTTGCAAAAGGTCTCAAGTGCCCATTATTTGTCGCGGCTGCATGTGCGGTGTGGGTGCGCCAGACCCACGACTACCATTGTCCCCACCGGTTCGTAAACATAGGCCCTGACGTTCAATCATAGCTTCAAAAACAAAAATCTGAGTGGGTTGGAAAGATTGCATCCACACCTTTTCAGACTGATATGCTAAAGTTTAATTTATTAGCCCCAAATAAATATGCGCCTGCATGTAGTCGGGCATAACTTAAGAACGCAGCGGCTTTTCCTTGTCAAAGGATCCCCTTCCAGCCAATAGCGTGGGCCCATTCTCATCAATCAATCAATCATTCATTTTATTTCCTTAGAAAAGGAGGAGTACGGGACTAAAAGCTCGAGCAGCTTGACGAGGTCCCGACCCCTTGTTAGTTGACATGACAGCAGGATGACGGCCAGTCTTACACAAAAAAATATCACAAAGCAACGGGTAATACAGAATGAAACAAGACGGCAATCAATCGGAGAAGCAACAAAATGTAATACAGATAAATCAACACACATAAGCAACAGTGGTGAACAAAATTAGGCGAATAGGAAGGCATGGTTTAGCCTTGCAAATGAATAAGTTGACAAAAATGTTTAATGCGACAGTTTCGGTTTGTTGAGGGATCAAAATTTTGTCGGTCTAGTAAGTTTAACAGCGAAGGTAATGTATAAGACAGAGATTGTTCATCATAGGAGGTTCTCGGGGTGTGTACAAACCACATTTCTTTATGTCGGGTCTGACGAATATTTGTGTTTTTTTGGAGTTTTGCCAGATGAATTATGTAATCAATGCCAAACTTTAGAAAACCTTTATAGCACAACATCAACCTGTAATTATAAAAACAAAACACCCTGCATTGTTACCCTGCTAGTGTGACAATGCATGGAGTGGTAGATGACAGATGAGAGAATCCCTTCCCTCCATGGTCGGAGATAGACCCCTCTCTCTATTGTGGCGAGGGGCCATATGAATCAGCCAACACCATTGTCCGGAAGACGGTCCTTTGACGGGGAAAAGCCGCTGCCTTCTTAAGTTGTATCCGACCATATTAACATCCACCTTCATGCAATATGCAGGTGCTTCATCCAAAAGAGAACCTCAGGCAAACCTTTGTGTGTGTTCACATAGGTAAATACTCATCACTTAGGCCGAGTAGTTGTGTCCAAGCGATGTTACGTCTTTTGTGTGCTATTTTGTGCATTCAGTGGTAATATTTGATAGAATTTGAGAAAAGTAGACGTACTGAACTCGGAAAGCGTACTGGATTTCGAAAGGGATACTCAGGAATGAAGCATATGCATGCCATAAGTGAACTTAATGCCACAGAGTGATTGTTTCTTACTTTAACATGCTTGCTTCCTAACCGGGCCTCTTGAGTCACTGACAATTCAAAACATACATGGAACATTTTTTTGGATACCGGAGGACAGTGAACTTTAATCATGCCTATTTGGAACCTGCATGCTCCTTTCACACACTGCATACTGCAAATGCTTTCCTTTGCACAAAAATGCGTGGCAAAATTCTGTGAGTATTCATAATTCAGCATTGCTAAGATTCATTTCTGGACAAGAGAAAATCAGTCATGGAGCTGAAATCTGTGTGAGAAATTTCTCTGAAGCTCTTTTGTGACAAAATTTAAGTGGCTTTCAATTTGGGGATGTGGAGCAGCAGTGATTAAAACATCGCAGGAGAAAACTTTGTTCAAGTAATCACTAGTTGCCATTGTCTTGCACTTGCCAGGCTGTCCCAGAAAATTACTCAACCTTGTCATTCCACTTATCCTTAGGTAACGTTTTCCCTATGCCTTGCCTCTTGCTTAGTCACTCTAATAAAGTACTGGTTAACTAGGGTATCATCTGCGAGGTAGTTTGATTGTCTAGAAGAGCTTGTGATAAGCAAATATTATGAAAAACCGACAAATATATACATATAATGTAACACATGACTAGCACTGACACACAGCTTTAAAACTTTGCAACATGTCCAGAGAAGACCATAGCGGTCGTCGCCAGGCGCGCGCGGAAGCGTTGGCGCGATACTATGGTAACCAACAACATGTGTATTACGTGGACGTTGCCGGCCCACACCACAGGGTGTGGTACACGGCCGCAGTCGTACACAACACAAACACAGTCAACGGGCTCAGTTTCAAAGCCTACAGCGCAACACACGCGGAGGAGATTGCCATTGCTCTGGCTCTCACAAATCCCAAGTCGAAACCCATCATCACCGACTCGTGAGAGGCCTGTCGGAACTACGAGTTGGGCTGGGCTCCCCCGCTTGCCTGGCGCATACTGGAATATAGCTGTCGATCTGAAGATCCAACTCCACGCAACCTGATTTGGGCCCCCGGTCACCAGGGACTCGAGAGAAACGAACAGGCCGATCAGGCCGCCCGCGCACTCTCTCCCCGGGCTATCTCCCTGTCCTTGGAAGGGTACTCCCAATCAGACAATCTGGCCATTACATTCAAACAAATCACCGATTACTACAAGGAGGAGCACCGGCGCTACCCGGCCCCTTGTAAGGGTCTGGATCGCGCTGACGAGCGCCTCCTCATCAAAATTCTTACTAACACTGTACTGTGCCCGGCGGTGCTTAAACATTTCAATACATCCTTTGATGGCGCGTGCCAGTTCTGTGGGGAGGTGGCTGACACCTTCCACATGGTTTGGGCGTGTCAGTCAAACCCATCTATCCCCCCCAACCCCAACCCCACCAGAGAGGACTGGGAGGCGGCCCTGCTCGGCTGTCAGGACCTAAATACCCAAAAGGCCTTGGTTCACCGGACGCGGGCGGCGTTGCTTGCCAATGGGGCCCCGGAATAGGGGCTCCACCTAGTATTGTTAGGGGAAAGGGCCAATAGGGCCTACCCCAATCACCTCTCTGTAAATATTTATTGTATTATAAATGTTTTTCACCACCACCATTGCAGAAAAGAGCTGTCTATACACAGGAATCGTATGAAATATAACGAAAAACCAAAAACGGTGGCTAAAAATTCAGGGGGCACTGTAACTGCCTAAAGTGCGTAGAGGCGAAAGCGTTTTCCGCACCACTCCGACTGCCTCTGTGGCACTGGTGACGTCACTACTGGATGACGTCACACCTAATTAATGATTAATTACTGAATAATGAGATAATACTACTAATGTCTAATTACTGATTTATGACTTCATGCTAATTAACGCCGTGGTGGCTCAGTGGCTATGGTGCTCGGCTGCTGACCCGAAAGACGCGGGTTCGATCCCGGCTGCGGCGGTTCAATTTCTTTGGAGGAGAAATTCGAGGCCCGTGTACTGTGCGATGTCAGTGCACGTTAAAGAACCCCAGGTGGTCGAAATTTCCGGAGCCCTTCACTACGGCGTCTCTCATAGCCTCAGTCGCTTTGGGACGTTAAACCCCATAAACCAACCAACCAACTTCTAATTAACGACGCTTAAGCTTCGCCTTTAGGGGTCGAACGCGACAGCGTGTTGTAGCGCTTCCGTGGAGTCCACGGAACGCCACCATCCGTTCGGCGCGATGCGTTGCCCTTTGAACGCAACGTTTTTTGGGGAAAGGAAATGGCGCAGTAATCCTCTGTCATCTCGGTGGACACCCGCACTGCAGAGAAAAGGAGGAAGTGGGAGTGAAAGAAGCAAAAGAAATAGGGGCCGTAATGACGAAAATGAAAATTGTAATTGAGGAAAGTAAATTACGCAGTAACTGCCTCACATATCTCGGTGGACACCCGAACCGCACCGTAGAGGAAGGGAGGTAGTTGGAGTGAAAGAAGAAAGAGAAAGAGGGGCCGTAATCAAGAAAATGAAAATTGTATTTGAGGAAAGTAAATTCCGCTGTAACTGTCTCCCATATCTCGGTGGACACCCGTCATCCAGGTGCTGGATATTGTGTGTCATCTCGGACACCCAAACCGCACCGTGGAGGAAGGGAGGAAGTGGGAGTGAAAGAACAAAGGGAAAGAGAGTCCGTAATGAAGAAAACGAAAATTGTGTTTGAGGAAAGTAATTTACGCAGTAACTGTTTCACATATCTCGGTGGACACCCGAACCGCACCGTTGGGGATTGATCTTCTTGGGCTATCCGAGTGCGCGCCCGCTTCTGCAGTTTCGTAGAGACTAACCTCTGACACCTCCTCCACTGTCACTGTCTGTCTAGGACGTGAGTCAAAAAACCAGTGAGGTGTACGTCTCCAAAAACAATTTTTACTACAACCATCAACAACTACAAAATTAAAAGAAGCAAAGGTTACATAACATAGATGAACATGCAACAATCAGGCAGAGTTCCCACACGCAGGTGGTTTCTAAGTACAACGTCAAATAGTTCTAATTAGAGTCTTTTGAGTCCATGTAGCAATCGAATGGAGGATAATGAAAACAGTCCAATCGGTACTTAAGGTGGATGAGGAATGTCGCTAGAGGAGACCTCTCCGGGGCCTGCGGTGCGTAGCCGAAGGAGCGTCTCGACTGTCCGGATCGTTGCCGGGATGCGTCGGCCTGGGAGGGCAGCCTCAGAGCGTGTTTCCTTCACCGGCGTCAAAACTCGAGTCCCTTTGTCTCCCCTCGGGGCGGCCGCACGGAGGGGACGCCGTGGCATACCGACCTCCTCGCCCCGCGGGTGCGTTGCGCCCATGCATCTTCGCGGCCGTGGTTTCACACGCACTTGCGGTCCCCAAAGCCGCGCGCCCACGCCGTCTGGTTTTCTTCGGTCTCCGTGTAAACGATTATTGCTTCCGCGCAAACGCGCGCACTTTGCTCCGTCTGCTTCGCTCCTTCCCCGTGGCTACGCCGGTTTCGTCCGCTGCGTGCCACAGTTTCTATCTCCGTTTCCTTTCTTGGCGGGGCGTCTCGCACTCAGCCGTGACAAGTACCCCCCCCCCCCCCCCCACTTAAGAGCTTTCCTACGAAGGAATATTGCTCACTCGCGTAATATGCACAAACACGCTCACACAAAAGTCACAAGAAACCGCACAGTTCACACTGTATGCACACAAAGAACAGCAAAGCACGAACATATATAGATACTTCTTTCCTGCGGATATATATGCATGCTAAACACGCTGAAAGCCAGCCTTAGTTCAGCCTACTAAGGAAGTCTGCTCCCAAGTTTTCCCTCCCTTTTATGTATTCGATATGGAACTCGTACTCCTGAAGTCTTAAGCTCCATCTCATCAATCTTCCGTTCGACCATTTGGTTTTTGTCAAACACTGTAGGGGCTGGTGGTCTGTTTGCACCCTAAAATGCGTTCCATACAGGTACAAATGAAACTTCTTTATTGCCCACACAAGTGCTAAACACTCCTTTTCTACAGTCGAGCAGTTTTGTTCGCATGCACTGAGCTTCTTGCTAGCATAGGCCACAGGGTGAAGTATGCCGTCTTCCTCCTGCATCAGCACTGCGCCTAGGGCTGTCCCTGATGCGTCTGTGCGTAAAACAAATTCTTTGTTTATATTAGGGGCCAGCAAGACGGGCGGTTGCGCCAATGTTTCTTTAAGCTTGTGGAATGCTTCCTGCTGTCGGTAACTCCAGTTTACTGTATTTGGCGCCCCTTTCATTGTCGTCTCCACATGTGGGAGAGCTATGTCTGCATAATGTGGAATGAATTCTCTGTAGAATCCAGTTAATCCCAAAAAGGACTGCACCTGTTTTTTGGTGGTTGGCCTTGGTGCCACCTGGATTTTTTTTCTACGATATCTGGCTTCGTCGCTATCCGCCCCATCCCAATCTTGTGTCCGAGAAAGGATACAGATTCAAATCCGACCTTGCACTTTGTGGGCTTCACCGTCAGGTTCGCCTCACGAAGTCTCTCAAACAGGGTTTCAAGCGTCATCAAATGTTCCTCCCAAGTGTCGCTTTCCCGACTTTTCCTTTGGGTATCGTCCTTTGGAATATGTCACAAGATTTGACATATCGCTTCACGTCGCTTTGGACGCCTGGCCAGTAGAATTCTTCAGTGATTCTGTTTACCATGTTCTTCGCTCCTTGGTGGCCAGCCATAATTGAACCGTGGCCTAGACACATGACAGCTGGTCGCAATTCTTTGGGTATCACTAGCTGCAGCGCTTCTCTTCCTGAGGTGAAATGACAGTTTCTGTACAAAAGGCCGTCTCGTAGGAGAAACTGAAATGTCGTTCGGCATTTCTTTCTTTTTAGAATTTCTCCAACCTTTTTGAAACAGTCCGCCAGTGACGAGTCGTCTCTTTGCCCCTGCGCTACACTCTCGGGAGTCAACTTCGGAATTTCTGCGGCAGGTACCTTCAATTTAGATGTCTTTCCCTGCGCTGCTTTTCCTGCTCTGGTCTGTACAGCTGACGAAATCATCGGTGTTTCGTCCCTTTTTCCTTCCGCGGTCTCCAAGCTGCCATTTCCCTCGTGCGAAACTTCGTTCGCGTGGGTCTTTACAAGTGTTTCCTCTTCACTTCTCTCCCTCAGGCCTGGGTCTTGTTCCTCACTGGGGGTCCAGTCGGCATCTGGGTCGTCAACCTTTCTTACGCCCTTGATATTCCCTAGCACTAAGTCGTACAGCGGTTCGTCTAAGCATTTTGCTACCACAGGTCCCGAATAGTATGGAGTAGAAATGCAAATAATTGCCTCCGGAAGGTAGCGAACCGTGCTGTCCACCAGTAGGACTGACACCAACTGACCGGTAAGCTCCTCCTCTTCAACTAGGCTCCTTCTCACCAGGACAGTATTTGTGCCACTGTCTCTCAAAACGGTGATGCGCTGTCCATGAATTTCGCCCTCGACTACTGGCATCGGCAACTCTCTGACAGCTTTGTGCTTAGCTGTTTTAGTTTCCGGCATCTCCCGCTCGGCCTTTGCGTCCGTCTTACGGGCTTCCTCGGCGCCTGTGTCATCTTGTCTCGGATGCACGATACATGCGGCCTTCTCTTGAGTTCGCAATCTGCATTCTTCTGCTCGATGGCCTATTTTGTTGCAATTTTGGCAGATTAACTGTGTCTGCCCTCTTTTTCCTCCAGACCTACAGTCCACGGCGCGGTGTCCAATACGATTGCACAGGAAACACCTCGGGGGATTCTTGAATGTGCCACTTTGCACTCCTCGCTTTACTGCGTCTGCATCGGAACTTCTGCCGACGTCTTCTTTAACCTTGCTTAGGTTTCTGTGGCCTTGGGCTTCCATGAACTGATCTGCGTACTCTGTCAATTCTTCCACTTTCTTCAACTTCCTCTCTTTCAGAAATACGGCCAACCTTGGGTGACAGCAGGACAAAAGCTGCTCTGCCACCATGAGGTCTTTCACCCCTTCGTACGATTTTTCTACCTCGGCCATTTCCAGCCATCGTTCAAAGTAGTTCGACAATCGATGCGAACTGCTTAGCTGTCTCCGCATCGTTAGGTTTGCTACCTCGAAACCTTTCATGAAAGCCTTCTGCGGTTAAGCGGAACCTCTGCAGAAGTGTCTTCTTCACCTTATCACAGTCTGTCGACTCTGATGCGGGCATTCTCCCAAAAACTGTTAAGGCCTCTCCTACCAAACAAAGGCTCAAGGCTGTTGCCCACTCGCTCTTATCCCATCCTTGTCCGACTGCTATTCTCTCAAAGCGATGCAAATAGGCATCCAAATCGTCACGCTTATCGTCAAAAGGAGCCATAAGCTTTCTCGGACAAACAGCTGTTCGTCGCGGTGCCACAACACCTGACGAAACTCCCGTCGCCTCTGACACAGCTTCCACGCTAGTGTTAGCAAGGCGTAACTTGAGCTCAAGCACTTCTTTCTCCTGTGCCATTCTTTTTTCTTCTAGTTCTGCCATCCGCTTAGCTCTCTCTTCTGCTTCAAGTGCCTGCTTTTGCGCCGACTCCCTTTCCTCTTTGTATCTCGTTTTCTACTCCTCATAAAGAGCCATCGTTTCCTCTTTCGTGAACCCGAGCTTTTCGGCTCTCAACATGAGCTTGTGGAGGTCCATCTCTCTGGTTTTAGCACGAACACAAGCGTGTTGACATTAACGTTACGACAGCATGACAAAAGTGGATCCTGGCAGGCTCGCCATTAATTTTATGTCACTGTCTGTCTGGGACGTGAGTCAAAAAGCCAGTGAGGTGTACTTCTCCAAAAACAATTTTTACTACAACCATCAACAACTACAAAATTAAAAGAAGCAAAGGTTACATAACATAGATGAACATGCAACAATCAGGCAGAGTTCCCACACGCAGGTGGTTTCTAAGTACAACGTCAAATAGTTCTAATTAGAGTCTTTTGAGTCCATGTAGCAATCGAATGGAGGATAATGAAAACAGTCCAATCAGTACTTAAGGTGGATGAGGAATGTCGCTAGAGGAGACCTCTCCGGGGCCTGCGGTGCGTAGCCGAAGGAGCGTCTCGACTGCCCGGATCGTTGCCGGGATGCGTCGGCCTGGGAGGGCAGCCTCAGAGCGTGTTTCCTTCACCGGCGTCAAAACTCGAGTCCCTTTGTCTCCCCTCGGGGCGGCCGCACGGAGGGGACGCCGTGGCATACCGACCTCCTCGCCCCGCGGGTGCGTTGCGCCCATGCATCTTCGCGGCCGTGGTTTCACACGCACTTGCGGTCCCCAAAGCCGCGCGCCCACGCCGTCTGGTTTTCTTCGGTCCCCGTGTAAACGATTATTGCTTCCGCGCAAACGCGCGCACTTTGCTCCGTCTGCTTCGCTCCTTCCCCGTGGCTACGCCGGTTTCGTCCGCTGCGTGCCACAGTTTCTATCTCCGTTTCCTTTCTTGGCGGGGCGTCTCGCACTCAGCCGTGACATCCACCTCCTCCAAATACATAATCACCGACTCACGAGGGGCTTGTCGAAACGTCACGCAAGGGTGGGTTACTCCCCTAGCTTATCGCATTTACCAAAATTGTAGCCGAGACTCGGATCCCGCGCACCGATCTATCGTTTGGGCTCCAGGTCACCAAGGCGTCCACGGAAATGAGGCAGCCGACTCCGCCGCCCGCGCGCTCTCTCTCCGGGCATTTCCCACGGGACCCGACGCCGACCAGGACTTCCATTTCAATCCGATTTACACTTTTAAGGAAATATGCGATTATTACAAATCCACGCAGCAAACTCTTCCCACCCCATGCAAAGGGCTGGGGAAGGTCAACGAGCGGGTACTCGTGCGCCTGCTCACCAACACGATGTTGTGCCCGGCAATTCTACAGCATTTCGATCCTAAATTCGACGGGCGGTGCTCACACTGTGGGGAGGTGTCTGACACCTACCACATGGTGTGGGCCTGCCAGCAGAACCCATCCCTACTCCCTATCCCGAACCCCACCCGAGAGGACTGGGAGGCGACCCTGTCCGGTTGCTGCACCCTCGAGGCCCAAAGGGCCTTAACGCAGCGCGCCCGGGCTGCGGCAAACGCCAATGGTGTGCCTGACTAGGCATCCCACCTAGTGGTTGTAAGGGCGTGACCCTTCAGATCACGACTCCC
Source organism: Amblyomma mixtum (assembly GCF_055824585.1). NCBI lineage: Eukaryota > Metazoa > Arthropoda > Arachnida > Ixodida > Ixodidae > Amblyomma > Amblyomma mixtum. The sequence continues at coordinate 16,304,110 of NC_143021.1, read as the reverse complement.
AACACCTCTCTCTATGATTAAATAAATGTTTTCACCACCACCCACCGCCCGGGCGCGCCCGACTAAGGCTTGTCGGGCCTGTAAGTCGTGGCAGCCGAGCAAGGTCGCCTCCCAGTCCTCCCGGGTTGGGTTGGGGATGGGGGGAATAGCGGGGTTGGAGGGGCAGGCCCACACCATGTGATTGGTGTCAGAAGACACTGCACTACAGTGTGGGCAGCTGCCGCTAAAGGAGGGGTCAAAATGTTTTAGTGCTGCCGGGCAGAGCAATGTATTGGTGAAGAGGCGGAGAAGGAGCCGCTCATCCGCCTTCTTGAGGCCTTCACATGGGCTAGGGTAAAAGTGATGGCTAGTTTTATAGTAGGTTGTGATATCTTTGAATGTATAGACCGGATTAAAATGCGGGCGGCCGCGCTGCTTGTCCTCCCTTGGAAGGGAAGCTCTTTGGAGTACCGCAGTAAATCACCCTCTCTTCCGTTCTTCCCGCTTCGACCTCGCTTCCCCATTGGGTCATTCCGAGTGACGGTTGGGGGGCGTTGTTTCGGCGAGAGGCCCCGAGCGGGAAATGAACGGGGAGATCGCCACCGACTCGGGCAGCAGAAAGGTGCGTAGAGTTTGGCTCCCGGGTGCCTCGGCCTTTGCCGGGGAACCAAGAGCGCGGGTGCTTTGACGTGCGCACCTAGTATGTATGCTTGAGTCCAGGCCCAAACCTCCGGAGTCGTTTAGCCCGCCTGTGCGGCGCCGACGCGCTCCAGATTCGGGAGGGTCTGTTCTGGCTGGTTCTCCGTCATCGCCGCCCACTGCCGGTGACGGCGCGCGATGAGCCACCGACTTGCGACCGGCGTCGTCAAGATGCGCTCCGTGTATACCCCATCCTCCCTCGTGTTGCGTTGCGCGCGATTTAACTCTTTTTTTTGTCTCACTGTCTTACATATCTCTGTGGACACCCATCGAAAGCGTGGCACCTCTGCTGACAGCCTTCTTTCGACAACGATGAGGCATTAAAGGCTTTCGCCTTAATAACAGCGATTATTGGCAGAGCCGACGTGGCGTGCGACCACTCCTGCTGCAGACCCCGGGTGGTCCCTGGGCAGCAGGGTGGACACGCTGCCTATGCAGAGTTCGAAAAAAATTGGCAGAGGCTTAGCTTGGTTAAGCCTAGTGGATTGCGAAAGCAAGACTGCCTGGAGCTGCAGCACATCGTTGCAGCTTCACCTTATACACATCATCCGACATATCGTGGAGTATTCGCTGGGACGACTGCGACGAGCCGAGCCGGAGGGCCGCTTTTCAACAGCTGGCATGACGTCACGTAGAGCGAGCGCCTCCCCCACGGCAGCGGCGCGTATGACGTCACACATAGGTCACGCTAAAGGTCAATGGTGGATTCTACGGGACGACGGCCAAGAGCGGAAACCTCGAGCAGTATTGCTTTCGCAATAATAAAGGGAAACTACCTGAGCAAATGGAAGACGGCCAAGATCATCCTCATACCGAAGCCGGGCAAACCCCCGCCGCGAGACACCCTAAGGCCAATTTTCCTTACGTCGTGCGTAGGCAAATTGATGGACCACGTTGTTCAAACAAAGCTGACTGGCTTCATGAGCAAAAGAACCTGTGGCCACACGAGATGGTCGGTTGCTGGCCAAACCACGCAGGACGGGATGCTGGGACTCAAGCAAGACATCATAGACTGGTGCCCCAAAGACGCAAAAGTAATTTTGGTCCTAGACCTCACCAAAAAGCTTTCGACAATCTTAAACATGAGGCGATCGTCAGGGGGCTGAACGAGCTTGGAGTGGGGAAGAGAAATTACGAATATATAAAGGATTTTCTATCGGGAAGGGATGCCTGTCTGTGATTCAAAAGCTTAGAATCACCCGCGGTTGAGCTAGGAAGCAGGGGCACGCCACAGGGCTCGGTATAATCACCGTTTGTTTTCAACGTGGTAATGACTGGCCTCCCGGGCAGATGAAACGAGGTAGAGGGGATATATTTCAGCATTTACGCGGACGATATTAATCTCTGGGTCAACCGAGGGAGTGATGCACACACGGAAGAGGGGCTACTGGCCGCAACCAACATCAATGTCGAGTATGCAGCCGAAAGGGGACTCGTGTGTTCGCCGCAAAAGTCGGAACTTTTTTTATATAAACTGTAACGCGTCCAGTGTAAAGAACACGGAGATATTAAAATAAAGGTGGCGGACATGCAGGTGTCAAAGGTAAATAAAGTAAGGAATTTGGGTTTAATCATCCAATCCCATGGATACAAGGGGCAGTTCATACCAAGTTAGAGCATTAGGCGATGCAAACTCTATAAGATGAATCGCGGTTAAAGGTAGGGGCCTGAAAGAGAGGAACTTTCTGAGGCTAATACAGGCGTACGTAATTAGTAGAATTGGTTGCGCGACGCCCTACTTAGATATCAAAGCCGGAAAAGGAAGAAAATAGATGTCCGCATTCTGCAATGAATTAAAAAGGCACTAGGGCTACCCATGCGTACCTCGACAAAGCCACTGCTTGGGTTAAGGGTACATAACACGTGGATAGAACTAGTGGAGGCCGTGCGCGCCTCTCTAATCGAGAGACTCAGCACAACGGAAACAGCAGGGTAATCCTATCAAAAGTTGGAAGAAATCCTTCAAGAGGAATCAAAATGAATGTTGCAATCGACAGGGAACGAAGGAACGCTATAGTGGACTTCCCTTTCCCGAAGAATATGCACCCAGAGTGCAACGTAGAACGCAGGGCCAAGAGAGCCGAGGCTCTAGAGCTGAGGTACGGTAACATGGAGACAACGGACGTAGCGCATGTGACGCGGCGGGCGGCTGGACAGGAGCGGCAGTAGCTTCGGTCGTGAACGGCCGAGGGACGCCAGTCTTCGTGGCAGCAACCCGGGGGCGCAACAGACACAGAAGAGCCTGCTGTCGGGCAAGATGGTTTTGCATGATATAAATGAAGTGGGCGGAAAACTTTGACACGGACCGAGAAGGAACACATGCGACGACTGACAATTAAGCGCTACTACCAACTATTTAATAGGGTGTGACACACGGAATATGAAGCAAAAATACGAGCATGCGCAAAGACAGTGGAGGCACACACGTCATACAACCGCGTTTCGATTATGGCAAAAATATGACGTCACACATAGGTCACGCTAAAGGTCAATGGTGGATTCTCCGGGACGACGGCCAAGAGCGGAAACCTCGTGCAGTATTGCTTTCGCAATAAAAGAATTAAGATAAGCACATTCAGCGGTATAAATCTGCAAAGAAGCATCACTCGCGCAGCGATCAGATAGCCTATGTGCTTATCTTTCACATCCAGCGGCAGGAGCGCTGAAAGCAAGGCATGTCATGAACACAAATTTTTCAAGTTTAGCTCCGTCTGCCATTCCTCGCAGCATTTCACCATTTTTTGAACGTTAGAATCTAATTCATTCTGATCTTGATTCGAATTTATTTTACTGTCGCAGTCGTCAGCGTAGAGTCTCAATAGAACAGATATTTTTTTTTTTGTATGTCATTAATAAAGATCAAAAATAAAAGCGGACCTAGAACCCTACCTTGGGATACCCCTAATACGACGGGCAGAATGATAGACTTGTAACCCCCCAAAATTTACATACTGGCCACGGAAAGAAAAAACCGAGGAGAACCATTGTTCTAAAAATTTAGATTTTTAAAAATAAGATTAGGTTATGTAGCAGTTTCGGGTGCGAGACTTTATGAAATGCTTTTGCGAAGTCTAGGTATATAAGGTCCATCTGACCACGTGAATTTATTGTTTCAGCAAGATCGTGAACTGTTTCTATAAGCTGCGTAAAGTACAGAGACCATTCGAAAGACATGTTGAGGACAGTAAAGAAGATTATGCTGGTCCAGGTAGTGCAAGAGAGGTTTGGATATGATGTGTTCAAGTAACTTGGGAGTTCTACTGGTGAAGGAAATTGGTCTCTATAGTAGGATACAACTTAAAAAAAACAACAGCTGCTAACACTGGGCCGCGGTCCGCGGCGTCCTGTATTACTCCGCTGGCTAATCGCAACAGTAAACAAAGTCAGGCTTTTAATCTAGAAGAGTGCGGTGAGGGGCTAGTTGGTACGACACTATGAGAACAAAAAGTAACTGCGCAAAAGGACTTTGGGACGGAGTTGTCAGTCTGCGTTTGTCCCGTGTGGTTCTCTTTCTCTTGTCCCGTCCTTTTGCGCAGTTACTTTTTGTTCTCATAAAGGCTTTTAATGTCTGACTATATCAAACAATCCACGTGTCAGAATTCTAGAACTCGTAATTTTTCTATTGTGATAAGCTTCTTGTTTACGTAACAAGAAATGTTTAAGCAGTGGACTACTTTTTCCGTCGTGGAAGAATTCTGTGCGCGGAGGCTGAATGTGGGCGGAGCTTCACTGCAGACTTAAGTTGTATCCGACTATAGCTGTTAACAGGATTTTTTTCCGCTTTTGTGAACAGGTATGCCTTTCGCTCGCTTCCATGCTGCAGGAAAACAACCGGTACTTATGGATGGCTGAAATATTTTCGTCATATTTAGAAATCCATTTAGCCTACCTGTATAAAAACTAATTTGGGATTCCGTCCTGGCTCGGGCTCTTTTTGATGTCAACATGGAGTAAAGGGTTCAGAACGCCCTGTTCATCAATTTCGAAGTCAGGGATAGGTGGTCTTGGATTTCATCAACAGAAGATGGTAATACACCATTACAATGTGTGAGCACAGATGAGAAATAAGAGATGAAATTTTCAACACGTTCCATGGTCATTCTCTTTCAATGCAGCAAGGTGCGTACTAGATGAAGGATTAACGTAACGCCAAAATTTACCACTGTACTCACGGAGAAACTTCATTAGTGTCACGTTATAAAACCTTTCTCTATAAAGCAGGAACTTCTATTCACTGCTCATGCAGGAAATGAATTCTCTATTTAGGGTCAGCGTTGGTCAAATGTTTTAGGAGAATCCCCCATGGTGGAGTAGATTTGTAATAAGGGAGTAATTACTCACTGACATCCACCCAAGTGCAGCCATACGGCTACAAAGGAAAGCTATACAGCTTTCCGAGAGACTTTGTAGTTAAAGAAAAACTCCTCCTGGTACCGGCTTCGAACCCGGGACCACCACTTCACCGGAGCAGTCGCTCTACCAAGTGAGCTAACCAGGACGGCAAGCTTATGGTAGGGCTAGAGCGAATTGATCAATAACTCGAAGTGGGAACTGTGTTGGTCAAATGTTTTAGGAATGAAGCCGCCTGGCTTTTACGTTTTAGTCTCCGTTTAACATGAGGTGTATCTGTATTGATCCTGAGGACGTCTTTTATTAGTGCGTTTTATTTGTTTCGAAATAAACTGGTTACCGCAAAGTGCTGTAAGTTCAGGAAAGAATTTCCGTAATGGTCTGTACCGGTACCTCAGTCATAACACAGCATGAAATCAGAAAGCGAATATTCAAGACAGTCTATTACTCCAACGTCATCGGCGGCTCTAAATTTAAGGAACGTGGTGAGGGAATGAGTATGCATCATCTAAAGTGACGCGTTTAACGACAAGAGCGCCGTCATGGGATCCGATAATCCGTCGAGTCCTCGTGGACGGATAACCTTAGGCACTCAGACAAAAAGATCAAATGAAGTATGGATGATGTCGTAGGGCATACAGTTAAGAAGTAGGTTATGGATGGCAGCAGCGGCAGCGGGCACAGCACTTGCGCTGTATACCTGACCCATTCACTCTGCACATCGCAGGTTGTTCGTATTCCTGATAGCGAAGCAATACCGTATCACGGAACTATCCGACGGAACGGCGACTGCTTCTGCCCGTGGCCAGCGGTAGCTCTCAACCGTCCTGAGCCGCTGCCACCCGGCAGCTGAAACGCCCATTGGTCCTTGCAGTGGGTGGCATCTTGGACCACCGCTATATAACCGGAAAATCTACCGTCACCGCTTCTTGGCAGCAGCGGCAGCAGGCACAGCACTTGCGCTGTATACCTGACCCATTCACTCTGCACATCGCAGGTTGTTCGTATTCCTGATAGCGAAGCATCACCGTATCACGGAACTATCCGACGGAACGCCGACTGCTTCTGCCCGTGGCCAGCGGTAGCTCTCAACCGTCCTGCGGCGCTGCCACCCGGCAGCTGCAATGCCCATTGGTCCTTGCAGCGGGTGGCATCTTGGACCACCGCTATATAACCGGAAAATCTACCGTCACCGCTTCTTGGCAGCAGCGGCAGCGGGCACAGCACTTGCGCTGTATACCTGACCCATTCACTCTGCACATCGCAGGTTTGTGACCTACTATTTACTCTGTTTTAGTGCACCTTCGCCACTGCTGCTTCTGCCTGATTGTGCTTCCCTGTTACTTTCTGTGCATAGTCTTTAGCAGCTTCCACGCACCACGAACTGTTGACAGTGTTGTGTAAAACTTTCTCACCTGGAATCGAAAGAAACCGAGATCTACCGCCGGTAGAGGCGGAGGAGATTGCAATAGCCATTGCCATTGCACGACCAGACGTGAAACACGTCGTCAGCGATAGCAAAGCGGCGGTTAGGAATTTTAGCAAGGGTAGGGTCAGCAATCGTGCTGCCAAAATTCTGAACGAGTCGTCTCTCGCCGAAAGCGTGACTATAATCTGGACGCCAGCACACGCCGTTCTCGCCGGCAACGAGGCTGCCCACATGCTCGCCCGCTCCTCATTACCTCGGGGTGCTGCGGTCGCCTCCACAACATCATCTAAAAGCAAAGAAAGTATTGGTACGTTTAGGGATGTAATCGAATCAGAAGATGTAATCGGGGATGTAATCGAAGGCAGAAGCAGTCGGCGTTCCGTCGGATAGTTCCGTGATACGGTGATGCTTCGCTATCAGGAATACGAACAACCTGCGATGTGCAGAGTGAATGGGTCCGGCATATCTTCGTCCATTCGTCTATTCGCTGACGACTGTGTGTTATATCGTCGCATTTCCTCTCACGACGACCAGATTATCCTACAAAATGACCTACAAAAAATAGACAATTGGTGTTCCGAATGGTTGATGGAGCTGAACATCACTAAATGCAAATTTATGCAAATTTCACGCAAGCATTCCAATATTACGTATCCTTATTCTCTTCAATCAACTATCCTTTCGCAGGTTGAATCATATAAGTACTTAGGTGTCACAATCAGCAGCAAACTGACGTGGGAAAAACACATCACTCAACTCGTTGCTGATACATCAAAAACACTGGGTTTTTTTAGAAGGTCACTTTCACTGTCTCCGCAATCAATCCGTAAACTAGCATACGAGACTTTCATTCGCACTAAACTTGAGTACGCATCAGCAATTTGGTCTCCTCACCAGGCTTACTTAATTAACACCATTGAATCCATTCAGAATCGTGCGGCACGCTTCATTACTTCAGATTACAATTTTCACCACAGCATTACCGCTATCAAGTCATCCATCGCTATCAGCCCACTAGCCCTTAGACGCAAAGTTTCTCGCTTATGTTTATTACACAAATTATATCACAATTTTCCTAACCTACGCGAGTCCCTTCTAGTCCCTCCTGTGCGCACGTCATCCCGTTTATTCAACTCCATGAGCATCCAACGTTTACACGGATCAACTAATGCCTTTAACAAATCTTTTTTGCCAGCCGCTATTCAAGACTGGAATCGGCTTCCAGAATCGGTTGTCATTGAAAGCGATCCAGAAAGGTTTAAAGAACGTCTGATGTGTTATCTTGCTGTATAAATGGTTTCATTTCCCTTTCGTGACTTTATTTCTCTTTACGCTTTTGTTGTGTGTTTGTTTTCTTGTTTGTTCTTTTTTTAAATTCTTTTTTTCTCCACCAATGTGAGTCATGATGAATGTACTACTCCCCCCCCCCTTATGTAATACCCCCTCCCAGGGGCCTTTAAGGGTCTAATAAATGATGATGATGATGATGATGATGATGATGATGATAATCTAAAGAAAGACCGGAGGATATATCTGCCACCGGATAGATCCCTGAGTAAAAAGGAGTCGTACGACTGGAGAAGACTCCAAGCTCGAAATTTCTGCTCGCCCCTGTGGAGGAGTTGGACGGGTGCCAGAGGGCGGAAGAGGGACGGTGCAGAAACCGAAATTTGTAAATTCTGCGGCCACGTGGCAACATTATATCACATAATTTGGAGATGCGTTCGTGCCCCAGGGCACAACGCGATTAAAACTAGTGATGAATGGGAGACCACGCTGAGAAGCTCCGACTAAAAAACTCAGTGCTTCGCCGTCCGCCTGGCGGTCGAGGCTGAAGACCTCTTCTCCTAGACGGAATCGGATGTCCTCCGGCCGCGATGCGACAGACTGCCTCCCCGGACGCCTGCGTGCGGACCCGGAGGTGGCTGCCGCGCCATATTCGGCGGAAATAAATGTTCTTCCTCCTCCTCTAATATGTCGAAGGCTGCTATTGCAGAGTTAAGGCTTGAATTCGAGGAAAACCTTGCACAGTGCAAACAGGAAATGGAAGATAAAATAGCGGAGCTTAAAGCAACAGTGGAATTCCTCAGTGAAAAGTACGAGGAAAGTAAAACATTGCTGGAGTCTACGCAAGCAGAAAACGAAAAACTGCGAGAATAAAATCAATCCCTGAACGCAAAGCATGAGTGAGGCCTTCGAAACGAAACTGGAAACTGATGAGGACAGGCTGACTCAGTGTGAGCAATACTCCCGAAATTGCAACTTATAGATCAAAGGTGTCCCTGTGCGACAAAGCGAAAATCTTGCAGACATTCTCGGCAAGATTGGCGAAAAGGCCGGAGAGCCAATCGATGCATCAGACATTGAAATTGTGCATCGTGTGCCAGTTGCCAAAAAGTATAGCCATGAAAACATTGTTGTCCAGTTTGTACACCGCAAGAGACGTGACGCAGTCTTGGAAAAGGCTCCTAAAGCAAACATTGTGGGAACTGACCTTGGTCTAGACACTTTTGACACCGTCTGTGTCAACGAGCATCTGTGTCCTCAGCTGAAAAGGCTCCTCGGAAGCGCGGTGGCGCGAAAACGGGAGGTTGGGTGGAAATTTGTTTGGGTTCGAAACGGCCTCATTTTTGCACGAAAAGCTGAAAACTCGTCATTGCTTAAAATTTTCCGTATGTCTGACCTGTCCAAGATCATTTAAACAACTTCCATATGCCACAAAGCGATTTCAGAGTTCAGTCTTATCAGTCATGGAAACATTTCTGCGCGATTATGCTGCCGTGTTTTTGGAATTTTCTTGTTACCCTTGTTATCATGGTCTTATGACGGGAAGGCCACTTCTTGTCCGAAGAGCAGATACAGTTATTACTCCCAAAGTTACATGAGCAAGCTTGTCCGGCAACATCACTCTTTTGCTTCATGAATACCATTCAGCCCATCCTAATCATTCAGGCTTTTACTCAATAAAAGCCATTTTTGGCAACCTGAATACGCCCCCCAAAATTAAACAGAGGATGAAAAGTGTTCGTGTGCCCGATATTCCTGCCACCGCATATCTGTTCTTTCTCGCGGCAACAAAACGTGCATTATTCCTAAGCCCGTCATGATTGAACCACATGACGTTGTGCGTCCCCAGGTAGGGGGGAACTTTCGTTTTTTCCATTGTAATGTACAGTCAGCAAGGAATAAGCACGATGACATATCGCAATTTCTTAATGAATTCTCTTTTAAATTTCAAATTGTAATGTTAACTGAAACTTGGTTTACAACTGAATATGATGTCTTGACCCTACCTGGGTACACTAGCTATTATTTAAATAGGCAAAGCAAACGCGGTGGAGGAGTACTACAACTAGTGGAAGCCGGCTTGCCCGCAAGCTTACTATCAGATTTTTCGATCTCAAATGAAAATTATGAGGCACTGTCTGTCGTTTGTGGCTGCAATATGTTTACAGTTATATACCGCCCACCTTCTGGAAATCTAGATGCCTTTTACCAGTTCCTGGAAAACATTTTCTTTTTTGTCCATAGCAACCAATTGAAACTAGTTATAGGTGGGGACCTAAATATTAATCTCCTTAAACATAGTACGGCATCACAGGATTTCACATTACTCCTTGAGTCACACGACTTCAATAACGTCATTACAGACCCAACACGCATCACAGCAGAATCAGAATCCCTAATAGATATGTTAATCACCCAACGTTACATAGACGATATAAAGGCTGGTGTTATTGCGACAAGTATGTTTCGGACTGCTAATCCTCAGAATAAAAGAAAAGCTATTCTAGAAACGTACACAGTTGAGGACATATCTCCTAATGCGCTTGATGATTTTCGGAATCAAATTTCTTTAACAAACTCGGACGCCATGTTCGAATCTCTCCAAGCAAATGAGGCATATATTTTCCTCGATATTTTCAAACGCGTTTACAGGTATTGCTTCAAAGTTAAAAATGTTAAAAAACCTAAAAAAAGTACGGAAGCCTTGGATTACGGCCGAATGCCTTGCTATGATCCGTAAGAAGACGTCCATGTATGCACAATTCATAAAAAATAGGAACCCAGCAGACCTCGCTAATTTTAAGAAGTACAGAAATTTCGTGACGCGCTTTCTTGGAAATGCAAAACAGGCTTATTTTAACAGCTTACTTGGCAGGGCAAATAATCGCACCGATGAGCTATGGCGCGCTCTAAATACCATCATGAACCGCAGTAAATCAAGAAATGACGATATTCAAGTAACACAAAACGGCAAAACTCTCGAGGGCCTTCAACTCGCAGACGCATTTAACTCCTATTTTTTTAACTTAGTAAAAAGTGGTCATGGTGAACGTGTGACGAGCTACTTGCGCAATCGTAACGAACATACCGCTTTTTTTTATCCAACATCTCAGAATTAAATACGTTCGGTCCTTACATCACTAAGCAATAGCAACACAAGAGATATTGATGGTCTTAGAATTACGCCGATCAAGTTTGTCTTAGACTACATTTTGCCTGTGCTCAATCACATATACAACTTAAGTTTGTCATCAGGTGTATTTCTCGATAGCATGAAACGTGCTAAAGTGACCGTTATTTATAAATCAGGTGATAAAAACGCATTTTCAAACTATCGCCCCATATCGGTCCTTCCCGTTCTCTCAAAACCGCTTGAGAAGTTAGTATTGCTGAGGCTGGACTCATTGTGCAATAAGCATTCAGTAATTTCCCCTTTCCAGTTTGGCTTCCGAAAAGGTATGTCCACAGAGTTAGCCTTACTAATACAAAAAGAAATCATCCTTAAGTCATTTTTTGGATAAGAAATTAATAATGGGCATTTTCATAGATTTCACAAAAGTATTCGACAGCTTAAATCACCAAACGCTGATAGCAAAATTAGAATTTTATGGGTTTCGGGGCATTGCCTTGGAATTTCTCAAATCATATCTTTCAAACAGAAAACAATGCGTTGCTATAAATAACAATTTTTCTTCTCTAATGAACTCGAATGCAGGCGTACGTTCCTCAGGGCAGCATATTGGGCCACAGCTTTTAAACTTGTACATAAATGATATAGAGAATATAACCGAGGAATCATAACTTTTTGTTTATGCCGATGACACAAGTATTTTTGTTCAGTCAGATAATCCCAGTGATTTGTGCAATAACGTAAATTATACACTTCAAAACTTATGCGAATGGAGCAATAGAAATTCTGTGCAGATCAACAGTGCAAAAACCAAAGCTGTGCTATTTACACCCCATCGAAAGCCAATTATCTACAACTTTAACATTCATATCGGCAATAATTCTATTGAAATGGTTTCAGAAGCAAAGACACTTGGAGTGACATTTCATCAGCACTTATCATGGAACTCACAGGTGCAGCATATATTAACCAATATTGCCAAAATATCAGGAGTACTCTGGAGGCTTGGCTATATTTTACCGCTGAAGTTTAATTTATTAATATATAACGCACTGTTCTATGCCCAACTAAATTACTGCGGTCTTGTATTGGGCACAACGTGAAAAGAAAACATAAATAAGATTTTTTCTCTGGAGAAGAAAGCCCTTCGTCACGTAGTCAACGTTCCAAGTAAAAGCCCATTACACAATACCTATTATGAACACAAAATTATATCCTTTCCAACATTATTTCACTATAACCTGTCGATGAGATATAAACATAGCTTAAAAACAAATAACAATGCATTTTTGTCTTTATGTAGTTTAAAAAGCCTTCTTGACAGTGAAAGCGCTCAAAAGGACAAGGACGACAGAAAAGGAAAGACATACAAAGCGCTTACTTTCAACTGATTCTATTTCATGCGAAAAACAACTTTATACTCATAGTTACAAGAACATTACCAACGAGTGATAGCTGGCACGTTCTTTCAGATAACCGGCATGCCCGATGTAAGATAGGAAATCTCTTTATCCGACAACAAAATTGACGGAGCGCTTACGCAATCATCGCCCGCTCGTGCTATCTCAAGAGCCTCCACAAACTCTCTCGTTATTTGACATCTACTTTTAAAAAGTACCTTACACCTGTGAAAATCGGGACGGCAGCCTTCCTTGCTTTTCTTGCTTTTCCATTTGCACTTCAGACAATGGATACTCAAGTGCCCACCTCTTTTGTTTTCCACGTTGTAACTATGCTCTCCTAACCTCTCATTTATGCATCTTCCCGTCTGTCCTATATAACATTTGCCACATGTCAAGGGCACCCTGTACACGACGCCTTCTACGCATCTGACAAATGGCTTTTGGTGCCTGAGTGTGCAAGCAGCCTTTCCCTGGTTTCCAGAAGTGCTTTTCTTGCATAGGGCGCTCAACTTATTCGGGGCTGAAAACAAAACGTTTACATTTACCCTGTTGCCAATTTTTCTCAGGTTATGTGATAGCCTATGCTTATATGGAATAAGAGCCAATTTTCTTTTTTCAGTTGTCTTATCCTGCTCTTGCTGGGTCGTAGTTTTCCTTTTTTTTCTCCTCCTGACCAGTCCTTCGGCCACTGATGCCAGCAAATGAAGCGGATAACCCGCGTCTTGCAACCTTTTTGATTGCAGAAACAGGCTCTCCTCAGTCACATGAGGGCATGACTTTTTATACAGTTTAGAAACCCTAAACGAGCTATGTTTGTTTTGTCTTTGTGAGGGACTATGGTCCCTTTGTATGAATAATCAGTCCAATAAACTTCTCTTCAAAGCTATGTTTCGTTTTATGAGCTTAGAATGCGCAAAAGTGAAAGGCAAAGGCATTTTTCCTTCCCTAGGATGATAACTCCAGCAAGTGTGATTTTCTAAAAACTTTAACCTGATGTCAAGAAATCGTATGCTATTGTTTTCAGGCAGCTCATGTGTGACGACCAGTGGAGATAAACAATCTGAAAAATGATCTAAAATACGTCCCACGGCCTCATCGAGGGGGATATACAAGTGGTGTCTAAAAATATTAAAAAATCGTCAACAAAACGAAAGACCTTTCCATATAAGCATAGGCTATCACATAACCTGAGAAAACTTGGCAACAGGGTAAATGTAAACGTTTTGTTTTCAGCCCCGAATAAGTTGAGCGCCCTATGCAAGAAAAGCACTTCTGGAAACCAGGGAAAGGCTGCTTGCACAATCAGGCACCAAAAGCCATTTGTCAGATGCGTAGAAGGCGTCGTGTACAGGGTGCCCTTGACATGTGGCAAATGTTATATAGGACAGACGGGAAGATGCATAAATGAGAGGTTAGGAGAGCATAGTTACAACGTGGAAAACAAAAGAGGTGGGCACTTGAGTATCCATTGTCTGAAGTGCAAATGGAAAAGCAAGAAAAGCAAGGAAGGCTGCCGTCCCGATTTTCACAGGTGTAAGGTACTTTTTAAAAGTAGATGTCAAATAACGAGAGAGATTGTGGAGGCTCTTGAGATAGCACGAGCGGGCGATGATTGCGTAAGCGCTCCGTCAATTTTGTTGTCGGATAAAGAGATTTCCTATCTTACATCGGGCATGCCGGTTATCTGAAAGAACGTGCCAGCTATCACTCGTTGGTAATGTTCTTGCAACTATGAGTATAAAATTGTTTCTCGCATGAAATAAAATCAGTTGAAAGTAAGCGCTTTGTATGTCTTTCCTTTTCTGTCGTCCTTGTCCTTTTGAGCGCTTTCACTGTCAAGATGGAAAACCAACTCGCCCACTCAATTCCATTATTAAAAAGCCCTCCTGATAGGGGGTATGTATTTAGGAATAAAGGAACATGGCACGTGCCATTCACCAGGCTAACACACGGGCTAGATAGAGTCGACAATCGCCTTCCGAGATTATTGAACAAATTATTAATAAAGGAAATCGACTTGCAAACAGCCACTAAATGCAATATAAAACTTCATTTCATCAACCAGTTTCATGGCGTTTAACAGTGTCAACCATCTTCATAACTAAAACCAGAGCTTTTGTAATGCGTCATTTCATCCCAGAGTACTGTAGTTGTGTCCATTTGTCTTTACTATTTCTTTTTCCCTTATATTCAGGCGAGTTTGGTTATTAACATTGTTATTTTTCAGGTCTGCTATCACGCGAGTGTTTGTTGCATTTTATTGTATTTTTTTATATTGTAACAAGACTGTACTTGAAACATTATTCATCTCCTGCGCGAAAATTACATGTGTTGTAAATTGTTCTCTTTTAAACATTCAACATTTCAGGCATAACTGCTGCACAAACTGCCATGTAAACGGGGTGGGGACCCAGTCACGCTTGCCTCAGAGCAGCTTTTTGTCCCCACTCCCTGCATTTTTACTTGTACTAAAAATGCAAAGTAAAGATTGATTGATTAACCTGAGCTAAATTATGTCAGAAGGCAAGGTCCAGCAACTGTTCCCAGGTAGGCATTTCTCGTGTGCCAGCCATTTTTGAAGGCCAGTCAATCCCGGGTAGACTAAAATCCCCAAGCAACAGAATCTTTCTGTCATGAGGTACATGTAAATTCCTAAAATATCGTAATTTTGCCAGTACATCAACTGCGGAATTTGGGCTCTGTAACAGCCCTTATGAAAACTGTGCGGCTGTCTGCCTTTGTTTTAATCGACAACGCTTCGACGCCATTTATGTCTGGCTGAATAGAAAATGCTGTCATTATTTATTATAATTGCAACTCCCCCACCTCTATCTTCTCGATCTTTTCTTACTATATTATAGTTGGGAGGAGCAACTTCGGCACTGAAATATCCTTATGAAGCCATGTTTTAGTGACTATCAATATTTCAGCTTTGTGTTCTAAGATTGTGGTTTCTAATTCGACCTATTTATTTAGTACATTTCTGGAACTCGGTTTTATTGTTTTAATAATCCTCTGAAATGCTGATGTCCTGTCTTTTCAGTTTGAACCAATTTTTGAAACATTCATTTTCTCATAATGACTACTGGACCATCTTATAGAGAGTCTTCTTACCTAGGCGGTGTATTCACTCAATCGTAGCTATATTCTGTCCCAGCACTGCCTCAAAATTATCATCTTACCTTTCTTAATAATAGTTCAATTCCACTTTCTTCTTCCTGTATTCCTCGTAGAATCAAGTAGTTAGGCCGGAACAGATTTTCCAAGTTATCAGGTTCTTTAAGCAGTGCAGAAATTTCGGTCTCGCAGTCGCTCACAGAAGTTTCAATCCTTCTAAGCCTTATCTGAGCTCCAGCTAATACCGGGAATTTCGTTTCAACGGCTGCCAACCTGATCTGCTCTTGCAACATACCAGCCTCAGATGATGTTTGTTTTTTCTATATTAGACTAATTTTTTCAAAGAAACCTTTTTGAGTTTGAAGAATTTCGTTTAGCATTGTTTCTGTAATGGGTCATGGGTTTTCTTCGGCATCTCCTGAAAGCTCCAGTAATAGGCATGCCATTGAAAAGCAGCCGGTTATATACTTCAGCAGTATGTGTGGACACGGCAGCACAACAATACAAAGGTAGTGACTATAAAATCCGTATCTTTTGTCCCTAACCTGCACATAAGGAGGTACAGTCTTTGTCAAAAGTATACAGCCCAAGGGGTCTGCTCCTGAGCCTTGCAGCGCGGCTTCTCTTGCGCACTGAGGGTCCCTAATCTCCCGAAGGCGGGAGGAACTTAAGTCCTCAATCCTCTCAAGCTTATGGCTGTCAAATGTGCTTAAGAGCCGCGTTACAAGAGTTGGAATCAAACCCATTGGGCTGTATATTTTGACAAAGACTGTACAGGAGGTGTCATAGTCACGAAAAGTTTGCCGTGTCCCCTGAAGTTCGACGATATTGGTCACTGATTTGTACCCGGCGGGCTTGATGACAGGTGGCGGTAACGTGACGCCACTGCGCCCGAGGAAGGTTGCGTACAAGATGTTTTCCACGAGGCGCTGATCAGTCATGCAAGGGGCGTAGTCGGCAGCGTAGATAGTTAATCCAAGATGTTGCCGCTGAATCATCGCTATCATCGAACGAGAATGGTAGCGTCTGTCGTTTTACATAGCCGGTCGTGTGCCCGACACAAGAAGCAGGAACGTTGCGCACACCTGCACATACAGAGGTACACCTGACCAAATCTTTAACTGGCTCGGGTGTTGCATTGCTAAATGCACCTTGTAAAAAGGTTTTTTTCGGCTAGACCGCCGGCATATTCATGCTGTAACTTGACGTGCGAGACGGCGTTTCGTGGTTCCTTTTTGTTCATATAATGTTTGAGTGGAGTACTTGCGTGTTTAAATCAAAGTTATCAGAAATATTCATCGTCTGCCACTACGAAGAGCCGAAACAAGCGGAATACGCAGCAATGGTTCTGGTGGCGCATTTGCGCCTACTCTAGGTAAGCGACTTGTCCGCTACGAAAGGAGTGGTAATTTAGCCAGAGGAGGAGGCCATATGTACCAGAACCATTGCTGCGTATTCTGCTTGTTTCGGCTCTTCGTAGATGCGGACGATTCGGATTTCTAATAATTTTATCTAAGCAGGCAAGTACTGCACTCGAATACCACGTGACACGTGAAAAAAAAACACATCCGGTGGCACCTCACGGGTCAAATTACAGCATGAATATGCTTACGGTTTAGCCAAAAACAACCTTTTACAAGGTTCATTTATCAATGCCACCCTCTAGCCAGTTAAAGATTTGGCCGGGTGTCCATAAGGCGTTATAGTCACGGCAGGGCTGTCATGTCCACTGAAGGAAAAAATTAAGGGAAAAAGTGCTTTCCTCGGGGTTTGTGCAAAAAACGATTGGGTTTCAGTCGACTTAGGAACTCCAGCTTTCACTGTACAAAACTAGACCGCCGAAAATTCAATGCAGTATCCGTTTAAGCGTCTATAAGTGCCACTTTCTTGGTAATGCTGTTCAATTACTCTGCGTTGTTACCTATATCCTTATTGATCAGGAATCCCACACCTAGTTCTAGTCTGTCCACTAATCCACGATAGCATAGTTCCCGCCCACCCTTTAGCACTGTACGCACATGCTTAAAGGGGCTGCGAAACACTGCCTGGGGGAATACCGGCTATACTTCAGGTGGGTTCTTTATGTCACACAGATGCTGACTTAAAAAGAATTACAGGAATCGATGCACAGGAACGGGAGTTATCCAGTGAAGAAATTTCAAAATACAAGCAAACAAAATGCTGCCCTCAACTCGATTTTGGCGGGGCTTCCCACTCCCTATTTCGCTCTCCCAATGACGGCACCTGGCGCAACCAATCAAAACAGCCAGCCAGAGCACGTCGCGGAAGTTTGCACTCCATGGTTGCCTGCTCTCTGTGTGACTGGCAGCGTTGTTTCCATGCCAGAGCGCCCCTGGTGGTGTATTTTTATTTTACTTGCTTTGCAGGGCTTTTATCTAAGACAAACAAATTGTTTTTGTTGATCTAATATAAAACGCAGACAGGTGACAAAATGTGTCTCTATTTATTCACACAATTTGCAGTATATTTACTGTTTGTCCGGTCATCAAGCTCGCGCCAGGTGATGTCATATCCGTTGCTAAAAACCCGCCACTGTTTGGCGACACCATCAGAGCCATGAAGTTGTTTTTGGGAGGACATTAAAATATTAAAAAACGGAATGTACGCGGTATTACCGACGCTAATAGCACCATTATAACTCACTGTATGCAATCAACAGGCAAAGCAGTTAACTAAGATTGTGTTTCTGGACCCCTTTAACACCTGTCCTCCTAGCCCCACTATGCACCATGACATCCCATTGAATACCCGCTAGCTCTTCGAACAGGGCCGCTAGGCTAGCTTCACTGGATAAGGTTCCAGCGTTAAACATTGCCAGGTTCATTTCCAGTGGCGGCTTGTCCGCAGCAAGACATTCTTAGGACGCTGCGCTGTGTCAGAGGTCTGACCGCCAGCCTTGATCAGTTGCTACGTGGCTGTTGGGGACTGACAGCAACAGTTTAAGTTGTGTGTGAGTTCATACAGAAGGTTGTGGATGAGTAATACGCCTTAGGGTGGAAGTATCCTGATCTGGTGAGAGGGCGCGTTGTTGGCTGTGGTCACCGGGATCAGGCTGCACCTCAGGCCTGGTCATTCTATTCCATCACATTTTTGCTTTTTTTTATAAACCACGGTGGCTCAGTGGTCATGGCGCTCGGCTGCTGACCCAAAAGACGCGGGTTCGATCCCGGCCGCTGCGGTCGAATTTTGATGGCGGCGAAATTCTAGAGGTCCGTTTGGTGTGCAATGTCAGTGCATGTTAAAGAACCAGAGGTGGGCGACATTTCCGGAGCCCTTCACTTCGGTGACCCTCATAGCCTGAATCGCTTTGCAACGTTAAACCCCCATGAACCATTCTATTCCTTTCTATCCAGTGGAGAATTGCGGTGGTACTGGGAGTCGAACAGTGACCATCTTGCACTCAAGGCGGATGTTCTACCTCTACGCCATAGCAGCATCACATTCCATTCAGTGTTCCGTGCCAGGTTTCTTTCAGCAGCTTGCTGTCTCGAACCGTCGACGGCTTGTCTTCGCCCGGCTCCTTCAGCCCCTCGCTGACTTGAGCCTCCGACGTCCTCTCGAACCCGACAAGTGATCTTGAAGCTTCTCGACGCAGCACCCCCCCCCCCCCCCCCTTCCCGGAAAACAAAAGGCTCCTACTTGTGCTTTCCCCAGGTGTGAAATGTCCCTTCGGTAGCTTCGCCAACATCAGCTCCCAAGGCTAGAAAAAAACGCATAGTTTTCGGTTACTGGTAACAACGCCCCGTAATTCCAATCAGTTGCAGTAAGCGCCTTGTCCGTCCTCGTTCTTTGTTCGCGCTCTCCACTCTTGCGCCTTGTATCATCGAGTCATGCACCAACTCGCCAAACAGTCGATTCTTCCGAGAAAGAAAAAAATCTCATCCTCTCCCGTAACCGAGAGTAGAGTAAGCATGAAATGTTTACTGGTATAACACATTAGTTGTAGACGGTACTAGTCAAAATCTTGAAATGGGTCCAGTATTCAACACACCACACCACACATACTGTGCACTGGTCCATGTGGACGCAATCGTTTCCTGTGAGTGTCTGGGGAATCTCTTCCGCCCTGCCTCGTCAGCTGTATCCGGTTTCTCTCAGGCTCCATTGCTCGGCTTAAAGGGAAGCTGAAACGGTTTTTTGAGAATTCGAGATTATTCAAGAATTCGAATCTATCAAGATTCTAGATAAAGCCGGCGAAGTATTTTTGCAACAGCATTTAAAATGGTGACATAATCGTCGATTAAAACCGTGACGATGTTTAGGCTTCTCCTCACTACGCTGGAGGAGTGCGGGGAAACTCGGCAGTGACGTCATTGTTGCCGAAATTTCAGATGTCCGCTGGATTCGCCTGCATGCTGCTGTGCGTCGTCAGATGGTGCCAGACAAAGCATCGTGAGCTTCACCCTCGATGGTGTCGGTTTTCTTCCATAGAATAACCGTTTCTTCGCTGGAAACGTAGTACCGTCATACGTGACGTCATTATCGAGGCCTCTGCCCGTCGCTGCCCACTTCAGAGAAGCTTGAACACCGACGGCAACTTTATTCGACAATTACGTCACCATTTCAAATGCTAGAGCAAAATGATTTCGCAGGCTTTACCAGCACGTTTCGCACATTCGGCAGCATTAATCTCATCGAATTCTAAAACCGCTCCAGTTGCCCTTTAAGCAGCTGTGACGGTGGCGGCATTGAAATGCAGGACGATGCAGAAGCGTACGCGGACGCGACGAGACGCAGGCCTGACAAGAATGTATATGCAGCGCGTTCGAATACTTCGCGAGCGTGTATACATCTGCCTGCCAAAGGCGGAAACGTCATGAGCTGAAGGCCCAGCGGCCGGTCTTTTACATGCGTGAGTGTGGGACCGCGGCGCCATCCTTGGGGACGGCGCGGAAGCAGTTTTTTCGCCCAAAGCCCTTCTCGCCCTGGAGCTCCCCTCTTGCTCTAAGCGGCCCTCTCACTTAGAGAGTCTCGTTAAAACTCGTACGGTGCCCGGATGCTCTGTTTCAGCTCCCGGATGAGTGGAATTCAGTGCCCGGATATTGGCTCTCGGTCTCGGCGTGACGTCACCACACTGCCGACAACGAGAGCTAAAAGCATTTCATGCTTAAAAAGGCATTCATTCAACGATCCCTGTAAAAGGCTTGAGGAAGTTCTTAACCTCAGCTTTGGCAAGATTTGCCAGCCTTCAAAGATAGGCACTTCCGTTCAAGGAACAGCCTTTTGGATCACGAAAGGGATGGTGAGAAGGACGCACCAGTCTGCAGATATCGCGACAGCGAAACCGTGCTTGTTTGCAGACAGATACGTGTTTCCAGCAGTGGCTCATGCTGCTGGACGCTGGCGAGCGAAGGTCGGAAAATACACTCTGTGCGACAAGATGTTTTGTTCTCATCACTCTTGATAAACGCCGCAAATCGCATCTGTCTACAGATGCATGCGAGGATAAGAAGCATAAGTGACATACTTGCTGCTGGTTTTCGGAGATGGGTGGATACAGCGTGTATTTTAATTACGAAAACATTAATTTTGGTAAACAGTCTTCATCATCATCATCATCCTTACTACACCCACTGCAGTACTCTCACAGGTAACCAGTCTCGTTGATTAGCGTACTTTGCAAAATTTCTTGGAGTGCGTGTTCCCTTGTAAATGTTGCGATTAATTTTATCCCCACTGATGTGTTCATGCGAAGGGAGGCCCATTCGGCGCAACTATGTTCATGAAAGGAAGTATTAACAGATAACGACAGCCGAAGTGACAGGGCACAGAGAACGCACTGTGTTCGACTGCTGCTTGTTCTGTGCGTCTTTGTTAGCGATTCACATGTTTCTCTAAACAAATGCCCTCAAGTCGCAAATTTAACCTCGATGTCTATTCCAAATGGGCCTTTTTCCAGTCGAGATTACTAGCCTCGCTCCCAGCAGTCCCTAGGCCGCGTCCACCATTTTGGAGGGCAGAGCGTACGCGCGGACGGATAGCACTGCGTTGATCCGTGTGAGCACTGCGTTCCTCAGTCTCCGGCCGAACAATGCCCAACACTTGTGCGGCTGTAGGCTGCACTAACCGTCGCGGGAAGGAAGGTGTGAGGTTTTTTCGCTTTCCTTCGGAGCGCTACTACTCGCAGCGCAGGAAAAGATGGGTCGTCGCTGTGCGTCGGGTTTCCCCCGATGGCTCACCATGGGAGCCGTCAGAACATGACCGCATCTGCAGCGATCATTTCTATACAGGTGCGTAAAAACTTCTTCAGAATGGGTTGCTGCTTTCTAACGCTTCTCGTATTTCCGCGCAGCCAGTTAAAATATCACAGACTGCGTCTGAGTTAGGCTAGGCTACGATATTTTCTCGGCACATACAGGGTGGTCCAAAATATGTGCGAACACGGCTCAGCGTGGCCGCGCTCCGAGGTGAGCATCGAAGCTACGCGGCGCAGGCGCACACAGGGCCCGGAGGCGGTGCTTCGTGTCATCGTCTGCTGCGCGTCGCCGTCTGCGACCACACCAGAAGCACTGACGCGCCGCGGAGCGCGGGCACGCTGAGCCGTGATCGCACATATTTTGGACCACCCTGTACATGACGGCGCTCAAGCGTTGCACTTCGCGCCGAGAAAACGGCGTTTGACGATCCACGCCGATGCTGTATTAGGCTTTTTTGACATTATTCTAGTTTTTGCTTTTCGCGTGTTCTGGACATGTAGCCATAAATGCTGCTTATTTTCAGGGAAGCCAGTGCGATCACTTTCCCACCCAGACTACGTGCCATCCATCTTCACGCATCGGCCTGCTCGTGAAGGCATCCTGCGCAGGCACCAGCGTGCCGCGGAAAGGCGAGGTATTTACACCGTCTGTCCTCAACCGTTTATTACATGCATGCCGGTGCTGTGCACGGTAGCCTGTTTATTGCAGTTGGATAAATTCCCGTCAATCTGACTGCTATCTTATTTGCCAGGCGCTCCTCGACGAGACGAACCAGCGGCGGGTATGATCGCGCACGACGCAGCAGGTAATGAGCTTTTGCTGAATAATATGCACCTCATCAGAAATTGAAAATCACTGTCACATCAAGCCATTTTACTACATATGAACTTATTATAATAAGTCTCCAAACCTTTAGATACTATAGGCACATAAGAAACTAGTTTTGCATTTGTTTTGTACAAATTAATTATGAGCACTGCTTTACAGGTTCCAACAGCACACCACTTGTGAACGGCCAAGGTTCTGATGACGAGTGTGGTATTGATTTGCCACTTCCAGGTAAAAAATTTAGTACAAATGTCACTTTACTGTGATGTAATCATGACCACTTCATACCTGAAAAGCCTAAGAAACATTCTGTAGTTTACATTATTCACTAGTGCTGCAAAATACCCCTAATAGTCAAAACCACATATTTTGAACTAATGTGCACACTTCTGTGTTTCGAACATTAGTGTGCACTTATTCTTTTTGTGGAAACAGCTGGTTCGCATTCTATTCTAGAGCTAACATTGTCTGCACTGTGGACTTTTCAGAAACCTTGGACGTTGCAAATGTCGGGGCAGCACCTGCTTCAGGAGATCATGCTGCCGGGGCTGCAGACCCTTGTAAGACACACTGCGAATGAAGTGGTGCCATGTGATCATCATTTTCAACACCTAATGATTCTTCCTTTTTTCTCTCCAGGCACACATGGCATGCGCTCCGCTGCAGAAATAGGTGAGTTGTTTGTCTTTTCTAGTGGTAAACTTGCAACTCAATATTACACCATGAAACAGTTAGACCTGGTGCAAGACTTCAACTTTTTGGTCATCAGCGGTACCAACTTAACACTGGATGAGATCACAAAAGCAGACTAGGGCCACCTCATAACTATGGACTGTAAATTTCGGCATTTGACTAAAAATCATGACAAATGCCTAAATGTGGCATTATGGAACTTCCTTGCCTTTTTTCGGGTTCTGTGCAGCATACTGCCATTTTGGCTCATTACTGGAAAAAAATCCTGTTGCAAAGTATGAAAAACCATGTTTTCATTTGATGGATCGACCTCTAGTTCAGCTCTGTGTTACAAGATGTGGTTGTGCAGATTGTATTGTACTGATGGAGGTATTCTGGAAGAAGGCTTGTGCAACGGCAGCTGCTAGCAAGAAACAGTTGGGCCGGTAATGTAATTAATATCCGATAGTGTACTCTTTGTAGACTATAAGGACGGCGTATGTCTTTAGCGGAGAAGTTGTTCATAACTGCAGCAATGCCTTACCTGGGCTCACTCATTGCAACTCATGACCTGCTTGGACTCAACTCATTTCGACTCATGACTCCATCTGTGCTCACTCATTCGGGCTCAGTTGCACATTTAAACTAATGGCTCACCCAGGCTCACCTTCACTCATACTCCTATAAGCCCACACATCGGAGAGCTCGGGCGTTTTTACGCCGAACGGCCTGAGTTATGCGCCTAAAATGGCAAAAAAAAGGGGTTAAAAACGCAGTTATGCGATGAGCTCTCAACTGCAGCTAGCCAGTAGGCACGCCCTCCTCAGAGGCCTGCAGTCGCTCGCGGGATGTAAAGATCTAAGGCTGCTGCATGTGTTCGCCAACCAATTAAAAAAACAAGCAAGGGAGAACTAGAGGAACCACTATATAGCAAGCCACAGCTAATATCTGACGAGACCAAGCATGGAGACTAATCACTCATCTTTTAGTAATGTTCTAGGGTGCAGCTGTCACAAAAAATAAATACCATCAAACAGTGAAGTTGCTCTACATCATCTCAACCAAAAGTGCAGTCAGTATTATGAGTGCACAGGAAACTCGTGTTCTACCGGACTGAACAGGACTCGGATCACGATTTGAATGTGAGCCCGAGTGAGTTTGCCGACCTATGCATGTCAATGCATTCATTGTTACTAGTAAGGTTGATTCATTGTTTTTGTTAAAACTATCACAAATAGCTTTTATTATTAGACAATTTATGTGCACAGGTGGCAAAATTAAGCAGTGCTAGCCTGTGCCTCAGTCAGCTTTCATAATATGCCTTGTTTTTTGTCACAGGAAAACTTTACTTCATCATGTGAGCAGAGTACAGCCTTCAATTGTGCACTTACTCTGCACGACTTTTGATATTTATGACATGTGATCTCTCTCCACGAAGGGTTTGTAAGCTGTGGTGTGTTCTCATTGCTAGACGGTGCCTGTTTTCTTTCTTTTTTCCCCAGAGGCTTCGGTGACATTGGTTCACCTTCCCGCAGCTATCGAGGCTGCAGATGTACGCAAAGAACTGGCAGCCACAAAAGCAGCCCTTGCCAAGTCGCAAGGCATGGCTGCATTTTGGGAGCAACAATACAAGTGTGTGAAAGAAAGGCTGCTGACCACTAGTAGACTTCAGCAGCCTAGTGAATGTAAATATTATACAGGGCTGCCTTCATATGAAGTGTTCAAAGGTCTGTACACTGCTCTGAACAGTGCCATGCCTCAGTCATCCAAAGGGCCATCACGCGCACTTGGTAGCATTGATGATTTTTTCATGGTGCTGGTAAGGCTTCGAACAGGGATGCCCGTTAAGGAACTTGCACGTAATTTTGGCATGACCCAGTCTTACGTGAGCAAGACCTTTTCTAAGTGGGTGCTGTTTATGCACAAAGCTTTGCGTGCCATTACCCGTGTGCCATCGCTAGCTGAAGTGCAGCAAAATCTTCCGAAACAATTTTTAAACTTTCGGGACACGCGCATGGTTATTGATGGCACCGAGATCAGGTTGCAGACACCGTCATCAGTGGATGCACAGCGCCAAACTTTCTCGCCCTATAAGCATGGCAACACAGTTAAAGTGCTTGTAGGTGCCACACCAGACGGCTATGTCTGCTTTGTCTCAGATGCTTGGGGGGGGTCAATTTCTGACAGGGATTTAGTTCTAAAAAGCAAACTGCTTGATATTTTCAAACCCGGTGATGCCATTATGATGGACAAAGGATTCAAAATTTTTGACCTTCTGCCTCCCGGGGTAACGGCACATATGCCGCCATTTAATAGGCCCTCATTAGGTCAGATGAACACTGGTGATGTTTCGAAGACCAGAAGCATTGCCAGCGCTCGCGTACACATCGAGCGTGTCATCAGACGCATCAAAGAATTTCATATTTTGGATGGTGGATACCCCATCACAATGACTGACATTATAAATCCAGTACTACAGACATGTGCTTACCTCAGCAATTTCCAATATCCACTAGTGCAGGAACAGGACAGCTGAAGTAGCAGGTGCTATACGAGCGGGTGGTATGAAAGGTTTAATGTATTGACACATGGGCTGTAAGGGACACCGTAGTACAGTGCTTGGAATTTAGGCCACTGGGGGTTCTCTAATATCCACTGACATCGCACAACAGTTGTGGTTTATCATCTAAGCTGTAAGGGGCTCCACAAACCTCATAATCTCATCCACCCGCCTCACTCTGTCACCAACTGCTAAGTGGTGGTGGTGATGGATTTCTACGGCACAAGGTAGTTTTCATTGCACAAGGTGGGGTCAAAGACCCATTTCCCAAGCATTTCATCCCAAAGAAGCCGAGCACCAGGCAGGGGAAAGCTTGTACCCACTGCATCACTAGTGGATAGCTGGCGGCTCGGGGGATCAAACCCTGCACCTCTCGCATGCGAGGCGGATGCTCAAACGACTAGGCCACCGCAGCGGTGCTAAGTCAAACTTCTCTGGAAATCCCATCTGTTACCTTGAGGGACCATCAGCGGTCTTCCCTCGCATAACTGTCCTGATATGACCATTTCTCCATGTGTGTGTTGATCACATTTCACACAGTCAAGAAATTCCAGCCCCCATTGTACATAAATGTAGCATTCGGGTTGGTTTATCAGGTTTAACGTCCCAAAGCGAGTCAGGCTTACCGGTATTGTACAAACAGCATTCAGTGGTAACAACTGCATGAGCACATAGTGTACTGAACCAAAGCATTTCAGATGTGCTTCCTGTACATAGCCAGCACAGGTTGTTTTTCTCTCTACACGTATTATGTACTATAAGGGACATATGTCCCTGTGAAAAAAAGAGTAAGGAAACCAAAGCGGACATCCCTGTTCTTAGCCGGGGGTCAGAGACCTCATTTGGGAAGTTGAAAGTTTCACTCGTATGCCCTTGTGTGTCACAGTGAAATGAGACTGTCAGCAGGCATGGCGCAAGTGTGTCGGTTGCCTTTCATACGGCCGAGAGATTCTTGGGCACATAGATGTTGCATTCAGTGTCATTGCACTATGCGAGAGCACCTTGACAGGCTACAAGTGTTGTGTAAGCAGCATTTAGTGGTTGGCAACTGCTTCAGAGCAGTGTACTGAACTGCAGCACTGGAGACTGGTATATGTACATTGCCAAATCAGGTTATGCTTTTCTGTGTGCGATCCCAGTCAAGCTGTGCATGTTAAAACTGCAGCGCAATTTTTTATGTTGCAACTATGAAAAAGAGCAGTAACATCTCCTTTGCTGCGACAAGGATTAGTATAGTGCAGCCATGTTGGTTTTTGTGAGCACACGCACCATGACCATGCTGCAGGTGGTAGGTCGCAAGGTATTTAGCACAGAGATAAGAAAGGACTGTTGTGGGGCAGGGGCTACCTCGAACCCGGGCTCTATGGGTAGTGTGTTTGAGCCAAGGAAAGAGGGAACTTGAAGTTTGGGAAAATGATAACAAGTGGGTTTAGTGGCACCTTTGGTGAAACTTATTTACATAATTTACAAACAGTCAAAAACTCAGGAGTCCATGCGTCAAGCGACTGAATGAGCCTTGTCACCAGGGCCCAGAGTGTTTATTCTCACTCTGCACGCTCCTTAAATCCCCTAAGGTCTGCCCCTTCACCAGGCGGTGGCCAATGCAATACATGGCACATTTCTTCAAGATGAGAAAAGTTGCAAAGCATGTAGCAAGCAGAGGCACTCGTGCGAATGGGAGAGGAGAAATCACAAGTCCGCAGCTATTTCTTACTGAGGTGCAACAGTCTTGCAAGCAGCACACCGGTGATTCATGCGGGGCCGTGGGCCACAACTGTGGCAAGCTCTGATTCGAGCCGGCTCCTGTTGGACATGGCTAATTGCTTGAAGGCACCGTTCCCTTCTTCCTCTGTCGTTTGTCCATCGTCGGTTGCTGCCCCAGATGTCCTTCTAGCTGGGAACCTGTCAAAGGGAACCCCCCCGCAAAGAGTGGGAAAATCTCCGCAGGCACTTTCAGAGCCAGGCATCCTTTCTTTTTTTCAACGGGGGTCAACTGATGGTCAAACGTGTCGCCAGCAGGGTTGTAACAGGACATAAACTTGTCTTGCTGCCATTTTCTATTGCACACAAATGCAATGATTGTGAGACAGCACTCTGAGCAAGATTACATACCACTACCTGGCAGTAGCATATTGCACTATGAACTCTTCCCTTGATGGCCTGCCAGCACAGTCTTTCTTGGTGTCCTAATTTCCACAATACTTGAGCCTCTACCCCATTAAGAGTCTAGGCGAAGAAGTCCGCTAAAGATGCAGGTTTGATAACTGCTGCTGCGGTCATCGCTTTTTTCCTTTTGCACACTTGACACAGTACAGTGAGATTCTCGTTCTCATTGCTGCAGACTAGTAACGGCCTTCTCAGAAAGTCTCTGCTCCTTGGCTTCAAACAGTGGAGTATGATGGTAGCAGTGAAGCAGCAGCTTCTTGAAGGCATCAGTGGTTCTGCTGTGAGCACGGATGCATTTATTCTACCGTCGAACAACAGTTACAAACAAAGGGCTTGAAATACAGACGGCGGCATCTCCGCTCGCGGCTGAAGGCTCTCTCCCCGACTCGGCACTCCGAGAGGGAACGCACGGAGACAGTCAGGGTTGCCAGGCCACTTATGAGTTTGGCTGTTCCAGGCGGCGAGTGGCTTGCACCTCACATCCCACCCCGCCTGCAAGTCCAAGTCCTCTTGGACAGGAACATTAGTCTACTTTGGCAAAGTCATAGTCAAGCAGTCGCCTGGGTGGTGCACGGTGACGCTGAGGTCGCTGACTCGCTGAACCAGTTGGCTGATCCGGCTCATTGGTCATAAATGGCATTTGCTCGGCATTGTCTTCATCAGGACTCGGGATAGGTTGCACGGCTTCGCATGTGGGTTCCACTAGCACTGGGTCAAAGTACGGAGGGTGGTACAGTTTCATTTGACTTATGTGCACTGTACGCGCATCTGGTGAGGGTGTGGCGGAGTTCGTTATGCGCCGAACGTCGTAGGTGACGGGCGTCCTTTTCCGTGTCACCTGGTAGAGTCCCTTGAACTTTGGCCCGAGCTTTTCAGTTCCGCCAAGTACTGGCTCTTGTCTTCGCACCCAGACAAAGTCTCCGACGTCAAATGAGGCGCTGCGGTGGGTGCGGTCGTAGATTCTCTTGCGGTTCCTTTGAGCTTCCTGAGAGTTACTCGCAGCCTCGCTGCGAAGGTCTGGCAAGTTCATAAGCCTGTCACGAATGTCGGCTGCTTGCGTTGTGCGGACTTTCTGATATGGGAGTTTCGGCAAAAATCCAAACAGAAGCTCGAATGGCGAAAATCCTGTACTTCTGTGGCGGGTTACATTGACAGCGAAAGCTGCTTCATCGAGTTTGGAGACCCACAGTGCCTGATCATTGTTGCACAGTTTTCGGAGGACGGTCACAAGTGTGGCATTGGCACGTTCCACCAGTCCGTTGCTAGCTGCTCTGTAAGCTACTGAGAAGTGTATGTTCACACCATGCATATGCATGAAGTTCTTGAACAGGTGTGATTCAAATGACTTGGCATGGTCACACAAACAATGGTCAGGAGCACCGAACCTGTAAAACACTGAGTGGAGATGTTTCAAGGCATCTTTTGTAGAGGTTGTAGGCACAGCAGTTTCACTGTGGAAGTGTCCCAGTATAGGTGCTGTTGTAAGTGCGGCACGAAGGGCTTCAAAGGCTTGTTGACACTCAACTGTCCACTCGAAGTCAGCCTTTCGGATGACAGCTTGCAGAGGTGCGGCAACTTTCGAGAAGTTCGGGATGAAGCGGCTCTTTTTGTCTTTCTGCGTCACGACAATGGCAGGAAATCCCCAAGGTCTAGATGAAGAACGGATGATGTCATTTTGAAGAAGAGATGCTGTTTGGGCTTCGAGGAACTTGCAATCACTGGCTGTGTAGCGGTATGGTTGCCGTCCATAAGGCTTTGCATCCGGCAGTAAGTTGATCTCGTGCTCGATGCCTTCATACTGGCCAATGTCATCAGGGCTGGTAGCAAGGAGACGTGAGTGGCGGTGCACTATTTTCTTCACTGCTTGCTGCTCTTCGGGCTTGAGTTGGGTCCCGATGATGATATCAGGGAAACTGTTGGGCGTGGATGAACATGGCTCAGAAGGAAATATGCTGCATGAGGCTGGCTTGGCTGGGCTCTTGTAGTCTGCTGGCTTAGTTTGAGACTGGGCTGCCTTATTGAGCTTGCTCCACACTGGCTCGTGTTCGTCTGGTTCAAAATCCACTTGTAGGGGTTCGCTGGTGGTATGCGGTGGGTCAAAGCGAGACAAAGTTGATGTTTTAAGTATCACTGCATTGGACATACGCGGTAACAGTTCCTCTTTGCACAGCACGACAGTGTTTGTAGAGTGTTTGTAGAGTTCCGCTTGAGCAGCATAAAACCAGTCCTCTCCCAGAATAAGGGGAAGGGCATTTCTCTGAAGGACTGCGGCATCTACAATTGCAGAGAGGGGGCCTACGCTGATTCGCAAGAAGACAGATCCCTGAGGCACGACGGAGGCTCCTCCTACGACGAGAAGGGGTGGCTTTGTCCACGGCTCTATGCTGAGGTTTTCAGCTAGGCTGGCAGCGAGGATAGTGACGTTCGAACCACTGTCTGGGAAGGCATTGATCTCTCCAAGGCCCTTGACGTGAGCAGTGATAACCGCACACCTAAGCATGGATCCAAGCAAAGGGTCCTCAGTGCGGCCAACACAAGCTGTTGGCGTTTTAGGGATTGTTTGCGTCTTGTCTCGGGAGGGCTGTCCTTTCTCAGTGCAGTTGCTAGCCAGATGGCCCTTTTCCTTGCAGCTATAACATACTGCTTCGCTTAGGTCTTGCCCTCGTCTGTAGGCAGGTGCACCATACTTGGAAGAGATTGCCTCGTACCGATGTTCTTGGTTAGCAGGTGGCAGGTTGGATATTCTTGAGGGCGGCAGCCTTCCACGGTTTGGTTGCTGGTAGGTGCTATTTATAGGTCGGGAAGGCTGGCGGATGTCTGCAGTGCTCTCGGTCGTAGCTGTAGCACTGGAGGTGATAGGATGCGGCTGTCGACTTGAAATTGGCGCGGATGGCTTTGACAGTCTAGTCATGCGGGAGTGGTCCATGGCATGATCAACTTCTGAAGCGATGCTGACGAAATCCTGGACAGTCTTCGGGCGTTGAACGACGATCGCTGTAGCCACTTGCTCATCACGGATGCCCTGAATTAAATATTCGATGTGTTCTTTGTCACTCAATGAAAGTGGGCACCTTCCAATTATCTTGAGCTTGGCGAGAGTATAGGTAACCAGGCTCTCACCGGGGCTTTGCTCACGCGCACCGACAAGTTCCTGCCACTGTATAAGCGACAGTCGCTCGCCGAACTGCGCTATAAGCGCTTCCTTCCACTCTGACCAAGTTTTTAGCTGGTGGCCAGTGATTTCCTTCCAGTCAGCGGCTGGGCCACGAAGTTTTGAGAGGGCGATGGCTAGCAGGGTAGCGGGTTCCCAAGAGGCAAGCTGTTGGGTGCGCTCGAGATCGTCTATCCATCGGGTTACGGATAACCCTCCGTCGCCACTGAACGTCGGAAGCGTTGATGACAAGTCCGGCAAAGTTGTTACGTGCACTGCTCTCGTAGAGGCTTGTGACAGTGTCAAAGCTAGTTGATTTTGAAGGTAGGCGGTCAAAATCTGCATATTCTGTACGGGGTCGGCGCTGAACACTGGCATAGGTTGGAAAAACTGGTCACCTTGAGTTGGAGCGGGCTGCGTCTCGGTGACTGATACAGTTGTTTCCGGTAGCAGGACTCGTTTTGCGGCAGTGTCAGCAAGGATGCGAGAAATAAGTTCGTCCTTGGAACCAGTATTGTCCAAATTGCGTTGTGATAGTTCATCTCGCAAGAATTGCGCTGTAAAACCAGCGAGGTCCGAGGCGGTGGGTTCCTCCCAGTTTATGAGCGGCACGGCGGCGGCGGCGGTGAGACGGGCGTTGGGCTTTGGCTGCTGGTGCTCGACACACGTTGACTCTGGCTTTCGGTGAAGTGGCTTGCGGCTTCGAATGGGCGGGCTACACCGAGGTTCGGGACGTCGACTGCGCCATATGTGAGCACGGATGCATTTATTCTACCGTCGAACAACAGTTACAAACAAAGGGCTTGAAATACAGACGGCGGCGTCTCCGCTCGCGGCTGAAGGCTCTCTCCCCGACTCGGCACTCCGAGAGGGAACGCACGGAGACAGTCAGGGTTGCCAGGCCACTTATGAGTTTGGCTGTTCCAGGCGGCGAGTGGCTTGCACCTCACACTGCCTTCTTGACTACGTCTCTGGCACTTCCATTTTTCGGCTGCCACGGTGGTTCAGTGGTCATAGCACTCGGCTACTGACCCAAAAAGATGCGAATTCGATCCCGTCCGCTGCGGTCACATTTCGATGGAGACGAAACGCTAGAGTCCTGTGTATTGTGGTCGAAATCCCCGGGTGGCCAAAATTATCCGCAGGCCTCCACTACGGCGCCCCTCATAGCCAGAGTCACTTCAGGACGTTGTTGAGGATTTGCGGGGTCGCAGCAGAGCACCAGAGAGAGATGACCAGCGTGGCAGGCTTCTAGTTCCGAACAGCCCGTGCCAGGCAGAGATGGAGTAGCCACGGCAGGCAAGCAGGCAGCTAGAGGAACAGTGTCCCCACGGGGTCGCTACAAGGTCTGGTAAGTTCAGGTCAGGGGCCGGGAAGAGCCGTCGGCTGGAGTGCGCCGGCTCAGGTGGACGAGCCTGGCTGCTGCGCAAGGAGCGAATGATGCAGGGTGCAGAGCTGACAAAGGATATTAGGGCAATGGAGACCATGGTCGGGCCGACACCAACTGTAGTGCTGCCCGCTGACACAAGTGTCATCGATGTTGGAAAGTTGCAGCTGATGTCGATGGGGATCTGACGCGCCGTGTACACGGTCACAAGCACAGGAGCGGCCGAAACGGCTCCATGGACTGACAGCAGCTGTGGTGGGACCGTCGACACAACGATGACAGCTGTGACGATGCCGGAGGAAATTGCTGGGCTCAATGCCAGGCGCTTGGGTGAAGCGAGAGTGGCAGTCCGGAGCAACTGGCCAGTGCTGATGTGCGTGTGGGCATGGTCTTCTGTGGGTGGCTGTAAGAAGGTTGTGGCAGTGACAGGCCGTGGAGCTGAGACGGCTACATCAGACGGCTGGCTGACAGCAACAGACACAGCTGGTGGATGGACAGTTGCTGCACTACTCGGTGTGGGTAGCTCTGCCATTCGTTGGTGAAGGTGGCTCAAGGCAGGCACCAAAGCAGACGCTTGCTGCGACAGTGTCGAGCTGCCAGGGTCAGACTCCAAGAAGTGGTTGACAGTACTAAGGGCTTGGGGTGGGGCCTCTTGGGCAGGCGGTGTGGCCGCCGGGGTAGTGGGGCTGGTAAGTGGCATATGCTGCGGTAGCGGCAATGTCACTTCGCCTTTAGCACAATTGCTCAGGTCAGTGTCTGACGGCTTTGGCGGAATGAGCGATGAGGCGGCAGGTGAGCTTTTGACTGGCAGCGATGCTACGCAGTAGGTTACAGAAGTTGGCGGAATGGGGCACTCGTCGAGGAAGAGCTCGACTGACGGCGGCACTATTGCAGATGAGAGAAGTTGCTGACCGGGCTGTGTCGTAGACGCTGTATCGTCCTTATGGGAGGCAGTACGGCTGGAGGCACTGAACAGGGTGGCGCAAGGCGCATCTGTCGCTGAGTTCGCTGACGTGGCAAAACACGGTGGGCCAGGCACCTCACCGAGCTGCTGAGGGAATGACTGCGGATTTGGGGCCGTGGAGTCGTCGCACAGTGCTGCTAGCGTGTCCGGAGTAGCAGGATGTGCTGTCGGAAGCGATGCGGCAGCGTCTGGTGCGGTCGGTGCTAAAGAAGCTGGGCCGGAGACGCTGGACTGGAGTGGCGGCGAGGCGCTGCTGAGGCGGGCCGGGTTCTGATGAGGGCTGCGTGGGCGCGAGCGAGGCCGGTCCAGGGACAGAGGCTGGCGGCAGCGAAAACGGGTCAGCTGCTTCGTAGAGCGGCGGCGGAACGTAGTAGGCGCTGAAGTCCGCCAAGACGGCCGCACGCAGCTCATTGTATGGCAGGCAGCCGAAGGCAGAGTAGGTGAGCCGACGCAGGAGGTCGGGCGGGAGGATGTCGCAAAGGACTGCGTGTTTAAACGGCTGGATGGTGATGCCGTTCAGGTACATCGCAGCCTCCAGTTGGGCGAACCACCCGCCGACGCCTGCGGGCCGGAACACTGGGAGCGGCGGGTTGAAACTTGGGTCCTGCCAGTACGCCTTGCTAGGATGCCGCTGGGATAGAAGGCACGGTTCGCCGGGTCACCACTGTTGAGGATTTGCGGGGTCGCAGCGGAGCACCAGAGCAAGATGACCAACGTGGCAGGCTTATAGTTCCGAACAGCCCGTGCCGGGTGTGCGCTCCGAGCATGCGCTGTCATTCATTTTCTTCTATCGCGGGAACACCGATCTCAGCGCATGCGCTTTATAGCGTCGCCGGGCGCTATAACGTTAACCCCATAAACCAAACTTCATTTCTTGGCAGCCGCTGTAGTGGCTTTGGCATTCTGTTGCTGATGTCAAGGTTGGCCCCTGGCTTTGGTGGCTGCATTTCCATGGAGGCGAACTGCAATAATGCCTATCTACCCTGTGATATAAGCGCACAATAAAGAACCCGAGGTGGTCAAGATCTGTAGCACTCCACTACGGCGTCCTTCATTTCCACAATTTGCTTGCCCCGCCATGGTGGATCAGTGGTTACGGCACTCGGCTGCTGTCCCGAAAGACGAGGGTTCGAGCCCAGCCGCAGCAGCTGAATTTCGATGGAGGCGAAATTCCAGAGGCCCGTGTACTGTGCGATGTCGATGCACGTTAGAGGAAGAAGGGCAAAACACCGAGAGGCATTGATTCAGTTTCTCCTGTGAATATTGATTCGGAATCTCTCACCGCCCACCTCCAAGCCCATGAGCCTGATTTGTTGGGGGTATACGTTATGCACAGCCATCAGATGCGCACAATACTCACTGGCAAGCTGCTCAAGACGAAAACTCTATTCATCCCTGCAGTTGCAGAAACAGAAAAACCCCAGGTGGTCGAAATTTCCGGAGCCCTTCACTACGGCGTTCCTCATAGCCTGAGTTGCTTTGGGACCTTAAACCCCAATAAACTATTTCCACAATTTGCAATGTACAGTCGGGGACAAAAGTCTCCGGACCACGTGTTCCTCTAACGAAGCCGGTAGCTCTGCTATCGGACAGCGGCTGGAGACCGCACTTGTGGAGATGAAAGAACAAAAATTTAAGTTTTACCTACACAAGTGTGGTCTCCAGCCGCTGTCCGATAGCAGAGCTATAAGCTTCGTTTGAGGAGCACGTGGTCCGGAGACTTTTGTCCCCGGCTGTATCTTGCTCGGCCTTAGTGAAAAAAGTTTAAGTCACCCTGCGAATGACCATCTTTAACCCCCCACAAAGTTCACTCCTGAAGAACCCTTGCTGGTGCTGACAAAATGGGATGTGACCCACACCAGTTGTGTGCAGTTTGCCTAGGCGCTTCACTCTGCATGTAAGTAGTTCGGGAAGGATGGCCCTCTCATAAAAATAGAGGAGACCTGGCAGCATGTTGTTGCGCCAGAACTCTTCATCAAAGTAAATGCGCTGAATATGAATGTCATGCCCTGGCAGTTTGTGGGCTGTGTATACGACAAAATCGCACCATTCATACTCTGTGATGGCAAGTTGGCCCTGCACCTGGTAGTAGTAGGTGTGGTTTTTCTTAAGTGCTGGTTCACCATTCAGCATCTCGCAAAAGAACTTTCTGTCCTCGCATGCGCCTTCTGCTGTTAGCCCCCTCTTAGAATAGGGGCACTTAACCTCAAGAAGCCCTTCTCCTGTTGGCTCCTTCACTATACCATCCGGTGATGCTGCCAGAAAGGGATGGCACTTGTGCACATGCAGGCCTGTCTGTTGAACATCTACCGTAATGTCCAGCAGCCTGCGTGTTTCGATGTACCTCTGTATAGCCACTGCCTCCATTTCCCTGCCATACCGACGGGGGTCATTTTGGGCCAGAGGCCGTTGTGCAGTATATTGGAAGATATCTTTCAAAATACTGTCCACCTTTCTGCAGTGGATTGCCCGCTTGAAAAATGAGGCTGTAATGCGCCCTTGCCTCTCCTCAAACCACCTGGAGTTCTCTGCCTGCCCAAGTGTCTGACAACAAATGTTGTCTCTGTCCTGAGCAGAGATCGGCGAAATTTTTTTCACTTCTATTCGGAACAGCTCTCTGTTCTCGTCGAGGAGCAGGTCTTCTGTGTCTGCAACTGCAGGGATGAATGGAGAGTTTTCATCTTGAGCAGCTTGGCAGTCAGTATTGTTTGCATCTGATGGCTGTGCATAACGTAGCCACAGCAAATCAGGCTCATGGGTTTGGAGGTGGGCGATGAGAGCTTCTGAATCAATATTCACAGGAGAAACTGAATCAACGCCTCTCGGTGTTTTGCCCTTCTTCCTCTTACCAGTGCGCACCTTCCAAAACGGGATTTCTTGTAGTGGCATGGCTGGTGGGCGGCTGTTTCCTGCACAAAATACGTTTAGGAGAGATTGAGCAACATATGAAATCTTCAATAAATGAATGAGTTACTTCAATTATGGTAGCCTATTATGGTGCCTATATTAAGCTGAACTTTTGATTTCGGTGTGTTCAAAGCATAAAAATGACGTGCTACCAATGTATGTGCAATGCAGCTGAGAAATCTTATCTGTATTACTTATGCTACAGCTTCAATGTTTCACACTGAAGCTAACTGCTCAACTACGGAGGAAGGTTTAAACTATTTGTTACATTGAAATATTGTGCAACTTTCTCATCAGCATTCAGCATCAAGAGGCTGGTCGGGCTGAGATATACTACAGCTATGCTGCCTCAGTGCTTGTTTGTGCGCTGTAATACGGAGAGCAGAACAGTGAAACATAGTCAGTTTTTTGTTTGGTTGTGCAGTGCGGACACAACTGTTCGCTGTTCAGGCTGCCGTACTGAAGAAACAAATGTCACGACATGTTTTCTGTCACTTGGCAATAAAAATCTCACACCTCATTCATTTTGTGATTTCTTGGCTGAAATTCACTCATTGCCATCAATATGAGCATGAAAGACACTTACCTGCATATGGCACAATCCATGCACACTGCTGGTCTGTAGTTGATGGTGTTTTTAAATCCACAACCGCAAACAGCAATGCAGCTATGTGCTGACATGTCTCGCTCAACCTGATTGAGAAGGGAAAGTAACAAAAAAATTGCGTACAATACATGACCCGAAAGTGGCAACTGCACTCGCTGGAGGGAACGTCTTTGCCTGAATATGGATCGGTAAACAGCTTAGAAAATGGGCCAACATAACTGCTCTATTGAGAGATTATTAAATTACACAAGCACGGCGCACACGAGAGTGAAAGCAGAACAAGTTTTATAAGCCGAAGTGATGCATTAAATAGGATTTTGTTTTAGGAGCAGCATGTTCCCTCGCTACGGTGCAAAAGCCAGCTGCTCGCCGGTTGTCGCGCGGCCGGGTGGTATCCCCTTGCGAACATGTTCACATGCGTGCGGGCAGAACAGCTTCAATGTAAAAAGGTGCTCATTTGCGCCTGTACTCGCCAGTTTTCCGCGAGGAGTGAGAGCGTAACGCAGTGGCCTAGCGCAAGCATCGTCGTGCACTGTTACAGTAGTTGAAGGAAAGTACTTACCCTGCGGTACACTCGCAAAAAGCTTGCACGACTTGCAGTGGCTCTCGGCTCAGCATGACCAGCTGCTTGTAGTGCCCGCTCTTCATGGAAGGGAGACAAGTACTTCTGAGGTACACAGCCTCTTCCGCACTCAGCCACTGCACGTGCCTCAGATACTTGTCCTGGAGGAAATTCCAGCCACGGCGCATTTGCCGCTCGCACAACCCGGCGTCCGCAGCCTTGAAATGACGTTGTACGTCTTCTTGGCTGAGCGCGGGCGCATCTCTGAAGTTTGAACTCCAGTTGTTCTCGCTGAAAAGGCTGAAGAAAGTCCTGCACGTAGGTGCCTCCATGCTGCCAGCACGACCACACACGACCACACACGACGCAGCAAAAACTAGTTGGGAAAACGGCGAAGTGGTGTTGGTGTGCAAAGAGTATCGCGCATTTGCAGTGCGGCTTCGTCTATGACGAAAAAAAAATATGCGGAACGCGGCGCGAACTCAAAAACTATTTCGCTAGCTGACAACACACACGCTTGCTTCGTACGCTCAACACACAGAAAGGAAAGGCGTTTCTAGGCTTGCCCCCCAACTCGGTTTGCCAGTGGCGGCCGCTAGAGGGACACCCCACTGGAAAAAGGCCCATTTTTCCCGTGCTCAGCCTCACTTCCAGATCACAGCCGCCGCGGTGGCCCAGTGGTTATGGTTATGGAAGCGAAATTCCAGAGGCCCGTGTATTGTGCGATGCCAGTCCACGATAAAGAACCCCAGGCGGTCGAAATTTCCGGAGCCCTTCACTACGGCGTCCCTCGCAGCTTGAGTCGCTTTGGGACGTTAAACCCCATATCAACAGAACCAAATTTTGAAGTAATGACGCCCGGTTTGGTTCGGATTCAGCTCCGGAGCGACATCCTGTTCCGGTTCAAATCAGTTCAAACGGCTTCAAACGAGTTTAGGAAAAATGAAAAGAAGAATGCGGAGCGTTTCTGGAATCAAATATGTTGATGTCTTGTTTCTTATCTGTGATGCACCAGTATGCAAAAGAATGAAGACCAAATTTATTATGTTATCCAGCAGACACGCACATGTGCATGCACGTTGTCAACGTGTGAAGCGCGATGCGAGCGAGCGCTCTTCCATGTTTTCTGCGTAACGGAAAGGCGAATATTATTTAAAATATGATCAAAAATATCTGAGAAGAACCACATGCATGCACCAGGATAGCTAAGCGGGCGAGTTGGTGATACATTATGCAAAAAACAGCGCGAACAAACGGGCACGAAAGGAAGAATACACAGGAACAAGCGCTGACTCTCAACTAAAGTTTAATCCCAGGAAACACGCTTATAAAAGGAAACAGAAAACAAAAAACACCAAAACCAGAACGCACGTGCTACGAAGTGATATCCAGATATGCAACCTCACAGTCACGCAGGAGCAGGGATGGTTGCTGACACACAGTCTTGCTTTGATTCATTGCAACAGCGCAAAAGACAGGGACACAGATAGAAAAGACACACACAGCGCTGACTTACAACTGAATTTATTCATGGGAAATACATGTATATATACATAAGGCAAGATGCGCGAAGGTGGCAAACTGGTAAAATGCGCCAAAAAAATTGAAAAAAACCTAATGACGTGTCGTGCGCTTTGCCAAGTACGCCCGTTCTTTTTCAGATAGCGCAAGAGAAGGGGTGCTGACGCAAAGGTCACCCAGAGCTGATATCCTCTGGGCCTCAATTATTTCCCTCGTGGTTCGGTCCTTGCTTCTTCTGAAAGTTCGGCACCTATGAAACATGGGTTTACACACTTCCTGATTTTCTTTTGTGCATTCAGAGCAGTGAAGCGGCA
Source organism: Amblyomma mixtum (assembly GCF_055824585.1). Classification (NCBI taxonomy): domain Eukaryota; kingdom Metazoa; phylum Arthropoda; class Arachnida; order Ixodida; family Ixodidae; genus Amblyomma; species Amblyomma mixtum. Next base: position 16,264,859 of record NC_143021.1, on the reverse strand, counting down.
GTTTGTGGTCTTTGGAGGTAGCCAAATCATTTTTATGTTCCCTTAATCTGTCGTTGAGGCAACGCCCTGTTTGTCCGACGTATATTTTTCCACAAGATAGCGGAACTTCATAAACTATCCCTTCAGTACAGTCTACATACCTGTTTTGATGGTTTTTCTTGCATGCAACCATTGGCTTTGTCACGGGACAACTCATGCGACTAAGGATGGAGAGCTTACACGGGTCGGAAAAGGCTACGCGAACGTCTGAACGCTGCGCTAGCTTCTTTAAGTTGTGCAAGAATGTATGAGTAAAGGGTGGTTTTTTTTCTTCTTCTCTTGATGTACGGAGAGGTTGTTCCTCCGTTCTTCTTTTTTCCAACGAAGTACTGAGCCAGTAGGAAGACAGGGGACTCTTGTCGAGCACTGATATAGGTTTTATGTACACAGACGACTATTTACAAGGAGTATGCACATGACAGCATCATGTCTCACCAGCCGCCCCGTGGACCCACTCCACGGCTACTCGAGAGCATGGTCTGCGTGCCTGGCTCCGGTCGAGACCAAAATCTCTGTGTCGCGATGGCGGCAGAGCATCGCGCGCCCCCGCGCTCTCTCCCCACGCGAAAAGAAAAAAAGCAAGAAGTTGAATTATTCTTAAGCCGCGAGCAGGAGGAGCCTCGTCACTACATGTGTTTTCGCTCTCTCCCTAAAAGCCCCGGTCTCGGCGCCATACACAGCTTGCAAACGCGGCGACGAACGCCCTCCCGCAACAGGGACCGCGACACCCCCTCGGGGCAGGTAAGATGCCGCTAACCGTTCCCAGATGAGGCTAGCAAATGGGCGCGCAGCCACCGGGCATTGTCCGTACCGCGCCGCGCCGTGTGGCACCGGCCCTGTCAGAGAAGGGATGCCTTCGATAACCGCAAGCGCGCCCTCCGCGAGCCTAACCCTTTGAAGAAAGCCGCGAGGCGCGCGTGCTGCCCTTCCCTCTCCCCACAACAGACCTGTGGGCGATCCGCACTCGGCCACGGAGGATGCTTTCTTCCCGCAGGCCGCGACCGGGTGGAGACCTCTCGTTTACTTTGGTAAAAAAAGAACACGGAAACGGGCTTCCAGTGAAACAGCGAACGCCGTCCAGGCTAACGACCGCGATGCTGTCGCCGCGCCGCGTAGAGCGGCTTTTTCAGTCGTTATTACGGCGCCGGTTAAAATGGAAAGAGGCGATTGAATGGCGCCAACCTTACAGTATGCATATAGGGAATTACTGCCGTTTTTCTTTTCTGCTTCCTTAATGACACTGTGTCGGGGCTATGTTCGCCTTTTTGTTCGTGCTTGAGCAAGGCCTCTGCGACAGATATCTGTAGATGCTTCGGGTAGCCTGCTGACGTTAGCCTGTCAGCGCTGTGTGTGTCTTTTCTATCTGTGTCCCTGTCTTTTGCGGTGTTTTAAAGAATCATGGTTCACCAACTAGCCTGCACGTCCACCCTTGTAGTCTTGCTTTCTTTGCCATATTATACGCCTCGATGATTTCCTTGGTCCTGTTTCCTGTGATTAAACTTTAGTTGAGAATCAGCGCTTGTTCCTGTGTATTGTTCCTTTCGTCCCGGTTTGTTCGCTCTGTGTTTTGCATAATACATGCACCGTCGTTTCCATTTGGCTCATTAAGCAATTAAGCAACAAAGTTTCACAGCGTGGCTCATCATGCACGCAGTACGTTAAAAGAGTTAGACGTGGGGCTAGTTGGATTTGTGACAAATTATATATTTGTAGCGCGACCAGGGCACAAACACACAGAAAGACAAACACGAGCGCTTGTGTTTGTCCTTCTTTCTTTGTGTTTCTGTCCTGGTTGCGCTACAAATATGTATAATTTGACGCAGTACGTGAGGCGCCGACACGCAATGCCGGATTTTAGCGCCTTTCATTCGACTGCTCCCTCCGGCGAAGTCGTAGCATACAAATGCAATATGCAGGTAAACTGTTATCACCGGTACACGCGCTTCCAGGAGAAAAATGTTCAACCAGATGACATGCGTTCGTCAGTATTATGCGTGATGCCCTGCCGACAGCTATCGCCGACCGGAGGTAGGTCAAAATTGCACGGAACATGCCCTGATCGTTTCCACTAGCAATTCACAAGAAGCTATTAACCGACTGAAAATCACGAGTGTCCTGGCCGGAGCAACGTTACTAGACAAGTAATCTAGTAACGCTGGAACGGAGTGCATCGATGCGCACCATTTCTGCCGGCGGGAAGGACGGAAAAATACGCGTGCATCGATCACCCCTGCAACGAAGCTTGGAAATAATGGTTCGTATTTATTCTTGTTGCATCCGCAATTACAGAAGAAAAAAAATGGCTAGTAAATGCGCCAGAATAGAAGTTGAAAGTAGCCAAGAAGTATTCGGAGAGCCCACCTGAAATATGTTCTCAAGTCTGGCTCATAAAATAGTCAGTTTGGAGAAAAGCAGCAGTTTGGCGCAATGGCGAAAAGTAGAGAGGGCACGGCGGGACTATGACGAACGCACCGGTGAGCCCTTTCCTGCTGTTTACACAGGTCACGCTGTGGACAACTATCCTAACTGCGTCAGCGCCCGTCATCCTCAGCAATCAAGATACCTGGATTCTTCATGACAATCGCGGCACCGTGAAAAGTCCGAGCTCTTCCCACGCAACTTCAGCGCCACCACTGACGGCACATAGTGAGCCCCCCAGCGAGCTGAGCTTCAGAGGGCGCGGGAAATCAATGTGTCTTGTACAGTGTTATAGACAGTGCTTCTTTACAAACTGTGTACAATGAAAACCTTTGTAAACTTGAGGACTGGCGTCAAGAGAGTGGCATGCAGATCAATTTTGCGAAAACCGTGTCTATGTAAATAACAAGAAATAAAAAACCCCGTGGTTACAACTATAACATACGGGAACGGTTTATTAATTCTGTTTCAGCTCTTAAATATATAGGGATAACTATTACAGACAGCCTCAAATGGGACACCCCCATTGACAACATTAGCACGAAGGCATTTAATAAGCCTCGTTTTCTTCGCCGAAAATTAAAAGGCGCAACTCCTAGCGTCAAGCTTGACGCATACCACTCTCGTCAGACCAGTTCTCAGAATGGCTCGATAGTATGGGACTCGTACTATAATAAGGACATTGCTAAATTAGAGCGCATTCAGCGTCTTTCTGCCAGGTTTATTATTTCTGATTACCGTGAAACATCTTCGGTCAATTATGCGCTGAGTCAGCTCAACTTGGAACTCCTTAGAGTACGCTGCCAGATCTCCAGGTTGAATTTTTTCGTAAACTGCATAACAATAAATCTGGTTCGTCACGTGGCACCTATATTTTAGCTGCCCCTCAGAGATCCAGTAGACAGAACCTCTCCAGAGCAGTACGCCCATATTTAGCCAGGACAAAACTTTACCACAATTCACACTTTCCTCTCAAAACACATCAGTGCAACTGTCTGCCTCCATTAATTGTGGAATATTAGAATAAAAATATATTGCTGAAATGTTACTGTAACACAAGTATCCCTCTCCTGCTTGGGCATCGCTGCTGCCAGCAGCATTTGTAAATAGATATATAAATAAAAAAATGCAACCCTGAATTCCCTGTTGTTTATTAGATCATGCGTAGGGCTCCTTTCTTCCACGTTTTTTTTTTTCTCGAAGTTCGTGATTCAGAAGACGGGAGCTGTTTCCGAGTTTGAAAACCAGCATAAATCTTACCGGCGCCAACCTATAGGGCAGAAACATGGAGGAGGTTAGCGAAAAAGGGTTCAGTTTAAGGTGAGGACAACTCGGCAGGATAAAGAAAGAAAACTGATAGGTGCAATGCTCCACCTCTGCCGCAAGGCCACCTGAGGACCGGAAATCAGCTGCTTCCTCTAGCCAGCCTTGGTACACTGGAAGAGTGTTCCCCCTCGGGTACGCCCGGTCAGCAGAGGACGAGGCGGCGAGACGCGCTCGTGCGAGTGAAGCAGCAGCGGCGATCGTGGGCAGTGACAGGCCATCTGCACCTGGTGGCGGCAAGTGCCCAGTGGCGAGTCGTCGCCGGAGTCTAAAAGGATTTAAGCTGGTGTCGCGCAGTTCGGTAACCCCCCCTCTGGTGGCGGCTCGGGTCGGAGCTTCATGCGTAAAGGCCGCTGGCTTTATGGTTGTGCTATGGTTGTGCTTTGTGGGTGGCGCCGTGAAGCGGGCTCAGCGAAGTCAAAAAGACTGATGTCTTTGTTCGCACCCAACCTTGGTGGAGACAGCAACAGGGTCGACGGCGCTGATGAGAGCTGCGACGACAAGAGGCGTTGGTTTAACCAGTGACAGTGTGTGTGCGATAGTGATTCCCGACCGTCTCCGAGGCAAAGAAGGAATATTGCCAGGGGGTGCCGCTCCGGGGCTGAACCTCGGAGCCGATTCGTGTCCTTTGTTCTGCAATATTATTTAATCGTGTGTTTTGGGGGCCTTGGGGATCGGACTTTTGGTTCGGATGATGTGAACGAATGAATTTCAACCTGCAACGCTTGTCTGGAAAGCTGCCACGTGCCGACAGATAAAAAGTAACGTATGGACGTATAGCTATAGGTGTAACATTAAGAGAGCGGAAGCGGGCAAAGTGGGTGAGAGAACAAACGCGGGTTAATGACATCCTAGTTGAAATCAAGAGGAAGAAGTGGGCTTGGCCAGGGCATGTAATGCGAAGGCAAGATAACCGCTGGTCCTTTTAAGGGTAACGGACTGGATTCCAAGAGAGGGCAAGCGTGAGCGTGGCAGAAAATTAGGTTGGCAGATAAGATTGGGTTACGAAGGCCGCAGCTGGCAAAGGGCACCGTTAATTTTAAATGCATGAGAGAGGCCTTCGTCCTGCACTGGGCGTAGTCAGGCTGATGATGACGATGATGATGATAAATCTTTTTTCATGGAAACATTTCATAATTCTTTCCTTTTTCAAGGGCGGTGGGGCCGATGGAGGTAACAACTATAGAACTCGTATTCCTAAAAGACATGAACTACTCGTATAATGTTGGGGAGGAGGAATAACCGCAAACTTGACAGGACTGAAGATCGAGAAGAGGACAGGACGAGCGGTATAATAATCCCCTTTCTTGGTATCCTTCTCCTCTATACTTCTCCTCACTATCCTCTCCCTTTCACTTCCGCCCGCTGCAGCTCGGGTGCTTAAGATATATTAGACAGCAGGAGACTCCGCTGCGTGTCTTTTTTTTTTTTTCAAACAAAGGCTTCACGCTGCGAAAATGCCCTTTCCATATATCACAGCTATCGTTTTGGACGCACAGCATTGTTCGAGCAGGTTGTCGACCATGGTATGCGGCTTGAAGCGTTGACGCCTAGAAGACCCGTTTTCAGTGCCCGTGTTCTGCCTGTTCGCTTTAAATAGATACTTTGTCGATATCGATTTATTTCTCTCTGATAGCATAAGGCTCACAGACAGAACGCGAGAGGAAAAGCTGCCAGTCGCAGCTGAAGGGTCCACCTGGCGGTAAAAAAAAAAAAAAAAAACTGGATGGGACACTTAAGCTCTGCCTTAAGGGTATGATGCGATTGAGTAATGGGTTAAATGCCATGCATGCAGAAGGTCATTCTCTACTTTACATGCATAGATCCCTGGGAGTACTCATACCACCTCCTGGTCCAGTGGTGCAGATTTATTTATTTATTTATTTATTTATTTATTTATTTATTTATTTATTTATTTATTTATTTATTTATTTATTTATTTATTTATTTATTTATTTCAGATACTGTCAATCCCATTGGGATTTTTACAGGATGGGCACATAGTAAGGTACAAATAGAATACAAATGGAATGGTATATAATAAAAACACTGTTATTTGCAAGTAATTACATGGGTGTGGAAAAAAAACACATATAACATTAAATAAAACACATAACGAAAGAGCATTTTTCACAGAAAAGGGTGCAATTTTATACATTGTAAGTAATGTGTTCATACAGATGCTGTTATATGCAGTGATACAAGTGGTCTGTTGTACTTGTATAATTATGATTTAATTATCTATTTAATTATCGCGCAACTGTTCTTCTAACAGAGTTACGAATTTCTGCAAAGATGTATTAGTAGTGATAGAGGGGTTCAAACTATTCCATTCTTCTATGGCAAGCGGGAAAAATGAATATCTGAAACAGTCGGTTCGGAATGCGTACTCTCTAAGGGTTAATGGGTGCTTATGCCGTGATGGTCTGGATTCATCTACAGATATATATAACGAAGTATCTATGTTTAATGTGTTATGAACTAATTGGAACAATAATTTTAGTCGTGCTAGTCTGGCGCGTTTCTGTAAAGTAAGAATACATGCTTAATTTAGTAGTTGGGATGGTGAATCACTGGTCCTGTATTTGTTAAAGATAAATCTAATTGCCTTTCTCTGCACTCCTTCTAGTTTGTTAATGAGCTGTTGTGTGTAGGGAAACCAAATCGTGTTTCCATATTCGAGAACTGATCGTATAAATGTGTTATATGCTAACAGTTTAGTCTCCGGTGGCGCTTCTCGAAGCCGTCTTCTAAGGAAGAACAATCGTTTTAAAGCAGATGATACTATACTGTTAATATGTGATTCCCATCTTAGATCATCTGAAATGATTAATCCACGATATTTGTATTCGTGAACTCGGGTGAGCGGTATGTTAATGATGCTGTACACATATTCGGACCTTTGTTTTTTACGGGTTACAGATAAGAAGGCTGTTTTTTTAATGTTCAATTCCATTTGCCATTTGTGACACCATATTACCACTCCATGAAGGGCGCTCTTTAAATCATCGTGGTCATTTATAGAGTTAATTTCGTTGTAAAGGATGCAGTCATCGGCAAAAGGTTTAATTTTAACTTGTATGTTATAGGGCAGATCATTAATGAAGATAAGAAATAAAAGTGGAGCAAGGACGCATCCTTGGGGTACTCCCGACGTAACGAGCGCAGTAGAAGAAATTTCATTGTTAACTACAACATACTGAGATCGGTTAGTTAAGTAGTCCTCGATCCAGTTGATAATAGGGCCGTTACCTAAAGTTGATCTAAGTTTGCTAATTAGTTTTTTATGGCTTACTCTGTCAAACGCCTTAGAGAAATCAAGTGCAATCAAGTCAATTTGCTTTTGGTTATCAATTCTCTGGAATAAATCATGTGTTAGTTCGAGTAATTGGGTGATAGTTGAAAGTCCCCTTCGAAATCCATGTTGAACAGGTGATAAAATGTTCTCTTGCTCAACATAATTGGTGATATGCTTTAGTATAATGTGTTCCAATATTTTTCCTACCGTGCACGTTAGTGATATTGGTCTGTAATTTGAAAGGTCATCTTTGCGTCCTGTTTTGTGTATAGGAATAACTTTCGCTATTTTCCATTCATTAGCTAGACTAGAGGTTGATAAAGATTTATTGAACATTAAATGCAAATATTTCGCGTTGACTTCGTCATATCTTTGCAAAAAAGTGTTTGGAATATTATCAGGACCATTTGCTTTTTTTGTATCTATTGATAAAAGTAGGATGAGCACGCCTGTCTCAGTTATTGTTGGCATGTCTAGCGGTGTTTGATTGCGGTGAATACTCTCCAGTGTGCAGCCATCGTCATCTGGGAACACAGATGTTAAGTGATGCGCCACTGCCCTAGGACGGCAGGTGCTCCCAGCGGTGGGCCTTGTGAGACCCAGGTGGCTCTTCCCAAGCGGCCAGTCATTAATTGAACTGCCACCTGCCACGGTGGGCAGTTTGCTCACTACCCGGTGGGCAGGCTGTGAGGACGCCGCAGGGTCACGTGACCTGGGTGGCCCACCTGCCTCCTAGATTGCTCTCTGGGGACCATTTGCCAGAGCCATTCTCACGATTTATCGCTCGCATCACCGACGCCGACAACGCCGACATCGGATTTTCTGGTGGATGGGGCCTTTAACGAAATCGGATTTCCAACTGGGCCCAGTTTCACTCGTATATAATATCATTGGTTCCAACTGGAACGGTGTTTCAACCGATAATTCAAACGGACTTTCAGTTGCAAAAAGTGCTTTCGAACTAGTTCCAAAGTGGCTCAAATGGAAGACAATTGGTTCCATTTGGAAGGGTTATTCCAAATTGCCAGTCCAAATAATTGGTTTGGTTTGGATTACTGGGGTGTAACGTCCCAAAGCAACTCAGGCTATGGGAGACGGCGTAGTGAAGGGCTCCGGAAATTTCGACCACCTGGGGTTCTTTAACATGCACTGACATCGCACAGTACACGGGCCTCCAGAATTTCTCCTCCATCGAAGTTCAGCTGCCGCGGCCGGGATCGAACCCGCGTCTTTCGTGTCAGCAGCCGAGCGCCGTAACCGCTGAGCCACCGCGGCGGGGCGCCAGTCCAAATGACCTGGCGTTGGACGCACTGGTAGTCCAATTGGTAGGTCACATTCCAGTTGGAGACTCAGTTGTATTACCTTTTGTTTAGGGAGAGCCGAATAGACGATATGCGAAATAGTATCTTGGTTCCGAGTCGTTTGCTGAGCCACATGACCAAAGTTATCGGACAAAAATATTGAAAATTATAAGATACATTTACGGAAATATTGAGGTTGATTGTTCTTCTGGTGTGTAGCAAGACTTTCTTTTAAAGTGTTTTCATCTATCGCACCTAACAGTTAACACTGGCATGGAAAAGAAATGAAGAATAATTTTGATGGCAGCAAAACCATTAATACAAAAAAAAATGCAAGACTGCCGTCGGGTGACCTGCGAATTTATTGATTGTTACAGTTAAACTGCCATTATAGGGGAAAAAAATGCGTTCATGAACAGTTTCCCGCACAAAAATTCTTCTGCCCAGTATTGTTGGGTAATTTTCTATGTGTGCTTTCTTGATACCGGTGAATCTGTCATGAATCTCGAATGCCGAATTCCAAAGGTCAAGTTTCAGCCATGGCGCTGCTTGTACTGCTCATCTTTTGCAACGTGTAGGTCCGCTTTTGTCGCTTAGACAGCGCCAGGATGGTTCTACCGCGTCCACCACTTCGCTCGAAGTTTTCGGCGCAGAAGATGGCAAGAATCGGCTTTGGGAAGTGCGTCGAAAAGTCGAACTTGTTGCCATTGTCGTTTTAATGCACGCATTTAGGCATCGTATATAAGTGAAATGCGCAACAACTTAGACAGGACACAGAAGGAAACACATACAACAGTTCACGAGCGCAACTACCAACTGTTTAATGGGGCGAAACAACAACAGCATATATACAGAAAAGCAGCGCATGCGTAAAGGTAGAGCAGGCACACACATCACAAAGACCGCAATTTTATAAAAACGAATCAAGATATGAAACTTCAGCATCAGAGATCTGCAAGGAAGCATCACTTACGCAGCGATCAGATAGTTTTTTTTAACATGGAAGGCCTCTAAGACAAGCCGGGCTTTTACATTGGTACTCCTGCCTAGAATCTTTGTCATCTCAAATCTTGCCCTACACTTGCAGGAAGAAATGTGCCTTACAAGATTTGAATATTTATCATTATTGTCAACGTTTTTTGCATCCTCCCGTAGCCGGTCATTAATGCAACGGCCAGTTTGGCCTACATAGGAAGAGCCACAAGAAAGGGGCAAGCTGTATACCACTCCTGTGGCGCACTTAACATGGGAAGTGCCATGCCTTTTTCTGCAACCCCTTTCACAAACGCCAGAAATGCGGCAGCAAAGCTTTGATAGCTTGTTGGGGGCTGAGAACACCAAAGGTACATGGTGTCTACCGGCCACTTTCTTCAGGTTATGAGACACCTGGTGCACATAGGGGACCACAACCGGCTTTGAAGCCGAGTAGTGAGGTCTTTTTTGGGCGCCTTTTTGTTTCTGCAGGAGGGTTTCAGCGACGGCAGATATGACCGGACCAGGGAAGCCTACCGCCAAGAAGAGGGAAACCTGATAGTCGAGACTTTCCTGAATACTATGAGGGCACGACTTGTGAAGCGCCGACTCCAAACAAAGAGACGCAATGGCTCTTTTTTACAACCTTAGAGTGTGACGAGTCGTATCTCAGTAGCTCCTGTAAAAACAGCCATTGCGTCTCTCTGTTTGGAGTCGGCGCTTCACAAGTCGTGCCCTCATAGCATTCAGGAAAGTTTCGACTATCAGGTTTCCCTCTTCTTGGCGGTAGGCTTCCCTGGTCCGGTCATATCTGCCGTCGCTGAAACCCTCCTGCAGAAACAAAAAGGCGCCCAAAAAAGACCTCACTACTCGGCTTCAAAGCCGGTTGTGGTACCCTATGTGCACCAGGTGTCTCATAGCCTGAAGAAAGTGGCCGATAGACACCATGTACCTTTGGTGTTCTCAGCCCCCAACAAGCTATCAAAGCTTTGCTGCCGCATTTCTGGCGTTTGTGAAAGGGGTTGCAAAAAAAAAGGCATGGCACTTCCCATGTTAAGTGCGCCACAGGAGTGGTATACAGCTTGCCCCTTCCTTGTGGTTCTTCCTATGTAGGCCAAACTGGCCGTTGCATTAATGACCGGCTACGGGAGCATGCAAAAAACGTTGACAATAATGATAAATATTCAAACCTTGTAAGGCACATTTCTTCCTGCAAGTGTAGGGCAAGATTTGAGATGACAAAGATTCTAGGCAGGAGTACCAATGTAAAAGCCCGGCTTGTCTTAGAGGCCTTCCATGTTAAAAAAAACTATCTGATCGCTGCGTAAGTGATGCTTCCTTGCAGATCTCTGATGCTGAAGTTTCATATCTTGATTCGTTTTTATAAAATTGCGGTCTTTGTGATGTGTGTGCTTTCTCTACCTTTACGCATGCGCTGCTTTTCTGTATATATGCTGTTGTTGTTTCGCCCCATTAAACAGTTGGTAGTCGCGCTCGTGAACTGTTGTATGTGTTTCTTTCTGTGTCCTGTCTAAGTTGTTGCGCATTTCACTTATATACTATGCAGAACCAACTAGCCCGACAACACGCTTTTCTGATTTAGGAATCGGTTCGAGCGTCACTCGCTTTCATGGATCTTTTATGTTCAAGTGGACGATAATTCGCCTGGTAGGATACTGAGCGGTCACTTTGTGCTTGTTGTGCACACATGCGTTGGCGTGGAGCAACTTCTCAGACACTGAAAACTTTTGCGACGCCTGTCTTAGCAGCTGCATGCGCTGCAACATAATAGGACACGATGCCCGGCCAGCTGCGTAATGCACATGCACACAACGTCACGTTTCAGAGTCCGGCGCAGCTGCAGGTTTTTATTTTCGCTAGCTTATTGCGCCATATATTAAACGATGCGGAAAACGATCATGTAGAAGATATTGCACTGCTGGCAGTCGATATTTGCAAGCAAAAAGCAGGCGTATATTTAAGAAGTTACAAGTGAAGACGGAGTTTTTTTCTTTAGATTTCATACTTGTGGTTCCGTACCGACCTTTTCTGTTGCCACAAACATCACTTTGGTCTAGAGAAAGAGCCTGCAGCAGTTTCTGTATGGGCGCTGGCCAATCCCTGTGCGCAATGGTGAAATTCGCATGCTTTGGTGGATTCTCTCTGTTCAAGAGAATCTTTTGTATCCCGATAACATTCCAAATTTACACACCTTTCTTACAGACTGCTGCAAGCTTATCATCACAGAGCTACTACATCTGTTGCATACATTTTGGTGGTCCGAGCAAGCGATGTTATACTACTATGCGCTGAAACAGTTGGGGCGCCATTTATGTTTTAAGTTCGAGCAAAACCGTGTTTGGTGAATACATTTTGAGTTTATATGTTATACAGCCTGAGTATAGTGTTCCTGGTGTGTGATGCGTGGTTGCTTGTTTGGCTTGATTTTCATAAAACTCTGTACAATTAAAATTTCAGTGCCATTGTAAAAACGCTGGCGCAAGGCAGACCACCTCCCTGCATTTCTCACAAGTCAGTTTCTTTTTGTACAAATATCTATCACATTCTTATTGTACACAATTTAATTGAGAGATACATTTAGTGAAGTATTAATTGATGTTAAACAAAACCTTTTTGTCTTTTCTTATTGATATTGCCTGCGAACTGGAAATCATATGAGCGGCAGTAACATCCCGTCCGGGTAACACCGTCGTGGGCGTCTACTGCTGGTCCCTAGACTTCCATGTTTGTTGCTGATCTACTCGGCAGTATCCCGGATATTCGAACTAGATTCCCTAAATCTGACATTTTCTTGTTCGGAGACTCTAATTGCCCTGATTTCGATAGGTCGAACTTACCTTCTCATACCTCTGCCGCCAGTGAGTTCACGCAGTTAACACTACAATTTTCCGGAGCCCTTCACTACGGCGTCTCTCATAGCCTGAGTCGCTTTGGGACGTTAAACCCCAATAAACCAATAAACCAACCAACACTCCAATTTTGTGGTGTCTAACTTGCCGTCACTCCAACACGCGATGATGATGTCAAACTTAATTCTAGCATCTGCTCCAGAGAGGGTCAGCGGTCTATTTTATAATAACGGGTTCAGCGATCATCAGTTTCTTCAGTTATCTAATAATGCCCCTTTTTATTCACTCCACGCTCAATCAAAACAGATCCTATAATCCAGCAAGGCTAACGAAAACTGGACTATGTGTAAAGAAACTATAACGAACCTTATGCGCAATCCCAGTAAGCGATTAACCTTTAGGGTCAACATATCTAAACTTCGGCATAATAATTCACAACGAGCATTAAGAAACAAGGAAAAACGACTTTTCAGAGCCGCGAAGTGATTGCGCACAGATTCTTCGCATGTTGAACATAAAATGCGTGAAATATCACACTGCCACGCCATCCGAAAGACCAAATGAATTTGCATCCCAAGATATTCAACCGCTCATAAAAAATAATCCTGCAATATTCTGGAAAATAATCTCCCCGTCATGCTCGTCTGGCGATATTTAATTGCTTGATCAAAACAGACGTCCAAAATTTTACGAGAGCTTTCTAGCCACGTTTAATGACAAATTTGCATCTGCACTTACTACGGAAGACTATTCCAGCCCGCCTCAACCATAACAACTAAATTACCATTTCATGAGTACAATAGATATACCAATAAAAGCCACAGCATATCTATTTAATTGCCTTAAATTCAACTTCCTGAGGGGCAGACGGAATAAATATGAAAACTCTCAAGCCCACCCTACATCCCTCTTGCATCATTCTCTGCCGTATTTTCAAACAATATTTACCAGATGGCGAAATTTCGTATGATTGGAATATTGTTAAAATAATCCCTGCCTATAAATCTGGTGATAAAAACGCAGTTACTAACTACCGCCCCATATCACTAACAAGTATCCATATCGCGTTCCATCTGGAGAACAACGGTTTCTTTTTCACACGCCAACACAAATTCAGGAATGGGTTTTCCTGCGACACATGACTAATTGGACTTATTAGCAATCCATTCAAGAACAGGGACGAAAACCACCAGACTTACTGCATATTGACTGATTTTTCTACAGCGTTTGATCGTGTCGCCCATTGTCGCCTTATAGCTAAATTATCATCGATTAATTCAGACTTACTATCTCCTGGATTCGAAACTTTATATCATTTCGGAAGCACTTCACGGTGTACAAAAGCTTATTGCTCCTTAGTGACGTCACATCTGGCATTCTTCAGGGAATTGTTTTCGGTCCTTTATTATTTTAAGTCTACAGTAATGAGCTGCCGTTTCATATTATATCACAAGTTCAACTGTTCGCCGATGAATGCATAATTCGTCGTGAATTCCGCTCAACCACTCACCATGTTATGCTTCAGTGGGACCTTGAATGCGTAACTAACTGGTACCCATCACGGCAAATGATCATAATACTGACAAACGTAAAATCACGGCAGTTAACTAGAAGCATTCATATTCGCTATTCAATTATTCCCATATCAGCATTAGACTAATCGGCTGCCGCGGTGGCTCAGTGGTTACGGCGCTCGGCTGCTGACCCGAAAGACGCGGGTTCGATCCCGGGTTCGACGGAGACGCGGAGACTCGGGTTCGACGGAGGCGAAATTCTAGTGGTCCGTGTAGTGTGCGATGTCAGTGCACGTTAGAGAACCCCAGGTAATCGAAACCTCCGGAGCCCTTTATTACGGCGTCCCTCATAGCCTGAGTCGCTTTGAGACTTTAAAACCCCATAAACAATGAACAAACCATTAGGTTAACCCGCACATCTTCTTATAAATGTTTTTGCCTTCATCTGACTTCAGATCTTTCTTCTGGTATTTTCTTCTATCTTCTTGCTTTTGTTATCTGGTCACCGCATCAAGCTTATCTAATTCATTCCCTCGAAGCAATTCGGAACCAAACAGCGCGTTTTATTTCTCACGACTACGACCACCATTCCAATGTAACGAACATCAAGTTATCTTTATCGCTAACAAGTCTACAAACACGCAGGGATATCGCACTTTTTTGCTTACTACAGAAACTAGTATACAGTCATCATGCGTCAACGCTGCCACTTACATGCTCAATGCGCACTTCACGTCGCCTGCATAATAATCTGAGCTTCCAACGTCTATTCGGCCGAACACCCCGCTTTAATTCTTCTACTTTTCCATGTGATATTGGGTAAGTGGTGGAATAGTCTGACGGAGGGCATTGCTACCATACGTGAAACACTAATAGTCAAGAACGAATTGTCCACCTTCCTGCAGTGACCACCTTGACCACCTTCATAGAATGCGTAATGGTCACAGAGTGCTGCAAATTGAGTCCGCGCAGTGTCGCTAACTATTGTATACCGTTTCTTGACGTATCAGTGGGAGATGTTTTTCTTTTAAGTTTTAAAATTACTCGCAATTCCAAAGTGTATAACACTGTCTCAGTTTTGTGCTTTTACCACTTGTACCATATCTTCTCTGCAGAATACTCTAACCCCTCCCCTCACAAAATGTTCCAAATGTGGAGCCTGTGTGGTACTTGAATGAATGAATGAATGAATGAATGAATGAATGAATTAATGAATGAATGAATGAATGAATGAATGAATGAATGAATGAATGAATGAATGAATGAATGAATGAATGAATGAATGAATGAATGAATAAATAAATACCCTCAAGATGCAATTGCTAACTGGTACCTAATAGGTCTAATTTAGTTGGTGAATTCGGGTCCAGTTGGTCAGCCCCAGTTGTAGGGCTAAAAACAATGAAAATAAAAAATTGGCCATGGTTTAGCTGTTTTTCATTTTTTAACAGCGCGAATAGACGACGACGTTTACACACACAACAACACGAGCGCTGACTTTAGCTGTCTTTAGCTGACTTTAGCTGACTGTTTAGCTCTGGTTAAACCTGGTAGAGTAGCGAGAGTCTAGCTTCTTTCAGAGGCGCAGAACTCGATTCATCGTCATCTGTCGTCGTGGATGCACTGTCGTCGGCTAAGCGGGCCCGTCGTCCTTACATCGCTTAGAGAGACGCTTGCGCGCTCTTCCTCGGTCTCCTCGGCTCGGCGCCTCCTCTTGCCTTCGTTCCTACGACGAGCCCTAGCTTCCTCCGAGCAGCTGACCATTTCTACCACAGGCTCCGTATCGTTGTGTATGTCTGACTACACTCCGCGCATGCGCAAAACTGACGAGGCGGGCGGCTAGAATTTCGATGGAGGCTAAATTCTAGAGGCCCTTTGCGATCTGAGTGCACGTTGAAGAACCCCAGGTAGTCGAATTTTCCGGAGCCCTTCTCAACGACGTCCCTCATACTCCGAGTTGCTTTGGGACGTTAAATCCTCATAAGCAAAAAATTCAGGGGGGCACTTTGTTGACCTAAAGTGCGGTGCGGCGGAAGCCTTAGGCGCGGTGTTGCTGCTTGTGTCACTGAATTGTGGTTAAGATATTAATTGAGTACACGAATGTTTGTAACTCTTAAATGCTGGAGACACTGGAGGGAGTTTGGGAGGCATCCGTTTGATTCGACGCTTTTCTGTAAACACTCTCCAGCGTCCTATAGACAAGGAGAACTGCATATGCGTTGGCAGGATGTAGCGTAGTCATTTAATTTCCACATTTCCCACGAAAAGCAGGACGAATTTTATAACCGAACTGTAAAAGAAGAAATATCAAAAATAGAACCCAGTAGAAACATGAGGATTTGGCAGCAGTGGGAGCTCACTAAAGAAACTTTAAAATTAAAAGCAATAGAAAGAGCCACCTGCATACATCATCAGGCGAAACAACAGAAAACGGAGCTGAAGGCACTGCTTCAGAAGATGCTAAAACTGGAATGCCGAGCGCCTGGGAAATGGATAGAAGACATGAGAAAAACCAAACAAAAGCTAGGGCTAATCGAAGAAAAACGTTATCGGGGAGCGCTGGCGAGGGCAAGCGCAGAAGACACAGCTGCAGGGGAAGCGCCAACTAAACGAGCTCTTGGTTTAGGAAAAGCTCGTGCCGAAAGAAACCACACTAAAGCCGGAAACAACTGACCACGTGTTTTTACACGGGTTTATTTTTGGGATGCATTGCAGCGAACCCTAAAGAAAGAATTACCACTTGGCCCGTATGGCAGCCGGTACTTGTCTGTAGAAAATGAGGCTGGGGTACCGTTTGACTTAATAATGCTGATAGGCCTCCACTGTATATGGCGCTCCAGAATGGCAGGCTACCATTGTGACGAAGACACAAGACCTGCCCGGACTTACTTTCGGGAAAGCATGGACTGGTTTCTACTTTCTAGCCATCCAGAGAGCCGCTGCGGAGCCTCCGCAGTGGCTCTCGAGACTAGAGCCGCCGTGCAATTTGCGTGAATTTTAATCTGACGAAGCCAGATTCATGCTGGATTCACGCCCAGACTGCGCATTCCTTCGCACGCGTCTAATAATCTCCTCAGCCACTAGGCCTACCCATGGCCTCCCACGCTTTCTCTATCTCTCTCTCTCCCTCTTGCACGTTCCCTCTTCCTCCTCTCCCCTAAACGTGGAGAGGGAAATTTCCCTCCCTCCTATCAGCTGTCATGCTTGGCAGGTGGATACTGAATTGATTGAAATTAAGCGAAGTCCTCTCCCCTAAACGTGGAGAGGGAAATTTCCCTCCCTCCTATCAGCTGCCATGCTTGGCAGGTGGATACTGAATTGATTGAAATTAAGCGAAATCCTCTCCCCTAAACGTGGAGAGGGAAATTTCCCTCCCTCCTATCAGCTGCCATGCTTGGCAGGTGGATACTGAATTGATTGAAATTAAGCGAAGTCCTCTCCCCTAAACGTGGAGAGGGAAATTTCCCTCCCTCCTATCAGCTGTCATGCTTGGCAGGTGGATACTGAATTGATTGAAATTAAGCGAAGTCCTCTCCCCTAAACGTGGAGAGGGAAATTTCCCTCCCTCCTATCAGCTGCCATGCTTGGCAGGTGGATACGGAATTGATTGAAATTAAGCGAAGTCCTCTCCCCTAAACGTGGAGAGGGAAATTTCCCTCCCTCCTATCAGCTGCCATGCTTGGCAGGTGGATACTGAATTGATTGAAATTAAGCGAAGTCCTCTCCCCTAAACGTGGAGAGGGAAATTTCCCTCCCTCCTATCAGCTGTCATGCTTGGCAGGTGGATACTGAATTGATTGAAATTAAGCGAAGTCCTCTCCCCTAAACGTGGAGAGGGAAACTTCCCTCCCTCCTATCAGCTGCCATGCTTGGCAGGTGGATACTGAATTGATTGAAATTAAGCGAAGTCCTCTCCCCTAAACGTGGAGAGGGAAATTTCCCTCCCTTCTATCAGCTGCCATGCTTGGCAGGTGGATACTGAATTGATTGAAATTAAGCGAAGTAAAAGAAATGAAGTTAACTCTCGAAGTAATTAGAGTCTTACGGCTGACGCTGTACACTCCACTCTGGAATGCAGGGCTATAATGACTAAACCAAAGCTTTCGTTGTAATACTTAGCCCACAAGTCGTTCGCACATCCTCACAAGTATATAAGCTATCACAAAACACTATCGCACAATCTGAACACTCAAAAGTGATCACAAATCTTGGCCGCGCATTGATCAGTGATCTCTGAAAGCGGATACCCACACACCCGCATGCTGCGCGATATCAATGCACGTTAAAGTTATTCCGGCGCAAATGCGTCGCTGGGCCCAGCGGCAACCGCTCTAAACACGCGTATACGCCTATATGGGAGTAAAAAGACATTAGGTTGTCCTCAAGCGCACTCCCTTTTATAAACGGGATTGCGCTAAAGGCCCGTTTACTCCTTTTTTTACACTTCTCTGTTTAGAGTACCTGGTACTTTTCCCCAGAACGTCACGCAGCCCCATTTACATGCACCACCTCCGTCCCAGTGGGGCGTACAGCGCCCCCCCCCCCGCCCCCCTCCCCTCCCTGGTACCACTGTAACGCTTCTGCCGAGCAGCTCGAAATTAATCAGGCGCCTTTTACTATGGTGCCCCGCAGCCCATCTGCAGCATCGGAATGAGTTACACATTCCATAATGCAATAATTACCCGGCACATAACATCATATTGCATGCATGCTGATTGTCTATACGACCTGGTATAAAGAATTCGGTGCGTGGTAATTTGTTTGACACAGTAGATCAGGTCAGACAATTTGTTTAATGTGGTTTCCGCTCATATTGTTACGTGGCGGCCAGCCAAAGAATGAGGCCAAATGACTGACGGCATTGAGATGATTTAATGGCCGCTGGCCTAGCACGCGCGCCACTGCCAGCTTCGTCGTCTTCGTCACACTACCCGGGGCCACCGAGTGATCGTCCCGATCGTTGACAGACGCGCGAAATGGTGATGGTCTTGAGCGGAGGGTTGAACAGTAAGTGGGAAACGATGCAGTGCTGGCCGCCACGATGAGATAGATGAGAGAATGAGTCCCGGTCCATGAAGCTTCCGGGCCGCAGGTTGCCAGGAGCCGATGGCTAAGGCCCGAGGACGCGCCGAACGGCCGGGGCAGGGGAACGGTGTCTTCATGTGTGGGCAGCGTCTCGGGTCTGTGTGGTCGGTAGGTCGGGTCGGTCAGGGCGTCGATCGCTTCCAGTTCGTCGTGTCGGGTGGTCAGGGTGGAGGACGGGGCGGGGGAGCAACGGCGAGGTCATTTCGGGTCTGAAAGGCTGGGGCAAGCCGGACGACTCTGGCTAAGGACTCACGGCCGACGCCCACGGCTGACACTGGACGCCGAAGCCAGGACCAGGATGCCGATGATTACCACCCATTTGTTACATGGCGGCCAGCCGAAGAATGAGGCGCGATGAACGATGAGCAAGAGATGATTTTAATGACCGCTGGCCTAGCGCGAGCGCTCCGTCCCGCGCCACTGCCAGCTTCGTCTTCTTCGTAACAATATTATAAGATTGAATTAATATTTAGGCGACGCGGTGCGGTGATGGCTTTTACCAATAACTATATATTGCGTCGTAACGACTTCCTTTGCAAGGTGACTTTATAACAGTGGAAAAAAATCGTTTGTAGCATAATTTTGGTACTATATTTAATAGCTGCACTGTGTAGATACAGAGTAATTTTAAATGCGACGAGTAGATGAACTTCATGATGTAAAACTGTCCAAAAATATCACCAATGGGCGTATGCCATGGCGAGTACAATTGTAATGAGACGAATCACCATCATTTATTATACCCTTAACTCTTTCCCTGCCGCTCCCAATGACCATCCTCAGCCCGCTAACGATGGATGCGAGCGCCAGTTTCAAAAGCTACCGCGCCGTTCTTGACCATTTTGCGCCGTTTGTCTTGAAGCTAGAAAGCTACAGCTTAATTTTCTCTCGAGGCAGTGGTTTTTATCCGCGTAGCGGCGATTTTTGAACCGCTTATGAAAAAAGCGGAACGTAAAAGTTGAGAATGGCCGCTTCAACCAGCGTGGCTCGCGCCCTGAAACGCGGCAGTTTTCGAGATTCAGCTGCATCCGCGGTTCATTTTGTCGACGAACTAAGTAGCAGTGACCCTGAAGACGTAGCCACATCACCCTAAGCGAATTCTGTTCTTCTAGGTTATTTGAAGAAGTAGCAACTTGCACCGGAGGTGCGCCCCGTCCAAATCGCTGATGAAGGACGACGAATTATGATTAGCGATACTTTATCAGAACACAGAGAGATTAACTGAAGTTTATATACATAACGTACAATATTTACAGCAAGGTAGGGCAATAATGAAACTTGGGTCTGGCTAGCTAGGCATAGCCGAAGATGTATATATAGACCTCAAGGCATAGCTCAGAACAACCGACTGGGCTCCCGCGCTCAGTTTCAAAGGGCAACTGTCCAGGGGTGTGGACATTTTTGAAAAGCAAGCCCACTGCATAGATGAGGCATCGCAGATAACCTCTGCAAGATACTAGAGGCATGCGCGCCCCGAAAAGCTGTAAAAATTGAAACCAAATCCCGTTCGTTCTTTTCTTCGAGAAACAAACGTCCTCATTCTCTGCAGCCTTCGGGTTGACGTCATACTGAAAACTTTCACTAAAGGCACCATTGGTGCGTCGTTCTGATTGACGGGTGAAGGGTGGGCGTAGCCGGTTCAACGCGTGGTCTGCTCGTTGCGCGCAAGCTTTCCGCAGCGCCTTCCGTTTTCGCACACGCCTGCAAGCCAGCATGCAGGGGGAAAAAAAAACTGAGGAGGGAGCGTCCGGCGAAAGCCTTGAAGCCTAGTCATAAAAAGTAAAAATATACTAAAACAGAGAGAGTCGGTTACTTTACTTATACTTTACTCTACTTATACTAATAGCCCTCTTCCAAGACATACCAGCTTCCTTCGCCACTTCTACTATTCCGCCACTTAAAAACATGAACTTAAGCCGCCGCGGTGGCTCAGTGGTTATGGTGCTCGGCTGCTGACCCGAAAGACGCGGGTTCGATCCCGGCCGCGGCGGTTGAATTTCTTTGGAGAAATTCTAGAGGCCCGTATACTGTGCGGTGTCAGTGCACGTTGAAGAACCCCAGGTGGTCGAAATTTCCGGAGCCCTCCACTACGGCGTCTCTCATAGCCTTAGTCGCTTTGGGACGTTAAACCCCATAAACCAAACCAAACCAAAAACGAATACGGCGGATATGCTTATATGCAAGCAAAGAGAGCGTCACTTTAGTTACAGCCCCCCCCCCCCCCCCCCTGAACCTTCGCAGCGTAAGCGGAGCCCTCTATTAGGGAGAAAGGGAAAGAAACAGCAGAGCACGATACTTCCCTTTCGCCACGTGTCGCCTACGCGCTGCCATCGCAGCCGACCTTCTCGTCGTTTCCGTTTTCGTCGTTTCCATGCGTCCTTCCTGGTGGAGGTCCCTCTGCCTACCGCGATAAGCCGCCGCCATCTCGGGCCTCCGTTTTCCCAAAAACCTGCCGTGTCGGTGACCTCTGCCCCGAGGGCGCGGCGGCTGGGAACGGGGTTGCCTCGTTTGTTTCGTTGACAAAACGACCCAAACATCGAACCCCGTCCCCGCGAGTCCACCTCCTTTGTCCTACTCTGGCCTGGCCATTACCTGCTAGAGGCCTGGCCGGCCCAGCCCCGACGCATTCTCTTGGGACCCAAGGACGCCGCCATTCTGCAAGCGAAGCTTGCGCTGAAGCTAAACTGCCGCCGGTGTCCTCGAAGCGACGTCGTCACGTTCGGGAGTTGTTCTGCAGGCCTGCACAAAGGCAATCCATCCGCTATGCTTGTCATTTCAACGGCCATCGCAAATGCTTCCCTGCCGACGGGCTCCCTAGCACCAAAGGGAATTACTGCGACCGTACGCTGGTGCCTGGACAGTCTGTCTGACTAGATGCTGCGTGAGTGCAGTGACCTTTACACCCAACTTTAGTTCAGGGGTGAACTCTCGGGGAGCCAGCCCAGAACATCGGCGGCAGCGCCTCGATAAGTTTCTTATTTGGGCTCGTTTTACTCAAGTCAGCCGTCTTTTGAAAATGGTATGGACGTTACCGACGTTATTTATCGCACTTGTAGGGCTTCCAGATCATTGGGGCCGGACCTAATACCGCCTACGATGCGAACGGTGGTACTAGACCGTAGTGCAATGGCGTGCCCAAATATACGGCCTAAAGTGATTGTTTGTTGGCCGGAAAACTGCACGAGCTAGAAATGTGATTTCTAGGGCCACATTTTTTTACACTCCGAACTTTTTCTAAAGTGTTTTCTTCTTGAAACGAGCATATGTTTCTACATTTTGTTCAAATTTAACTTAGCTTCAAATAAAAGTTGGTAATATGACACAAGAAACTTTAACGAACCACATATTATTCGAAAGGATGTTTAGTTGGCTTCATTTTGAGGTTAAATTTTAAGCTTCATAGTTCTTGGTCCAAAATGAATTAGTGGAAATTCCGAAAATACGGCCATCTTTCCAACAGTAGGAGAAGAGTTAAAGGCCGAAGGAGTGTGTCCCTCGTTACAGGGAAATAATAATATTTGCCTAAATAATCAATGCTTCCCGTACGGTATATGAAAGTGAGAGCGGGCCTGTTGGGGCAGTGCATCAAAACTAATTCCAGCTTTAGCTCATTTACTTCAAGCATTCAGTCCCAAACCGTTACCGGATAAAAGGGCAAAGGCAGATGTTCTCTGCGCTGTCCCCCCATGCGCTGCTCAACAAATACAACATCATTATATTTACACCTTTTGCACAAGACGACGAATAGAAAATGCACATTACGTCGTGACAGCAAGCAACATTTCAACATCCACGATGTGTGAGTGAAAGTTTGGGAAGATATTTGCACCTTTTACATAAGAAGACGAATAGAAAATGCACATTGCATTGAACGTGACAGTAAGCAACATTTCAAGACATTTTTTACAGCTTATTGGAGATCTATCTTACTAAAATATAAATGTCGGAGTTCTGTAGCTTGTTCTTACCAAAGGTGGTCTGAAAAAGTCATTCCTGATTGTTTATTTATTTCTTTCTTTACTTACTGATGCTGTTACTTGTACTTACTGATACTTACTGGTCCGCCTATGCCGGGTTCTAACAGGAGCGGAAACAAACAAGAGAAGAAAAAGCTAGCATAGCGCACTATTGCGCTCCAACATTTTTCAGGCTTTGGCCTAATTGAAACTGGCACCTTTTGTATATGCAGGCTGGTAGAGGACGCAAGTGCGATTTCTCATGAACAAACATAATTCCTGCATATCGGCTATAGCGAAGGCGTATTGCCCTTACAACGGTACAGCACGCTCCGTTTACTTATGTCCTCACCTGTACTTATAAAAAGAAAGCAATACATGCCACTATCAAAGCTCTAGTGAAATCGAATAATGGCGGTAGTCGGTGCACAATGAATTATAAGAATTATCTAACAGACAGACAACGCTGGATACTGTGAAAACAAAACAGGCTTAGAAGTTGTAAAAAACGCGAATATTGTCACGTTGAGTGAGGGCAGTTCAGCGCTCAGGAAGACAGCAGCAAGACCTGCAAAAGAAGCTCTTTATTTGGGCTGACTTGCGCCCGCAAAAGAACTAAACAGCACGGCGGCGGCGTAAGCAACAAACGTGCTCGTCAGTCGTCGAACTAAGAATGCCCGCCGCTCGCGGCATCGCTCAATTTTATTCAGAAGCATGGTGTGTGCATCGGTTCATGTATTGCCCCATTGTTAAGTGACATTTTTTTGTCATATTGTGACAAGCGAATCGCTGCAAGCCTCGACACAGCCCACTCGGCTAAGATTTTTAGATATGTTGACGATTATGCCATTTTCTTAAAAGGAGTATCTCCAGAAGGGGCCATTACAGTAGTGAACGGAATCCTTAAAATCTTCAGTGAGTGTGCCTTTGGGTTGAAATTCACCTATGAGTTGCCATCGCAGGGATGCTTGCAGTTTTTGGACATATGTATTGTCACGAGTGCTAGTGGAACCCAGGTGTGTTGGAGGTACCAGCCTCGCTCAAAAAAAAAAGGTATTTTAAACCACCAGTCAGCTCATTCAAAGCTTATTTAAAGGGGAATAGCAAAAAACTGCCTGCAAAAATGCAGGATAGCTTGCGATTTCAGTTACAACGACTGAGTAGTGCTGGTTTTCCTCGAGAGATGGTCACCTCGGTGATAGAAGCCCTTGCCAAGGAAGCTCGTTGCCCACCGAAGCACAGCCCAAGTGAACAACCGCAACGCCAGAGACTCGTGGCGATGCCATACTTCCACCAGATCTCCCATCGCCTCAAAAAAGTGGCCATGAAATGTGTTGTCCCGGTGGTCTTCACGGCGCCCAAAAAGCTTTCGGGCATGTACAATATGGTGCAGGGAAGGGAAAAAAAGAACGAGTGCCGCACTAAGCACGTAGACAGGTTCATTCCCTGCAAAACGGGGGTGGTGTACAAAATACCCCTCACATGTGGGAATTGCTACATAGGGCAAACTGGACGATGCCTGAATGTCAGACTTCAGGAGCATCGCGCCGCTGTTGAATCATTGGTGGGGGGCGGGGAACTTGCAAAACATTGTCGCCATTGTAGTAATTGCACACCCAGGTTCCGCGACACAATTGTCATAAAAAAATTGACGATCCAGCTTAGCAGGGAAATCTTCGAAGCCTGCTGCATAAAAAAAGAAAATGACCGGTGCATCAGCTCCACTTCAGTCTCTTTATCTAAGAAAGAGCTAAACTATCTAGATGCTAACTTGTGCCACACGCGCCCACGTGCCTGTGTTTGATGGTTTCGGCTGTTTATCAGGTGTGATTACGTTTCCTGTATAAATGTGGTTTTCCTGTAGTAAACTTTAGTTGTAGTTCCGCGTCTTGTCCTATGCTTTCCTCTCTTCGTCCTGCGTCGTTTTGCGCGGTTGCAATATGCACTCCATTGCTCAATTTAAAGCCGGCAACGAAACTTCGAGATAACAGGTCAAGATCATCTACAGTAATCTGGAAACATTTAAATGCAGCTCGGCATGGCTGCGATCAATCGAGATTAGTCCGGTCGCTTCTCGCGTCACGAACAAAAATGATAACGCCCCGTTCCTGCGGCCTTGAGCGCGAACGAACGGACACTACAATAATGCGTGGCAAGACCTTTGATACTTTTTACGGAGGATTGAACGGACTTAATTTGTACAGTAGCTTTAGTGCGGAATTCCGCTAATCAATCGCTCTTGAAAAAGCTATACTTGGAACCATCAATGCGAACAGACGGCGCTGGGATTAACAGAGTGACGTTGGCGTGATGTGTCGTTAGACAAAATTTCGAAGTCGAACATTCGATATTAACCTGATTATGTATAATCAAAAATAGCAGATTGTTGAGCGTATTGGTGCACGGTGCAAGAGAATAGCGGCGCAACAACGGCAGCAGAAGGTAGAGTGTCGTTGTCTTTTTTGTGCTCTCTCAGTTGCTCCGCCGTCCTCTTGCATGTACAGGGGTACTGTTGTAGCCTTTCGTGTTTTGTTCGCGACTCTCGCGTTCGCGCCCCAGTGAACAGAGATAGAAAGCGCAGATATATAGCCGATATTTATTGAATATAGACCTAGCTAGCATCAAGTCGCTGCACCTTCACAATTTTTGATCAATTCTAATGGATTCGCATTAGAAGCCCCGCCAGGAAGAAAAAGGGTCAGGCGTCCGGCGACGTAATGTAGTGCACATTTTCATTTTCCAACTGGCAGGTAGCAAGAGCCGCCTGCCCCGGTTGACAGGTGGGAAAGTGGAGAGCGAAAAATCCCCTTCTGCACTTTTAGGGGAGGGGAGAGATAGAGGCCGGGAGGTGGCTGCTACGGAACGAACTGCGAATGACTCAGTGAATGCGCACGCAACGAATAACTCAGTAGTTGTGTACACTTGTCAACTCTCACGATTGGCAGGTGACGTGCAGTCCAGGAAATCCGCCTCTCCACTTGTAGGGGAGAGGGAGCAGGGGCCGGAAGGTGGCGGTCAATGGAAGAACTACGAATGACTCAGCAAAGACCACAGCTAAGTTGCTGAGCAGTGCGCGGACAAAGTTGAGTAGGGAGCTTTTAATAAGCGAAGAACTGCACAGAAAAGTAAATAAGAATGTATGAAGGTAAGATAAGAAGTAGCAGAGAGGCAGAGCAAAGCAAGGAGAACTAATGCTAATGCATTGTCATCAAATAAAGTTAAATAAATGCCTTTGTAATTTCCTCGTTTATGGGCCCCATAAAATTTTTTTTCCTATTCAATGACCGATTCAAATAATGTTTTGCATGCCAGACATTTTATTTTAGGGATTTCATGATATATATTCAGCCTGAGGATAATGCCTTTCGAGCTTTAGAGCACACAAAATTTATACGGGTGTTCCAGCGAAGGTCCGGGGTGAATATGAGGTCGCAGTACTAAGCTGCTTTGAATTACTTGATTATCAATGCTACAGGAATAACTCATGGTACTTTTTTCTCAGCTATTGACATAAAGACGGTCATTGTCGGGGTTAGGACCATTTGCCACTCATCGCACAATTATTTTTCTTTGCGTAATTTGTGTTTAATCTTACCTGGTCGGGCTGTTTGTTGCTAATGCTATAAATTGTGCAGTCATCGGCGAAAAGTCTGATTTGCATGTCAGTGTTTCGGGAAGATCTTTAATACAAATAAGGAATAAGAGAGGGCCAGCAATACTGCAATGAGGAACCCTTGAGGCTGCGCACGAGAGGATAGATTTGTCTTCCCCCACCCAACATGCTGCGCACCATGGAAATTTGAGATGAACCATACTGTGAGAATCTCGTCCCGAAACGTACGCATAATTTTCGTCAATAATTTTGAATGCGATACTTTATGAAATACTTTGGCAAAGACTGCAAAAATTATCCGTCTGGCCACATGAAGTCTGTTTTTGAATAAAGCATGTACTAATTCAATTAGCGGAGAAGTTGTGGATAACGCTCTCTGGAAACAATGCTCTATTCCAAATAAGAAATATAGTTCTGTAGCTAAGACTGCAGGTGCATTAAAGGCATGCGCTGGAGCTACGTCAACTTCACTGGCATTTTTAAAAATAGATATAAATTTTGCACGCTTACATGCGGCAGGGAAAGAACTTCTACCGATTGATGGGTGTAAAGTGAGAGTAAAGTATTTTGAATTCCATGCTGCATATCGATGTAAAAACCAATTTCGTATGCCATCGGGTCCTGGGCTTTTATTATCCTAATGTTATTTAAGAGCTTCATTACGCCTCGTTCGGTGATTACTACATTAGTTATCGCTGGTATAGCTGGAGAGGACGCGAAATTCGGCGAACAACCCACATCATCACTGGGGTAGACTGAAGAAAATATGTATTAAAGATTTGAGCCGATAACTGGTTGTCCCATCCTTTGACTGATCGGGATTTAACCTACGGGTTAACAACGTCCAAAATTTTTCTGGCTCTTCGTTTTAAAGTCTGCTAGAGTAACATAAAAAACTTCTTTTGAGTCTTTCAATAGATATTAAGGTCTCTGCTCATAAAGGGAATGGTTTCGCTTGATTCAATACTAGGAAAAAACGACAAAGCCTGGAGCTTTCGCTTGAGATTTCTTTTCAGTTCTGTAGTTTCCCTCGTAATACAGAGATTCGCTTTGTTAGTTTAATTATCGAGAGTGAGAACGTACCACTCACTACTTGATGCAACTATTTGGGAGATATAATTCCAGTGCACATCAGGACCACGATTAGCTTCATACAGGTATTTGACTTTATCTAAAAAACATTCGAGCGAGTCTAGAATACCACCATCACCATCAGCAACAATTTTCAAAATCATTTACCGCTTAAGACAATTGAAGGATGTTATTACTATTTTATGGTCAGAAAAACCATTGCAAAGCCGCCGCGGTAGCTCAGTGGTTATGGCGCTCGGCTGCTGACCCGAAAGACGCGGGTTCGATCCCGGCCGTGGCGGTCGAATTTCGATGGAGGCGAAATCCTAGAGGCCCGTGTACTGTGCGATGTCAGTGCACGTTAAAGAACCCCAGGTGGTCGAAATTTCCGGAGCCCTTCACTACGGCGTCCCTCATAGCCTGAGTCACTTTGGGACGTTAAACCCCATGAAATACAAACCAGTGCACCTTTCACATTCCCGCAGGAAGGTCGCCAAGTGAGAGGAAATAAAAGTAAAGTCAAGGACAGGAAGTCTTAGCCTAAATTCTAGTACAGACATTCACAGCTTGTGTTAAATTGGCCCATGAAAGTTCTAGTAGTTGTCCGGCACTAACAATTTTTCTTATACGACGTGAATGCGAAGTCCAGTCGATTCCTGGATGATTGAAGTCTGATAGTAAACTTATGGTGCAATCTGGGTGCAGTTTTAAATTCATTAATGTTTTGAGATATGCGAGCACATGAGAAGAACTGGGAGCCCTGTAAACACCACCAATGTAGACAGAGCAATTATTCAGCATATCCTAATCCACAGTTACAGTATCATTCGGAATGACACGAATAGAGAAGGGTATGCTAATATAAATTAAAGCGGTACACCTTCCCCCTCTAGTGTTTTTATCTTCCCTTACTCTGGTGTAAGCAGGCGGCGTAACGTCAATGTCTGGCGTATCTCAGTGTAAGCAGGTCTCGTTTATAACCATAATACCTTGTTCATGTTCATGCTCTAGAATAATACCTTCTATGTCTGCAGCCTTACTTGTAATGCTTCTCGCATTGATATTTTTCTAATTTAAAACCTGAAGGATCAAAAGGTGATGCATAGTCACTTTTAGTAGAATTAATAAGCTTGTAACTTCCGTTAGTAGCCTCACTGAAAACAACCAGGTTTTTATCAACTTTCAGTTTGTAGAAAATTAACTTCTCTTGAGCCCCTTTCCTTCTTTCCTCTTCCGAAGGATCCCACAAGTTCTTGCAGATTGTGGTAACTATTTTTGAGCAGTCGTCGCTAATAGTAAAATATGTGTCTTTGAGCTTGATATATGCTCAATATCTTTCTTTTATCTCTGTTGTAAGATTATAGGATGGTGTCTACCGGAGCAATTTGTTCCTTGTCTATATTTCAATAGAATTAAGTTTTTATTTTAGTACTTCAGTCAGTCAGTAAATTTTTATTCGCAGCAACTAACTTCCTGCGGGTGGCAGAGACAAAAATCATTTTTGCATGAAGAGTTCCAGCACTTCCAGCAGTTCCAGCACCGCGCTACCAACTGCGAACTGCTGTTCCCTTGCGAGACTGTTGAACATTACTTTTGGTCTTCTGCATATTAATTTTAAGACCCACCGTTCTGCTCTGCCTATCTAACTCATTGATCACGCATTGCAGTTCATCTCCTGAGTGACTTAGCAAGGCAATGTCATCAGCGAATCGCAAATTACGTAAGTATTCTCCATTGACTCTTATCCCCAACTGTTCCCATTTCAGGCCCCGGAATACCTCCTGTAAACAGGCAGTGAATAGCATTGGCGAGATCGTGCCGCCCTGTCAAACACCTTTCCTTATTGGAATTTGATTGCTCACTTTATGGAGGACTATGGTAGCTGCGCTGTTGCTAGATACCTTCCAGTATATACACATAAGGCTCTTCTATAGCCTGATTCCGCAATGCCTGCATGACTGCTGAGGCTTCCACTGAGTCAAATGTTTTGTCGTAATCAATGAAGGCTATATATAGGGGTTGCTTATAGTCTGCGCATTTCTCTATCACCTAGTTGATAGCACGAACATGGTATATTATGGAATATCCTTCACGAAAGTCTGCCTGATTATTGATGATTCTTGATCTGACTCTATTAGCGATTACCTTAGTAAATACCTTGTAGACAATGGACAGTAAATTGATAAATCTGTAATTTTTCAAGTCATTTGCCTCTTTTCTTATGACATAATGCATAGAGCTTACATGTTTTAGTCAAGTTGGAGGCTAGCTTGCGAGAGGATTCGGGCCGATGACATGTGCCTCTTCAGTTGCATGCATGCTTTGAGGCGCGGTTTAGGGGTCCACCGAGATGTCGAGATGTGAGAGCTACTGCGCCCTTTCCTTTCCTCAAAACACATGCTTTCGCATTCCTCCAATTTTTTTCGACCTCGAAGGCCCGGCTAGAACGTTGTATGAAAATCATGAAGCTTCCCTGGCCGCGTGGGATTCGCTTAAACGGGAGGTGCTGAAGGCGTTTACTAGCGTCGTCCACAAGGTAAGAGAGCAGTTCCTTCTTAGGTCGCGCATCCAGCGCCATAATGAGACGGTGCGTGCATACGTCGAAGAAATGAAGCGCCTCTTTCGCTGCGACGACCCTCGCATGCGCGAAGAAAAGCAGGTAGAAATTTTAATGAGGCGCTTTTCGCCGGCCTTGTCCGCAATCTACCACAAACAATCGGGGAGTTTGCCAGTGAGGCATCCACGATTGAGAAAACATTGGAATCGTGAGCCCGTCGGTTGCAACTACTACTCCCAGCCCACACTCCAAGCCACCCAGAAAGCATGATTTCAATAAATCATGTTCGCTTTACCTCGATGATCCATATCGTACGTCTAAACGATTGCACAATCAGCTCAGTTTCATACGGATCTAGAGACACATTATCTTTCAATTTATTGGCATTTCTTCCAGCCATCGAGTTATGGAACGATCTACGAGACAGCATCGCTTCTCTGGCTCATCCAGATTCATTCCATCAGCAGCTCATTACGCATTTCTCGGAAGCCTTCCCTTAACATGTTAACTTGGAACCCAGAGACAGCTTAAGACGGTCCCCGCTGTCAGGTCCCGGGGGCGTCTGCGTGTCGCTAACGTGGCTAAAGATTAGCATATCAAGGGGTGGGAGGGCGCCCGGCGAGGGTCGACGCGCCAGCTCGGAGCGTCAACCTCGGATGTGGGTGACCCGAGCGGTCCCAGTCCATATGCGCAGCGGGCTCACTGCCCTTGTGATTTAAATATTTGCATTGTATAGTATATATTTTGCCGCTACGAAAATATATACGTGCAAGGCAAGCCCTTCGTCGTCATGGGCGCGAACTGCACCTTGCTGAGATGTCAGAGAAGCAACAACCTGAAATACATTCACACAACCTTGGCAGCATTCATGCTATTAGGAAAATTTGGTTTTATGGTTTTATGGAATTTAACGTCGCTATGAGGGACGCCGTAGTGAAGGGCTCCGGAAATTTCGACCACCTGGGGTTCTTTAACGTGCACTCACATCGCACAGTACACGGGCCTCTAGAATTTCGCCCCCATTGAAATTCAGCCGCTGCGGCCGTAATCGAACCCGCGTCTTTCGGGTCAGCAGACGAGCGCCATAACCACTGAGCCACCGCGGCGGCTATCAGGAAAATTGCCGCTTATTAAAGCATTAATACAAATATGCTGCAATGGGGCACATTAAATATGGCGACAGATATGTATGGCTGAACTTTGAGATGATCATCCCCGTCTGTACGGCTTTTATTTAATGACTTAGAGAAATACAATATTCCAATTTCAGCTGAATAGTTGAGAAAAATAGAGCTCGGCCACTCAGCACAAGTGCATTTTTCCCAATTCCTGTCTAGTGCCTCAAGAACAGGATGGTGATCCAGTATTCAAAAAATGATAAATGGTCCTTGAATTTTCCTGCTAGAGAAGCATTACTGTACTCATTACTATTGAATATCGGAGTGCTAGGAATCGTGCTGTTGGGATTTCCTATGAGACTTCTGACTGCACTCCAGATTTTCTTGACGTTATTAATGATTGTATGGTTATGTAGGCGGTTTCGACGTGGACTAGATAATCTCGGTCCTATAACGAATGTACTAGTGGTTTATCGGAAAAAGAATGGTATCCTCGGATAGAGCACCGAAAGAGGATGGGCAAGTGGAAAAATGGTTAAGGTGGGTTAATTAGGCAATTAATTACAGCCAAAAATGTTCAGAAAGTGGGCGGGGCCGGAGCAAAAGTGCCCCAATATTTGAAAACGCCGGAAGTGTGGCACCACGTGACCGGAATTGTGGGCTGAGCAATGCATGGCGACTAGTTTGAAAACGAAGCGTGGCGTGAAGTTTGAAAACTCCGATGGGCAATTGATGGAACTTAATTAAGTAAGATAATTAATTGTGGTATCGATAAGGTATCGATAGGCGATCGATAAGTGATCGATAACTCTTCGACAAGTGATCAACTTCCGGTTTGAGGGTCTACACTTCCGGTCACGAGTCTCAGGTGATGTGAAAAGTGTGGAAGTGTTACGTCGACGTCTTGGTGTGACGTCGTAAGGTGTGACGCCATACTTACGCTTCTTTCCAATGCGAGTGCCGCAGTGATCTCTAACGTTTTGGATATTACAACAAATTTTCTATCATAAAAATCTGTCGCATTTTTTAAAGAAAGGAGTTCAGCATAGCTCAATATTTTTTGTACTCAGATAATTTGCTTTATTCTCTCTAGTGAATGAACGTGTTATATAATTCATACCTTTCCTTGATTGTGATCTTGATGTACAGCTCATGAGTCAACGCTTCCTGAAAGATATTGTTTTGTGAGAGGCTAAAAAGAAAAGGCTTTATCACAGCAGTATTTGATTGTGCAAAAAGATGAAATACAACCAAGTAGGATTTTTTCGTTACAAACATTGTTCTACTGTACAGCTTCTATCACTGCCCTAAAAGCGGTTATAGTGTTTGAATTAAATTTGATAAAAAACAGGACGCTTATGCATGATTACGCTCGTTTTTCTTTTATGCCCGTATAAAAACAAAATATAGGTTAGAAACGTAAAAATACCTGAGAAAACACTGTTTCGGTCATATCTGGAGATATAATATATAGCCACCAGCGTTTTTCTCCGGGCCGTTATTCTCGTTGCTAACTAGATAACATTGGTAGAATTGAATGCTTGACTGACATCAAGCAAATGTGGGCTCTGTGGGCTTGGTACTGTCACATTAATATTGAAGCCACCAACTAGAATTCTAGGCATACATAGAACAGACGCATATTCTAGCTCATTGCTAATGAACTGAAAAAAGCCATTAATGCTTCGCAATGCATTAAACTATAGCGGTTATCTATGCACAACTTTTGCCAATCTATAATTTATGAGAATCGCTTATCTGAGATAATTCATGTACAGCCACACACCAATGATTCTTTTGTAAGATAATGTGAAATTCCCCGTCCTCTCCGGCCGATTAGGTTAACACGTTCAGTCTAATATCCATTAATGTTGACTTATCTGAGATAATTCATGTGCAGCCACACACCAATGATTCTTTTGTAAGATAATGTGAAATTCCCCGTCCTCTCCGGCTGATTAGGTTAACACGTTCAGTCTAATATCCATTAATGTTGACTTATCTGAGATAATTCATGTACAGCCACACACCAATGATTCTTTTGTAAGATAATGTGAAATTCCCCGTCCTCTCCGGCCGATTAGGTTAACACGTTCAGTCTAATATCCATTAATGTTGACTTATCTGAGATAATTCATGTACAGCCACACACCAATGATTCTTTTGTAAGATAATGTGAAATTCCCCGTCCTCTCCGGCCGATTAGGTTAACACGTTCAGTCTAATATCCATTAATGTTGACAATACCATGATCACTTGATAATCACGTCTCCATAAGAGCAATCAGGTTAAATCTTTGACCCAGAGAATCTAAAGCTGAACAATGTTTATTTTTTTCTCCAAGCTTCTAAACTCTAATACTGACTTGAAAAAGAACAATCAGATTAAACTTGTGACCCAGAGAATTTAAAGCTGAATGATGTCTGTTTGTTTTTTTCTCCAAGCTTCTAAATTCTAATACTGACCTGAAAAAATGGACACACTGCATACATGCCCGACAGTTCTGGACGAAAGCCTTTTTTAACGAGAATTACTTTATGAACGCAATTTTTTGTACGATTTCAATATGACAATCAATATATCTACGCTTCTCCCGTCGACGGGCTGGTATATTTTTTTGTTATTACGTTTTTACTATCGCCAGAAGCGTTCCCCATTGATTTTCTATGGAAGTCTTAACTGCTCGTTGTTAGCTATGGAAAAAAATTGTAAGAACGATCTTCTAAAATGGCGGTGCCATTTTGTCAACTGTGTTTTTTACCTGCAATAGTATTCTACACTGCTTCAACACCGCAGATTTCCGTGATCATGCGATTTATTTCGCCAGCACCTTTTCAAAACCTAATACTTCGTCCTGTTTCTAATTACTGCACCATTGGCACTTCTAGCTGTCGAAATGAAACAGGTTTCACACTTCCATTTATTTTTTCTCATCGTCCTTTCCTTTAAATGCAGATTTGGTAACTACCGATCAAGACCCAAAGGATCTTCATACCCAAGGGACAAAAATTCCTGGCATAAAGTCAGGCCAACGTCACATCCCCACCAAAAAATGCCCGGCCCGATCTAGGCAAAAGTTGTCGGACCGAGATATGGGATTGGCATGCACCATACACGGGCCAACGTCGGTACTCCTGCTCTGTCCAAACATTTTGAGGGCACTTAAGCCGGAGTACCCGGGTTCGAACCCGACCGCGGTGGTGGTGGTGAAAATTTTTTAATAAACAAAAGGAGAGTTTGCAGACCAAAAATGGCCCTTTACATAGGTGGAGTCTTTAGTCCGGGACCCCGCTGGTCAAGGCCGCTACTCGCGCCCGTTGGAGCCCTTTGAGACTCCAGCCCCGAGCAGTTGAGCATGGCTGCCTCCCATGCCTCTCGGGAAGGTGAAGGATTGGGGGGAAGGGAAGGATTCTTTTGACAGGCCCAAACCATGTGGAAGGTATCGGATACTTCCCCACAGTGAGGGCAGCGCCCATCAATTTTGGGGTCGAAATGTTTCACTATTGCAGGACACAACAGAGTGTTGGTCTGCAAGCGCCTCAGAGTTCGCTCATCAGCTTTACGTAGGCCCTTAGCCGGGACCGGGAAAAGCCGATGGCGTTCGCAATAGCAGTCCAGAATTTCTCTGAACCGCAGAAGCGGTTGCACAATCTCCGAGCCGGAACAGCTTGGATGAGGTGCCCGGTAGGTAAGCGCTCGGGCAGCCGCGTCCGCAGCCTCATTACCTCTAACGCCCTGATGGCCTGGAGTCCAAACTATGCGTTTGGGCGAAGGGTCCGATTCCCTCACTGCGCGCTTTAATATACTGTAGGCTAAAGGTGAAATCTCGCCAGCCAGGTAGTGTTGACAGGCTCGACGCGAATCTGTCACGATTACCTTCGAATTCAAGTCCGAGGCGGCAAGCGCAATGGCTACTTCCTCGGCCTGTGCTGAATTTCGAGCTCGAAAGGTGAGCCCGTTAACCCGACCGCGGCGGTCGCGTTTCGATGGAGGCGGAATGCTAAAGGCGCCCGTTTTCTGTGCGATGTCAGTGCACGTTAAAGATCCCCGGTGGTCGAAAGTTATTGCGGAGACCTCCTCTACGGCACCTCTGCCTCTCTCTTTCTTCTTTCACTCCCAACCTCCTCCCTTCCCTTACGGCGCGGTTCAGGTGTCCGCCGATATATGTGAGACAGCTATACTGCGCCATTTCCTTTCCTCAAAAGCCAATTTGACCATTTACCTTACGTGGAGAATTGCGAAAGCATGCGTTTTGAGGAAAGGAAAGGGCGCACTAGCTCTCAAATCCTGACATCTCGGTGGACCCCTCAACCGCGCATTAAAGTCCGCAATTAAAGGTGCATGTCAAGTCAAGTTTACTGAATAAAAATAATACAAGCAAAATTATTATTTGAAGTTGGTACTCTATGAGGTCCGATGGTTAAAAAACCGTCAGAGCGACCTCCTAACACAAAATAGGTAGTTTAAACAAATACTAAGACAGAGGTTACTAGTTGCGAAAAACGATAAAAGACAATCATAAAATCGCGTATGTACAAACAAAAGCAAGAAGCATAAACAATAAAAGTGGATCAAAAAACGGAAAAAAAATACATCAGGGTGCACAGATCAGGGTGCTTCAGGGTCCATAATGAGCAACTGAAAAAAGTGTTTAATACGATGCAAAAAAAAAAAAATGAAACTGTTGCGTGATGATTTAACTTCGTGTGGTAAAGCGTTCCATATATACCAGCGAATAATGCAGACAATTTTCCATAATTAGTTTGAACTTTCGGAAGGAGAAGGTTAAGACGCTCAGAAAAGTTAGCTTCATTAGCACTGCAAAAATAGTTGTTGGGGAAAACTTGAAGTCGTAAGTCACGATGGATAATTCGATAAACAATAACTGATAATTTTAATTTATGTAATTTGCTAAGTGGTAGAATACGTAGACAGGAGTAAAGTGGTAAGATTTGGTTTGGTTTATTGCGGTTTAACGTCCCAAAGCGACTCAGGCTATGAGGGACGCCGTAGTGAAGGGATCCGGAAATTTCGACTACCTGGGATTCTTTCATGTGCACTGGCATCGCACAGTACCCGAGCCCCTAGAATTTCGCCTCCATCGAAATTCAGCCGCCGTGGCCGGGATCGAAATTCTCGTCTTTCGGGTCAGCAGCCGAGCGCCATCACCTCTGAGCCGCCGCGGCGGGAAAGTGGTAAGGAATGGCAGCAAAATGGGCTATATGTCATTGATCGAAGTGCTTGATTTTGGAGACGGTTGTTGAAAGGCAAAACTTTGTAATCATGTTCTAACCAGACAGGTTCACAGAGAATGTTGTGAAATGATAGGCCATGACGGCGCTTGTATGGTAATGACGAGCTTACAAGTATTGCAGAGTTACCACTGTTTGCCCGACACTGCTATCGTGTACTGGGAAATGTAGTTTGCAAACCCGCAAAGATCACCGTACTCATTCGATAACCAGGTTTCGGATAAACATATGAAAGAAAACTGATATCCCAACATGAAAAGCAGAGCGACTAGATCGTCATGATGTTTATGAAGGCTACGAATGTTGATTTGAATTAAGGATAATGCATGGGAGAGGTCTTTTAGTAGCATGCTCGTTTTATGGCACGTGTAAGTGTCAGTAGCCATGATGAACGGAAAGACCGTCCAACAAAAGAAAAAAAAAGAACGGTAGCGAAAGCTGCTAGTTGAACTCGTCAAGATCTTCCACGCCGGAAATGCGACAGACAAGGCCCCTCTGCCCCTCAAGCTTTGATGATGCAGCTATCAGTCTGTCGTGTCCGGTCGCTGTGTTGAATGCAGCGAAAGACGCACACGGTACTTTAAGACTTCGTTTATTTAAAGCCGATGAGGGTGCGACCAGCGTCGACCGAGGCAGGAGCCGAACTGGCCGCCCGAAGAAAGGAGGGAGCGGAGAAGCGTCCACGGGAGGGAGTGGCTTCCCAAAACAGGAGGAGGATGCGGGGGCGCACCATGGGGGGGCATCCGGCGACAGCGTGCGACGAGGGGCAAGCGGTCGTTAGGAGGAGGATTGAGTGGTCGTTAGGAGGAGGATGCGAACTGTCGTTAGGAGGAGGACGCGGGGGCGCACACACACAAAAGCAATAAGGGGACACAACACTTCCTTCCCCCTTAGAAAGTTGCCTGGTATCGTGCAGGGGGTCGGCGCTCACGCGTGGAGGCGCGCTGGCTTTGTGCGCTCGGGGGAGAAACACTTGTAGGCTGGCTGTTGTTCGCTGTGTCTCCTGGGTCTGTCCTGGGCGAAGTCTCTTCTTCCGGGAAGAGGTGCCAGGCTATGTGGGAAAATGGTGCACGTGTTCTCTCCGCTGGCGGACAGCTCTCAGACGGCGTCGTAAATCTACGCAGCTGGTTGAGATGTCGGCGTGCTACTGTGCCATGTATGTTGACGAGCCAAGAGCGCAGGCCTATGCGTCTGACAATTGTAGCTTCCTCCCAGCGTGGCTTTTTCAGAAACTGTCGGGCGAGGACGCGCTGCCCCTCATTAAGCGTGCCGCAGCGCGGAATTGCTTTTTCTTCCCGGAACGTCTCTGCCTTTGGCTCGGGGAGGATGGCTGTGAGCTGGGTTCGCATTTCACGCTCGAACATCATTTTCGAGGGGGTCTCGCCTGTTGTGCTCTGAACCGTCGTGTGCTGCTTGAAGAGAAAGCGCGCAAGGCGGCGCTGCAGCGAGCCTGTCTGATCTCTTTCAAGGGCGCGTTTTAGCTCGGCTACGTAGCGCTCGGCTTGTCCGTTTGTCGCTGGGTGGTAGGGGGCCGATGTAACTGATGAGATCCCGTTGTCGCGATAAAACTTGAGGATCTCCGCAGACACAAACGGTGTTCCGTTGTCCGACACTACCTTGCGCGGCAGGCCGAACGTTGCAAATAGTGATCGGAGGTTGTCAATGACTGCTGCCGAAGTCGTCTGTCCCATTTGCCTTATCTCAAGCCACTTTGTGTAGGCATCTACGACCACAAGGAAAGTGCAGCCCTCAATTGGTCCTGCAAAATCAATGTGCAGTGTGTGCCATGGTGTGTCTGGCTTTTCCCATTCTGGGACAGGAGCTTTCGGCGGGGCGCTCCGGCTGCTCTGGCAAGGCTTGCATTCTCGCACCACTGTTTCGATGTCGTTGTCAATGCCAGGCCACCACATGTAGCTTCTGGCACACTTTTTCATTGCAACGATGCCCCGATGTCCGGCGTGGATGAGAGACATAGCTTGTGCGCGTAGTTCTCTCGGCATCACAACTCGGGACCCAAATATGATGCAGCCGCGATGGGTGCTCAACTCGGTAGCTCGCCTGCGGTAAGCGTCGAAGTTGTCCCCTTTGAGTTTATGCACGTTGCCTTGTTGAACAGCTGTGTAAACTAGCCGGAGAGCTGCGCACTTCTGCGTAGATGCTGCAACTGTGCCTGCTGTAAGCGGAGGTTCTGGCAGTGCTTCGAACATCAGAACGTCTCCTGGTGGAAATGGTTCGTCAACAGTTGCGTCTAGTGGCAGACGGCTTAGCGCATCGGCGTTTTGATGTTTACTCCCATTGCGGTAGACCAGAGCGTAGTCGTACGCTGAGAGTTTGATGCACCAACGTGTCATTCGCGGAGACAAAGTTGGTGGCATAGGCCTTTGTGGTCCCAGAATGCCCAATAGCGGTCGGTGATCGGTTATAAAGGTCACCTTCCGGCCGGCAATGTACTGGTGAAAATGTGTCGCCGCGTAGACGATGGCTAGCCCTTCTTTGTCAAGTTGCGCGTAGTTGCGTTCTGCTTGGACAACGTACGTGAGGCGAAGGCGATGGGAGCTTCCCTTCCTTGCTCGTCAGTTTGCGATAGAACCGCGCCGACTCCGTACGGTGATGCGTCGCAAGCCAAAAGCAGAGGCTTCCTTTCGTCGTAGTGGCGGAGGACTGTACATCTTCGAATCAGGTCTTTCAGGGCATCGAATGACTGCTGATGGCGTGGCGACCATGTCCATGTCACATCTTTCCGAAGGAGTTGGTATAAGTCGTTGGCCACGGTAGCTCTTCGTTCCAAGAACCGGTCGTAGAACGTCAAGAGTCCGAGAAAAGCCTGTAGCTCCTGCTTGTTTGTTGGAGCTCGTGCTTCTGTGATCGCTCGCACTTTGTCCTCGGTAGGGTGAATGCCTTCCGCATCAATTCGGTGTCCCAGAAATTGCACCTCTGGCACCGCAAAACAGCACTTCGATTTGCTTATGCACAAATTAGCGTTTGCTAGCCTTTCGAGAACGAGCTCTAGGCGCACTGCATGCTCTTCAGTGGAAGTGCCACTGATGATGACATCGTCAAGGTAGACACAAACTCCTGGGATGCCCTGAAGCACTGTCTCCATGAATTTTTGAAATATGGCCGGGGCTGCAGCTACGCCAAAAGGCAGTCGCTTGACTTTGTACAAGCCTTTCAGTGTGTTAATTGCCAATAATTCAGCAGTTGACTCGCTCACCTTCAGCTGCTGATACGCCTGGGTGAGGTCCAATGTGCTGAAGACTCTTGCGCCACGCAGTACACTGAATACTTCTTCAGGTGTCGGTAGCGGGTAAGAGGACGCTTTAGTCGCAAGATTGACGGTGCTCCGGTAGTCTCCGCAGAGGCGTATGGTTCCGTTCTTCTTGCGAACTACGACAAGTGGTGTGGCCCATTCTGAATGCTGCGTCGGCTCGATGACACCTTGCTGCTCCAGCTTGTCCAACTCTTTTTCAACTGAATCTCGGAGAGCAAACGGCACCGGCCTGGCCTTCAGAAATTTGGGTTGCGCGTTGTCCAACAACTCCAGTGTGACCGGGGGCCCTTCGTTTCCTGGAATCTCTTCCGAGAATACTCTTTCGTATTTCTCTTGCAGTTGCTCAACCATGTTCTGGCTCGGCGTCTGGTGTATGCCGCATATCATCACGCCTAGTGGAGAAAACCAGTTTCTCCCTAGAAGGCTTGATCCTGTGCCCTTCACAACAAGCAGAGGTAGCGTATGGGTCTGGCCGTTGTAGTTAACCTGCACGTTGGCAGAGCCCAATAGTGGCAGATTCTGTCCTGACCACGTTCGCAGGTGCGTGTCGTCTTGTTGCAGGGCGGGTGCGTCAGATGGCCATGAAGTTCGGAACGTGTCCTCACTGATCAGAGTACAGGCTGCGCCGGAGTCCACCTCGAACTTAATCAGCTGGTGATGTACGCTTACTTCTGTAAAAATCTTCGGTCGCGTGCGGAGATTCATGGTGTTCAGGTCGTACAACACAGATGGTGTTGCTGATGTTGTTCCATGGAGATCAGATAGCGGCGTATTCTCTGAGGCGTTGACGCTGTGATTAGGCTGGGAAGGTGACTTTATCTTGGCAAGTCTCCGTTTCGTAATGCATGCTCTTTCGATATGCCCTCGCTTGTGGCAAAAATTACACGTGGCTGACTGGAATCGACATCCCTGGGGGTTGTGTTGGTCGTCACACCGCCAGCAGCGTTGTGCCTTTTTGACCGATTTTACAACAACAGAAGGCTTGCGCACCTGGTTGCTTGTCTGGTGTACCGGCTCGGTGTTCCGGCGAATCCCTCTCTGCTGGTGACCGGCGCTCTCCGCTCGAACGGCGATGTCGTAAGCTTTGCTGAATGTGAGGTCCTTCTCAGCGAACAGGCGCTGCTGCAGTGACTCGTCACTCAGTCCGCACACAAATCTGTCGCGTAACATCACGTCCAAGGGAAGCATGGTGGTGTTAGCAGAAGAAGCTGCGTCTCCCTCCTGCCCGGTAGCTGTTGTCGACAGCGTTCCAAAATTGCAGTCGGCAGCGAGCTTCTTGAGCGCGGCTACGTAGGCGCTCACAGTTTCTCCTCCCAGTTGATCTCGTCGTTGGAAGCGAGCCCGGCTGTAGACCTCGGATGGCCTTGGGTCGTAGTGCTTTTGCAGCGCTTTTACGATGTCGTCGTAAGACACTGCCGCTGGTGTGCTTGGCTGAATAAGGGCGCAGACAGTATCGTAGGTCTGCTCCCCGCACAGCGTCAGCAGGTTGGCCCTCTTCAAGGCTGGGTCTGTGATGTTGTTAGCTTCAAAGTAGAACTGAAGGCGTCCAACCCACGATGACCACGATGAGCCGTTGAATTCTGGTATCTGATTGGGAAACCCTCGCGTAGCCATGGCTTAAGTTGTCAATAGCGTTGCGTAGCGCGGGTCGAATCCACTTTCTCGTCGCCACTGTCGTGTCCGGTCGCTGTGTTGAATGCAGCGAAAGACGCACACGGTACTTTTAGACTTCGTTTATTTAAAGCCGATGAGGGTGCGACCAGCGTCGACCGAGGCAGGAGCCGAACTGGCCGCCCGAAGAAAGGAGGGAGTGGAGAAGCGTCCACGGCAGGGAGTGGCTTCCCAGAACAGGAGGAGGGTGCAGGGGCGCACCGTGGGGGGGCATCCGGCGACAGCGTGCGACGAGGGGCAAGCGGTCGTTAGGAGGAGGATTGAGTGGTCGTTAGGAGGAGGATGCGAACTGTCGTTAGGAGGAGGACGCGGGGGCGCACACACACAAAAGCAATAAGGGGACACAACACAGTCCAAAGAAACTTCCAGCCTATTCCTTTTCCAGGGCGAGTGCCTTCGCAAACAATCGCTTCCTTTCCGGCGTGAGATTATGATTGACGTACACATTGTAGCGGTTTTCCTGTTTGAACCCCAGTGTTTCCGTTGTCAGACTCACTTTTTTTGTGTGGCTTGTGAACTCGGCTTTTCTTTTCATCTGCAGCAGAAGTGCGCGACTATGTTCGTGTCCGTCTTTGCCGGAACTCGGCGCACAACATCAACAACATCCGTACACTTTCCCATTCTTCCTTCCTACAGTCGCAACAACACCTGCTATATCTGTTTCTAAAACCAGCGTCGTCGCTTCGGCGGACTCGGTTTTGCGCCGCGCGTTTTGCGCCTGCTTCCTTCAATCGGTTTCATGATTGTTAATATCTTGGAGGTAGTTCTTATCCTTATTCATAATCGTTCAACCTGTGCTATCATTCACGCTCGCATGAGTTATCAACATGCCTTTTGTAATAGCGACCTCCCTATGACTTGTTGTGCTGTGTTGTAGTGTTGTTATCACTCGTCCACCACCGCATTTGTTTTTTAGTTCACGCACCCTCATGCAGCTCAGCGGCTATAAAAGAGCGCCTGGTTTCCTTTCCTGTTATTAAAGTTGGAAGTTGCGCCTCTTTCCTGTTCTGTGTTTTTTTCCTTCCTGTTTCGTCCTTTTTGGCGTACGACATTCTTTCAAGACAATGTACCAACTAACCCGACAAAAAGTTCTACTACAGCGTCTCCATCATTTCTCCTCTTTGCTGATTGCACGTGGTACCGATTGTGAATCAGCTCGGGTGTGATCCCCATCTAGAGTCCAGTTTTCTTTTCTTATTAAGGCGGAAGCCTTTAATGCCTCATCGTTGTAAGCAGGAGTTCTCGACAGAAATGTCACGCTTTTCAATTGATCGAAATGGTCGCGACGTCACAGTGCGCGAATTTCAAGGGGGCAATTGTACTTTGGCTAGTAACCATGCAACCAATTAAAGGGAGGGTTTGGTGATGCTCAAAGTAAAGTAAATAAATAAATAAAACCGAATAGCAAATTGGTTGAGTTCAGGAATCAAACCAGGGTCTCCGGACTGCGAGACGAGCACGCTAACCCTCCGCCATGCCAGCTCGATGGTTTGGAATGAACAAATGCGCGTATAGTGAATGCGGTGTCTTCGTTCACTCCCATCTTCCTCCCTTCCCGCTATGGCGAGGTTCAGGTGTGCACTGAGATATGCGAGACAGATTGTTGGGCTCGACGCGCCGTCTGCAGCGACGACAGTTGGCGCCAGTGGGACTGGGTTACGTGAATAACGGCCGGTTTCAGCACGCCGAGTGTTTGTGTATTTGTGTACGCGTTTGCTTGCGGTGTCCCGTTCTGGGAAGTGTTTTGGTCGAGCACACGTGCGCCCGCCGGTGGCTCCTTGCCCTCTCCTTCGAGGTCGAGAAACGGCCGTCGCCCCCTCCTTCACGGCCGAGAGAGACCCCTGATAACCTGCTATGTAAATAAAATCGTCTATCTTGTCTGGCAGTAACCGGCTGCATCTTATTCCGCACGTTGCGGTGGCCCTGAGATCTTGTACGGTCCAAACTCACTTGCTTAATAAAGTTTTCCATCCATCCATCCATCTAGAGAAAGGAACAACTTCGGAGACCATCCCGAGGTACGAACCACATTGCACTAACCTATCTCAGATACATTTACTTTCCTCAAAAACTAATTTACCGAAGAGCAAGGCGTAGAGCTGAACGGGCGATGGCGTTCTGTGGACTCCCTGGCAGCGTTGCAAGACGCTGTCACGTTGCGCTCTTAGAGGCGAAGCTTA
The DNA here is from genome assembly GCF_055824585.1 of Amblyomma mixtum. Classification (NCBI taxonomy): domain Eukaryota; kingdom Metazoa; phylum Arthropoda; class Arachnida; order Ixodida; family Ixodidae; genus Amblyomma; species Amblyomma mixtum. The sequence goes on along the minus strand of NC_143021.1, from coordinate 16,221,350 downwards.
ACGTCTTAACCACACATTAGCATGGGCGTCCGGAAGGGGGGGGGGGGGGGCAAGGGGGGGCGGTTGCCCCCCCTTGGAATTACGGATATTATTTGTGCACTAGTAGAAAACAACTACACAGCTGCCGCCTCCCTCATAACCGGCCATCGGGTGCACCCCCCTGGAAAAAGTTCTGCGGACGCCCTTGCACATCAGTGACACAAGCAGAAACACCGCGCTAAGGCTTCTGCCTCACTGCACTTTAGGTCAACAAAGCGCCCCCCTGAATTTTTTTTGTTCAATTTTCTTTTGATTCTAATGTCTTATGACCGATGATGTCACAGGGGACCAACTTCCGGCGACACATTTTGCGGACACTTCCGTCGTGAGCATAGCCTTCTAATGATTTCGCATTAATTATGATTGCTGAACTTAGTGACTGCCAACCTGCAATCGAATATGGGCTCCAGTCAGCCGCCGCTGGCCCGGCCTTGGGTTTAGGCTTACCTTCATTGTAACAGACATCTGCCCAAAACATCTCATGCAAAATGAGACATCACTGAAGAGTTTACTTTAAAAGAGCTTCGAAAGGGGCTCTAATAAAGATGCTGCATGCCTGGGATTTTGAATGACGCTGGTTCAAGAATATTATCCAGCAAGAATTTTTTCAATGCGCTTTGTAGAAGATGAGTTATATGTAGTTGAAATTTGAATTTCGGTGTCTTCCCGCCTTTCCCTCCCCTCTCGCCACTTTTTGCACGCTGGCAGGTAGGCGCTACTGCTTCGGCCCCACCCCCGGAGGCGGAGCTTCTTGACACGCCCGAATACGCGGCTTATTGGCCTCGGCCATGGCAGCTGCCTGACGTCTGAAAGAATCTAACCAATAGCGATCTCAACTGGTACACGCAGGTGCGAGGGACGGAGGAAGGCGCAAGCATGAAAAGTCGCCGGAAAGGGGTCGTCAACTTTCGCGCGTGATGGGGGTTCTCTGCTGCGTAAGTACACTGTTTGGCTCAGATGTTCATGACAGCACAATGCAGTGATTGAGCGTGTTCATTTGCTCTCCTCGGAAGGTGTTTCACAGCTCCTTTAAGGCGCGAACCTTTAGGTACAGATTTACTTACAGGATATTCAGGATCGTAAAATGCGTTGTCAGACCTGCTGACATGCCTATTTTGTGCCTGCCACGCATGCAAAGATTCGGGGTGGATGTCGCTGATAACAGCTTTATTCTGTGTCCAAAGTTAAATATCTCGGGCACATTTTTGCTCAAAACAGAAAATTCATTCCTGCGTTATATATTGGGCATTCTTCCCTTCGTTTCTGCCGCCCTGACTATCCTGGGCACCCACCGGCCAGTGCTCGATGGCAGCGCTGGCATCTTTGAACGTTCTGATTGGTTTCCATGCAGCCTGCAGATAAGGAGGCAAATGACACTTGTTAGACAGGCACATAGCCATATTCCTAACGCTGATGCCGACTGCAGTGAAAGCCCAACAAAGTGGACGTCACAAGGCCACATTTCTAACAAAACGTCACATTTCTAACAAAATAATAAGTATGGCATAAGTTGAAATCCGGTTGAAATCCTCTCTTAAATCTCGTAGAGGGAAATTGCTGTTGAAGATGATTGTTGTAGGATTCTTGACGTCTTGCAGATTCGTATTGCTCACTCACATTGCAAGAGGACACTTCTGGAGAGGTTAACTTTTTATAACAATCAAAAGCACAAAGGAAGATACAAGCAAGGAGAGAACATATTTACACTTGACTGGCTCACAAGTGACGAAACCAGCCCTTGATCCTGCCGAAACAGCGGGTTTTAAACCCTATGTCCCCGCCCTCGGTGGGAGGAATAACCAATCAGGTACTGTACAAACATCCACCCAATAACTTATTGGGGAAAGGAAAACACAACCAATCAATGATTGGGGAAAGAAGGTAGCTCATCGCGACACCGTACACATATCATATGTACACTTTCCACCATCACGATTTTGCTTTCCTGCTGCGAGCTTCGCGAACACACTCACTTTCCCATGATGCAGATTACTTCAACGTCCGGTTGACCCAAGTTCCAGGAAAGCCACTTCAACTCATCTGTTAAGCATCGTCGCTCCTCATGCCTGCAGCTAGCGTGACAATATGTCAAAGCACGCCGCTGCAGACATGCGACCTAACGTCTCCGTCCATGAGGGGAGTTTGACGTCTCCCGTAATTCCCCGCCATTCGGCGCCCCCCCCCCCCCCCCCCCCCCCCCGTTCTCCCGCTGGGTTGACTGACCCCTTTCTGTGCGGTTGTGCGGAGGGCCCAAGAGAGAACGTAATGGGCATTCCAATATCGCGACCGGATGTGGCAAACAAAATACAGCACCGCGAACTTCACTCTAGGCATAGGTAAAAGCCAGATGTATACGTGAAGAGACAAGGGGGGCACTTTCATTAGCAATATGGATAAGATAATGTTGCCGAAAAGCTCTACACAAATCTGTATAATAGCCAATGTAATCAGAACATTAATTAGACAGTAGCGCACAGCAATGCGGCATCCCGTCAGTAACGAATGAGCAAGTAAAGAAAGCCCTGGAACAATGCAAAGGGGAAAAGCAGCTGGTGAGGATCAGATAACAGCAGATTTGTTGAAGGACGGAGGGGAGATTGTGCTACCAAAACTAGCTACCCTGTATACGCAACGCCTTACCACCTCGAAAGTACGAAAAGATTGGAAGAGCGCTAAAATTATCTTAATTCATAATAAAGGGGACGCCAAGGACTTGAAAAATTGGAGACCGATCAGCTTCCGGTCCGTTGCCTACAGGGTATTTACGAAGATAATCTCTAATAGAGTCAGGGCAACCTTAGGCTTCAATCAATCAAATGATCAGGCAGGCTTTCGTTAAGGATATTCCACAATATTCGCACTACGAATCAGAGAAATGCGCAGAATAGAACCAACCCGTATATATCCTTCATTGATTGCAAGAAAGCATTTGGCTCAGTGGAAACCTCGATCAGCAGTCATGCAAGCATTGGGGTGTAGAAGAGTGTTGTGTGCAAATACTGGAAGATATCTACTGTAACGACTGCACAGCTACCATAGTCATCCATAAAGTCAGCAATAAAATTCCAGCAAGGAAGGGTGTCAGGCAGGAAGGAACGATCTCGCCAATCCTATTCACGGACTGTTTGCAGGAGGTATTCCGAGGCCTGAATTGGGAACACTTGGGGATAAGAGTTAATGGAGAATACCTACGTATACTCAGCGATTACGCGATATTTTCCTAGAGAACGCAGAAAAAATATTCCCTCAGCAATGAGCTGGTAGAGCGTCCGTCATCGTCTTGCTGACACGTTTTGTCACCAGTTGTAATGTATTTTTTTTTTCTGGCTTTCTTGTGTCATAAGCATCTTAGATACACAGAATGCTTTCACGATCCCTATAGGGGGTTAATTCCATAAATACTTGTGCTCTAATGTTCCAGTTTTCCACCATTTTAAGTTTGTACGAAATTTTCAGTGTACATATAAAAAAAATCGCCCTTGCTGTTTCCCGGTGGAAAACTAATGAATTTGCTTTCTAGAGAGCTTGAGCCCTGGCAATATTATTTTGGCCGAAAATATTTGTTTTCAGTCGATGTGATAAATGGCGCCCGAAAGGATTAGGATTAAATTGGGCATACTATCGACTTTGCTCGGGTCAGGTTCCGATTTTAGATGAAAGCCCATGATCTGCTATGATTTGTTTGCGGGACGTATTTCATGTATGAGGCCATTAAATTTCAGCTGACGCATAATGGCTATATTTATATCTTAGGAGTTTTCAACTAGGTGCATCAAATGCACTTTATAAAAATTCGATTCATTCCAGAATATATTTTTTATATCATTAGCGGAAATCGGCATAATTGGAATGGTTCTGCACTTTAGTAATAGGAATATCTGCATTAAGTACAAATTGCAATCAATTTTGATATTTGTGTTTGCGCTGGAAAAGCTTGAAACGGAGAGATTGCAGACATACGTTAATACTGATGCTAATGTATCTTAAAGAGGCATCAGCTGCGTTTCACCGGCACACATACAACGCGCTGTACTGATTAGCACAACGGCATACAATGGCTTGATGAAATTCTCACGTTCCTTCAGGCGTGTATTTCGGTACGTCACACAAATAGAAGCCAGGATCGATCCTGACTTGAAGACTGGAGCCTTGTGAGATTACGCGCAAAAAAACAAGCACTCAAGAGGATCGACAGAAACAAAGGGCTACTATTGAGACCTTTACCTAAAATAACAAATACAGCAAGCGCGTTTACTGCATTTCTTTTCTTCTATAAGTTGCTCCATGCGCTGTAAGGCTGCACGGAATTAAGCTTTAGTTCCCCTCAGGACAAAGACCTTTTCCGTTATATTCATTTATACATCTTGCATCCACCCCCTGCGTACGTAAGAATAAAGTGAAAACCTGCGGGTAACATAGCGCTAGGCTAACGAATGCATAGCGGCTTTAAGTTGACCCTCTGTTGTATTTAAACGTCGTTCGTCAGTACTACCGGAGGACAACAGCTGGAACGAATGTCAACAAGCTGTCTTCGCGAGCTGTTTACACGAGCTCGCAGTGCCTGCAAAGTACGTCGCCACTTGACGTGAGTCAAATTTACTGCCCCGCTCTCTGCGGAATTCGAAGAAATAAAGACAGCCAACGCTGCGACTGGCCGCGTAGTAGTGAGCGTTCTAAAATTAAGATCTTTGCGGAACGGAGCACGCACTCCGCGACGGGGCATCGGCCGCGAAAGCGAAAACGAAATCGCCGCACGCGTGGCGAACCAGCGCTTCCGCACGAACCTGCGTCACAGCTGGCGCCAAGCCGTCGGCGACCGATGGGCTGCTAATATATGGACTAAGAAATAACTAGGGAAGAAACTGCTGCTTGTGCAGCAAGTTTGCCGCGCGATCTGATTGGCTCGTCGCTTTGACTTGAAAGCGACTGGCCTGTCATCTTGCGAGTGACATCGCTACTGTTTCCAAAAATAGTGGGCTTTGTTATATTTTGATGCCAAGTGTTGTTGCTAGAAATGTAAAACTTACTCTAGAATTTGTCGCAAAGTTTTCTGAACAATTTTTTTTCGCAGTCAGTGTTCAATTTATTTGGTTGGTTCTGGTTGTTTCACGCAAGGGTTCGCGTAAAGAGCTACACGCATTGTTCGTTAGATGGCAGCACTAGCAGTTTAATTCCTTGTTTGTCTTGCATCAGACCTTCAATGGAAGGCTCCCCTGCTGTCGCACTAAGCGTTTCAGTGCGCTCAATGCCTCGAGGGGCCGTCCGAAGAAACGTCGCAACAGATGAAGTCCGCCTAGGCGATTAGATTGAACGGTTTCCAGTGGGACCCCGCTTTCGCTTCGATCACTCTTTGGATGGTGGTGCGTTGACTACGAGTGCGTCGCTCATGTCTCAGCTCTCCAAGGAGTCGGGTGTCGACCTGGACTTCGACGAAATAATGGCCTCGTCGCTGACGCTTCGGGACACCCCGCCGTACAGTTTCTACGAGGTGAAGGATCACACCGTCGTGCCTTCGCTGCCTCCTCAGTGCGCGAGGTAAGCACGATAAGCCTAACACACGCGCGCGCGCGCGCATGCTGCCTCGTATTGCAAGCGGGTCCGTCAATCGCGCGGCCGCCAGCCCGGAAAAAGCACGGCGCCGATCGGGGCGCCCGGAGACAGCGGGGCGAACCCTCGGTTGTGCGTGTCACGCTGCGCTTGCTTTTCTCTTTGCGCCCGGGGCAGGGAGAAACCCCGCGACGTCGTCGCCCGCACGTTGCGCAAGCTGCGGCTACGCGTCGTCGCCGCTGGTCTTGTTTTGTTTACGACGCGACTGCCCCGCGCCACTGTTCCGAATGAGCCCGGACACTTCACAGCTGGCCACTGAGCGATCGCTCGCCTGCGGACGCTGCTGCACCGCGCGGTTTCACTTGGGCCGCTCATGCACGGGCGCAGTAGCGGCGGCGGCGCTTTCCGAGTCCGATGAAATGACTCATCCCGTGTTGTGCTGGGAACGTCGCGGCGGCGGCGGCTCACGGTGCGCCATCCCGTTGCGTCCTGTGTTTCAGGCAGGCGCCGCGAGATTGCCGGGTGCAAAACCAAGATAGGGCGTGCGGCGGACGGGGACGGCATGGTTCCGCGTTGCGGTGCCCGCTTTCGTGGGAAATACCCTCCTAGCGGAACATGCCTCATCATGTCGGTTCTAGTTTCGGCTGAAAGCCCGCAGGCGCTTCCTTCGGCGCGTCGCGCGTTCACCAAGGTGGAAGTCTGAGCCCGACGATAAGCGGGCGTCAAGCCCTGCGACAAAGACCATGTTGCCATGCTTCGCACGACCTAGTTTTTTTTTCGACCTTTTGCCAGGAACCACGAAGAACGCGGGGGCAGTGATCTGTCGCTGGCGCGGGCCTTTGCGCCGTCGGCCAGTGACAGGGCACGCACACCGAAGTGACCTCGGTGATTGATGGCATCGAGCTTTTCGTTGTGGGTGTTCGGTGGTCTGTACCATGACATCGTGCTAAGCTTCTGCCGACGACGAAAAACGCACTTGTCGTTGAGTTTCTGGCTTGCAGCAGCACATAGTAGTGCCGTGTCCGCATTAAGCTAAATAGCAGTGAGCGGCGTTTCAGGTTTCAAATAAGCATCAGTCAGACTGGAAAAGTTAACAGGATTTTAACATTGAGTGAATTGAATTTCAAGAGGTATTTCTCATAGGCTTGGTGACTGAAAAAAAGAAAGTCACACTGAGGCTGTGAATTAACATTTCTGTTCTGTCACTGTTATGTGTGGTCATCTTCATATTCGGCATATTTATAAGGAAAACCCTCTGGAGCTCGTTAATAGATGTCCAGTATAGTCTCGGATGCGGTATCTATGGTACATTTGGGGCCTTCCTCTTATCAGTCTGATTCTTTCATCGCACCCCTAGGGAGCATATATGTGCTTTTGTACAAGCAACTACTACTCTGACTAGAGTTACCACAAAATGACCATTGCACAATTTGTTGCAAGGTTAAGAAAGAACCAGTGCTTGTTTGCTGAACGGCACTGGTGTGTCAGCTGGTACCAGAGTCAAAATGGCCCAGACAGCAGTCCCTCAATTCACATGTTACAGTTTCCCTTATAGATTAAGAGGGTTAACTGCTGAGCTAGTGCGTTTTCAGACATAATAAATAATTTTTAGTGCAACTGGGACACAACACAAGAAAGCGCCCGTGTTGTCGTCTTTCTTGTGTTGTATCCCCATTGCGCTAAAAATCATTTATTATGTCCCTTATAGGTGTACTTCACAGAGGTACCAAAAGTGCCCACCACTTCTTAAAACTTATTTGGAAGATGCCATACAGAGCTAGTTCATTTATTTAATGTTTGTTAAGCGAGTTCTGTCAGTTTTATCGGTTAATCTCGATCGTTTGATGCGCAAAGGCTTTTACTTGGCTTGCTGGAGAGGTATTTCTGGAAAACATGTCTGGTCACTGTAGTATCTATCTCTAAAAAGTAATGTCTTGAACTGATGGATTTTGCATGCCTAGTTCGCGCGCACGTGCGTGCGCGCGCACACACACGAAAAGCTTGTTGAGAAGCTTGAGTAGAATTTTTATGTTTGAATGGATATGGAAAAAGTAGGGACAGTGAAGGTGCTGGTGTAAGTCGAGGTGTCAGTATCAACCTTGGATAATAGCATTTGCGTTGAGGCAAACCACTATTGTCAGCCTGCTTTACTTGTGTTTTTAGGTGCCGTGCCATTCTGTTTTGGGAAAGCCATTTACTATGCACATACAAACAGCATCATGTAAAGGAGTAGTCTGTGTTAATGATAGTGTAGTCAGTCCACATAGTTGTAGGGAGCAGTCACTGTAGTGAATAATTTCGTCATGATCACATTGAATATGGCAATTCTAGCCTTTTGTTTTAAACACCAGGAACAAAAAAAAAATGCAGTTTTGGAGAGGCTAAACCCCATAAACCAAACCAAACCTAAAAAATGTGTTTGGCTGCCCACGCTGTAATGGAAGAAAATAATGTGCCACATGATGCAGACGTGAAGTTCCGATTGAACAGGCTGTAGCATCATCCAGTTGAGCAATCACCGTTCTGTCTTTTATAGAACATGTATCTGCTACTCACTGTAACACAAAGTTGAGTGCTTTAAAGGAAGTCTAGCATCTCCACATCGTAACAGCTGTTTCTCTGTTTTCTGCCTCGTAAAATGTCACGCTGGCTTTATACTTTTTAGGTTTGTTGCTTTATGTTGTTTTGTTTTTGTGTAAATACACCACAAAGCTTGTGTAGGACTTTGTATCCTTATTATTATTGTTTCAAAATACTGCAGGCCAGCTTTGGCCCAAGCAGGAGAGGCATGAAAAAACACAAAATCACAACACCATGTGAAAACATTTCATGTGACACACAGCAAAAGAAACTTAAAAGATGAACATAGCAACAACGATGAGAGATACATGCTGAAAAATTGAATGTAGGAGAGTCACTTCCTTTTTAGTGAGTCAAAAATGTTTTTAGCGCCTGTTCCACGTTAGGAGAGTTAAAGATCGATTCAGGGAGTGCGTTTCATTCCGCTGTTGTTTGAGGGAAGAAACTGTGCTTAAATGAGTTTGTTTTAGCAAAATGAGGCTGTAAGGAGTGCTCCGGAGTATGGCGGGTCCTTCGAGCAGTGGAGTGCTTGATGAATGAAGGGGGAGAAATGCTAAGCTTGCCTGAGATAATTTTATGAAGGAAAGAAATGCGGTTAAGTTTTCTGCGCGTACGAAGCAACAGAATGGTATTGTCTTTCATGAGCTGTGAAGCTTAAATGTTGAAAGAAAGGGGAAGACTACTGGTAATAGAGAAGCAGAAAATGTGTAACAAATGTGAATGGCAGATGGATGCAGTTTAGTGAATCTGTATGTCTGTCACTTGTTAGCGACCGTTCCTATGGAGCCTTTTAATTCAGTGGCCGAAATCACCTGTTGAGCTACAACATGCGCAGCACAATAAATACAAGGCACCAGTTGCCTGCCTTCACTTAGTTCACATATTAGTTTATTTATTTATTTATTTATTTTCTCAAAGGTCTCGGTTGAGACATTATATGAGGGAGTGGACGGTATCTGGAAAACAATGGTAAAAAATGTTAAGATGAAAGGTTGGCGATGTTCCGCTTGAATTGTAGTGGGTTGATGATTATGGCAACTTCGGTGGGCAGTTCATTCCAGTCTCGTGCAGTACGCTGAAAAAATGACTGCTGAAATGTCACAGTATGGGCTTGTAGGGGATACACTGCGTTACTGTGGCTGAACCGGGCGATGCGGTGGACTCTTTTTATGTAGGGGTTATCAAGAGGCAAAGAATGGAAAAATTTATGAAAAAGGTTAAGACGTGCTATCTTACGGCGCGACGCTAGGGGGGGGGCAAGTTGATTCGAGCTTTTAATGCTGAGATGCTTGAGTGGTAGGAATAATTTGATAGAATGAATCGTGTTGCGCGGTTCTGAACCAATTCGAGGGCGTTAGTAAGATTATTGTGGTGCGGATCAAAAATAGCGTTAGCATACTCAAGCTTGGGACGCACAAAGGTTTGAAAAGCAAGCTGTTTAATAGGGGGAGGAGCGAGTGAAAGGTTACGGCGTAAATAACCTAGAGCACAATTAGCAGAATTTATTATGTGATTAACATGACAGGCCCAAGTTAGGTCACGCGAGATATGCACACCAAGATATTTGAATGATTCGGATGTTCCAATCTGCAGGTTATTAATATTATAATTAGGCGCTACGTAATTACGACGACGGTGAATGGACATTAACACGGTTTTAGAAATATTTAATGACATGAGCCATGTTTTACACCAGTCCTGTATGCGAATAAGGTCAGTTTGTAATGCGAAATGGTCGGTGGAGTTAGTAATTCCTCAGTAAACGACACAGTCATCGGCAAAGAGTCGGATATGAGAAGAAATGTTACACGGTAGGTCATTAATATATATCAAGAAAAGGAGGAGCCCGAGTACCGTTCCTTGCGGTACCCCCGAGAGCACAGGTGTTAAGGATGAAGAGTGTGAATTGGCATATACGAACTGCTGACGGTTAGATAAAAACCCTCGAATCCAGTTCAGAACACATGGATGAATATTAAGGCGCGATAACTTTAGGTCCCGTGGGGGACCTTATCGAACGCTTTTTCGAAGTCTAAAAACACTGCATCAGTCGGGATATTATGATCAAGGTTTAAATGTAAGTCGTGCAGGAAGAGTGCCAGTTGGGTGTCACAGGAATGATTCTTGCGAAAACCATGCTGGCTTGAGTGAAAAAAATGAACGGACGATAGGAAGTTAGCAATATGCGAGTATAAAACATGCTCCATTATTTTGCAAGAAACGCTTGTTATGGAAATCGGGCGGTAGTTACTCGGCGATGATCGGCTTCCTTTCTTGAAGACTGGGATGACCTTGCCCACCTGCCAGTCACGTGGAATCGAACCGGTGTTCAGGGATTCCTGGAATATGAGCGAATATTCCTGTGAACTATGTTTTACCTCAACGCCATGATAGATTTGTTTACGAATGCAATGCCATGGTAGCAGTTATTCAGTTTATCGGTGTAACTAAAGGTCAAAAACTAAAAAATAGTGAGGGGGTGTAGTTAACAGAGAAAGCCAGCAATGCCAAAGTACAGCGAGCAGGGCTATGAATAGACTTTGCTTTTTTTTTTTTGTGACCATGCTTTATTATAAGTGAGCCATTACTGCTTTAATGTACAATATTCCAGGCGCAAGTGTTCACAGGTCGTACCCGTGATTACAGTTATGCTCAAGTGCTTCTTGGTTGCAGTATGATGAAAAAACTTATCGTTGCCACTCTAGCCACGTTTGTCTACACATTGAAGTGAATTGCAGCAGTCATTCAGGATGGGGTAGTGCGCATTGATATTCTGATAAAAAGAACTGCTCATTGTTTTCAGGATAAGAGCATTACACTCGATGCAGTTTCCGGTGACCGTGCTGTACGAGCACTAAGCGAAATGTGCGGTTCTCATGTGGTCACAAGTAAAGTTTTAGAAAGCTAGCAGCAAATGCGTAGCTTCTGCTGCACAGCCACAGATTGTTTGCCCACATGCCCTTGTCATTTTTCTGCTTGTCTGAGTCATGGTTAATCTTGTTTGAGACAGACTGGCATGGACAGACAGCCTGGTTATCTTGGTTGCAGTTATCAATTTGTGCTGCTTCTGGGCTGCCTCAGTTCAGTTCATTTAGCTGGAGCACTTGGGCTTCACTACTGCAGCCGTCTGTTGTTCTCACTGCCTTAGGCTTCATCATCTTATCCTAGTTGATAAGTGATAAGATGAGTGCCATCTGTTTTGCTGCTTTTTTTTCCTTGCCTGACAGCAGGTGTAAGGCCCGTGTGGAAGTTTAGGGGGCAATGTTTACATGTTAGACGAAAGTTTTGTTCAAGCTTGGAATGTTGATTAGGAAATCTTGAAAATATTTTTCAATACATTTATCTGTGTAAGGGGGAAGAAGGTACGCTTTTCTGCACAATCCTGGCCTTCAAGGTGTTGAAGGAATATTGGCACCACATTTTTGCTTGTATGTTTTCTTCTTTCAAATGGTGCGTTAGGCATCCGTATACGTGGATCACCCGCGATATTTGCTGACGACCGCTAAATAATTTATAATTGAATTTCTTCTTGATGCTGTTTTGGTTTCGATTTCATCACCCCAACAATGGCTGTGATGTGTAGTTTGTCTTTAGGTCAGGTGAGACACGAAAAAAACAGAAATATAACTTCTGATACTTCGTTTATCATTCAAGTTCTTGAAGCAGGCTGCTTTAAGTGTTGTAGTTAATCAAAGCTGCGTATCGGTGTGTATTTCAGTTTTTTTCATGACTCACGTGATATAATTGCAAACTACACATCACAGCCATCGTTCGGCTGATTAAACTGAAACGGCTTGAGAGAAGAAATTCAATTATAAGTTATTTATCGGTCGTAGTCAGACAGCAGGTGGGGATACATTTATTCTAATGTCCAACGCATCATTTGAAAGAAAACACGCATCTAAAATTAGGTACCTATCATTCCTCAACATGCCAGACATACCGCAACTTTATCGGCAGCCCCCTTGAAAGCCCCTTTAATATGCAAGCTAGCTACAAATGGGAAAAGAAGAAGTATTACTACATATTTGGTGATGCAAGACTTGTCATATGATTGTCTTCACACAGCTGACACTAATACCCACCCATTAAGAAAAGCGCCGTCATCATATAACTGTTCGTAACCTGTCATATAGATGCTCAACTAAAAACTTATTGTCCAAGCACAAGATTATTAACGTTTTTAACCTGTGTGCATATAAACTATTGTGCACCTATAAAATAGAACAAATAAGATGCATTACAAACATATCTGACTTGGCCCCAATTCAGTTATTTCAGTGCACATACCCACGCCGTCGCAAACCACACTGTGTAGTACCTGTAGTGAGAGCAAACTATGGATGCCAAATGGTGACATTCCAACTTCCCTCACTCCTCAATAGATTAACTGCCGCAAACATTGACATAGGAAACATTAGCTGCTCTGACCTCCTCGACTACTTTATTTCAGAAGCCACATTTTTCTAGTATTCATACTTTAAACTTGTGTTCATGTATTGGTTGCTCTTGTTGTTAAAATCTTTATAACATCTTTTTTTTATTGTTGCTTTTGTTGTTATTTCTTCAACCCTTATTGATTTTCTACACACGCTGGTCATTGTGTATTTGTCTGTTGTCATTTTTTTCTCTATTTTTTTTCCCTCAGAAGTGCCGTCGCATGCCACTGCCTACTTGCTGTGCAGGGGGGTGGGAACCTTGTCAAGCGATAACCGCTTTTATTCCCATCCCCTCCTACACTTTATGATGATGGAAATAATCATTATTATTATACTTCACGAGCGTTAGAATGCTCCTCACCATTCATGCAAAACTTATAGCTTTGCCACCTTTCATTTGGGAGGCTTGTTGGCGTGTTTTCTTACGTGCATAAAACATGTCAGGGCCTTCAAGTGAAGCTAAAAGCCAGAGGAAGGGTTTTTGCTGTCCGCAGAGAGATGCTAAGCACGGCCTGGCACAGATAGGCAGCGGCACAAACAGCAGCGTGCCGCTATCAGTGGTTGCCCCATGCTGGACTGGTCTGGCACATTGCAAAACCACGAGTGTCGCGCAAACCCTCTTCTTTCTGCTGCTCTTTCTTTTCTTTTTCCTTCTTGCATTCTCAGCTTTGTCTGACTGCATAACCAGCCGCTCGAGCATCAGCTCGATTTGAAAGGTAACTTGTCTGCCGCTGTGGCAGCAAAGTTTAAATAAGTCTGATGTTGGCAGAAAATTGGATGGGACACTTGAGCTATGCCTTAAGGTTATGATGCGTTAGCGTTAGTGGGCTAATGTCCAATATATGCGAACAAGTCACTCTATACTTTACATTCATAGATCCCCTGGGAGTGCTCATTCCACTCCTGGCTCAGTGGTGCAGCAGTTAAGTGATGCACCACTGCACTGCAATGGCAGGTTCTGCCACCTGGTGGGGCTTGTTGAACCCAGGTTGTTCTTCTGAAGCAACCTCTCGCAACCAATCATTAAACTTCCACCTGTCACGATGAGCACTGTGCTTACAATCTGATGGGCAGGTTGTGATGGCCTCACAAGGTCACGCGACTTAGTTAGGCAACCTAGGTTGCTCCTCTGGGGATTCTTTTGTGGATTTTTAAGTCGTGGCCAGTGATAACGCCTGCTTTTCGGCGACACAGGACTCATTGTTATCACATTAAAGCTTGGTGATTGGCTTTTAATAATTAGAAGAAGATTAACACGAGCCATTATCCACACGTTACGTGCAGACCTTTGAGAATTGTCATGGCAACAAATCATAGGTGTCATAGTAAGGACACAGGGCGTGGAACTGCCTTTGGGGTCACTGTGTCACCGCCTAGCCACTCTTTTCTTCTTGCTGTTCAACTTTGTCTTTCTCTCTGGACGTTGCATTATAGTACTGCAATTTCAGAAGACTGTCTCAAGCAGTTTGACAGCGTGAAAACCAAGCATATTGCTTGGTCCCTTCCCTCAAGGGCAATGCAAAAGGCTATAGCAGGGGGGACCCAGAGGAGGAACCATGAAGCCACGTGTTCCGAGATTCCAGCCAACAATACCTCATGGCTGATAGACATATACAGATGAAATTGTCTGCTAGACCTTTATCAACAGATGAAGTTGTCTACTAGACCTTTATCACAATAGGCACACTTACCTGCTAAATTAGTCTCTGAAGCAGGAAAGTTACGAAAAAATAGGATTTCTGTGTAGAGGTATGTGGCCGAGACTGAGTGTTTGTACTTGGAGCACATGTTTATAACTCATGCGCAAGAAGATAGCCTTATTAAAAGTTAAAATTTTTGGTTATTTTTGTTGTTTTTATTGAAATTTTCTGTGCTAGTAAAATTGTAATAATAGCAGATGGGAAATAATAACTTGCACCCATAGCCCTGTTAGCAAATAGGGATCTTATTCCTAATGGATGAATTCTCAAGTCACCCATACCCTAGTTATTGGGTTGCTAGGTTTATGTAGTTCATTAGTTCAGTCTAGTTTTTCCTTTTGTGAGTTGTTCCTGTGTGTTCAACTGACTGTTAAAGTCCGTCGTCCGTGTTGTCTCCTCTACCTTCGTCCATGTCTTTTTTAGCCGCTGGAATGTCTCACAGTTGTACTAGGAACCAACTAGCCCAGCTTTCTACGCTTAATAACATAGTTTTTCCCGATAGTCCGGGTTCTGATGACATAGTTTTTCTTGATAGCCCAGGTTCTGTAGTGGGCCTTTACATGCTGTTGTTGTGCCTTAGGTTACAGCTTTTCTCATTCTGTAGATGTCCAGCACTGGTGCTCTGTTTGTAGCGACGGAGCAAAATCACATGAGAGTATGTATATGATATGCTTTACGAATTGGAAAAACAGCTCAATCAAAGACGAGACACAAGAGAAGGACAAGACACCAGCGCTGTTCCAGAAGAGGGAAAATACGGGCTGGTTGGTACATGTATTACGAATTGGAAAAACAGCGCAATCAAAGACGAGACACAAGCGCTAGTGTCTTGTCTTTCTCTTGTGTCTCGTCTTTGATTGCGCTGTTTTTTCTAATTCGTAAAACATGTACCAACCAGCCCGTATTTGCCCTCTTCTGGAATATGATATGCCATTGCTCAGTGGCTGCTCAAAGCACTTTACTCTGCTGAACTTGGCTTTGCATTTGGTGCCAGAATTTTCTTACTGCGACAGCTCTCTAAACTCTGCATTTATGCATTTAGTGGGATGCCTGTGTTACACCATTCCGCGGTCTCAGTTATAGCTCCTGCTTTATTTGATTTCTTGGTCGCATACCCACGTTCCTGAAAAAGGCAGCAACTCACTGAATATTGATTTTGAGGAAAGGAAATGGGGGTATAATGTCTCTCTACTCGGTGGACACTTCAACCTCGCCGTGAGGGAAGGGAAGACGGGAAGAGCTGCCATAGTGGATTGTTGCGGAATAATTTCGACCGCCTGGAAATCTTTTAGTGTGCATTGACATCGTGGAGCACATGGGTGCCTTTCGCGTTTCACCTCCATTGAAGTGTGGCTGCCGAGCAACTGGCCTTTTCTCGCCGAGCATGCTTGCACAGATCTGTTCCAACTCACTTGCGCAAGGGGTCTGTGCATTCCATTGGTGCAATACGAGGGAAGCTTGCTCTCGGTTGTTATCATATCTTCATTCTTGAACAGCATTCATTCAGCACTGATAAACTCTTTCCCCTTCTTTCTGGTGGATGGATTTCCCGGTAAGACCCCATTGAGGCTGGCCTGGCCTTTTTGGAGGTGGGGCTAAGCGTCATGTACTAGTGCCACGTGCCGGCTTGAAAGGTCTCGTCTGGAGGGAGGCTGGGTGGGTGGGTAAGAGCGCTGGGGGCACTTTATCAGCAGTTCCTGCGAACACCGCTGTCTGAGTGACGTCTGGCTAGTAGGGTTGTCCAGAGTGGGATGGCAAAGCGTTTTGCAATTATATGCAATTATAGAATCTCTTCAGACGAGGCGCACTGAAGCAAGGTTGAAATTTTTGTACCTAATATATAATAATCTGATTAGAATAAACACCCATGATTATATTACTCCTGTCTCACAAGCAAGTACGCGTTATAACTATGGAAAAATGCTGCAAGAATTTCATGCATACTCTGATACAGTTGAACACTTATTTTTTTTGTCAAATCGATTACAGAGTGGAATGAGTTGCTGAAGTGTGTAGTGAACAGCCCGAATGTAGAAACATTTGTTGATAATTTGAAAGCCTTTTGTATGCGAGACCCTTGTCTTTTTGTCTTCTTTTTTCACATCATCTGTTTGCTCTTGCATGACGCTCATGCATATGTTGTTTTTTATTTGTATCTGTGCTTACTCCTGCTTCGAGTCAAGCGACTCCGTAGTATTAAATAAATAAATAAATATGTTGAAGGTAGGGGTGGATTCGAGTAGAGCTGGAGTCTCTTTCTTCGAGGTACTATGGTAATTGCGTGCGGTTGGGAGTCGGATATTTAGCTTGTAAAGCGCACAACTATTTCTTGGTTGATTTATTTCAGACGTCGAGATCTTGTGCAGTTAACATAAAGTAGATTTCAGAGAAGTCTTGCTGCTGAAGCCCATTACAGATGTGTTTATAACCTAGGATTCAGAAAAACATGGATTGCTGTGAAGTTTGCGAAATGTGTCACATAGATTTATTTTTGTTTGTGCATTGAAGCAGAGTACGGAAACCTGGGAGTAGATTGTAAAGGCTTGTGATAGGATGAGATTAAAATAGTTTTCCCTCTCGTGCAGATGTTCTTATCGCTGGCACTGTTGAGCACTATTCTCTTGCTTCTGCTTGAATTTTTCACTAAATTAGTGCAGTGGTTTCACTTTATGTACTTCTTGAACAAGTTTCCAATATTGCAGTACTGTATTTTTCGCTGCCTAGGCGATTTTTTTTTAGAATTTTTTGTTTGTGCAGTGGTGCGAGTTATATACAGACAGAAATGTATGCCATCATGCATTGTCTTTTGCTGTGCGCAGTAACTATGTTTTAAAATAAAAGTAATGCATGAAAGCGGAAAAAATTGAGTCATTTTTAAAATGAACCTGTGTGTAGAATCACATAATCTCGCCATGGCCGGACTGAATGTGGTCCACTCACCCTAGTTCGGTCTAGCCATCTTCTCAAAAGTTTGTTTTGGCTCAAGTTCCCTTGATTTCCATCAGTGCCACTTGCGAGTGAAGAAGCTACGATGCCAAACTCGAGTTGCCTGCCATTGAATATGTCCTGGAGAACTGGAACCAGGCTGCAGTTTGATACGAGCCCAAAATTATCTGGGACAGACACAAAGCCACAAGAACACTCTGGTCAATGAACCAACAAAAATTGTCCTCGAGAGTGCACGCTAGCCAGAGCTCAAGCGTCGTCTGCACACTGGAGCTGCATCAAACGTATATTTTTGTCGCACTTTACGTTATACACCTGTGTATCTTATGTGGGCTTTTTTGTCTTTTTTTTCAATAGAACTGCCATTTATCGGGGGAGGGAAGGGAGGGGAGGGGGGGGGGTGCGATTTTTAAAGCGGAAATATGGTAGTTTTCCTGTGCCAGCATTCCTCAATGTGTTTTCACCTAATTCTTCGCTTGGCTTCCACTGTAATAAGGATTAGGGTGAATTAGCTGCAGTGTGGTGGTGTAGTTGTTGTCTAGTAAGAGTGATAAGATGTGCTGAAGTTGTTGCAGTATATATCGAAATGACCGCTGTAATCACGTGCTTGTAGCGTCATGGCACTGAGTGGAACCCCTGGACAGTGTGAATTGTTTGGCAAATTCATCAGCGATGTGTCGCCTTTCTTCTCTTCTGTGTGCGTGTGTGCCGTTGAGCTGTTTCAGCGTCACAAAACCAGCAGCTGTTAGCGGCACCATATCAGCATGGCTGATACAATCTGTGCTCTGTTTCCCATATTTATGCAACACTTGTGCAACTGTTAAAGAAAAGAAAAGGCTGTGAACAGACAGTGTTCACACACTGTTCCTCGGAATCTCTTTCAGCAAAGCTGGCCAAAGGGTTAGGAGAAAAAATGGCTATAGCGCTCAGTACATTGCCTTTTTGTTGCATACTGATTGCAGTAGCACCTGCAGGAACTGCGCATTGCAAGAGCGAGCATGAGGACATATCTCTAAAGCTGTGCGGTTCAGTTGTGCACTGCCCAGTTTTCACAAGTGTTGCAGGAATAGAATCAGAGAAAAGGTTTTCTTGTTTTCTCGCTAGAATTGCCATGGAAGTAGATGAGAAGAAAAAAAAAACCTTCCAACACTGCATGTTTTTTACTGCATGGAGAGCCTCTTGAAATGTTTGTGAGACATGCAACAATCACTTTCTGGCGTGAATTTTCAGTTTATTCGCTAGTTTTCAACAAAATAACTCGAGAGTACGCATGCAAGATACAAATTCCCTGTGGCATGGGCTGTGTAGACGTGTGCCACTTAATTAACACTTCTTTTTGGGCAAGTTGGTTCATATTTGAAAACTTTAAAAGGGCGCAAACACACACGACCACAAAGTACAAGAGACGAGACACAAGCGCCTTGTGTCTCGTCTCTTGTACTTTGTGGTCGTGTGTGTTTGCGCCCTTTTAAAGTTTTCAAGTGTGCCACTTAAGGGGGGATGAGGGGATCGAAGGCAACTTTTCTATTTTTAGACTTAAAGTGATGAAATTTGGCAGACTGGCTTAAAACAGCATCAAACAATCAGATATAAAGTTTCACAATGACACCTGTAGTAGGTTCCCTTTTGTCATTGTTTATATGTTGTCCCCATGTTGCTTGCTTGTGGAAAGCCTAGTACGACAAAAAAACAGGCTACAGGTCTGTAAATGCTTTTAATATTTACTAAGAAATGTGCTGTAAATCAAGACTCTCTTAATTTTTTTTTTTGAAATTTATCTGCTCTTTTTTTTTTAAAGGGCACAGTATGCACCTTCTTTTATGTCTAGAATGTATCATGCTCTAATTACCACATAATAAAAACATGTGAGCTTAAATGGTAAATCTGAGAATGTCTCAACGCAGACCACATTACAGTGGTCGCAACAAAACAAACGGGGTAAAAATCCATGCACCCATTGCTTCCTTGGAGCAAGGTATTAAACTCAAAACAAACTTTTGAGAAAACAAGCCTGAAAGTTCTATTCTAGCACACACTGTCTAAGTGTAACGCTGACAAATATGTTTATTTGGAGCATGCAAAATTTATTTTTGAGTGAAATATTTCAGTACAACATAGAGACAGTGTTGGAGATGCCAAAAGTGTACCGTATTTTCCGGTGTATAAGACGCACCTGCCATATATGCAAGCTGTCACTGAAAAAGTTTGTATATAAGACGCACCCGTGTATAAGACGCACCCCTGTTTACCCAGTTAGGCTAGTGAGGCTTAATTAAACAGGCTTGCGCGACTATCGCGAAATGCACCGTACCTGTGAGCAATTTTTAAGCAACGCTAAGTGATCAAAAAAGGCAACACTCACGCCATACCCATCCACGTTCTAGCAAAAAAGAAAGAAAAAACGATACAGCTCCCCATATGTCCATAACAACATTTTATTTCTACTTGAAACCTTCGAAGTCTTCATCTTCAGATGCGCTATCAAAAGGTTCGCCCATTTCTGGAAGCAACTCGGCTGAAACATGCACTACGTACACGGAGCAAAAAAAGTTGCAAAAGGTGACTAAAAAAGAACGCCGGCTTGTCTTGACAATGGCGAGAAGCGCGATTGTCACCATCTTTTGGCGCTTCTCATTACTTTCGCTTGGGGCCTCCGAAACAGCCGCGCGTTTGTCATCCCGGAAGTCATCATCCCCGCCGTTTCTTGATAAAGATCATCTAGAATGTCGCGCACGGCGGTCCCGGTATTGAAGTATTAACCGTGTTACAATCGCCTTATTGGTAGTGATATTTTTTAGGTGAAGAAAGCTTGAGCATGAACCGGAGTAATCGATGTGAACTTGCAAAAAAAAGATGAAAAATTCGCATATAAGACGCACCCTTGTATAGGATGCACCAGCAAGATTTTCGAAAAAAAGCCGCGTCTTATACACCGGAAAATACGGTACTTTTCAAAAATCGACTTTTTTCGAGATTTTTGCAATCTGATCCCCACGTCCCCCCTTAATTGGCGTGCTGATCGGTGTTGCACTGTGCTTTGTAAACTTAAAAACTGTTGGCAGACAAGAACTTTGAGCATAATGGCTTAGATTATCTACGGGTAGCTGAATATTCAAAGAAATGTGCTTCTTTTTTATTTTTACATGACTGTAAAATTTCTTGGCCGGTCGCTACACTGAATACTGTGCTTAAAATGGACACAGGCTCCGTGCAGAGTACTGGGCAGTGGTGCTGCTGTTTAAAGTAGTTGCTTATAGTGTATTATTTATTGATTAAGCCATGTGCCAGGCATTTTTTATTTTGTCCTGTGGTGGTGGGCATGAAGCGACCACTGTGTTGAGAAATCGATGCATGGAGACACCGTGGGTGACGCAGATCGTGGGAGCATTCGTTGCTTGCGGGCTGGAACCCCCCACTGTGAGCCGGCCTGCTTTGTTCTATTGTTTTCCGGGTTGCTACCTCCGCGCGATGCGGAAGATGTCTGTGGGGCTGACGTTGCACTCTCGACCTTGAAGGGGGGAAAGCTTGGCACCGTACCAGCTTGGCCACTTTTGGTAGCAGTTGCCGCCCGTGCTGTTTCTTCGTCTTTTCATCACTGCACTCTCCTTCTCGTTTAGTGTAGACCAGGTCTGTAAAAGTCTGTTAGAACTATTCCATCTCTTTGTGCTGTTGCTTTGTGTGAACTACGTTCTGAAGAGATGAGGCACCACAGGTTAAAGGAACGCATTTCACCAGGCAAAGCTCCACTATTGGCTGATTTATTTATTTATTTATTTATTATTTATTTATTTAATACTGCGATGTCGCTTGACTCCTAGCAGGAGTGAGCACAGATGCAAATAAAAAACAAGATATGCACGAGCGTCATGCAAGAGCAAACAGATGATGCGAAAAAAGAAGCCAGACAGACAAGGGTTTCACATACAAAAGGCTCTCAAATTATCAAGAAACGTTTCTACATTCGGGCTGTTTACTACATACTTTGGCAAATTCATTCCACTCTGTAATCGATTTGACAAAAAATGAGTGTTTAACTGTATTAGAGTATGCACGAAATTCTTGCAGCATTTTTCCATGGTTATAACACGTACTTGCTCGTGAAACAGGAGTAATATGATCATGGGTGTTTATTCTAATCAGATTATTATATAATATATTATTATTTATTATATATCTTGGCTTTAATTTCATGGCTTGTGATTCAAAGGGATTTGTTTTCATGGAAGTGTCTTTTTTTTTTTTTATTTGCTCAGGTTAGTTGATTAGATTAATGCTGTCCTGACCATCAGTTACATCGCTTATGAGCAGTGAGAAAAAGTTAAAATTGTTACCAATTCTTTGTCCTTGTTTCTTAAATTTTTGTGCAATGTGTGGAAATGCAGTGGTTTGTGAACTTAGCTAGCTATGTGTTATTTGTGTATATTAGCAAAACCAAGTTTGGGTGTTCAAATTGAGCCCCGCTTGTTTAAGTCCATTTGAATTACCAATATGGCAAGAGTAGAGAGTAGAGATGAATGGTGGCGCAGAACACAGCAGTGTGTGCCAGATCTTGTGAAATGCAGATCTCGAAGGTGTTACTCAGCAAAACTTTCCAAATTATTCATTGTGAACACTTTCAATGCATGTGGAGTTCTTTACTGTACAAAGCGTGGCAACCAGCAGAAGAGTATATTTGAAGCTTACTGGGAGTCACTGTACTCAAATCGTTAGCATAGTCGCAAGAAGAAAATGAAATATAGTCAGCCATGGCTATCAACAAAATAAGGTGGTTTTCAACCTCTTATGTACTCTGGCATTTGAGAAATACATGGTGGAAACTTGCTTTATAACCACACTGCAGTTACTTAAAACTTGTAATTTTTAAAGCAACTCGGGAGAAGTGCATTATTATAGCAAATGTCGCTTATTGTTTGACACAAAATATGAATGCAAAAATCACGCATTTACCGAAGCATAAAGCATTTTCTTTCTAAATTGCATTGCAAGTCACTTAAATGGATTGTAGTTTTATGGCCATAACTTGGGTGTATTAGATTTCCTTGATGAGCGCTCGGCTTGTGTGAAACGCAGGTAATCCATCAAGAGTGTATTGAAGAATCCATACTGGTTGAAAACACTTCTTACTTTGACCACATTGGTGAGGCAGGTTTCAGAGTTGAGAAAGGCCAACTTGTTACTGTGCCTGACTGCAATGATAAATGTTTGCAAACTTGATTACAGAGTTGTGCTATCCAACAATTGCTATAAGAATGTTTTGATGTGGGCTCAAAGCCTGCCTGTGCTGGTTTTGAAGTTGTTAGGCTTCACTGGTGAGTGTAGCTGGGTGGAGTGTAAACTCAGAGCTTGATTAAAGGGAAAAAGAAAAAGGGGGGTGGGGGTGCATTGCTAGAGAACTGCTAGCGACATGCAGTTGCAGCCTTAACCCTTTAACTTTCAAATTAATTCCTGAAAAACATACTGATTCGCCAAATTCTTTGGTGATTTTTGGCAAAAATGACTTGTCAGGCTTAAAATGCGGCAGAACCCCAAAGCACGTTTCATAGACAACTAGTGCCCTCTGGTGTTGAGAATTGTAACCAGCACAGATAATAACCGTAATACCCATGCCACACACACATAAGAAAAATGCAGGAAATGCTTAATAGCTTAAGTATGTTAATGTCATATTTTTGGAGTTGTTGGTATATGTCCACATTTAATATATAATAATAATTTATAATAATTTGTTTATTTCCATCAGTGATGGGTGAGACTGCGGATAAAAGCTGCTTGACAACAAGCGACTTGACTGAGGCCTGCAGCCCCACTACAAAGCAGGCAGCGATAGAACAACAACAAAAAAAAAACTCACAGAAAGCACAATATTCAAAATTAATGCACGCACACTTGATAGTCACAAGAGGTAATTAACAAAAAGCAAGATAACATTTTTAGTTGTTATTGTAAGCAAGGATTGTTAATGAAATGTTTGCGTAGGGTTCGTACAGAAATTGTATGCAAATCTATGCCTGATTTATGGAATGAATTTAAAAGGGTTGGCAGTGTGTATGACACTTTTTGCCTGGAATAATTTACCCGCGCAGTGACCACCTTCCACGGTTCTGTGTAACGGGTGGTGTAGGAATGTGTGTTTTTATCGAGATCTGATAATTCATGAAAGAACTTCAGATTTTCTTTCACCTCCCGTTTGAAAGCCAGACTTAACTTATAGTTGTAAAGATTAAACGCGCGTATTATGTTTGCTTTCGAAAATAGCTCTGAAGTGTGGGAATGATATGATACATTAAAAAGTGCTCGAACAATTTTTCTTTGCAGTGTATGTATTCTTTCAAGATTTGTACGTGTTGTGGTACCCCATACCAATACACAATAATACAAAGAAGAAAAAAAGGGAGTATTGTAAATAAGAAGCTTTATATTGAAAGGTGACATAGCTCTGTGTCGCGCCGTCATACCAACAACACGAGATAGCTTCCCTGAAACAGATTCAATGTGCGCATCCCAAAGCATATTCTGTGTGAAGATAACTCCAAGTATTTTAACACTACCATCTATTTCGATTTTTTCGTTCTCGTAAAGAAGGATGATTAGACTGCTGTTTGTTTGCTTCGATTTCGGCCTGAAAATTACGGCTTTTGTCTTTTTTGTATATCATTTTATGAAAGTCACGATGAAAATAACGCTCGCATGGTAGTGAGAAATTTCATCTGAATAAAAACAGCACTACTGAGCACAATAAATATCTCAGGAGTGTTGTTCAAATATAATAAAAAAAATTATTTTGCCGAAAATATCGCTGTTCTTATTTGACAAGTAAAAAAAAGTAGTCATAAACTCGCATCTCGGCCCACAAGTCGAAAGTATGTGTCAGAAGTGCTGGTAAAAATGGCGCTCTTCGCATAAAAAATGCAGTGCAGATGTCTCATCTGACTGAAAGTTATGAAAAGACCATTTGCTACTGGATAGCAAATTGTTACTGACAAAGTTGCATACTTTTGTGCGTGTGTAATGGGGACGACGGTACGCATTGCTAGGGTGAATGAGTTGTGGCGAACTCAGTAGGCTGCAGTGGCAGTAAGGGTAATGGCATTAAATTTCTGCATGTGGCACCACGCAAGTGCCATTAAAACTTGAGGCAGTAAGCACTTAATGGCCTTAAATTTGTGCGTGCGACACGGGTATTACTCATCTTTGGCAGTGCAAACAATGCAGCATAGGGTCAGATGAGTGTGACTAATCATTGGTGCAATCTCCCATGACGAGCACAGTTCGTGGTTGGTGGTTAAACGGTTAAATAGTGTCAGTACGGCATTGTCCAGGTCACCCTAGGTCATTGCACTGTCTTGCTATTCCGCAGTGCAATATGAGCAGGATGTGAGACATTTCCTGGCCGCGGGTCAGTGTATACTTTGTGCCGCATGCCTCTGTCATATCAGGTGCTTGGCCATTGTCTTGGTCAGCGAAGAGGGGAGCTAAGAAAATGTGGCTGAAATATGGTTCAACACTCTTTACATTCCTACCCATCATCATCATCAGCCTGAATACGCCCACTACAGGGCAAAGGCCTCTCCCATGTCTCTCCAATTAACCCTGTCCTTCGCCAGTTGCGGCCACCGTATTCTTAATATCATCCGCCCACCTAACTTTCTGCCGCCCCCTGCTACGTTTGCCCTCTCTTGGAATCCACTCCGTTACCCTTAAGGACCAGCAGTTATCTTGCCTTCGCATTACATGCCCTGCCCAAGCCCACTTCTTCCTCTTGATTTCCACCAGGATGTCATTAACCCGTATTTGTTCCCTCACCCACTCCGCCTGCTTCCGATTTCTTAACGTTACACCTGTCATTTTTTCTTTGCAAATCAACGTTCTTGGAAGCTTTTTTTTTTTTCGCTAAGTAGAAACTTTGATTGGGAATTTTTACGATGCAGACTGCGTTGACAGATCTAGAGTGAATAAAATTTTTATACAAGAAATTTTAAATTCACAAATTTGAAAAACAAGGACTGTGTTGACCTTCACTATGGTCTTAGGAGTGCTACAAAACAAGCAGGGTCAAAACAGGTGAAACCGTTTCGAAGAAATTTGCTCTACAAAGTGAGTATGTAGGTAGAAAACTGTTAACAAAGGAAAACTCCAATTGTTCAAGTCTTTTCCTGAAATCCACAGCACCGCAGTTCACAAATCAATTTTCTTTAAAGTGCTTCCCTATTGATTTCAGCAATGAATCTTTGGGACAGGATACAAAACAAGGCATACAAGCGGATTCATCAATTATCAAAAAATGAGTTTTTTTGCCCATTTTTGGGGAATTTCAAAGCCGCGTCCCCCCTTAAATGGTTGGCTCTGTGAATGGTGGAGAGCTTCTTCTGGAGCAACTATGGCACAAACTATCATTCTTATTTTTTTCCCACAAAGGTTGAGCTGCTTTGTTCATTGGGAAACATTATATTGCATGGCATTTAGGGCCTAAAACACTTAATTATTCCTTTTGGTTCTTAGTGATGTTACTAAATGGAGACTGCTGATTATACAGGGTGTTTTACCTAAGACTTTCTGCAATTTTTAAAAATGAGCTATTTGAATTAGATGCGCGCTTTTTCTGGCATAGCATTGTCAGTGGTGTAGTACATCATAATGCAGCTAAGACGTGCTAACTAGCAGGCTTGTTAACCAATATTTAATAGTTAACTTTTAAACTATTACTGTTGGGCTCCTTAATTATTGAGAGGCATGTAGCCCACAGTAAGTAATGTCCATATCCGTTTTTAGAATTTTGAGAACGCGATTTTTCTCGGCGCTGTGGCCCAACAAATTTTGGCTATCTCGATGAGTTACGTTCACTGGAGAGGTTGCTTTGCCTGCAAGCTTCTCAAAACGCATGTATTTTGGCGTGATGTAGGCGAAATTTGTTGGGCCACAGCGCCGAGGATAATCGCGTTCTCGAAATTCTAAAAACGGATACGGATTTTACTTACGGTGGGCTACATGCCTCTCAATAATTAAGGAGTCCAACGGTGATAGTTTAAAAGTTAACTATTAAATATTGGTTAACAAGCCTGCTAGTTAACACGTCTTAGCTGCATTATGATGTACTACACCACTGACAATGCTATGCCAGAAAAAGCGCGCATCTAATTCTAATAGCTTATTTTTAAATATTGCAGAAAGTCTTAGGTGAAACACCCTGTAGTATGTTTACTGGTGTGGTACAAGTTTACATTTGCAGTTCCATTTTTCTTGGGAACGGCTTCGAAAGTGCCTTACAGGTCCACTATTCAAAATAATCAAGGATTGTGGTTCCTGATGTGAATCTCTAATTGCCTGAGCTTGAGTCACTATAACTCGAATTACAGTAATGACTGCGTGTTCAGAAACTTGAGAATGAAAAACTCGAAATACCAAGTATGGATGTCCCTATTTTCGAGGCCGTTTTTAACACCTTTTTTTCTGCTTGCGTCGCCAAGAATGGGAAACTAACCATTCAGAGAACGTCACCTCTGCAAAAATTTATGCAGCAACATGAGGACTAAGCTGAGAAAAAACAAGGGCTAATTTTTTTCGGTATACATATCAACCAACTAGCCCAACTTTCTGTTCTCCTAGACATCACCACTTCCCAGCGCTTCCTTGCTTTTTTGCGTGCACTATGTTTTGACGGGTTTTTAGACTCTCCATCTGTGTGCGATCAAATGCAATGCTTCAGACCTGTCACGACACAGCTGCAGTCAATGGCGGCTGGGTGTTTATACGGAAGCAAAATAGCTACGAACAAGTACAGACACGTTTTTTTTGGCAAGTGATAGGTCAAGTCTATTTTCATCGTGGCTGATAAGTTGAAGGCACCCAAAGTGTAAAAAGTCATGTGCACGAAATGCTGGAAAAAGAAACAGCCTTGGTGACTACGCAGCTGTTTTGGACTACAAAGTGCTTAAATGTAAGCATTCATTGTGCAGGGCTAACTGCTACAAGCAAGCTTGAGTCAAGTTGCTTTTGTAAACAGTGGCACTTCATTATACAGCTTGGATTGCTGAAGTGTTTACAGTTAGGTGTTTTTCTAGAAAGTAATGCAAATTGATGCTTCAGTGCTTCTTTTTTTAAGAGCGTATAAAGACTGTGGGGTATCATTTGGTGTATCAGTAAATTCACCTGTAACAAGGAGTGTTCTTATTCATTCTAATTCCACTGTACTGCAGTGAGGATTATGTGGCAGCCCGTGGGTTTAATGACTGCCTGATGATTCTATTGTGCTTATTTCGTCTGTTCCCATGACACTGGTTTGCCAGCATTGTAGTGTATGCATACATGTAGGATAAGTGTACGCCTGCGTGGCATGCGCTTATTTTATTACTTATTTCTTCACCACTCTTGTTTGCAAAACAGCAGAGAGATAAGTTGCAAGTGTGGGGGCTGCGCAAAGGCAGATGAGGCAGTAAGAAGGTTCTTTTTATGGTTCCTGAAACAGTCTTCCCGGTTGATTATGCTCACTGTCTCCGAATGACCCGAGGGGAAATGCGGCATAAAAATGCTGCTGTGCTCTCTGCTGCTTCGTCTGTATTCGGCAGTGTTTTCATTTAGTTTCTCATTGCCCAAAATCTCTGATGTCAACATCCAACTTCACGGCATTTCATTTTCATTTGAGCTAAGTTGCCCATCATGTCAGCTACTCAGTTCCTTATCATCTGAATCAAAGCAAAAGGAGCATGAATAAAGCACTATACTCGGACGCACAACTCGAGAATGAAGGGCTTTTCCCCATCGAAGAGCCCCTTCCAGCCAATGGCTTCGGCTGATTCTCATTACCCTACTAGGGTGACAATGCAAGGAGAGTACTACCCCCTTTCACCTGCCATTCCGTGCATTCTCACGCCAGCAGGTTCGTGAGAATCGGCAGACGCCACTGGCTGGAAGGGGCTCTTCGATGGGGAAAAGCCCTTCATTCTTGAGTTGTGCGTCCGAGTATAGTGCTTTATTCATGCTCCTTTCGCTTTGATTCAGATGATAAGGCACTGAGTAGCTGATATGAATAGCTGATATCAGTAGCCAACGTCATCAGCTGGAAGGGGCTGCTCTGACGGGGAAAAGACACTGCTTTCGCGAGTTGTATCCTGCTATAGACAGAGCAGCTCTGCCCAGGGGGTGGCACCATTGATGAAGTTACTCATATTGAGCTCTAGATTGTCTGAAAGTTGAAGGCCCTTTCAGATCATCTTTAGGTTTTATTTATCACTGTTCTTGTTTTTTTTTTTGCTGTGATGTGATTGGGCGTGTTCTTGCCTGTCGGATGGTGCATAGCGGCCAGGCACACTTCTGGTGGCAGCGTAGTAGGTGTGCTCTGCTGTTGCTGACTTTATGCCGTCTCAAGTTTACCTATTGTAAGTGAACAAGATGAGGCAACGCAGGTCATACTTGTCAGCTCTGGGGAAACGTGACGTTACTTACTTTGCTTGTCTTCTGGGTGCTGGTTTGTTATCCTGCTCGATCAAGGTGCACCGGCCAGCTAAAAGACTACTAGCACCTTATCCGATAATATGCTTGCACGTGCACGTGCGGGGATCTCCAAAAATGGAGGGGAGGCGATGATAGGGAGCACTCCAGCAGTGCTGCTTCCGTGTCTTGTTGTGTTTGGGCTCTTGTTTTCACTTACTTTACAAGTTGGCCCAGTGAGAGGGGGGGTTTACCCTGGCCCTGTTAGTCATAAAGCACAAACATACAGATTCAGCTTGGCAGTATTCGCAGTCACATTCCACATAGTGCATTTAAATGAAAGCCTTTGTTCTTCTCCATTTTTGTTGCATGCTTTCCATGGTTGTGGTCGCATAAAGTGCCAAGTATCATTAGCAGCAGTAGTCCAGCTGCATCCTTTGCATCTCTAGGGATTCTCCCGTTAACCTTGAAATCTTGAATTAAAGGGACACTGAGGAGAAATTGAAGTTGACTTGCATTGACAGAATACCAGCTCCTGATTACAAAAACGCCATTCATACTGACAACAAAGCTCTTGTAACGTAGAAAAGAGCAAGAACCAAAATACAGGTATCGCCGCCACAGGCCAAACTCGCAAGTACAAGCTTCATGACGTCACAGGACAAAACAGTGTTGCTAGAACCAATAGTTCTAGCAACAGTATTGCTAGACAGTGTTGCTAGAACCAATAGTTCTAGCAACACTAGGACACGAGAAGCCACGAATCACTGAGGCGCAGCAAATGCATGCGCAAATCTTCTTGATGTCGCCAGATGGCGCCACGTACCCGACAGCTACGCGCGCTCTCCTGCAGCGCTGGGACCAATCAGCGCCTGCATGCTCACAGCGGTATGCGGGCTCCCGGTATGCCGCTAACGGTAACAAGGTACACGGTATGCTAAAGGTGTCTATTTGCGAGAACTTCGTTGGCGGCTTCGAGAACGGGATCCATTGTAACGCTGGCAAAACGCCGGTGCAAACGTAAATGAAGCGATGGCCGCAATATCCGATAGATGCCTTCAACGTGCGGCCGGCGGTAGCTTTCTTTTTGGCTTCTGCTGGGCCGCACTGCTGGCCGCCAGAAATCACGGAGTCTGCGTTACGTCATGTGCACGTCATGTTTCACGTCACTTAGTCCTGTGTCGTCATAGGAGAATCCCAAGTTTGAATCAGAGCGGCGGGAAAAACTTTTTCAACTTCGAACAAAGCCATGAAATGCCAACTATCGGATTTTGCTATAAAAAAAATATTAATAGAGCTCTCCTCAGTGTCCCTTTAACCCATTCCCTGTGCCAGCTTCCACCGCCTTACCCCCGCAAACCTCTTAATATCATCCGCCCACCTAACTTTCTGCCGCCCCCTGCTACGCTTGCCTTCTCTTGGAATCCATTCCGTTGCTTCAAGTGACCATCAATTATCGGTTCTGTGCATTACATGCCCTGCCCATGCCCATTTCGTCTCCGAGGTGTGTGTGGTGGAAAGTAAAGGATGGCATTAAAGAAACGTGGTACACTGCTTGCAGTTGTGACATCGCAGTTTGTCACGAGGAGCTCACTGCAATGTCATGAGCAGAGAAGGTATAGTGAGTAATAAGGGAGTAACTACTCAGTGACATCCACCCAAGCGCAGCCATACGGCTACAAAGGAAAGCTATGCAGCTTTCTCAGAAACTTCGTAGTTAAAGCAAAATTCGTCCTGGTCTGGGGTTCGAACGTGGGACCACCGCTTCATCGGAGCAGTCGCTCTACCAATTGAGCTAAGCGGGTCGGCAAGCTTATGGTAGTGCGAGAACGAATTGATCAATAACTTGAAGTGGGAACTGTATTGGTAGAGGGACTGCTCCGGTGAAGTGGTGGTCCCAGGTTCGAACCCCGGACCAGGACGAATTTTTCTTGAACTATGAAGTTTCTGAGAAAGGTGTATAGCTTTTTTTTGTAGCCGTATGGCTGTGCTCGGGTGGATGTCAGTGAGTAATCACTCCCTTATTACAAATCTACTCCACCTTGGGGGATTCCCCTAAACATGTGACCAAGGTATAGTGAGATGTGTTGCTAACTGCTTCGGTTCCCTCTCTCTGCGTGTTCCCAGTGGAGCCGGCCGAGGCATGGGCGGAGGTGTGGGCATGGGCAGCCTGCATCCGCGAACGCCCGTCAGCCGCACCAACCTGAAGCAGCAGCTGCAGCGGCACCAGGCGGAACAGGAGGAGCGCCGCATCCGTGAGCTTGTGGGCACCCCGCCACAGCCGTCGTCGGCCATCTGTGTTCCCGGGATCCCCGACACCATTCCGGACAACATCCAGGTGCCGACGCAGGTGCTGCAGGTGAGTGACACAAAGCCAGTCGGCATTCTGCGTGGAACCACTTTGTTCCGGTCACTGTGCATGCTAAGTCAGCTGGCAACCATGGTCGTGAATGGCCTAGCCTGTCATCTCGATCTTTCTTCCACGTACCAAAGGGCAGGTCCTTCTTTTCTTTTCACTGCTTTAGCAGTACAATCCTTTTTGATGATAAAGCTGTGGTCTGTGGGTGTACGCTCTAAACACGAATACACCTATATGGGAGTAAGAAGGGAATAAGTTGTCCTCTAGTGCACACCCTTTAAAGAAGGGTGTGCACTAGAGGACAACTTTACTCCTGTTTCAGTCCTTTTCTGTTTAGATATGAAGCCTTCTGCATGTCCTGCCTAGCGGGGGTGTAGCCAGGGTGGGTGCTTATGGGGCTTCAGCCCTCCCCCCTCCGAATTTTTTGCGAACTGTCACGCACTACTGACCAAAACAACCACCGGCACCGGAAGTCATTCTGGATTTTGTCATCCACGATGTCTTTTTCAGACTAGAAAAGACATTTTGGTGGAACATTGCTAGATTGGGTTGGATTTCGTGGCAACGCCCATGCACCTGGAGTCACGTAACGCAAGGAGCCCCATCCTAGCACAAGCTTTCAAGTGCCTATCGATGGCAAGCGGGCTCGCCGCGGCATCTCGCGGCGGCCGCGGGGTCTGCGGAGCCACGCATTTCAATTCGGAACATAGATTCGGAAACTTAGAGGGGACAAAGTTCCCATAAACTTTTGACGCGAAAGCTGTACTGAGATTTCAAAAGTCATGCTTTAGATTTTCAAATCGGGAACTTCAATTAATTAATTTATTTATTTATTTATTCAAGATACCCCCAAAGGCCCTTCATTTGAGGGTATTACATGGAGGGGGGGGGGGGGGGGAGTAAGTACAAAGCATTATATTTTACATATTTTTGCATATTTTGCAGAACTACTCGTTTATACATGTGCTCGCTGTTGCGACTAAAATTTCGGTGCAATTACTCGGCAATACATGACCGGTGACAGCGGCTGCTGTGCAGTACACTGAACGAAGCACAGCATCATTGAGATTTTTCGCTGGACGTTGCATATGTACAAAAATGTAAAGGTTCTTGAACAACAAAGACTCTTTAAAATATTTGTCCTCTACTTGCTCATTTCATG
The DNA here is from genome assembly GCF_055824585.1 of Amblyomma mixtum. Taxonomy (NCBI): domain Eukaryota; kingdom Metazoa; phylum Arthropoda; class Arachnida; order Ixodida; family Ixodidae; genus Amblyomma; species Amblyomma mixtum. The sequence continues at coordinate 16,189,154 of NC_143021.1, read as the reverse complement.
GCCTTTACGTTTTTCATATCAGCGGCATGCACTGTTTTGCTCATATCGGACTGATATAGTTGTAGACTTCGTGTGATATTATCTTTACTTAGTAAATACGCAAAAACATGGAAGCATTAGTATCAGTTATGCCTGCCACGATTTTTAAACATACGAATACATTCTTTTATTTTGTCTAGACAGTGCGTTGCGTTATCTAATACACAGTGGCATTGTCAGTGGCAATGCACCTGTTATTCTTGCGTTTGACCCCTCCACAAATTCCATGAGGAGGCAATGCTGCAACATGAGCCCCCCCCTTCCCGAACAAAATTTCTGGCTACGCCACTGCCGCCTATGGGCTGCCACCCACGCACCCACATCCTCCCCCCAGAATCCTCCGCCGACCAAATGCTTGCAGCAGTTGATTGAAAATGCTAGGGCAAAATCCGATTCAGAGACACAATGGGGAAGCGATTAATGTCAAAGTTAAGTGTACTGCGAATGCAGATTTGTTGCATCACTTCGTGTGATCACCCTGTGCATTTTTTTATGTTGACGTTAGCTTGACGAACTTAGTTTTGGGGTTTATGAGATCGCTACCTACTCTCACATTTCCTTTTTTGTGGTGATTGAAAACTCGCTGTCACGTGCTGCTATGTGAGAATCAGACCGAGGTGGTCCTGAGTACTTCTGTGAGAAGGCACAGTACAGCTGTGACACTGCCATTCCTTAACCCTGGGGAGTGCAAGTAGTTTGGCTATCTTTCTTTTTTTTTTCCCCAACTCAGTTATCTCTGTGGAGGACTTGCTTTACCTCTTGAATGCATTGGTGCACTCTCTTACTACTCCCGTTTCCTTTGTGCTTATCTCTCATATTTCTTTCTTTTCTTTTCTACTTTATCTTTTGTAGTGCAAGTAGCGAGCACCTCATCATTTATTTTATGATCACAGCAGCTGGGTGGACCTTGTTCAAGGTTAACAGCATTGCCATAGCCATTGTATTCCATTACCGCAGAGTAAGATAGCTAGAGCGCTAGCTCAAGCATGTCATTATGTTGTCAAATTGAGTGTCTAACTGGAAGCAACTGAAAGCACTTCGTGGCAGAAGCTTTTAACGTTACTTGCTCGGTAAGGTTACCGCTGGTCCTTGAGGGTAACGGAGTGGATTCCAAGAGAAGGCAAGCGTAGGAGGGGGGCGGCAGAAAGTTAGGTGGGCGGATGAGATCAAGAAGTTTGCGGGGATGGTGGTGGCCGCAGCTGGCAGAGGACAGGATTAACTGGAGAGACATGGGAGAGGCACTTGCCCTGCAGTGGGCGTAGTCAGGCTGATGGTGATGATGATGCTCGGAATTTCATCTTTAATTTTAAGCGATGCTTATGCTTTCTTTTTTTTATTAAAGCAAGTGTGTTTTGATCTGCTTTCACACGTCCAAAAAAGGAAGCCTTTGCACTCACCAGAGACATAAGTGGGAGCACCTACACTGCAGTTGCTGTTAGTCCGTGGGAAATTCTCGGCATGTTTTTTGAAGTTCCAGCCACTGAAAGAGGACGTTCTATTTTAGTGCTCGGTAAAAACCAATTCTGGGGCTTTTTCTGTCTGGGTTGATGTTTGTGCAGCAGCAAAAGAGGAATATTTCTAATAAATAGGATTTTATAAAAAAAAAAGGAACTTTCTTTTCTTCACCACCCAATTCAAACTTGTCGCATTGAGACCAAAGTGGACTTCGTGATTAGTGTTTTAAATTGAATGGCAAGGTGTCCTAGCCGCAGAGATCCTGGCATAAGAAACTTTGTTGTGGTCACTGCACTTTGCTTGCAAAAATGGGCGGTGCTGGTGTTACCTGCGTTTCAGTTTTCAGTGAGATTAGCCTCTTTCTTTAGAATGCAGGCTTCTGTCAGTACAGGAGAGCTTGTCCTGTGTGTTCGTTTTAAGCTTATTTAGATATAAGTGGTTATGTAATGCGAAGGCAAGATAACTGCTGGTCCTTAAGGGTAACGGAGTGGATTCCAAGAGAAGGCAAGCGTAGCAGGGGGCGGCAGAAAGTTAGGTGGGCGGATGAGATTAAGGAGTTTGCGGGGATACGGTAGCCGCAGCTGGCACAGGACAGGGTTAATTGGAGAGACATGGGAGAGGCCTTTGCCATGCAGAGGGCGTAGTCAGGCTGATGATGATGATGCTGATGAGATATAAGTGAACGCCAGCATGTGCTGCCCTCTTGCAGACACTTCTTGCATCTTTGAAGTGTTCAGTTTCTTTGAGGCGAACCCCTCCCTTACTCCCAAGGCCGACGAAAAAAATTCCAAGGCTGTGTGAACAGAAGTCGGCATAGATTTTCGTGGTTCCTGTTACAATCTCAAGTCGGAAGTCCGCTTGTGTAGCAACTATCTGTGCTAAAACAGAATCTGAGGAGCAACCACCAAGGCCTGGCAGAAGGTGGCTTTTCTTGTGTTAAGAATGGTAACATTTCTTCACCAGGGTGGTTGAGAAATAGGCCTCATATATATCCTAGCCGTCTTAGCTGTGTCCTCGAAGCCTTCCTGGTTAGCCAACAAGTTCTGGCAGCTGCGAAGGACGCCAGTTTCGCAAGCACTTTTTTTTTTATTTTCTGTTCATGTGCTTCTATGACCTCTGCAGCTTGCAGTGTTTGCATCTCACTATTCACAAAGTCTGGGAAGCTTAAAGGAGAAGTGCCGAAATTAAGCTAGCAATTGTTTATCTTACTTCCTATAGTTCTTAATTTTTTCTGCCATTAGAAACCTTTTGCCAACCTTAATGTGTGCACAGTACCTGTTAAGAACTGTCTCTATGCTATAATATAGAGATGAAGGCAAGGGAGTATTTCTGCAAATTACATTAATATTTTTTCAAATAATTTGTAGTTCAAGGTAACTTTTGTTCACAGTAACTTATCCTAGTCATGTCCACAAAGATGAAATGATTAGCTGATCTGCAATTATTCTTGGACTCGGCTTATAGTGTTTGTAGCGTTCTCCCTCTTTGAAGGCATTCTTGTACCTGTCATCCACACTCCATTTTAAAGCAAAAAAAAAAAAAAATTGAAAGTACAGGGCTTTTGAAGAAGTGAGCAGCCTTGGCATGTTTGTTCTGTTCGCGCTAACCTCAGCATTCTTTTTTGCGATTCCCTAGTTGTAATCTTGTGTGAGCAAACTGGAGGGTAAAGAACCTTTGTGCTGACTTGTGCGCATATAAAAAAAAAAAGCCTCTGCCTTGAAAATGCTCAAGGATAAAAATGTGTTGTCTCTAGTCAGAGACATATCTGGCAAAGTGCGTGTCAGAAATTGCAAGCTTAAATGTCTGAGTCGGTGTAGTATTAAGCGCCAGGCATTCGGCATTCTGTAAGCTGCTCTTCTGTGGTGGTATAGGTGTTCTTTTTGAGATTGGGCTGCAGGATATTTGAAGTGGTTTGTGCAAAGCCAGCTAATGTGAAATGGGGTCTGTTTTCACCTTTAGCTGTATGGCTGCTGGAAGTAAAGAATTTTGTTATCGCCTGCTAACTGCACATTCAGCTCCTTCCTTACCATGAGGAGAAAGCAAAGATTGCTACCTGGTCTTGATAATTGGTTCGTTATTTTTTCTGTATGCAAGAACTGCTTTCTGTAATAGAGCGATGTATTGAGATACTCAGTAATTGAAATCAAAATAATTAGCCTGTGACAGTAAGCAATAAAAATGTTGGTAACATTTATTTTTCCACTATTAGGGCTGTGGTAAGCTCTACTGCAGCGTATAAAACTGATATCTGACATGGTCACTGCTGGGGTCTTGTTAAGTTAGACAAAACAGGAAAAGGCATTATTATCTATTTTCCAGACGAGGGCAACTGAACTTGATTTTGCTAACTGAAAACCTGTGGTGGGAAAGGGTGGTATGGTTGGTTGGTTTATGGGGTTTAACGTTCCGTAGCGTTCGGGCTATAAGGGACGCCGTAATCGGAGGGCTGCGAATAATTTCGACCACCTGTGGTTCTTAGTGTGTACTGACGTCACACTGTATGTCGGCCTCTTGCATTTCCTCTCCATCGTAGTGCGACCAACACAGCCGTGATCAAGCCCGCTTCTTTTAGCAGCCGAGCAGCATAACCACTGAGCCACTGTGTCAGGGTTCTTTTAGAATCCTGACACCCAAGCTAACTCTGCAAATATTTGTAGAAGTTGATTCAGCTGAAGTTTTTTCGTGTGCATTGTGGCTTAGTGATGTAAGCGTGGTTCAAACGGATGATTTATCTGGAGGCTTTCTTATTGTGAATGCAGACTGTTCCCACAGCGGCTAACAAAGAAAGCAGAATGCACGTAGGCTTGAAAAAATACGGTATGGGAAAGTGAATTCATCACTGCCAGTGACTGACGCATTCATTCATTGATGTAGCTTTTTGTTATCTATACCACACAATAATGGATGCATGTGATAAAGAAGGGCAAGAATACTGCAGTGGGAAGGAAATGCAACAAATTGCAAAAAGAGAACAAGTGAAGTAATGTTGCACAGCTTCCACTGCTGCAGTCTCTCTCTCTGCAGCTCTGGTGACTAATTTTCCTTCAAGCTGTAATTGTTACACAGCATAAGCAGTATTTCTTGCAGATATGTTTCACTAAATGAAGCGGTGGCTCAGTGGTTATAGCGCTCGGCTGCTGACCCGAAAGATGCGGGTTTGATCCCGTCCGCGGCAGCTGAATTTCGATGTAGGCGAAATTCTAGAGGCCCGTGTACTGTGTGATGCAAGTGCATGTTAAAGAACCCCAGGTGGTCAAAATTTCCAGAGCCCTTCACTACGGCGTCCCTCATAGCCTGAGTCGCTTTGGGACGTTAAACCCCATAAACCAAACCAAACCAACCATCATCTCAATGCAGCAGCAGGATTTAGGGCGCTTGCATCCTTGCCCAGCTTTTCACATTTGCTGAGGTGGCATACTCGCAGTGCACAGTAATGTAGGGACCCGTGCGAGGGCAGTCACAAGTTGTGAGATAAGGTGAACCGTCTGCGGCCCCGTAATGTTTGTGTACATAGCTGCCTGTAATGCCAACACGTTGCTGGAATGTTTAGTGTTACGGCCGCGGGACCCTCGAGCGGAAAGTATGTGGCACCGCTTGCACGCATGGAGGTTGTAAAGTGTAGCGTGCAGATGTCCTTCACTGAACGACGTGCCACTTGTAATGGGCCCAACGGAAACGTCTTTTTTCGCTGCCTTCTGGCGGCTGGCTTGAGCTTCTTGCTCTAGATGGTGGTGCCTCTGTGTTTTGTGTTGTGAAATGTTGCTTGTTTGGTCTGGCATTGATTGCTACAGATGACGATGTACTTAGGTTCCTTTTGGACGAAACAGGCGAGTACCACGAACAAGCATGGTGTTGCGTGTGACTGACCGTGCCACTTTTTGTGCCTAGTGTAAATCAGCCAGCCATTTAGCCGGAATGAGTGCACATATCCATCTTCAGGACTAGCGTACCACCTGATAGCTTCTATTTTTTGCCGCTTGAATGGGTTGTTTGCTGATGTTTTATCTTACTCGTGCAATGGCACCTTTCACCACACCTCTGAATGCTGGGAATGAGGTTGGGAATGCCATCCATGTTGTGGCAGATCTTCATGACATACCAAATCAGTTTCAGACTGCAGGCAACTTCTCTGTGACAGTGAGTCTAGGAGTCGTATTGTATTCTGTATGACTACCAGTTGTCCGGTTGGTTATCGCTGAGTCACCGAATTGCTGTTTGGCTCATCAGGATATCATGTTATCCATGTTTGTATTGACGCAGAGAGCCTTGGGCTTGTTGTTAGCTCACTCTGAAACTGGGACAATGGCTTTGAAAGGTGCATCTGAAATGAAGAAATGTATGATGTTCTTATTGGCCTATAGGATATTGTGAAAGTTTATGGTCACAACTTGCTACAATGTTTACATTATTTACTTTATTCAGTCTTGTATTGCACTATTACTGCAAGGAAAAAAAAGTGTATTTTTCAAGCAACACCTGTCGAATGAAATGCTATAGTGAGTCAGTTGTTAGTGGGCACGGCATGTAATGCGAAGGCAAGATAACCGCTGGTCCTTAAGGGTAACGGAGTGGATTCCAAGAGAAGGCAAGCGTAGCAGGGGGCGGCAGAAAGTTGGGTGGTTGGATAAGATTAAGAAATTTGCGGGAATACGGTGTCCACGGCTGGCGAAAAGCAGGGTTAGTTGGAGAGACATGGAAGAGGCCTTTGCCCTGCAGTGGGTGTAGTCAGGCTGATGATGATGATGAACGCGTCAAGAGAGACAACAGAGAGGATGGGAACTGTAGTCTCTCTTCATGGCTAATCATCCTTTTTTGCACTGTTGATTTACCATTAAAGAGCATGAACAGACTATACTTCACTTCACAAGTTGTTTGCAGCACTGCACAAGGTACAGCTCTCTTCAATGAGAACCAAGGGAGACAAAAAATAATCCCTGAAATATTTTAGCAGTGTTGCGACTATTTTTTAAACAGTCATTGCAGTAATTGAAAAGGTAATTCAGGGAGGTGTTTTAAAAGTACGCCGAGTGTTTCGTTCACTGGTTTAAATTGTCAAAGAAAGTCCAGACAAGCACAGCACCGCGGAGGCCTGCCGTGAAGTGGTGCAACCACCGTTCGTAAACATGGTGTCCGTTGAATCGGCCGAGTCTCCTGTGCGCAGAAACTGGACACTGGTGCTCCTTCCTTCTCAGTGATGGCGCCACCGGTCATGGGGTGAGGGGCGCGGAGGAACACGTTTTTCAGTGCACGCCGTTCTGATTGGCTCAGATTGCCGCAACCTTCACAGTGCTGCACACAACTCGTATAAGATGAAATGTAGGCCAGCAGCATGCTGTACCAAGAGTGAAATCTCTCGCTGAGTCGTCTTTGTGGCTGCCCTTCTTCTGTGCAGGTGCAGTCTCGGTTGGAGAACCCGACGCGCTACCACGTCGAGCAGAGCAAGCGGCGGCAGGTGAAGCAGTACCTGACCGGCAGTCAGTTGCTGGCCCGGCCCCAGCTGCAGCACATGGCCACATCCGCACCGGGGGAAGCATTCAGCCCCGACAGCCCTGCCTCGCTGCCACACAGTGGCTCAGCCGCCACCAGCAACTCCGAGGTAAGGCTTTCCACCTCCCAGAGGGCGCTGCGACAGGGTCCGGGCTGCAACACTTTATGTTGGCTTTTATATCAGCTTTACATTGACTTTAGAATCTGTTAAGAGGATGTCATTATACGTTCATTTATACAAAGAGGGTTCAGCTTAAGTTAAGGACAACGCAGAGAGCTATGGAATGAAAAATGATAGGTGTAATGGGAAGAGACCGGAAGCGGGCGGAGGGGGTGAGGGAACAAACACGGGTTAATGACGTCCTAGTCGAAATCAGGAGGAAGAAATGGGCTTGGACAGGGCATGTAATGCGAAGGCAAGATAAGCGCTGGTCCTTAAGGGTAATGGAGTGGATTCCAAGAGAAGGCAAGCATAGCAGGGGGTGGCAGAAAGTTAGGTGGGCGGATGAGATTAAGAAGTTTGCGGGGATACGGTGGCGGCAGCTGGCAAAGAAGGACAGGGTTAATTGGAGAGACGTGGGAGAGGCCTTTGTCCTGCAGTTGGCGTAATCAGGCTGATGATGATGTGGATGGTACAAAGTAAGACGGTACAGTAAAAACTTGTTAATCAGACTCTTGTTAATTTGGAAATCAGGATTTAGTTCGAATTGCCGGCTCAATCCCAGCTGACAGCTATGCAAGCCTGTGGCGTCGTATGCTCGCTAATTGGGACACTACGGGTAGCGCACCTGTTAATTCGAACAGGCTGTTTGAAGGGAAGCCGGGTCCAGGTATGACCGGTGTGGCAAGAGATCTTCAAAATAGCCCTACTCAAAATCTGAGTTCCATGCTGCAGAGTCACTTGCACACCTCTGACAACAGCGTGCAATGGCAGACGGTACGACGAATGGATGGGTCCGCCTCTGAGAACAGTGTGGCCACTTATTTCTCGTTTGACTTTTCTGAGCTTCACACCACTCCGCAGCAATGGCAGCTCGAGCAGCCAGCTGACATTTCAGACGCAGACAGGCGCGTTGCTGGTGCTTTAGTGCGATAGTTCTAAGGGTCCCATTTCAGTGGAAAACCCGCCGCTGCCGTTAGTGTGCTGAGAAAATCGGAATTGGTTGAGAGAGTTGGGATATCATCACACATGACCTTGCATGAGTAATTCAAACACCCCACAACAATCACACAGTACAAGTGATAGCATGTATACACAATTCGTCACTGGTCTGCACGGTCGTGAAGTCATTCCACCCCCATTACAAAGTGCCCCTGAAGAAAGAAAGGCAACTGCACTGAAAAGAGAAATGGCCAAGCTGGGACTCGAATTGCGCCCCCTTGGGTCATGAGTCGGGCGCGCTAAACCAGGGACATTCGTTTGACTTTGTTAAAGGGAGGCCTTGTGTGTCCTGTGGTAAATTTTGTATGTGAAAAATAAATAAAAATAGAAATTTAAGTAAAAATAACAAAAGTAATAAAATGAAAGAAAGAACGGTGTGCCTGTCTGTGAAGTGACAAACAAAGAGGAGAGCAGGCCACTGAAGGGACCTATTCACACTATTGCGTCATAGTCATACCCTCGAAGCCGAACTAAAATGTCCCCCAACTTTTCTTCCCCCCAACCCCTCGCTCCCTTTTTCATCTCTTCGCTTTGATGCCGCTGAGCATTTCTTTCACTTCGCGTGGTTCCGTTCTTCCAGCATGCTGAAAATGTATGCTCGCTCAGTGCCATTTGCTGTTCGTGAAGGTGACAGGGTAGGGTAGCAGTGGAGCTCCACTGCAGAACACCATGAAAGATGCTGGGAAGGCTGTTATGATTTTGGAAAAGTTCTGCTTCTGCACTCGCAACAGTAGACATGCAATAAAGCATTGAAGTACGCGGGAAAAATAGTCTTTACCTTGCTGACTTATCTTTGATCAACAGCAGTCACCCATTGGCCAGTCGTGTATCGGATAAATTTACCATGATGCAAGCAGTTCTTGTTAGTTTTTTCGAGGTCGTTCGATTCTTCAAACTTCCAGATAATTCTAATGTTTTATCCAGTTCCTTGAATTTTGAATGGACGATCTCTTACTTTGTCATCCCAAGTCCATGATGGGCCGTTTTGTGCACATCGCGTGGCACAAGCAGCGAGTCCGTGCAGACGACGCTTTGTCGGTGGTGGCACTGGTGGCTGGCAGAGCCATAACAATGGAGACTTGTTGTGCGAGATAGCACTTCTCTGTGCCTTCGCTGTTGTCGATGTTCGACCACATGCCCTTGCGGTATCCGTGCCAAAGAAACATGAACCCGACGATGGTAGCCGTGTTTTAGAGCACAGCTCTGGGGCCCCCATTCCTGGGTTTAGCAGCGTGCCTCGCTGTCATTGGCATAGCTGAGCGCGGAGCGCAGTGAGGATCAAATACAATGGTGGTGAAGAGAGCACGAGGAGTGAAGCGGAGCAGGAGGGTATGATGCTAGCGTTGAGGGCCAATGACGTCATCTGAAAGGTACGTGTTGCTCGCCAGAGATGCATGCAGTGCGTTGCAGCAGCACGCACTGGAAGCTTGCTCGTCATTCCCCCGTGGCGAGGCTCATCAGCGGCAGAGCACTGTGTGCACCACCCAAGTTGAAACCCAGAGCAGTCTCTGTTTGGCAGTGCGTGGTCCATATGCGGTTGCCTATGGTTTGTGAGTGCCGCAGCAGCTGCGCTCAAAAATGGCATTACTGAGAAGTGTAATCTCGGATAATTTTTTCTGTGTTCGATGAGAACAGCGACGTGTCGATAAGTGCAATGATGTCACGCATTGATTTAAGTGCATCGTAAGTGACGTAAGATAACTTCATTGACGTGCATTGGAGTACACAAGCCTGGAAGCTTGCTGTCCACCAAAATAATGCGGTATTTTTTAAATAAAATACAGTTGAACCTTGTTATAGCAAAGTTGAAGGGGCCCGGCAATTGCTTCGTTATAGCCGTAGCTTCGTTATAGTCCGTGTTGACCGAGCCTCGAGTGGCAATCGTCATTTGTTTGTTTTGACCATTATTTCTTTATAAACTGTTTTTTATAACAAGATTCAACTGTAGTTCTCCTTAGCTACCGTCTGAGTGGACTCTCGTCATATTAGTGGCCCACGGTCTATGTGTACATTAGTATGGTGCATGCATGCTCAAGGTGCGTACGGTAAAATTTTGTCAGTTTTTTCCATTACATCAGAAGTCTGAATAATGTAGAGAGCCAGCACAGTCTTATCCACCACCAATGCATATCTGTGGTGTAAGGCTCTTGCTAAATTAAACACTGTGCTAGCATTGGTTAATTCAGATAGGCACCTGAAGCGGCCCTTGTCATGGTGTAACCTGCATGGCAAGTAGTCGTCTAAATATTTCTCCTTAACTCTTTCCTTACCACGGGAAAAAGGACTGTTTTTCATAGATCTCAGACAAGCATTTTTGCCAGAAAAAGTGTGAGTAAAAATATACAAAATGCCTAATAGTGAGTGAAATAGAATGCACTTTCTAATCAAATTTATTTCAACATATATACTTGTTTTAAATATTGTGAAAAAATTTAAAAGGACATGACAATAACTCGAAAATAATTATTAAAATAATTCTAGAAATTAGAAAATGATTCAAATTATTTTTACAACTTGGCACTATAGCATACTGCTATAACTCAAATACTTTTTGCGGTAGAAATTTTTGTCTTTACGCTCTTTGAGAAAGCTGATATCAGTGTGCCCTTGATATGATTTTTAGTCTGACAGAAAAAAAATTGGAAGTATTATGTTATGTGCCAAAATAAAGCTTAACAAGCATGGTTTTTAAAAATACATATTGTAACCAATATCATGAAAAATTATACAAACACAAGTATGATACAAATACAAGTATAGCCGCCATAATATACCGTATTGTGCGAAGCATATTGCTAGAGCTACCACTCATGCCGTCGGCGTGGGACCCCTAGACGTCACACCACGTGACACCGTGACGTCACACCACGTGACACCGTTACGTCACACCACGTGACGCCGTGACGTCACAGAACGTGACACTGTGACGTCACACCGCGTGACACCGTGACGTGACGCCGTGACGTCACACCACGTGACATCGGATGAGAGAGGCGGCCTCCACCTTGTGCCGTCGCCGTGGGACCCCTAGCCGTCACGCCACGTGACACCGTGACGTCGTCGTGACGATGCCATCGCACAGACGCCGGAATGTCCTCGAGCGGCATTCCCGCGCATTTCGAACGTGCGTTCACACTCGGTGTAGGTGAAACGCTCGCTCCACCGGGCAGGCAGACGCGGCTTCCGTGGCAATCCAGGCACTCACCCAACGCGTGTCTCGGGGTTAGTCGGCGTTCCGCTGTAGCCATGCCGTTGTCTTCCCCCACGACGAAGGCTTCTAGTGGTTGTATTAAAATGACCAAGTATGCAACCAAGGAAAGCCATGTATTACCAAGTCTAGCCACCAATATGCTTCGCATCTGACTAGGCTTAACCTTAGCTAAGCCTCAGCCATAATTTTTTACTCGCATAATAGGCGCACTTTTTTTCCAGAAAATCCGGCTCAAAGTTCGGGGTGCACCTATTACGTGGGGTAAAATTTCCGGAAATTTTTCGACTCGCAAAATTGAACACACCGCGTAAACCCACTCGTGTACGGGCCGCACCCCGTTCTCACGAAGAAAATATAAAAAAAAAAGATCCGTGTAAGGGCCGCACCGAAACTTCCCACGACACACGCGGGAATAGCCTTCGGAATGCACGCACCGAGGCCTCCGCGATCGGCTCCGGCTGCGCGCAACGGGCACTTGATCGTGGTGGCCACACATGCGCACAGGAGCTTCCAGACGGCGCCCACGGAGGGCGCCCAAGGCCATGCTCATCATCATCATCATCGTTTTCCTCCGCCGCGAGCTTTCGCTATCTATATCGCCATCAGCACCTCCAGCTCGTTTTTTTTTTTGTTGTTGTTGTTGCTGTCAAGTGCCGGGATTAGCGATAGCGCTATAGTTCATCGTGGTTTATGGCTTTGCCGCGGAGCGTTGCTGTTTTAGCTCCACGGGCAAGCACCTTAATAGCTACATGGCTGGGAGTTTGCTCTCGAACACGGCAAGCGTGCGGCAGGTCGGAAAATACGACGTGGCCGAGAAGTGTGGCAGGTGCGACTGTGGCGTCCCTAAATTTTCGTACGCGACTCCAAGCGCCGAAGTTTTCGTGGGCCTAAGTCGGGAACGTTTCCGGCTGGAGATGAAGGTTTCCAAACAGACGTTTAAAGTGAGCATCCTTGAAAACTGTGTGCGGCTGTTCTACGCGATGTCATTGTACGTGCTGTGGGTCCGCAGCAGCTGCGACGGCAGCAGCACTAGTAGGGACTAGTAGTCAGTTCAGCAAAAACTTTGTTAAAATAAAGATTGGAAAGCGAGGGGTGGCGAGGCGTCGGCTTGCAATCGTGTAAATACAGTATTGATCACAGTGCCAAGTTCGGGGTGCGCCTATTATGCGCGGAAATAAAAAAATCTGATTTTTCGCGCCCTAACTAGGGGTGCGCCTATTACGCGAGTAAATACGGTATGGCATGATCTCGACATTAAAATAAAAAAAGGCAATGAAATGCTGTAAAACATGCAAACTCTTTTCGCTTTAGAAGAGCTTGTTCACTCAAAACAAACTGTATAATCAAGAGCGCCTTTAAATAAATAGAATTAATTGGCTTGACCTGCATGCCATGAGGTGAAACTGTTCCACGCTCAAAGCCATGCTTGGAGCAGCCTACACCGTAACCTCCGCTTCCAGTGTACTTAAAAAATTCATGCTTCGTGGGGAAATCGCAGTGTACCCAAAAAATGAAACTGTAGATCCTGAACAACAAACCAGGTGGCACCGCGTCATCATAAAGATTTCATAGCAGCGCTTTGCTCGCACAAGCGTACCGGGAACTAAAAGCGAAACTAACAGCTGGTTTCCGCAGTATTGAGCGTCCGAACCAAAATCTGACTGCAGTATCGTTGTGAGGGACCGTGCTACTTGATTCATGGAAAATAACTATTGCCTATGCGGTAGAATCGTGTGCAGTGGGGTTTTTGCGAGTGCGCGCCGTCGCCGTGCTGGGAGTGCCCTACGCCGTACCCTCCTTCTCAAGGGCATTTCAAAAATTCATGCCTCATGAGAAAATTGCAATCTACACAGAAAACGAAACTGTAGTTTCTGAAGAACAAACTAGATGGCGCACCATCACCATAGCGGCTCCATAGGAGCACTTGGGTTCGCACAATCCCACCAGGAACAAGAAAATAAACAAACAGGCCAACGCTCTGGGCTCTGGTTGCACAGTTTCAGCTTCGGAAACAAAATCTGATGATGCAACATCGTCATGGGAGTCCTTGCTACTCGATGCTTCAATAATATATGCTGCAGACGTAGCAGAATTGCATGCTATGGGGTTGTTTCAAGTGCGCATCGTTCCCGGCATTGACGCCTTGCTCGGAGTGTTCGACGCCGCATCCTCAACTTCAAGCGCGTTTCAAAAATTACCACCTTGCGGAAAAATACAAGTTACACATCAAATGAAAGTTCGGTGTGTGAACAACAAGCCAGATGACTCAGTGAGTCCGTAGATCCCGCAGTCGCGCTGTTGTAGCAGTTTGGATTTTGTGATCACCGGAGATCGAAGCCTAGTAGCGTGGTAACGTAAGAGTTAGGCCTGAACTGCAAGCTCCATTGTTGTCTGTGTGATGTAGACAGTGTGGAGCAACGAAGATGAGACTATCACCGGAGCGGCAGCATTAATGAGTAGAGGGCTCCCTCAGGAGAGCGCCCGCAATGCTTGCGGTACAGCCAAAAAAATATATACATACGCCACGTCTGATATTCTGCATTGGTTTCTGCCAAATCATGTTGTTTCACTGATCTGCTATTGTTCTTTGTAATGGGTAGTGGTGGAAAAATGACTGAACGAGCAAGATGGGCCTTTTTTTCTTATTTTGCGCAATGGAGTAGCGGTTAACACTTATGCAGAGAAGTGTGATCGACTTCAAGCATGGTTGCCGTACATTGAAAGCGGGGTTCGGAAGTTTTTTTTTTTTCCGGTATCGTGATGCAAATGAACAGCGATAACAGCCATCCTGCAGCGGCACAATTCATAGTGTCAGTGAATGCTTGAACATTTTAAAATATAGTAAAGCCCAAAAAGGGAGGGAATTGTAGCCCCAAGGTTATCAATTCATCACTTGGGGTACACAAGCGACAAACCCAGACAAATTTACTGGAGTCCTATTGGCTTTTTATGGTTTATGGGGTGTTAATGTCCCAAAGCAACTCGGGCTATGAGAGACGCCGTAGTGAAGGTCTCCGGAAATTTTGACCACCTGGGGTGCTTTAACATGAACTGACATCGCACAGTACACGGCCCTCTAGAATTTCGCCTCCATCGAAATTCGACCGCTGCAGCCAGGATTGAACCCGTGTCTTTCGGGTCAGCAGCTGAGCACCATAACCACTGAGCCATCGCGGCAACCTTTGGAGTCCCATTGGTGCATGTGACTAAATTAATTAAGGGTCTAAATTAATTTTGTTTACCTTGGGTTCTTTGGCATACTCGCACATCAAGGTGGGTTTTTTTTTTGCATTTTAGCCCCATCGAAACACAACTTCGAACTCGGAAGCTGACACCGTTGAGCTACCTCATTGAAAGTTAGACGACTGTGGAAATCCTTTTTGCCCATCTTTCAAGTTTGCAATGCTTCTGAGCATGCTAGAGCAGTCAGTAACTATCTTCTTTTTTTAGCTTTAAGGAAATGAAGGCAGCTATCATGCCTGACTTTGCGATATTTTTGTGAAGCACCAAAGCTCCTAGACTTAGGTGCTGTGCCTATGACGGAGACATCGAACTTCGTGCAGCAAAGTTTTCGGCAATCCAGCTGTGCTCCCACCTTGAATGTAAAATTCTTGAATCAGAGCAGAGCTCTAAGACATAACAGGTCAGTCAGTCAGAAGGTGAGGTGTAAATTATTGTTACTCATGGCACATTGTTGCGTACCTGCTTTGGGTTCATTTCCATCCGGTTTCGTATGCACTTTGCAAATGCTTTCGCTTACATGCTTGGCCAGTGTTTGTTTTCAAATGTTTGCTGCACTCTTAATGCATGTACTCTTTTTGCTTTCATATATGTTTGCTTCTCTGGCCATCTTCACTTGTTCCTCGAAAAGGTTTGTCAGCGTGAAATGTGCAGAAAAAATTTCACAGTGCATTCTAGGTGAAAGAGCCCAATTAACTAAGTTAAGCTCAGTTGAGGGGTGACAGCAGTAGTGCTTTATATTACTCGTGCTGCTCGTTAATGTCTGAGCAGTGTTGTGTACCACAGCGCACTCTGCAAAGTATTCGGTATCATTTGCTACCGCATTCAGTATTGTGACTGTGCCGGTCGTAGCACTCTGCCTCTAGACAGTTAGGAGAAGCAAGACCTGTGCTTTGAGCGAAACTTTCTGTAGTTAAGAAAGCAAAATTCACTCACTAGCATCGTGTACAACCACACAAATATTTTCATCATGACAGTTGGTTCCTTAACCTTTTCAGGCACCGTTTTTTTGTATCAATGTTAGACAAGTAATCTTACGCTTAATAGGTGTATTTAGGCCTTAAGAAAGATAATTTGTTAGTTCTCCAAAATAGCAGTGGTTAATTTTTTTGCAGGGATGTGAAAAATTTTGTTAAACTGTCATACTTGATGAAGATAGAGACATCAGAATGCCAGGACTCCTCAATTGAACCTGCAAAGATCTCCAAAGATCCTGCAGTGAATTTCAGTCTTGAGGACGCACATTGCTCTCAAAATGGCGAAAAAATGATCATGTTATTACTGGTGGCAAAATCAGTCTGCACTGAAATGGCAAACGACGTGCTACCCTGGTCCTTGTTTTGCGAAATCTTCTTTACTGCATTCGTTACGTGCCATAAAAAACATCATGTTTGCGTAGTGCAAGGTGACATGTTCACCTCAACGTAATCAGTGCCAGGCAGAGCACAGTTGTGTACAAGGCAATTGTGTACAAAGCTCCTTAAAGGGTTAAAAATAGGTGTGATAGCGGCAGCTCAGAATGTCTGGGCCATGCTTGTAGCATTCTCTTTACATGCGTCGTCCTCTTGTGCTATCTGAAGCTGTCATTGCTATAGCAGCTCATTCTCCAGAAGTGCATGCCGCACTTTCCAATATTCTACCTTATAGTGCAGTGGCAGGTGCGGTGGTGCCAGTTGATCCTAGCTGCGCCGTAGCCCAGCTGTGTACCATTTCGGATGCAGGTTGGCAGATTGCTGGACTTTTCTTCTTTTTTTTTTTGCTTTTCTCAGTGTTCTGGCACAATTGCACGTTTTCCTCGTTTTGGGCTGCGGGGCTCATCCATTATTCCAGTGCGCTGAACTTGTGCATGCGTCATGCGCTGTTCCCCCTCTGTGCGACGAGGCCCTCTCTCATGCAATGGCACTGCTTCTGAGGAGACTACCCTTGAAAATGACTGCACAGAACCTTACCATTATGGAACAGTGCGGCTTCAACAGTGCCAGAATCGTTTGCCGGTCCCATAGAAAATTGTGTTCACCGTGTTTTCATCTCACGAATAGGAAACCATCACCCAGTTTTTCATCGGATAGATTTAGTGTGATGTGAACAGTTTTGGGCAGCTTTTTTGGAGCCATTCAGTAATTCAAGCTTCAGAGAAATCATTCACTGTAAATGCCAATCGCGAAACTGATTGAGGTTCTGCATCCTCATGTCGGCCTTACATTAGTTATGTTTCCATTTTCTAAGTGTATGTGAACCAATCAGCGTCCATGGTGTGTAATGATGAAGGCCAATAATCAGTACCTGCAGATTGAACTTGCTTTCATTTTCATTTCATTTTATATTATTCCTACTCTTGCCATACAACTTATCAAAACACTGACTAAACCCATAGCCAGAGTGTAGTGTAGGGTTCAGAAACAAAATATATGATGGCAATGGCACAGCACTTGTGTGAAATGAAAAGCTCAAAACCACGACGAAAGACCAAAATACAGCATACAGTGAGGAGAAAATAAAATAATGGGCATTTTACACATTATTACCTACATTATTACCTAGACAGTTACATGCTTAGAATGAGAGGCGCATTGATTGAAGGAGGCCTGCAAGTACACTCTTCAGAATCTTATTGCAACATCATTTGTTCGTGAAAATGTCTCTATTGTCTTTGATCTATGTTGAGTTCGCCAGTGGTGACGGGCCAGATTTCTAGACTGCATTGAAAGGGACTGAACACTGAATTTTAAATATCCAATTTTTTCCAGCGTAACAGAAAGCTTGCTGCCTAAGGTGCTAGATTCAGCATCAGTTTTGTTGGAAACGCTGTAGATTTTTACCAGGAATTTTTTATATCGGTGCATGCACCTGTTTTTATGTATCCTGATGCTGGAAACCATGATCTGCAAGTGTGATGGCGATTGCACGTTGGCAAAAGTGCTGTACCTAGGCCACCTGGGTGGCTCAGTGGTTATGGCGCTCAGCTGCTGACCCAAAAGGCACGGGTTCAATCCCGGCCATTGCAGCCGAATTTCGATGGAGGCGAAATTGTAGAGGCCCGTGTACTGTGCGAGGTCACTGCATGTTAAAGAACCACAGATGGTCGCAATTTCCGGAGCCTTTCACTACGGCATCCCTCATAGCCGGAGCCGCTTTGTTAAGTTAAAGCCCCGATAAACCAATCGAAAAGTGGTGTACAAAAAATTGATATAAATCTCACCCACCAGACGTTAAGATATATTTAGTATAGAGTAGCGTAATTTCAGTTTCCACACTCAAAGCAGAGTGATGCACGGCTCATCAATGAAAGTTTTAGTGGACCATGGTTGCCACTCCATCCAAGAAATTCAAAGCACTCTGGCACAATCTAGTGACAAAAGCTAAAAGTACATGGTCGACAATATGAAGGGAGTGTTGTTTTTCATTAAAGGGCGCACTGGAGAGAGTGTAAACTGTAACAAAACATGACAAACATTCCTGAAAGAAAAGAGCACTGTGCACTCAAAAAACAGCTAAGTGATATTTTACCGAGATGTAGTCACATGGTGGGCTACACTGATAGTGATGTGTTTCTCCGTCAGGTTACTTTTTACACGATTTTCCATGTCAAATTAAAATTATAAATCCTCGTTTCTTTGATATTGCAGTGCTCTGTTCTTACAATATGGGGCACAATCTTTTCGTTTACGCCATAATCTCTTTACATGTTTACATGTCAGTGGCCAGTCTCTTTAAGAACGCAGAAGTTTAGAGTGTTGGTGGTTGCAATCTTAGATCTAGTTTTCACATGGTCAGATTGGGCTCGTTTGCACTGTTTGAAAAGTTTGTTTTCCTGTCGTCGTCAACATTTCGGACACTTCATATGGATTCTGAGTGAGTGCGTGCTACATTGCAGAAGCAGCTTTCTACACACCTAGCTATTGAGAGTTTTCTGTTCCGCTCGAAGAGCACCATCACTTGAGTGCATGCCCGAGTATGTGTGTTTGTCATCGTTTGCTGCATGCTCTGCTGAGGTCTAACTTCATTGGACTGTCTCATAGGAGCACGCTCACATGACAGCACTACACTAGCTTTTTTGATTTGGGAGATTTTCATGATGATGAACTGACCTGCATAAGATGGCACTCGCCAACGAGCTTGTAAACAGCCCCTGATCATCATGATTTCTTTGTATTAGCTCAAAATTTCAAGTACTTTTAGGAACAATCCTAGACATCTAATGACAAAATGTGCTCAAATGGAGAGTTGTTTGCAGTTGTTTGTTTGTTCGCTTGTTTGTTTGAGGCATGCATAGACATTAAGGTTCGTTGGTTCAGTTACGAGGCAGAGAGAAGCTGCTTTTGCCCTCCTGGAAATGTATACAGCAGTTCTGTAGGTGAGTGAACAAACGCGGGTTAATGACGTCCAAGTCGAAACCAAGAGGAAGAAATGGGCTTGGGCCGGGCATATGATGGGAAGGCAAGATAACCGCTGGTCCTTAAGGGCAACGGAGTGGATTCCAAGAAAAGGCAAGCGTAGCAGGAGGCACCAGAAAGCTAGGTGGGCAGATGAGATTAAGAAGTTTGCGGGGATACGGTGGCCGCAACTGGCGAAGGACAGGGCTAATTGGAGAGACATGGGAGAGGCCTTTGTCCTGCAGTGGGCGTAGCCAGGCTGATGATGATGAGTTCTACGGGGTTCAGGTGTCACCCTGAAGTGGAGGTTGAAACATTGGGATCAGTCTGGGTGGCACGTGTGATTGCGGTGTGTGTCGTATAAATGTACGAGCAGAGTGACCGCAGCAACGCTGCATCATTTCTCAGCAAGAAATCTGCGCAGCTGGTGGGGACAGCGACATTTTTTTTACCATCTTGCGAAATTTGTACTGGCCATGTCATGAAATTTGGTGGGCAAAAAAATTCGTCATAGGAAGTTTATTGTTTTGGAATTTCATCATGTATAACGGTCACAATAAATCAAGCGCTGGAAAAATGCCCTTGAGGGTATTAAGTTTCCCTCTCAGCATTAGGTCAAGGAAGCATCATGATGAAATGGAGAAAATCCATCTTCAATCTCTTACCAAGAAATTACTGAGATATGCTTGGTTTGTTTTCAACATACATCATATTTTTGTGCATATTGCTCACCACTACACATAACCTGCACCGCTAATTTCAGCCCTCAGAATAAAACTAAAACTTCACCTCGTATTACCCACACGCTTATCTGCAAGAAGCACAGCCATGCCATTTTATAACTGCGAACAGTGCTCAGTTTATTGCCACAGCAAGTATGAGATACTCACCACGGTGCTCTGTCCACAATTGTATTCAATCGCTGCTGTTGCAGCGGCTTACCAGAGCTTCATCTTTGCTGTCAAGCATTTCGGCATCATCGCATTTATTAAGCTTACTTCTAATGGAACATTTCTTTATACTTTTGTTTAAGATATCCACTGGGAATGAATTCCACGCTTCGGTGATCTATTCGCACGGATTGCTGGCACAACAGTCCATTGATGATGGGAGGGTTGGGGATGCTTCAGGTGATGTCGTGCACTCCTGTGAAGCCAGCCGTTTCTCCCGAAATCTGCATATTACCTGTAACCATACTTTTCAACCTTATTTTTCTTTTTGATGCAGATAATACACATGAAAATATGTGATCAGAATTAAAAAGAGCAGTGTATGAGTCGCTGCTGTATGTGCTTTAGAAATGGCTACAGCAATTGGATAACAATGTAGCAGTGTAGTTGATAACAGTCAGTGGCAGAAGGCCTTTCATGGTTGCACAAAACTATTCTCTTTGCTGCGGTTTATCTGGGAGTGGGTTTTCCAAGCTTAATTTGAGTTGGCCTGACTGATAGTACTATTTCTGTGAATCATCCATATCAGTGTTCTGCGAGTCAGTCACGCTGGCTATTCAACAGACTCAGCACCATGGTCCCCATCTAGTTGGTTTGTGCTGGTGTGAATTGGTGGAATGAAGGACTTGCTAAGGACCTATGAATCTATAACAACTCGCCCAAATTTGTTCACTGATTACCCTAATTGCCTTCAAAAGTCATCCATACCGTCGTTCGAGCAGGCTTTACCAGTGCTAGGACGCGTCATGATGTTGGCACGCGTTCGGTATGTTGGAAACTACAGACCGGCTCAGAGCAGTGAAATTGCAGCGAGAATGGTTCACACTATTGCTCCGAAGGCCAAGCTCCTGGGAGCAGCGCATGAGGCGGAACGCCGGTGCCGTTCCGGCCGCGTCCATTACAGCGGCTTTAAACGCGGTGACGTCAAGCTGGACGGGCCGGCCGGCGCGCGTAAATTGTTAGCGATAAGCGCTGAAAAGCACTCGAGTGGCAACTGGCGCGACAATAGCGGTCGCAGAGATTACTTTGTGGGATGGCTCTGCTGTGGTGCGGTTCCGGTTTGTCTCGCGGTTGGGAAAGGTGATGCCGCCGCGGCAGCTTCTGTCCGCTTCTGTCAGGAAAGAAACGCTGTCCCCCTCCCCTCTCCTCATGGTCCGTGGCTGATACACCTGTGGTGAAACAGAAGCGGAATGCGGGAGGACGCATCACCGGATTTTGTTTGTTTGTTTGTTTGCATTTCGTAATCGTCGCCCGTTATTCCTCAAAAGGAAAACGAGTGTTTACCGCCTCAGGCTGAGGCACATAAAGGCGGTTTCTAACCATCCACCGGTGTCTTCGCTGACGCCCGTTTCACTGTGGCTATCTGACGAGTGGTCCCGGCTGGAAAGGATTCACTTGATGTTTCCGTTAAGGCCACTGTTCGTTTCGTTTTCTGGCGTGCCAAGGATGAGCTTATTCCACTCTGGATACGAGTGCGCGAAAAGTGCGTGCCGTAAAATCGTACGAAAAATCGCCGCTTCCGGGGCGCGCGCATCGCCTCCTGGCGGCCGTTGCGCTTTGTGTCTTCGGCAGAACATTTTACTCATCGCCGCCGTTTCCCTTTCAGCCTTGTTCTTTCGCTCTGCCGCTGTTTGCGCAGTGTCTGCCCGCGTCGTCTGTGCGAGGCAACGAAGCGAAACCGCGCGCACAGGTGGACGTTCGGTCGGTCCCTTCACCTGGGCACCAGACCGCGCTTCCTCGTCGTACAGATAGCGGTGGTCTCCCGAATCGCGGCAAATAACGGCGCGTTGGGGGATAACGGTGACACGGGTGACGGCAACGCGATAACGGCGTCCGCTGGAATGTCCGAGCGTGGTCGCCCGTTTTGCGGCTTTTTTGGAGTCCTCTGGCAGGTGCAGGCGGATATAGTGGAGCCTCCTCGCATCTTGCGACACACGTAACCTGGGGCATACGGCATTCGCCCTAGCTCCTTCCTAACGCGACATGCGTGACCTCGGCGCGCGGCAGTTTTCACCCGTCGATAAGGCTTTGTGCCGATAGCGGTTGCGTGGATATTCATCCTGCTCGGGCGCTCTCTATCTGGCGTCCTTGCCGCCTCATCCTCCATGCGCGCTGCCTTTTGTTCGGGCCGTGTTTGCCAACCGCGGTGCTTCGCCGGCGCGAAGTGCGTCACGCGCGATACCAAACTCCGCGGAGGAGTGTCGGGGGAGGGATGTTCGGGGGGACAGACGTATCTTTCGCACCATCTCCGATAGCCGCGTCGCCGTAGGAACGCGTCGCTGGGGGCGATCTGGGTAACTGCATGGCGGCTGCGGTGTCGTCTGGCGCTCGTGTCTCTCCGGGTTTGTTTGTTTTGCGGACGAAACGGACTTCGGTTTGCGAGTACGCTTTCCCGAGGCCGTTCTCGCTGGCCCCGCCCACTGGTGGACCAGTTGAACGGTTTTATGGGTGGTTGCAAGCTGCGAGAGGTCGTGGGCGGGTTCGTGGCCTACGAGAACCTCAGTCCGAAATCCCCTGTAATCAGCACTCCTTCAAGCGGTGCCGGTTATGCAGGGTGAACTCTTTATGTCATATGTTTTCGGGTGCACACGTTTAAGTTATTTAATATTGTTGTCATTAAGTGGACTCTTGGTTACGCGTACTAATCGGGGCAGTGCGGCGGTACACGCCGCGGCTGCTTCGGCTGGTATTTTAAAAGTGACATATAAATTGCGTGTTCCAGCCATAAACCCCAGTTGCGAGTTAGCCCTTGTCTACGCCGTTTCCTTTCCGTCCGTCGTGTTCCACGTGCGCTATTGTTACATCATGACTCCCTTAGTGGCCTGGTCAGAGCAGTGTGACGCGACTGACGAGCAAGCCAACATTAAAGACTTCGTCTAACCCCCCCCCCCCCCCCCCCCTGTGGTTGTGCGCTTTTCTTACCTAATAAAGGACTTTCAGCTCAATTCTGTTGTTTATTTTGGTTTATGCACTACAAAACTCCAAGACGTACAGGCTAAAGGTTTTAAAAGAAACACGAAAAAAAACTTTTTTGATTTGGTTCAGAAAATCTAAAAAGGCGAGCAAACAAAATGCCGCTATGAGCTTCGTTTTTGCTTCTTTTCAGTTTTCATGTCAGTCTGCCCTCCCATTGGTGTTGGCTAACCACACGTAGTGAAAATTGGCACGCTACGGTTGCGTTTCCCCTGTAACTCTATTCGTGCGCAAATTGGCGGCGTCGTTTCTGCGATTACGACCCTCCCCCCCCCCCCCCCCCCCCCATAAGCTTTCGTTGAACGGTGAAACTTTGAGCGCGACATTTTGACGTGAGAGCAACTCCATGCAGGCGTCCACTCGATTTCTTTCAAAGGTTGGATGAGCATAGTGCGCCACGAAAGGTCAAAGCCGCGTCCGTCCGGTCTATGTAAGTGGTCTTGGCAGGTGCTAACGGTGCAGCCCGTTGACACTTCCGTCTCATCGAAGCTAGATGTCTTTAAAGGCCAGTCGCAAATGCCGTCTGCTAAGTCGCAGAATATTCGAGGCAGTACACAAGGCTTGTTAGCAGTGCACAGTAAAAGAAATCGGGATGGTTCTCGAAGGAGAGGGAGAAGCTTCTCGCCCGGCGTGTTGACTTGTCTTCCTTTGAGTAATAAGTTCTTTTTGTCGAAATTTAAGTCAGCACACACAGACTGCAGACACGTAGTTTGGGCCCTATATTATACGGATTGGTGATTGTTAACCCAGTATAAACTATTATAACAGCTTAACTTAGAGTAATTGAGAAAATTAGAGGTAACGGCGGTTCGTCGATCAGAGGAAAACGAAAAAAATTCTCAGGGCCGAACCGCCTGCTTCTTCGGGCTCAAATTTAGCACAGAGGTAGCATTTGACGGTCAGTTTTGTTTTATATGCGTTTAGGTTTAGTACTTGCCTGATTCGGTCAAAATTAATCGGAAATCTCCATCGTCTGCGGTGGCAGCGAAACCAAAACCGCGAGCTTTCGCAACAGTGACGCCAGTAGAGCCATCACGCGTCGTACAGACGAATGAGCACTCCGCCGGCAAGGAAGGCTGCGGAGAAGCCACGGAAGAAAAGCAATCTGCGGGGTGCAGGGCAGTCGCGTGTAAACAGTGTTTTCAGCGTCAAATTGTGGTGCGGTAGTCGAGAAAGCACTTTCAAATCAACCGCTTTCTCCACATTGCGTTTCGCCGCAGCCTCAGCGGTAGCTAACGAGAAGAGCGCTCGTTCCTGCGGTAGGGCGCAGATGGCGCTACCGGTACCACTGCTGTGAAATTCTTGCCGTTTTGGTCCGCAGACGACAAAGATTTTCGATTAAATTTTACCCGAATCGGGCAAGTACTCCACCCAAATGTAATATAAAACAAAACTGACCACCAAATGTCATCTTTGTGCGAAATTTGAGCCCGAACAAACGGAAGGTTAGGCCGAGGGATTTTTTTTTTCGACTTTCTATGGTCGACGTAGAAGTCGGTGCATTCGGAATTTACGCAGTCATCAGGTCGCCCCTCCCTGTTGGACACCGTTCGTGTTGGGAGGTCGGCCAGTTGAACTGATTTGATTTTCTGGGGTTTAACGTCCCAAAGCGACTTGGGCTATTAGGGACTCCGTAGTGAAGGGCTCCGGAAATTTCGACCACCTGGGGTTCTTTAACGTGCACTGACATCGCACAGTACACGGGCCTCTAGAATTTCGCCTCCATCGAAATTCGAAAAATCGATTGGTGGCCGAGTTGGTACATGACTAGAAGATACAAAGCGCAAAAGGGACAGGACGAACGAAGAAACAACAGTAAGAAACAGTAAGCGCCTTGTCCGTGTTGTTTCTTCGTTCGTCCTGTCCCTTTTGCGCTTTGTATCTTCTAATCGAAATTCGGCCGCCGCGGCCGCTGACTGAAATACAAATACCTAACGTCATCATTGGGATCGACGCAAGCAGGATGACTACAACCCACTGTACTTCACTGAGAAACAAACCAGACCTTCTGGGTTTAAAAATTGAATTGAAGTGTTAGCGATTCCAGCACTGGCTGCACTGGAATCGCGGATCTCGGTGGTCAGCGCCGTCGGCTCCTCGCGCCATCGCCGAGCGATGGAGCCACGATACCGTCTCGCTCCGCGGCAGCGTTCGCCGCCGTTGTGCGAGCGCTTTCTCTACGCCTGCGAACGCTTTCGCTACGCTTGTGTAGATGACGCCACCAGCGTGGCCGCCATTTTCGAGCGTGTGTCTGCGTGCGCACCGACGGCGCTGAGCACATGCAGACTGTTGGCGCGGCGTCGTCTGCAGCGCGCGTAGTTTCGGTCCTCGCCCGCGTGGTCGCCCCCTTGGCGTTCTGCACCCCCGGCGGCGAGCCCGATGTCGTGAAACGTTTCACCGGTACCACTTGTGGGCCTTCCCGACCGAGGAGCTCGACTTTCCGTGCGGTGTGTGATGTGTGGTGAAGTGTCGGCACCATGACACGGCGCCGCTCACAGCCTGCTTCGCCGACCAGCGTGCTGTTGGATTACAACGGCAAGTCGTCCGGTCGCCGCGGTGGCAGTAGGGGCGGCCGCGACCAGCCCGCCAAATCTTTCTCCACCAAAACGCGTCGGACTCGCAAGGCGACTGCGAAGAAGCCGCCCGTGGTCGTCGACGTCGCTCCGCCGTCGCCGGTCTCGAGTCTGGTGAGTTTAGGCCGCATCCGCAAAACGAAGCTGCCTCTGGCTGACGCGTTTTTTTGGGGTGTTCTGTGTTCGACGGTGGTATCGAGCCGCCTCCGGCACCTATCTTCCACCGCCGCAGCGCAGTGAATGAATGGCTCTCGGCTGTTTTCCTGTTCGCTCCTGCCCTGCCGGCGACGTTCGGCTGAGTAGGGCAACAGGTGCAGGTATCCCTCATTAAACGCGTCCTCTGCCGTTCCGAGAGCTATGCTCATTGTGAATGAAATTGAAAGCTTTATTCCATACGACACTTTCCGTTGTCCCGTGTTGTTTAGGAGAAGAAAAAAAAAGGGGGGGGGGGGGGCACTTATGTTCGTGCCATGTGTCTCGTTGTAATCGCGTTAGAAGCGTTCGTGCCTGGTTGGTGGTCCGGCAGTTATCGACACCGGACAAACCATACATGGTTTTTGCGGGCGCGCTATTCAGCGTCACCCTTGATTCGCCTTCGGCCTGCGCCGTCATCCGCCTGTGCAGTTTGACCGTTGCCGGGCGAAATTCCGCCGACGGGTGTCATAAACCAGATCGTCGTCGTGCGTACCAAGCGCATCGTTGCCCGACGGAACAGGGGCGAGGGGACGGCGACGATAATCACGCTTAGTGCCTTTTCCTCTGGGTTGCGGCGGCTTATTTCTCCGATAAGACAAGGTGATCCGGGAATCTGGCGCGCGGTCAAACGCCGCGCGATAAGTCAGTACCCGTTAAAGAACCCCAAGCGGCGGAAATTAATCCGGGGCCCGTCTCTACGGCTGCTTTTAGGATTCTTCCTTCTTCCGCTCCCCTCACTGCGTGGTTGAGGTGTCCGCCGAGCGTGAGGCAGTTACTGCGCCTTTCCTTTCCTCGTAACAGATGTTTTTTTTTTTTTTTTTTAGCATGGTCGCCCCGTTTCAGATGCGTCTGCGTTGATCACTGCTGACTCTTCAGCCTGTTGTTTCGCATGCAAGCGAAAACGGTCGCGATTTCTTCCGTCACGGCGCAAAAACCTGTTCCCGGCCGTGGTAGCGGCTCGAGCGGCCAGAGTGACGAGGTTCCATCGAGGTGGAAATTTTTGGCCGCGCCGCTCAGTCGCTTGGATGTAAACCGGCCTTTATTGCAACGGCGATCGATATAATAGCTATGGGGAATTAAGGTGCGGAGCCTGCTGTTGTCGTTTTCAAGAAGAGCAGCGCGAAATAGACAAGGACTAAAGGAGCATACACACACACAGGCGCTGTGTCCTTTAGTCCTTGTCTATTTCGCGCTGTTCTGCTTGAAAATGGCGTACCAGCTCGCCCAAGCATCAGTCCTAACGAGGTCCACCGTTGGTCCTTCGGACGGACGGCAGCGCGCGCTCGTTGACTGCATGCCTCTGCTGTCGGTGCGTTCGCTGCTTTGTGCTTTTTGTCTTCTGGTTGGGCGTAGGGCAGCGCTCCAAGGGTTACCCACTGCAGCTGCGACGATGTGTGTCGTGGCGGCGGCAGCAGCCTGTCGAAATGGCATTGACTCCAGTGTACGCTCTAAACGGCAGAAAGGTAGAAAAAAAAGAGCTTGTCCTCCGCGTAGACAGCAACGTAAAATGGAGCAGGTCGTTCGTCGGTTGCAGCTGGGATCCCTCGGGGGCCCCGAACGCGGGAACTGTCGTTGCGTTGCTGGCGTCACCGGCACACGATGCAGACAGGTGAACCGTCTTCTGAACTGGCTGTAATTTTTTTTTATTATTATTATTATTATTGGTGATCTCGACCCCGCCGTGGTGGCTCAGTGGTTACGGCGCTCGGCTGCTGGCCCGAAAGACGCGGGCTCGATCCCGGCCGCGGCGGTTGAATTTCGATGGATGCGAAACGCAAGAGGCGCCCGTGTACTGTGCGATGTCAGTGCACGTTAAAGAACCCCAGGTGGTCGAAATTTCCGGAGCCCTTCACTACGGCGTCCCTCATAGCCTGAGTCGCTTTGGGACTTTAAACCCCAATAAACCAATAAACCAACTATTGGTACGAACTGATGGGAGAGTTGGTTATGCATTGTATGAATGAAACAGCGCAAGGCCGAAGACCAAAGAAGAGAGCAGAGAAAGGAGGACATCAGCGCTGTGTTGTCCGTTTCCTTCTTTTTCTGCTCTCTTCTTTGGCCTTCGGCCTTGCGCTGTTTCAATCATACAACTATTGGTGATCTCGGTCCCGGTGAATACCCGGGCCCCAGCTTCGCCCGTCCGCAGACAGGTTTCCTTTTGTCAGCCCAAGTTGCGCGATCTCGAATAGCCACTGCGGAGTTGGAGTTGTTGAGGGCGTTGGATAGAGTGGGCTTCCCGAAATAGGTCAAAATAAAATCGAGAGCCGTCTTGACATCCCCGGGCATCACTGGGTGCAGCTCCAGCTAGTCACGCCGATGGAAAAAGGGTGCATGGACCGGTTAGCTACCTCTTAGCAGCGGGTTTTCCCCTGTGTGCATTCTGCTATGGTATATGGTATATGCACCAGTAAAATTTGTCAGTGCATTTGGAGGAACCCCCCTGGTGATGAAATTCATTCGGAGCCCTCCACTGGGGCGCCTCGCATTGAACACGTGCGTCTTCGGATCGTTGAGCCCCCTCGTGCTACCGTCGCAACGCCACTTGGATTTGCATAGCAAAGGTGACAGAGGCTCACCAAGCAGTTGGTGTCGTGGAATTTCCATCCATTTTTTTTTTTTGGTTGGGGGAGGAGGGGGGCAGCTTATGTGCCCGTTCCTTGCTTCGTGTTAATTCGTGGGGGAAAAAAATGACCTGTAGCTGCAGCGCCAACAGGTAGTTGTTCCTTTGCTCTATGGCAGTTCTTTACACGTTCGCGAGACGCTGTGGTTCGTCCCCGAGCCACCAAGTTACGAATCCTCAGTTACCGCCATGGAAAAAGGATGGCGAACTTGCTCCCACACTGTAGGCGAAGGTAGAACACGCACTAGTGCCGTGATCCCCCTGTCGATCGAGAGTCCTGGAAGAGCCTGGACTGAGCGGGGACCCGTGGAGACATCCTCGAGTGTCCGCCTGGAGAGCTTCCGACTGACGAACCAGACGCGTGGGATGGAGGGGACAAAAGGCTGCGGTTGCGCTTCTTCGATTGGATTGGATTGGAATAAACTTTATTTGTGCCTGCAGTTGGACGCTCGCGCGCCCCGACGAGGGCCTACGTCGTCTACGAGGCTGCCGTTACTCGGCGCGGGTCTCCGCTCGCCGTTGCCGGCTCGCTGGATCCCTGCCTTTCGAGCGCCCCGAGGACCTGCTGGACGGCCCATAGCTGTTGGTCATGGTCGTTGCTCTTCGCGGCTGCCTCCAGCCGCGGCGGGATTGTTCCTGATCTTGCTTCCTTTGGATTTTTGATGCAGTCCCACAGGATGTGCGTGTGATTTGCCGGCTCCCTCCGGCAGACTCTACACGTATCGGTCGGGTAGGTCTCGGGGTACATGCGATGCATCAGTCTCGGGCTCGGTAGCGATCCGGTCTTCGAGAGGTGACTCCTTTGGAGCGTTCTGTGTGGTGGGGGCAGAGCGCCATGCATCGCTTGCAACCGCCAGCAAGCTGCGTGACCCCACGACGCAGTGGTCGAATTTTGATGTTTCGCACCATGCCTCCAGACGGGAGCCAAGGATTCCTCCGAGTTAGCGATGGAGGGGTTTCCCGGTCAAAACTTTTATCGTGATACGGCTTTTTTTTTTCTTTTCTGAAACGACAGGCGACCACGGAAGGTGACGCTTAGGCGCAGGAACGACATCATTGGCTTCCTCGGGATAGCTATCGTAAGGCATGAAGTTGGGCTAGTCGGTTCTTGGAATCAGTCATAATAAAACTACGCGAAGAAGAGAGGACAGCTAGAAGTGGCACGAACAGGAATACACAAAGCGCAGTCTTCCAACTAGTTTTATTGCTTGTAAGGGTCTTGAACATCTATCGGGCTTAATACATAGTGGCGTTATTACTATATGGTATTATTTTGTGTCACTGCCTCGTGCTAAGTTCACTTGGGTTTTTTTTTTGTCTTGTTTAAGGTCCTTATAAGTGCGCTTCTTTCACGGAATAAAACTAGTTGCAAGTCTGCGCTTTGTGTGTTCCTGTTCGTGCCTCTTCTAGCTGTCCTGTCTTCTTCGCGCAATTTTATTATGACTGATAGCTGTAGTGTTTTTAGCGTCTCGATTAGACCGTGTCCTTTAGCGGACTGCTTCCAAGCGACGCGGTCAAATCGGATGCTGTGAAGTCTTGGTTATACGCGACTGTTTTTGACAGTGTCCCTGCTCTTCGTGCAGACATTAGTTTCTTATTCCATAGTTTCTCTATCTCAAGATGCTGCCGAGCGTGAGAATCGTTGCAGGATTCGTGCGCGTGGTCTCTCCTTCCGGCCGAGACCGGGAGCGCACTATGCGTCGCCCGAGAAAGATCTCCGACGCGGTCGCCAGGCCCGCTCCCATATCGCCTCGTCTCCGTTCCGTCCCCCCTCGCCTGGCTTGTTTAGAAGTGAAGCGGAACGGCGGAAATGATCTCAAAACGACATAGTCCCGCGTGTCGGTGATACCGGCCGTTTCTCGTATCCTGGGCTCTCTTGATTTCGACATGCTGCGGCGCAAAATGCGTCCAACTTCGCCGTCCGTGTCGTTGCAGTCGCGTACTCGGAAATGCGGGAAACCCGGACTATAGTCGCATACAACTTAAGTCTGCAGTGAAGCTCCGCCCACATTCAACCTCCGCGCACAGAATTCCTCCACGACAAAAAAAAAGTAGTCCGCTGCTTAAATGCTTCTTTTTACGTAAACAAAAAGCTTAACACAAGAAGAAGAATTACGAGCTCTAGGATTTTGACGCGTTGATTGTTTGAGACAGTCAAGCATTAAAAAGTTGATTTCGTTTATATTTGCGATTGGCCAGCGGAGTAATACAGGACGCCGCGGACCGCGGCCCAGTTGCTGTTTTTTTTTAAGCTGTATCCTACTATAGCATCGTGTAGTTTATTTATTTATTCATTCATAATTACAGCCTTCTTAAGCTAGTACAGGAGGAGGTCAAAGAAAGTATGAAACAGCATAAGCAAAAGCAGCGCAATGAACAAAATGGAACTAGCGGTAAATGTCTCATATTATTGAAGCAACATCAGTTATGTGGGCTAGAAAACGATAGCTTTTCGACAAAAACATCAGCATTTGAAGAAATCGCAGTGTCACTTGGTAAAGCAGCAATTGTGTGGTCCGAAACCCGAAGGGTCGCAGGCGTGCGAACAGCGCTACGTGATGGACGTGGGTGCTCGTCAAGGGATACGGCGAAATTTGACGCACGCCTTCTTGGAAGGAAGCGGAACGCCTTCAGTCGGCGTGGACATGCCCATTGCTTGTTTCGAGGCGCTTACACGAGCAGTGCGGGGGCGAAGTGTGCCAAGTGAGCGAATTTGTATTCGAGGGTGGTTGAGGCAGCCGTAATTGCAGAGCTGTGCAACAGTTTCTCAAAATCACGCATACCGGGCAAGCTGGCGCCACCGTCGATGCGGCTTCGTCGGCTCCAGACGCGAGCCTTCTTTAGCCCGTCGAGACTAGCACACATGTATCCAACACAATACAACGCTACTTGCAAACAATGCGGCGAGATAGCCGGATATGACCACATTTTATGGAGCTGCAAAAAGGCGCCGCCACCGGCGCACCTACTACCAGTCCCTTCTCTAGAGCGGTGGGAGGCTATACTGGCCAGCTCAGACCCGTTGACGCAAGTCCGGGCCACTGAGTGGGCTCACAAGGTCGCCAAGAGCCATGGGCTCGAAGCCACCTAGTATAATGCCCACTAGGGCTCAGTGCTGACAATAAACGTTTTCCAATCAAAATTCTCAAACAGCACCTCATCCGCCGCGGGAATGCTGGGAAGGCGAGGTTTCTTGCTTGCCTTGGCTAGCGTTGGGCCGAAAACGGGGAATTTTGCCCCTGATCGGCAGCTGCGCCTCGAGGCTGTCGTCTGCGCGCAGGTGAAATGATTTCAGTCGTGCGTTTTTCGCTTCTTCAGTAAATTAGACGTAAGTGTTAGGCCGGTGTGGAGAAAATTGCGAGGACACTTTGGGAACTAAAGTGGTGAGAGGCGAAAGCCGAGGACACTATTGCGTGATGACTTCCGGTGGATATGACGTCACATCGTTCCCGTGCTTATATCGATACCCAAGTCATACATTTTTCGGGGATCTTCAGTGTTAATTACGCTTACACATTTTTCCGTCTAATTTGACACAAATCCGACGTTTTCCCGACCATGCTGTGGCAGTTCTCACTATGCCATGACGACTTCCGGTGGAGGTGACGTAACACCGTTCCCGTGGCTATATCGACGTCCGGGCTATTTCGACGCAATAGGGGATATTCAAAATTCCGCAAGTGCGCTTTCCCGCATAACAATGTTGTCCAAAACAAGATGGCTGACCATGCATTTCCAGCTGAAACAAAGCAAGGAAGACTGGTTTTTTTTTTTTATTCTTCCAAAATACGTTTCTTACATTCTATCCACACCTTTAGCGCCTGTCCTGTAGCCCACGTAGTTACTTTATAGCGAAGTCGGCCATCTTGTTCGGGGCAACACAGTTATGTGGGAAAGCGCACTTGCGGAATTCTGAATATCCCCTATTGTGACATTTTTTTTACTATAATTAATTAACTAATTACACTACAGTCATCAAACGTGGCTTCTAGGTTAATTTGTTCCTCCTCTATCTGAAGCAAGCATCGGTTTTCTCCCATCTTTTTTAGTTCCCGAGTTAACGCGCTGCCCAAGGTGTGACACCCTCTGCTAACGGACGACAGTATGAGCTTTTTCGCCTTAAAATTTCGCAGCGTCACTTCGAGTCTTGCCGCGAGAAGAGGGGTATCGTATACGGCTTAATCCGCGTTTCGTGCCCAGCAGCAGCCGAGCCAAATACGAAACCTAATCTTCCCTCTCCACGTTGGATGCAAGCATGGAGGAAAAAAAAAAACCGAGGGAGCGTGACGTCACGCGGCCAGCGTTCGCAAGCCGAGTGTTTTGAAGTCGTTTTCTCCCTCAGTTTTTCGCTCTCCGAGGCAGTCCTCTTTGTTTTGATTCTGGTATGTTTTAGTGCGCGTATGCGCGACCCGCGGCGCGGGCATCTACAGCAAGGAGGTTGATCTACAGATAGTCTGCCGCGCTAATCCGCGCATGAGCGAGCACAGCGGGGCTAGACTTTACCGCACGCCATCACATGACGTGATCACTGGTAGACAAACTCTTTTTTTACTATATCTTTACTTGTTAAGACTAGGCTTCATGGTTGTCGCCGGCCGCTCCCTCCTCAGTGTTTTTTTCTCCATGGATGCAAGTGCCGATCCGCCAGCTTTCCCACAGGGTAATATAGTGAGTGACTCCAAGGTCCACACAACGTTCCCTTCGCCCTGCAGCGTAGTGTTTCGTGGACCTGTCGCGGACTCGGCCTCATGTTCTGTGTACACCCTGCGCCCGACTCGAGTTTTCGTCCGACCGTCGCTTTCCCGCAGTGCGGATCACCTTGCTTTGCTCTCCGCGGGCTCAAGCATCGCCGCGCTGCGACGGAGGGCGGCTGGTAGCGTCTGTTCGCCGGGCGAATCTCGGCAGCCCTGCGCGCAGTAATCGCGCGCACTGCAGCCGGGGCGTCTCGTTTCCGAAGCCTGGGGAGCTCGCCTCGTGGGAGAATGCTCCCCCGTGCGCGCTGGTTGTTCAGCGTGGCGGTGCTCTCGCCTTTTGAGGAGAGAGCCTGTCTCGTATTTGAAGTCGTACGGGGCGATCCCCAGCGGTTCGGCGAGGTGAACGGACCCGATGCTCTGTGTGTGCGTGGGATCGACCGTCGTATACGCGCTCGTGTGAAGTGTGAGCTCCGGATGTTCCGTGGGAAGGAGGGCCCTGGGCAAGAGTCGGCGGGACCCGAAATGCTAGGGTGCGCCGCTTCCTGACTGCGGCTGGGACAGAGATATATAGTACTTTTATGCTTTTAATATTGGACGAGTCAGGTGGGCGGACTCCTTAGTTAAGGACTCCGGTGGCTTGCGCTGTTGTCTGGACCCCGTCGCATGGTCTGTTGCTGGTCAGAGTTGCCTCGCATTGCTCGTATCGTGTCTGCGATGTTAGGTGGG
Organism: Amblyomma mixtum; assembly: GCF_055824585.1. Taxonomy (NCBI): domain Eukaryota; kingdom Metazoa; phylum Arthropoda; class Arachnida; order Ixodida; family Ixodidae; genus Amblyomma; species Amblyomma mixtum. The sequence goes on along the minus strand of NC_143021.1, from coordinate 16,155,456 downwards.
ATGCTTTTCTCACGCAACTCCACGAAATGTGGAACGGCGTGGGCTTGTACCGCCGCACCAGGGACAGGGGGGGGGGGGGGGGTTGTATATGAATGGGCGGAAGAAACGGACATCGCGAGCGGCGTTGGAATGCTTTTGCGCGATTTCGGAGATGGGCGCGCATGTTGTTTGCGTTCGTATCGAAATTTAGATACAGCGATCCGGGACGCCTTCGGGTATTGCGGGATTTTTTTTTTTTTTTTAGCACCGTTGTTGGGCGAACTGTGGTCGGCGGACAACAGCAAAACGAGGCGTTTGTTTACCTTTTAAGATCGCTGCGAAGAATGCACACTCCTGTCCTTCTCAAGGTGTTATTGCGGTTCACTTAACCCTTGTGATAAAAGCAACGGGGACGACGCTTAAGTCAGCCTATGAGGAGAATGCGATAACATTAGATTTCACATTTGTCACAGCTTGCGTTGCGCCTTGTGTTTGCGTCAGTTTCTTCGCAATTGCCGCTCCATAACCGCCATATTCGGACAGAGCTAGCCGCAGTAGCAGATATCTGCTATGCTGTGACGGTGCCGAGATTTGTATACATCAAATTTTTTATCTCATTTTTGATTTTGATTCTCTATCTAGGTTGCTCACAACCCGCAAGGCAGCAAGTGATCACGTTGTAAGGTGCACGTCACCTCTCTCGACGAATCAGTAATTTAATTTCCACCGTTGCCACTTTCCACGTTGAGCAGGTCGTGGTGACATCGCAATCAGCGAATTTCGTGACACCGGACATCGGCGAGGTTTTGGTGCGAGAACTTAATGCTACCAAGTTTCTAACCTTGGCAGCGCTCTTCCGCGTTTCCGCGCTGTTCGTGTTCTTGGGGGTAAATCCTGACCGTCCCGCCTGCCTTTGCGTCGTCGGTATATATGTTGGAGGACAGCGTCCGTCGACCTCCGCTGAACCGGTCCATTCTTCACTTGCAGCGTTCGTGTGGGTGACCGTTTAATTATCGTAAGCACGGGCTATGTACGACAGCGGCACACGCGCCCATATTTCCAGCTGGCCATCCCTGTATCTGCTGTCACTGCGCCTGCAGCCTCTTCCCGTCGCCACAAATCCATTAGGGCCGGCCTTCGGATGTCCCGAGCGCGTTGCTCCAGTGTCTAGTCTCGTCTCTCTTTCGCCTTCATTCACCGGGACACGCGGTCGTCCCCGTTCCTGCGCACGCGCTACACGACGGCCTCGGGTCGCACGGCCGTGCAGCCTGCGCTGCACCCTTGTTTAACTTCGCTTCTCATGTTTAGGGTGATCAGAATTGCTCCGTTTTGTTTACCGTAGTCTACAACAGCTCTATCTCACCGATACTCACCTATGGGTCAGAAACGCGGAGGCTAACGAAGAGTGTTCAGCGTAAGTTAAGGACAGCGCGGTGAGATATGAGAAAAAAAATTATAGGTGTAATGTTAAGAGATCGGAAGCGGGTGGAGTGGATCAGGGAACAAACGCTGGTTAATGACATCCTAGTCGAAATCAAGAGGGAGAAATGGGCTTGGGCAGGGCATGTAATGCGAAGGCAAGATAACCGCTGGTCCTTAAGGGTAACGGAGTGGATTCCAAGAGAAGGCAAGCGTAGCACGGGGCGGCAGAAAGTTAGGTGGGCAGATGAGATTAAGAAGTTTGCGGGGATACAGTGGCCGCAACTGGCGAAGGACAGGGTTAATTGGAGAGACATGGGAGAGGCCTTTGCCCTGCAGTGGGCGTAGTCAGGCTGATGATGATGTTTCTTGTAGTGAGGCGGATAAATAAGAGGCCTTTGGAATCGCGCGATCCGCTGTCGGGATCCGCCTACGCAGTGGCAGGTGCGTGGGTGAACTGGCGCCGTTGCGTAGCGAACAGAACAACGCTGCAAATTTCGAGGTGCAAGATTTGTGGTTGTCTGTATACCCGCCAAGGAACTTGTGCCGCTTGTCGGAAAGGACGCGGGGTCGAATCCCGCCCGCGGCAGCGTTTCGATATGGAGGCCGAATGCGAAAACGCCCGTGTCCTGTGCGATGTCGGCGCCCATTAAAGAACCCCAGGTTGTCAAGATTAATCCGAGCCCCTGCACTACGGCGTCCCTCACCGCCCAAACGCGGCTACAGGATGTAAACCCCGCATACCGCCAGTTCCTGTTGTCTGCAGCTTGTAACACGCGTGTTCGAGGTGAAGTAAAGCAGGAGGAAAAGAAAACGCCTCCCGACGGCCATGCTTGTCGGGCATCAGCGTGCACCGCGAGCACCGCAAAGGGAAGTCCCGTCTTCCATGTGGTTGGTGGCCCGAAGCTGCCTCTCTCGTGCACGTGGCCGAGCGAGTTTCCCGCGCGCCGGACCTCCGCCGGGTGGTTCGTCGTCGCTTCCGCACCAGCGTGGCGCCGCTGCCACAGCTGTGTGTGGCTGACGCGTGGCGCAGCTGTAGCCGTAGAGCAGCAGCTGCACATTCCATCCCATCTCTGCTGCTGCGCGTGGGCGAGAGTGGCGCGGTTGACGCCGCCGACCTGGCGAGGGGGGGCGTTGTCGGAGGGGGGCGGAACCTTATCGGCGCCGCGTTGCCTATCGCCGATCGCGTGCACGTTGCGCGATCACTTTCACGCTCGCCGGGGTCGCCCGACAGAGGGGCACGCGCTGGGCCTCCTCCTCCCGCTGACCAGGGACGAACATACTTATTTTTGTTGTGTAAGGCGAAAGCCTTTAATGGCTCATACTGTCGTCCGTTTGCAGAGGGTGTCACAACTTGGGCAGCGTGTTAGCTCGTATCGGAACTGAAAAGAGATTGAAAACGAGTGATTGCTTCAGATAGAGGAGGTTGGTTTATTGGTTTATTGGGGTTTAACGTCCCGAAGCGACTCAGGCTATGAGGGAGGCCGTAGCGAAGGGCTCCGGAGATTTCGACCCCCTGGGGTTCTTTAATGCGCACTGACATCGCACAGCACACGGGCCTCTAGAATTTCGCCTCCATCGGAATTCGGCCGCCGCGGCCGGGATCGAACCCGCGTCTTTCGGGTCAGCAGCCGAGTGCCGTAACCACTGAGCCATCGCGGCGGGGTAAATCGAGGAGGAAGAGAAAAAAATAAGAAGCCATGTTTGATGACTGCAGATTAATTAGTTAATTAATTACAATAAGAAAATGTCAGAATTGCGTCGAAATAAGGCGGACGCCGATACCACGGGACCGGTGTGACGTCACATCCACCGGAAGTCGTCACGGCATAGTGTAGTAGTATTTAGTAGTAGTATTTATTTATCCTCGGTGTCCTCGGCTTTCGCCTCTCAACACTTTAGTTGCCAAAGTGTCTTTCTTTCTTTTTTGTGAGGCACTCGCACTGGGACCACCACCGATTATTGGACGAAGAGAAATCAATTCCAGGGGTGAATGCTCCCCCTCCTGTAGAGTTCCCATCAATCCGTGCTGCTGTAGCGAAGTTCACTCTTGCTCACCGCAGCTCAACTATAGCAGGATACAACTTAAAAAAACAGCAGTTGCTAACACTGGGCAGCGGTCCCCGGCGTCCTGCATATACTTCTAGAGCTCACAATTTTTTTTCTTGTGTTAAGCTTTTTGTTTAGGTAACAAGAAATGATTAAGCAGCGGACTACTTTTCCGTCGTGGAGGGATTCTGTGCGCGGAGGCTGAATGTGGGCGGAGCTTCACTGCAGACTTAAGCTGTATCCGACCATAGTGCGCCTTCCGCGCTTGGATCGTGCTTGGAACTTCCAGGGGCAGCACCCGGGTTAATATTTTGATCTGCCAGAAAGTGAGCCCATTCCTCTTGTGCGGCGACCTACGGCGCCGTTTACTCCCGGTAGACTCCCGCTGGGACCCCGAACTGGCCCATTGGGGGTTGAATTTTTAGACAGTCCATTGACTGCCCACAGACTTCTGTCTATAAAGTCTATATAAAATTCTATAGACTAGTCTATAGGCAATACAAATGCTGTGGACAGTTTATAGACAGTCTATAGACAGCGCGGCGAATTTAGTGCTGCTATATATATATATATATATATATATATATATATATATATATATATATATATATATATATATATATATATATATATATATATATATATATATATATAGTGAAATCTGTATGCGATGGCGTCGAACATGTGGTAGAAGCTCATAGCGCGGCGATATTTCCCGAGACTATAGAGCTCCATGGAGGCACTTAATCCGCGCTCAGTTCCACCTGCTCCTCCGCGGATCGACGTCCCGCTCGTTGTGTAATGATGTGCACGGTTCTCTTTTCGGGTGTCCCGTCCGATTTTGTGATTGGTGGGGCAAAAAATTGACGCGCAGGTTCGTCGCAATTCTGCCGAACCTTGGAAGTAGAGCGACAGCCGATTTTCTGCTGTTATTTATGTGATTCTTCTGACATTTCTTTATGCAGTTGTTTACTTTTAGTGAAGTTATTTATATTTTTATTAGCTTGAAATAGTTTTTATTTTTGTTTTATATTTTAATTTTAATGTTTCCACTTTTATTTTGTTATTTTTCTCTCCGCTGCCTCCCGGGGTCGTTTTGCATACCGACATGAGCTTGAAGAACGGGAGCTTTCGGTCTAAAAATTTTGAATGGGTTTGCGAAGCTTATCCTACCAGTGGACGCATCCGAGATGGTTATACATGGCTCGATGGCTGCGTCGTTCGGCTGCTGATCCCAAGGTCGCAGGGTCGAATCCCGGCCGCGCGGCAGCCTCATTTTGATGGATGCGAGATGCAAAAACGTCCGTGCTCTGTGGCGTGTCAGCACGCCTTAAAGAACCCCAGGCTGTGTAAATTAATCCGGAGTCGTCCACTACAGCTTCCTCCATAGTACATGAGCCACTTCAGGTCGTTAGACGGACACTGTGAACAAATAGAAGTTCGCCTGCATCGATAGGGTACCGCGTTCATATCGCAGGGAAACCACTCTTACCGAAAGCCGAGCTTTTACGAGCCAAGACCAAGAAACGGAAGTGCAGATGTCGCCATCACCGGCCCATTTCGCAACTAAAACGCGTGTATCGAAGTCACGGATCTCAGAGTCTACGTTACACCACCATTCAGTTCAAAACGGTGGCAACCCGTCCTTTTCGGTAAGGGCGTCACGAGTTCGAATCGTCTGCCTGGAAGATTTCTAAATCCAATTTTCCCGGCGATAGATGGGTCTCTTGCTGCTCAGAGTGCATCAACATAGCCAGAAAGAGGCAGGTAATCCATTTTTACCGCCCATTCCATACCGTTCTAAGAGAAGGCTCAAGGGAAAACATGTCACATTTTCACGCCACGTCCGGGATGGTGTAGTCACTTGGCCTTGTGCGCGAGGCCTTTGTGACAGCTTTTGCCCGCGCGCCGTCAGTTCCTCCCAAGACTTGCGGTGCGGTCTTCGGCGCCTTACGTAGATGGAAATCCTGAATCGGTCGAGGGCACAGGTCTGCGTGCTAACGACGGCAAACTAGGAGAGAGTGCAAGAATATATGTGCCTATTTCTTCGCACACCAGTTATATTGCACGCCGTAACCGAAAATATACTCAAAGAGACCAGAAGATCCCCATTTCAGGTCGTTTTTCTTTGCAGTAGCTCTCAAACTCCGGCAATTTTGGAGGAAGACATCTTCGGTCCTTGAAAAATTCCTCGACACTCCGTGAAAAATTTCGTTTCGCCAAATTTTACTTCCCGAATTTCCCCAAAACGGAAAAAAATTCCCCGCATGTGACATCGCTATCGCCCATTGACGTGCACCTGTGTTGCGATGTCGCGGGCGCAACCGGTGTGGATTGTGTGCTTGTAAAAGAACGCCCACCCGTCAGCGGCATGCGTATCCGCGTGTGCGTGGGCACCTCTGCACACGTCGTGGGAAACGCAGGGAACAATCGGAATTCGCCGCCGGTGATTCAGGTGCCCCCCGCTGAGGGAATCAAGGAACGGGATCGCAGCACGCTCGGAAATGGGCGGCCTGGTCGGTGCTGTCGGTTGGCGACTGCGACAAGGCCAAAGACCGTCTGTTGAAGGGGTTTGCACGCCTGTCACATTTCGTGGCAGCTCGTCCTAATCCCGAGACGACCTCGGCGCACATGACACGTCGTTCCTCGCAACTGTCGAGCGGAGATGCTATCGCCGCATGTGCGCGCTGTCCGGCTCGACTGATGCCGCTTCCCTCTTCGGTGCAGACCTGGCAGTCGGAAAAGGAGGTCACGGAACTAGTCACATCAGTCCGAAGAGCCTTGTGAACAGCAGCAGCCGTCCCTGCGCCACGTGCCAGGACACAACGCGTCAACTCCGACTCCCTGCCGCTCATATGTGACGCTCGACAAAAGATGGTCGTGTTTGCCGAGCTCTTCTTAGTCCGCGTTTTCCGCCGAGCTGTGTTGGCTCTTCGCATTTCCATATGTTTGCACTGCGTTCGCTGGCGTATGTGCGGTAGCACACCGTTTTTGTGTAAACTGGGCTCCCTTTCGTGCGCTTGTGCCGGCCGGAGCGCATTTTCCGATTATTTCCACAGTAGCTTTGATGTTGACGCGAAGGAAAGCCGTCGTTGCCTCGGGTTCGCTCGATACGGCGTGGCCTCGTTGCGTAAATGCACTTCCGCGCTCGTGTGCCGCGCTAGTCTGTAGCCCGTGGCGCGCACCCACATTCGAAAGGATGCTAGCTATTCTTTCTTTCTCGGGATCCCCGCCTTTCCGTGGCACATTTGCGCCGTAATTTTGGATGAGTCCGATGGAGGTGTGTATAGACGGGGGCTTCCCCTTACGCTTCCCAATCTCTTCCACCCTGGGCTGTCCGAGAGTCCGGGTAGTCAAACAGGAGGCATTCTTTGCAGTTTTCGTGGCTAATGCATTAATTCTAACAAAATTGTATCGCTATCCTAGTTCTGTATACTGATAGACCAGTACACCGCCACTGAGTTTGACTCGGCTGATAACTCTCCTCAAGGCATCTTCGAATAAACTTCAGTTGTTAGCGCCTGATAAATCTGTCAGACTTAAAGGCAGCATTTGAAAAATTCAGTTCTCCTTTTGTAAAGACAAGTTCCGTTGATTTCAGCGCTTACCAGTTTTTGAATTGAACTGGATGGATGGATAGGAGCGTCGCCTTTGAAACGGGGTGGTGGCAATTGCCACCATGCTCAGCGTTTCATTATTATTTTTTTGTTTACTGTGTTGGCAATTCTCATTAAGATTCGCCATCATCTTTACCTACGGTTTCCTACAATTCTAACCTTATGCCACATATCTGCTTTTCAGCCACCAATCCTCTAATCGCTTTGAAGCAGTGAACTTAGGTGGACGGTCAGCGCCATCTCCCGGTGCTCTGTGTTGCCACTCGCAGGGAGCAGCGACAGTGGCGGGGAAAGCACTTGCGCAACGTCTCTGACTCGTGCTTTCGCGGGGAAGTGATAATGGGCATTGTGCGGCCACACTTTCGCATAGGCCGATGATACCATGTGCGGCCAAGTATTATTCACGAGGTCGAAGGCGCCGCTAAACATTGTCGACGTCATTACACGGTGCTTTACTGTCAGTCAGTAATTTTGCAGCTATTACCGAGCACTTCGCCTGTGCCCCGTGTCTTCAAGTGGAGTCGCTGCCATTGTGCTCGGAGCGCCGTTTTGCGCTGCAGTCGCATTTTGAAGCAGTGAATTCGCAGGTGCAGGGAGAACAGTTACCGTGCGCCAGCGCTGCTTCCCGCGCTCATAACACGGCGGCAGTGGACACGCGAGCGTTAATAGCCTTCTTTTCTGTTTTCTTCCACCTCGTTTCTATTCGCAAGTTGGTCGCTGGGGGCGACAGCGCCGCTCGTGACAGTTGGGAGCCATAATGCTCTGTTATCAGTGGTAGCCGCAAGGGGCGCTGTAGCAGGTGAAACGAGTGACGCTCCTTGGCACGCTGCCAGCTGCCCCGCGTTGGAGGACTGCCAACACGGGCCATCCATTCGTGTTCGGAAACGTGGCGACGGCACGGAAAGCGTCCATTCTAGCGCGCGCGCTCTCGAGTATAGGGTTACCATGCCGTGCGTGTACGTATAAGGCCCTGCGTGCTGCGCAGATTTCGGAAGGCGTCCCGTTTGAAGCGAACGACTGCGATTTTTGTCCCAGTAAAGGGCCGCGATACGATCACTTGCGTAGCATGATGTTGTGGGAGAGCCTAAAATGATGCTTCCCTGCCCTTGTCCGTCTGCGTATAACAGGCTGCTGTATGGTATGGCGAATACTATGAATGAAAAATAAGTGTCGCAGTCCATGCCACCAAGTACTAAAGCGAGCACATTCGTCTGGGGGGTAAAGTAAAAGCATAGGATGGCATATATTTGTTGGAGAGGGCTACAAGAATGCTGGCTACAAGATGCTGTAACAGTACAGGGCCGCACCGCCTGTACTACAGCATGAGAGCGCGAGCGGGTCGAGTTCGGACAACGTCAGTCCCACTGGGCGATTTATCCCAACCTCGATGCCTCCAAGTCGGGCGAGAGTACCCATGGTGTCCAAGGACAGGCGACCGGGTTCTTGCAAACGGGGTCTTGGGATCGCGACGTGTCGGCGTGTGCGGCGCACAAACTGCGCGACCTGAGTGCACAAATCGGTGCAGATCGCAGGCTGAGTCAGTCGGTTCCGACCGGCTTCAACCCGATGAGCCGGCTCTCGATTTTTTTGCCAACGCGCGCTTAGCGGCGGTTGCAGCTGGGTGTTACGTGCTGACACCATCGTCAGCGCACGCTTGTAGGGCGCAGTACTCGCGCGGTGCTGCTGCTGCTGCTGCTGCTGAAAAACAAGGCGCAAAAGCAGTTCGTCAGGACTCCTCCCGGTTTTTAACGCGTAGTCGAGCCCTCGATCTGGGAACTCCCGATTAGCGCTTTTCGCCCGAACGCCTACGGCCTTACCCCGAAAGCGAGAGCAAATTAGCGGGGGACTGTAGTCACGGACTGATCGCAGCGAGCGGCTGCTGTATATACGTCAGCGCGTTCCGCCCTGCAGCGTGTACGTGGGTGCGACGTCCTTTTTTTCGTGTGACGTCCGTTTCACGCGTCCGGGCAACAACGTGTTTTCGTAAAGCGCGACCTTCCGGGTCGCAGCGCCAGGTGCGCGCGCTCTCGTCGCCTCTGCTCTCGCGCTGATCCTGCGAAACTGGGCCGGGGTTTTTGACTGGAAGTTGATAAAGGGACGTGGCCGCCTGCCTGTTTAGACTCCGTCGTCCGCGCGTTAGCTGTCGCTACAAGGTGGGTTTTTAAGGTGAAAGCCTTTAATGGCGCATACTGTCGTCCATTAACAAAACGTATCACACGCACTTAACTCTGGAACCAAAAAAGATAGAAGAAAACCAAGGGTTTCTTCAGATAGGAGAGTAAAAAATAAACCCAGAAACCAAGTTTGAATCCGCCGCGGTGGCTCAGTGGTTACGGCGTTCGGCTGCTGACCCGAAAGACGCGGGCTCGATCCCGGCCGCGGCGGCCGAATTTCGATGAAGACGCGAAATTCTAGAGGCCCGTGTGCTGTGCGATGACAGTGCACGTTAGAGAACCCCAGGTGGTCGAAATTTCCAGAGCCCTTCACTACGGCGTCTCTCATAGCCTGAGTTGCTTTGGGACGTTAAACCTCAGTAAACGGAACCAAACCAAGTTTGATGACTAGATTAATAAGTTAATTAATTACAGCCAAAAATGTCAAAATTGCGTCGAAGTAGCGCGGCCGTCGATATAGCCACGGGGTGTGACGTCACTTCCACCGGAAGTCGTCACGGCCTTGTGAAGATTATCACAGAATGGTCGGAAAAACGTCGGATTTGTGTCAAATTAGATAAAAAATGTCTGTTATTCAGTGTATTTAACACTTAAGATTCCCGAAAGATGTATAATTTGGGTATCCGTATAGCCACGGGAACGGTGTGACGTCACATCCACCGGAAGTCGTCACGGCATAGCGTCCTCGTCTTTCGCCTCTCAAAACTTTAGTTGCCAAAGTGCCCTCGGTGGACGAACCGAGCCGGAATTCCGCCCAAACGCCGACAGTGACTTGTGCGCGGCTTACTTACACGCCTAGAGGGAAAACTAACCACGCTGCACTGCATCCACACCAAGGGCATGTCGGGAAGATTCGTGTTCGACTTGGCTGTTGTTGGGCTGAAAATGCGGATTGAATCGTAACTGTGCAACTTTTACCGATGCAAATCTCAAAGGAATGCTTCGCTAGTTATACTATACTAGCCTGGTTCCGAACAAACGCTCATATTTTTTTTTTTGATAAATATACGCTCTGTTGAAACTATTCTGCTCAGGGTGTAAGCATCGCTGCTGTGGTGGCTGTAGATGTAGCCACTGTATATCGCGGCGCAGGAATAATTCCGCGTCAGAATCTAGGTTTCCGGCCCGAACGCTAGCCAAGCCAAATACGAAACCTCGTATTCTCGGCGTGCCTTTGTTGGGAGAAGCGCTCTTTAGGAAACTCGCATAGGTCGTGGCGCCACATTTCCCTCAATGCGATATTGAGAAACTACGCGCCAAGCGGCCTCATGAAGGGAGCACGTTGTCTCGGAGGCTGCTAGGCCAAGTATCTCGGGAGTGGCGGATACTGCACTTGGTGTACTGGAAGCTACATGAGCGTAAAGCTAAGGTTCCCAAGAGTCCGTGGTTTGTAGTGGCACACCAATCAATCAATCAGTCAATCAATCAATCAATCAATCAATCAATCAATCAATCAATCCATTTTATTTCCTTAAAGACCCCTTTTTCACTGCGAACGAGCTGCGATGCAGTTTTGTGCTATAACTTCGTTTCATGCATAGCAGGCAACGCTGCCAAAGCTAGCGTTCCTTTTCGCGCAGGCTAAGTCCGCACGAAAAAAGTAGTTCGCCATACAACCAAAGCGAACACAAACATATTTCGTAGAGACAAATCTTAAGTGCCGTGACTGGCACCTCCTGGACTTCGTTTTACCTCTTGCAACGTTTTCGTCCTGCTACTCGTCTAGATTTCGAGAAGCAAACAGTACACGTGGCGATATGATACGCTGTTGGCAGGCCGAATCGCTCCTTCTAAATCCGCGCCCAAAAAGTAGTTCACACTCCGTGAAAATTATGGCCAGAGTGCCCGAACACTGAGCGCCTCACAGCTTCGACCGTCATTTTCAATGGTACCACATCTTTTTATACCGCTCTTTGTATTCGTCCAAACAATGACCGGAGTTTCGAGAACGAATGATACGTGGCAGAGTAATATAGTTTCGCGGACGCTCCACTTCAGCAACCTCCGCAGCGTTGCCTGCTATGTATGAAACGGAGTATAGAGCACGCATACGAGGGGGTCGTTTGCGTAAAGGCCTGAACTCTGGGCAATCATAAAAATGCATGGGGTATCAGTGCGGCGTGAGAGCAAACGCATTGAGTTTGGCCAGTGGTAAAGCGGACTTGGCCAGGCCCTGCATTGTTCGCTCACTCAACAGTCTCTGGCCTCCCCTACTCTCCTCCTCCTCCTCCCCCTTTTACGGCGCGCACATCGACAATGGACACAGGAATGTGATACCGTGCAAGGCTGCGAACAAAGGCTACAGTTTCTGCTTGTTTACGGAAGGTTTATCCCGACTCCGACAACCGGACGGAAGGGCCATACAACGGAAGCATGTTATTGTAGGGTTTGCAGTTCCCCCGTGGACAACGCCTCGGTGATAGGGAACCAATAACGCTTATCGCATCAGGTGGCAAAAACCCAAAATCCCCTCACGATTTGTTTTGCTGTCGGGTACATTTATACATAGAAGAGGCACTACTTCAGGGGCCCTTTTGGCGTAGTCTCTGCCTTAAGGGTGAGCTGGCATCACGGTGTGAATACAGGAGTGACTCGTTACGGTCGTGAAGGGGCTTCTATGGAAATTGGCACTTGTGAGAATATTTCTGGAGCGTGAACATGAAACACGTAGCGCGAAGAAGGCGCCCAAATGTCTGTTCGTGTCCCTTCCTTTACGTTTACTTTCCGTCCCGTGTGTTCCCTGTGCGCTATTTTTTACATCATGAACGAGGCAGCGTCTTTTCTCGCGCGCGCTCCGTTTCTCACTGCTCGTTACGCGGTACTGCCGTCCTTGGCCCGAGTTCGAGGCGCGTGCGGCGACCATTTTCGCGTTCCTGCCCCGTGTCGCAAGGCGCGCGGTATGCGGGCGCGCTTTCGGCCTGTCCATTATCGGCCGCAGTTACCCGCACGGATCGGACCCATTGTGCGCGCCCGTGCTGCTCGCGCCTGCGGCGGAACTGGCCGGTTGAGGTCAGTTGCTGCTGCTGCTGCTGTGTCGTGGCTGGTTGCGGCCTTCTGCCCATCCGGGAGCCGGTGTTACGTCTCCGGAGTACGTGACTTCCGTGACGCAAGGCTCTCGAGATCCGTGTGTCCATGCACTTGGCGTGTAGATTCCCCGCAGGCTCGTTTCACGCGCGCCGAGCACGGTCTTCACACTCGTCGCCTGTGGTCGTGCATTCGACGAAATTTCGTTCAGGCATGGAAGTGTAAAAATTTTACAGTCACCGACCAAGTCAAACAGTGATGAAATACGTTTTCGGAACCCGCACGATCACAGTAAGGCGGACAAGACGAGCAGGCGGAATTTTTGAAGGCAGAGTTTGTTGCGCAATCACTGGCTGTAGATTGGTGGCATGCTTTCTGCCGTACGACTCATGGTCCTGGTCGTCGATTTGGTGGAGGATCATTAGGTCTCAAACTTCGCTCTTTAAACTGTACGCGCTGCCTTGTTCGCCGCATTGTGATCAAATAACCTGTACCGGTTTCGAGACGCCTTTCATCATTGTATGTATTGGTCAGTGACTATATATGCTTTTCACGCTTCGCCTCCGAACTCCGCCGTACCGGAGCATGCCAACGCGGACGCTGAGCGAACGGCCGCGGATGGACAGCTCTCTCTCGCGGTCTGCAGTTCCGGGATGCGTGCGGAAAAGCGCCCACCTCTCGGCCGCGGACGTCGCCGCGGTGGCTCAGTGTTTACGGCGCTCGGCTTCCTGACCCGAAAGACGCGGGTGCGATACCGGCCGCGGCGGCCGAGTTTCGATGAAGCCGAAATTCTAGAGGCCCGTGTACTGTGCGGTGTGAGTGCACGTTAAAGAACCCCAGGTGGTCGAAATTTCCTGAGCCCCTCACTACGGCGTCCCCCATAGCCGTAGTCGCTTTGCGACGTTAAACCTCAGTAAACCAATGTTGCTACCGCGTTGCCTCGCGCGTGCTCACTGGTTCGGTGGGCGCCGTGCCAGCCGTCTTTTCCCGCTTTCCCTACTCAAAACAAACAAAAAACAACTCATCGAAAGAGCCCGGACAGCAGCCTACGCCAATGGGGTTCCGGACTGAGAGCTCCAACCGCCGCTACAACCTCCTAAACTATTTCATTAAAATTCGCTGTGGCTTAGCTTGGTTAAGCCCGGTAATTGCGAAAGCAGTATCCGTACGTACGCCATGGTACAGCTGGTAGTGTAGCTGGTGGTGGTGCTTGTGGTGAGACTTGTGGTGATGCATCGGTTATATAATCCAAACAAATCCAATCCAATCCCATGCAATCCATTCCAATCCACTCCACTGCAATCCACTGTAATGTAATCTAATCTAATGCAATCAAGGTCAAATGAAGGTGAATGGTGGTCACCGCCGCGGCACGATGGTGGTCACCGGCCGCGGAACGGCAAAGGCGTGAAAGTGCAAGTAGTATTGCTTTCGCAATAAAAAAAACTGACTCCTGAGACCGCATATCGTAACGAGATTTTTTCGCGGTTCACGGTTCACCAATAAGGAGGAAGTAAAAACTTCCTCGTCATTGGTCGGTCCTGTCTTCGATATCGCCGTTTGCAAACGATACTGCTCGTTTAGCTGTCAATCAGCGGACCTGTCAGTCATCCTGCGCTCGCGCAGTGATAGGGTTGCGGCCAGGCCGGGCCTCAGCGCGAGTTTAGGAGGCGTCCGGTAAATAACCTGTTAGGTCTACGCTAGTACGTCTGCGCTATGCTAAAAGCCTCCCTTATGTATACCAGTGTGTAGCCCTCAATTTCGCAAGGTCATAGGATGAGCTGGGAAAAGAAATAACCGTCACAAAATAGGACCCCCCCGGTTTCTGCGCGGTTCGGCGTATACGACCCTGCGTCCTATCTGGCCCGACGGATGCAATCTGGGGGGAAACCGTAAACTCGGGGCCCGTTTATCCGGATAGGATGCGATCGTCGTGTTGTGGCCGCAAACAACGCGGCGTCCTTGTATCGCGGCTAAACTGGATCTCGCCGGCGACGCCTACTACGTGCCGTGGCTGGCGTCGCGCGATCTTCGAAAGCCTCGGAGGAAGATGCCGTCACTATCTCCGCGCTGTCCGGTCTTGGTAGCTGTGGTGACGTAACCTTAGGGCCACCGTTCGACGTATACGCGGTTACATCGGCTAAAGAACGGCACAGCTCTGAACCGCTTGTCGCGCTCGTTAGTGCTCGCCGAAGGAGTGCTTCGCTTTGAGTCGCGACAGGCGCTGGCAGTGGCCGCTTTGTTTTATTGCGAAAGGCTCATGAACGGCCTTTCGCATAGCGGCGGCCGGTAGCCACGTTTGACCTTTGGAATGACCTCTGACGTCATACCAGGGTGAGAGATGGGCTACCCCAGTCGAGTCGTCGCGCATTGGCAGCCGGTAGCCACGCGTGACCCGTAGACGCGGCGCACTGCGTTCCTTCAGTTGGAGGCGCTGCGCTTTTGCTTTCGCAACCTACCAGGCTTAACCAAAGCTAAGGCCCCGCCAATTTTTTTTTTTTTTTTTAATTTCTGGATGCCACGTAAAGGGAAGCTTCTGCGGTCTGCATGTCGTCGCTGGCGCGAAGCCGCTCCAGAAGCCCGCTGTCATCGTCGATGCTCGTGGAAGCGGCGGACGCTGCCAAGGGGCTCTACTGTGCGAGGTGCTGCATCTGTGCAGCCCGGGATGACGCCTTGAGCTTCTGCACTACCGCAGCTTATATACATGCACTTGCGTGTTCCGGCTTGGCGCTGGCTCACGGGTGAGCGTTCGTTGCTTCGCAGTTGGCTTGTTAGGGCGGTTTCATTCCGCCTGCTGCAGCTAGACCGCTGCGGTGTGAAACTGCCGAGTTTACAAGAACGTCTTGCTCTGGGATTTCGGTGATCTTTTATTAACAGGAACCCCGGATATTCGAATTCATGCGGCACCCCCAAGACTACAGCGTGCTATGGTTGTAGTATGTTCGCTTCTTTCCCGAACGGTGGCGTTGGGCGTCGAGACACGCTGCAGGTCCAGGTGGCGCGCCGCTCGCAGTCGGCCGTCTCAACAGCCTCGGCAGCCGAGCCGAGCGCTCGGATCCGGGCCTCTTATTTTAGGACACGTACTACGGGGATTACACCGGGGTCACAGCCGGATCTTGGCGACATTTTGTGGCGCCTAATGCTCTGATGGCACCCCGTGCGGCTGTGTATCCGAAACAGCGATATTTACGACCAGTTTATGTGAGTGGCCTTTGGTTCATAGCCAAGGTCCGCTGAAATGACAGCTGTGTATGAGCGTGTCTCCCTCTGAAAGATCGTCGAGATTCCGGCCGCGGCGACCGAATTTCCTTGCAGGAGAAATTCTAGAGGCCCGTGTACTGTGCGATGTCAGTGAACGGTAAAGAACCCCAGGAGGTCGAAAAAATGGGGGGTACCTTGTGTAAAGTGCGTAGAGGCGAAAGCGTTTTCCGCACCACTTTGACTGCCTATGTGGCTCTGGTGGAGTCACACATAATTGAGTACTAATTACAAAGTGATGACAAATTACTGATTAATGGTTGATTACTTATGAATGTCTACGTACTAATTAGATGGTAGTTAATGACGCTTAAGCTTCTCCTTTAGGAGTGGAACGCGACAGCATGTTGTAGCGCTGCCAGGGAGTCCAGGGAACGCCACCACCCGTTCGGCGCGATGCCTTGCCCTTTGAACGCAAACGCTTTTTGAGGAAAGGAAATGGCGCAGTAATTCTCTGTCATCTCGGTGGACACCTTAACCGCACCGTAGAGGAAGGGAGGA
The DNA here is from genome assembly GCF_055824585.1 of Amblyomma mixtum. Lineage (NCBI taxonomy): Eukaryota > Metazoa > Arthropoda > Arachnida > Ixodida > Ixodidae > Amblyomma > Amblyomma mixtum. The sequence goes on along the minus strand of NC_143021.1, from coordinate 16,139,435 downwards.
AGTGGGAGTGAAAGAAGACAAAGAGGGCGCGTAATGAAGAAAATGAAAATTGTATTTGAAAGGAAATTACGCAGTAACTGACTCGCATATCTCGGTGGACACCCGTCAAAAGCCTGACACCTCTGCTGATAAGCTTCTGCTGACAGCCTTCTCTCGACAACGATGAGGCATTAAAGGCTTTCGCCTTAATTTCCGAAGCTCTTCACTAGTGCGTCCCTCATAGCCCCAATAGACCAACCAAGAAGGATTGCCCTTTCAAAGCGGCGTTGTTCTGCTCGGCGAAAGCCGGGTCGCAAACTGGGCGCTCCAAGGAGAAGCTCCTCGCCGGTAAAGAGGAGGTGTGAGCGGGTTAATGGCCCGATGCTAACGAGCCGCGTGGCCGTGTCGGGTCGCGGGCGCATATCGAGGCTTCCGGCGGTGATGCTCGCCGCGTGTCGGCAGCGTCGCGCTTGGGTGGCCGCGTGCTCGATCCGCCACGCCGATATATGCTATATGCGGCGAACAAAGCAGCGGGCTTTGACGAGCGGCACCGGCGCGTCACCGGTCGGCGTGCGCACGCTGCCTCTCACTGCAGGCTCATTGAGTTGGACGTTCGTTTAGGCAGCAAAATAGCTGCCGTGAAAGTTGACGTAAAGGCGGTGACGCACCTCAGCTAACGTCAACTTCCCTTGACAGAACTCGCACAGCGTGATAGAAAACAAAGTTTCTAGTACACACTCAGAAGTGGTCATTTTGGGATTTATGGTGCACATGTGGCTCTCGTGCGCCGGCTCAGGTGTTAGGTTCTCGGCTGCTGACCCGAAGGACGCGGGTTCGATTCCGTCCGCGGCGGCCGCATTTCGATGGAGGCCCGTGTGCTGTGCGATGTCAGTGCACGTTAAAGAACCCCAGGTGGTGGAAATTTCCGGAGCCCTTCACTACGGCGTCCCTCATAGCCTTAGTCGCTTTGGGACGTTAAACCTTACAAACCAAACCAAGCATGTGGCTCTCGTGCGCCGAACATTTCAAGTTACAGTGTCTGTGTACTGCGTTTAAAAGAAGTAAGGGTTTTGGAGGTTCAGGTTTGCATAAGCATTTCATTCTTGTAAACGACGTGGTTTGTAATCAAGGCGATTGGTCACCTCCTTTAGACCGCGGCCGCTCGAGTTGCAGCCGGTGTCGGCGCTTGAGGGCTCCTTCTCCGGCCGGCCTGTCTCTGCTGCAGTGCGGTTTCCTTCGTTGCGGGTCCCCTTACGACGGGGGCGCCGAAACGTAAAACGCTGTTGGCGTAGCGCCGCCGACGCCATTGTTCGCCAGCGTAGTTCTGGCATTCCCCGCGTGCCGTTTTAGAATAATGGCCGAGGCTGGCTGTAGTGTATGTGTAATCAGTTACGGGGAAGAGAACGGTAGCGGTCTCACTCGGGTGTGCACCTCATCTGCGCCGTGAGTGAGGAAATGGAGGAGGGAGAGAGAGAGCAAGAGGCGCCACATTGGGCTGTGGGCTCCAGAATAATTCGGTCACCTGATGTTCCTTATTGTGCACAGAACTCGCACAGCACGGATACACGAACGTGTCATAGGTTCCCTTCGAAAAGCGCTGTGTGCTTTTGGGAAAGAGGGCATCAAGTACTCTCATTGGATGGAATGTAACGTCTTTCAATTTCTTCAGTTCGTAATGAAAAGTAGGCGGTACTTTCAACGTCTCGTAGTCACTTTCCTTCAACGGTTGTGTGCAGCTGTCTCCAAAAGCCAAACGGTCACGCGGAGAACGGACGGGTCTTCTTGATAAATGCCGTGCGTATCGCGGTTGCGCGACTTTTCTGAGGGGTGGCGGTGTCCGTGCACAAGGCCCCTTGCTCGATTAGATCGCCATCATGTCTCGACCGGAGGAGTATTGGGATTGTATCGTGTTCGATGCGGCGGCGAGGGATTCGTTGTCTTTCACCGCTTTCGTTTCCAGTTACCCTCAAGGAAGCACGTAATGGAAATCATGTGGAGGTGTAAAGTGTAGGTCGTGACAGTCAATCCATCGTATTAAAAACCGGCGCTGACAAACACAGACGGAGGACGAGACGACACAAACTGAAGGCGCTCCGGCGTGTCAGGAAGCTCCGCTCCCGGAGGTGGCGCCAACGGAGAACCTTCCAGCGTGCAAAAAGTGACGAGAGAAGAGGGAAAGGCGCGAAGAGGCTGAAATTCAAATTTTACTTACAGATACCTCACCTCCTATAAAATTCTTCCTGGACAGTGTTCGTGAAGCGCGACGCTTTAACATCCCAGGCATACCGCAACCTTATTAGAGGCCCTTACGGAGCCCCTTTAAGTGTATCCTCCATATTATTTTTTTCTTTTGAGTCGGCGTTTGCTGCGGAAAGTCAGTTTTGGTCTCCGACTTTACCGGTGTCGTCACTCGACATAAACGTGATGATTTCTTCCACGAGTCCTGGCAGAGTGGTCCCACTTCGGTTAACGTCGCCAATCGGCCGAACTGTCGAGAACAGCGGATGCATGATATGCGACGTAACACGTCGATTGTCTGGGAGCACTTTCAGGTATTTGCGGAGCAGTTTGCCAGTGAGACTTCCTACGCACAGTGTCCCCTTCGTGGACGCTTTTATTGGCGCGCGTGTGTGTGTCGGCCTCTGCAGGGACGAGTGGAACGGCGTGCCGTGTGCGCGCATTGCAAATTCCCCCGCGCCGTGCCCGCCGAACGGGCCTGTTTGCTCAGGAGGACACGCGTCCGCCTTTACTGCCGCTTTAGTGGCGTGCACGCCATATACTTTCCGGCTCCGGGGCGCTTAATAAGGTTCTCTCCCTGTCCGCCAATGGCGCGCTTGGCCGCCTGTACGCTGTCCTTGAGGCTGTTTCATTCCTTGGTTGCATGGTTAATTTGCTGGCCCGAAAGACGCGGGTTCGATCCCGGCCCTAGCGGTCGAATTTCTATATGGAGGCGAAATTCTAGAGGCCCGTGTACTGTGCGATGTCAGTGCACGTTAAAGAACCCCAGGTGGTCGATATTTCCGGAGCCCTCCACTACGGCATCCCTCATAGCCTGGGTTGCTTTGGGACGTTAAACACCAATAAACCAACTAGTAAACCAAGCATGGTTAATCTATGCGTAGTCGACTGGCGTTTCTACGTACTGTTTTGCCGCCGCTTTGTGGAATTTGAACTTTGTGGCGCTCTCTGAGGGTGTACCGCGGAGGAATGAACGAATCGAGCCTAAGGGGGGGTGTCTGCCGCGTGTGGTTCGAGCCTTTCGTCCCCGGGTAACTCGGGGAGACGCCTGGCAGAGAAGTGCCTCGCTTGGACTTCCTTTTTTTTTTTTCACGTCAGTGCACGTGTCCTTACGTAACAGCGAGGCTGCTCGGCTTCCCACCTGCCCCTCATGAAATGTTGCGCCCCCCAAAGTCTCTCCGATTGGGCGGCCGAGTGGAGGCGCCTCGGCGCAAAGAGCAAAGATTAGTCCTCAGTAACACGGAAAGCCGAGCTAGTCGGTAGGACACTATGTGCAGACAGCGCGAAACACAGCGGACAAGAAGAGGGGAGGCGGGAGTCAGCGCTCGTCCCGTCTTCTTTCTTCTTATGCACTGTGTTTCGCGCTGTTTCCACGCAATAGTCCGCAGTGCTGTGATATTGATGTACCCGATCCGTCTGTGCCCCGTCGGCAGGCTTGACTGCAGAACAAAGGGCGCTTCTGTGCCCCGAGCGACCTTCACTCCGGCTGGAATCCGTGGATCAGTTCCTCCTCTTGCGCCTTTTACGACACTTGAAAGACCTTTTACATTGAACCTCATTTTGGGGGTGGCGGCCGCCGTTGTTCGCAGATGCCCCGCCCAACCCGTGTTGGGCTCCGTGCGCTCCCGCGCCGGAGGGCCGGAGGCAGCTTCGGGCAGCTGAGGGGGAGGGAAGCGTCGCTGGCCGTTTGCGATGGACTGGTAGTGGGATTTGTCCAACGCACGCGCAAACGGTGCTGCTGAACGTTCACCGTGTCTAAACCGCGTGTCAGTTTCTCGGCCTTTGTTTGACCTTCTCGGGAGATGTACCAAGCGCGTCAAACGCGTCTCGTGAAGCACTGTATTTGAACGAAAAACGTTAACGAGCAGTGAAGGTTGCTTTCATGACTTGCGTGAACCTCCTTCTGTATTGCTCGCCATTTGCTGCGCTCGTTCGGGCTCGTTTTCCAGTAGAAAAGCGCCTTCACAGTGAGGCCGTTTGTGTTTGCAGCGCTTCGGCGCGACCAGCGGCGTCATCGGTGGCGTTGTTCGAACGCCGATGACCGGATAGCGGCTTGCGTGGTATCCCACAAGGCCGTGTGCCTGGATCTGCTCGGGCTCTTTTCCACTTCGCACATTTTGCAGAGCTGTGAGCATTCTTGAAAGCGCAATGTGGAACTGTGAGAGCGACAGGCGGCAGAGAGATTACTTTTTACATCATGGCGTGCAACTACCACCCCAGGCGCTTTTAGTCCTCTTGACGGCAGACCACTCTCTTTCAATGATTACGACGAAAGTAATGACCTTGTTCCATAGAAAACCACTTGCGCATATCGAGAGTTACTGAGCATGTTGGAGGGAAGGCGTTCACCCAAGCCTACCGTGTGTGAGGAAAATGCTAAATTCTGTCAAGAAGCGAAGGTCACGCAGGTTCAAGAGACGCGGGACTGGGAGGGAAAGGAGGAGGGGTTAAGTCGAGACCTCTGTCGGGGAAGATTCTTCCCTAGTCGAGTGGGTTTTTTAGTGCTGCCGTATGTCTGTAGCGGAAAGCGCTCCATTTTTCTCAGCTCTTCGCAGTAGGAGAAATTTATCCTGATTCGGAATTCGATTCCGGTACCCCTAGAACACTCGCTGTGCCCGTTAAGCTCGCAGTAGGCCCGAGTCGATTGGACAGCGCGTCCCTCCGGCCGACATGCAGACGCCGCCGGCGCGCGAGTGCCGTGGAGCGCCTAGGGCGGAATTTCCCCGCCTGGGCGTTCCTGCTCAGCAAAAGCGTGTGTGTGGGCGGGCCAACTCCTGCCGCTGTGTGTGCAGGTGAAGTGCGCAGCTGCGTAGCCCCGTTAGGCACACGCGGGGGAAACCTTTCCGCTGCCCCCGTTGCGGGCGCGCTTTTTCCACCACGGTTGCCAGCGAAGGGCTGCCGCGATGCCCCGCTTTTTCGGCCGTGTTTCTGGCGGCGGCATTAAGGACGGAAATGTGCGCGCGCCACCCCGTTCTCTTGGCCTTCCCGGGTGGTGCCTCCCGCGAGGTCGCCCGCGCTACTCCCGACAGGAAAGCCTCCGCGCGCAACTCCCGCACCGCCGCGATGCGGCTGAACGGCTGGATGTGCGACTGATAGGTTGGGTTGTGCGCCGGACACACGACGGGGGACCCTCGCGTGTTCGTGGCCGCAGTTTAGAAGGCCGAGCAAGCGAATGTATGGGAGAATGCCGATTGCGCAATACCATCTGTCGAGGCACTGAGGGCCGCGTTACGGTGTGTGGCGCAGTTAGGCGAAAGTGCATCGTTGTGCAAAGCCACGAAGTCACTCTGCCCCCTGTGGAGTCCTGTGCCCATCTATGTGCCAAGCACTGGACGCAGAAGGTGTTCGGCCCCTCCCTCCTTCACTGCTGCTGCTGCTGACTGCATACCACCCTGCAGAACTCGCGGACGAATGCTTCATCTTCGAATGCCACATGCACTGCATTAGATGCTTTTTGTTGCCAGATACTGTCAAATGTAGCCATCTGTAGCCAAGCTAAAAATGTTGACCTGGGTCCGTATGCTCTTGGTAGGGGCAGCTTTTAGCTAATGGTTTAAATGACTTACCACTTGATAAACTGTGCTTGGCATACTTAAGTTTTAAGCTATTTTACAATGGGTTAATGCCTCAGTGTCAGCAGATGTGTCTGCATTTGGCGGGTGTCCACCTAGATATGTGAGACAGTTACTGCATAACTTCCCCCTTTCTCTTTCTTCTTTCACTCCCACTGCCTCCCTTCCTGTGTGTGCTGTTCAGGGGTCCATGGAGATGACAGAGAATTACTGCCCCATTTCCTTTCCTCAAAAAGCGTTGTGTTCAAAGGGAAAGCCATCGCAGGGAACAGTGGTGGAATTCTGTGGACTCCCTGGCAGCGCTACAACACGCTGTCGCGTTCCTCTCCTAAAGGCGAAGCTTACGCATCGTCATTTAGCAGTTAATTAGTATTAATCATTAATCAGTAATTATTCATTGATTAGCTATTTGTCATTAGTTTGTCATCAATTATGTGTGACGTCATCCAGTCGTGACATCACCAGTGCCACATACTCAAAGTGGTGCGGAAAACGCTTTCGCCTCTATGCACTTTAGACAGTCAAAATGCCCCCTGAATTTTTTTAATAATTGCTCAATTTCTGGAGGCATGGAAGAGGCGATCCTTAAAGGTGCGCTGAAGAGGATTCTGAACTTGTCTTTTTGCCGCGGGAACTCGATCTACACGTTCCTAGCATTCTTAGAAACAGTGACTTATTGCCCTGTGTGGCCGATTTCCCCAATTAAATCGAATTAACGTCCGGCTCCCGCCTTTTTTTTTTAATTCTGCCTCGTACGGTGGGCGGAGTCGACCAACGCGTGGAGCGCCTTTCACCCAGTCCCGTGGCGGCTTGCCGCTCTGCCAGCGGCGGAGTAATACGTAGTAGTCCGTAGTAGCAAATAGTCCGCGCGTATTTTTATTTCTTCGGGCTTATTTTGCGGCTATATTATCTGCAAATGAAACTATTTATTCATGGAAACCTAAAAAACAAAATAAAGCGAAAGCAAAGCCACCACGGGACTGGGTGAAAGGCGCTCCACGCGTTGGTTGACTCCGCCCACCGTACGAGGCAGAATTTAAAAAAAAAGGCGGGAGCCGGACGTTAATTCGATTTAATTGGGGAAATCGGCCACACAGGGCTATAAGTCCTTGTTTCTAAGAATGCTAGGAACGTGTAGATTGAGTTCCCGCGGCAAAAAGACAGGTTCAGAATCCTCTTCAGTGCACCTTTAAGTTAACCTTGCTTCAGCTAGCCAAAGACAACCACTTATACATGCTATTTAAATAAGCAGAATTATAACACCCGGCTACTCTACAGTGCAGTGCTGCAGTGTAACAAACCTTTGCCTTTGCCTCGGTTGCTGCCACCGGAAACGAGCACTTCTGCGGTGATGTGTCTGTCACTGGGGCCGCTATATCGCAGCAGCCATCTTATCACTTATTGTTTGTTGGAGATAAGTACACACTAGAGGTGCAATTTAGCGCTAAACTCTGGGGCCTGTGTGGTGCATGCACATTCTGGGAAAACTTCATCAATTCATGTTTTATGGAGCCGTGCATACGCAGTTTCCTCCTCAGCTCTTTCAGTCATATGCTTATCTGGCAAGAGTGATTGTGGAGATGGTATGTCTGCCTTTCACGTATCACCGATTGTCACTCACATTCAGTTTCTACGCCATTACACACGCTGCAAATCTCTCTTTTCACTTGAGCGTTCATGTGCAGTCACGTCTCTAAAGTGGCCTTTATTGGCCACGGTGAAGCGAATGCAGAAAATAACTGCAAGAAATGCATAGTTTTGCTGAGTTATAACTTTGTATTTGGGTAGGCAGTGAGATATCCCGACTTCGTGGGGCATGCACGAAAAGCCAGAAACTTTCATGGCACAGATTGGAAAGTAGTTTATCCAACATTGCCCATCTGTGATGTAACAATTTGCAGAAATTTTTAATTGCAGATTGACTTTTTTTTTGTTCATAGTGGTACATGAATCCAGTTAGTTCATTTGCATTTTACAAAATGTCTGTGCACTGCAGCAGCCACTGAGGTGTGTGCAAATTTCAGAGCTTGCTATTGCCACAGATAGTTCGTTCGTTCATTCATTCATTCAGTCGAGAACCTCTGAAGGCCTTTTAGAAGAGGGTATTACAAAGGGGGCAGCTGATGTTGCCTGAAAAACATACATACAGTATTTTGCTGTAACTAAAACTGGCTTTTTGCTTTGGAGCCAGAATATGCCAAATTGCACACACTTGTAATGAAGAGGATCATTCTTAAATTAAGCGTCAGTGATATACTTGGATATCTGTGCATTTTTTTCCTCTTTTTTATTATTAGCAGGCTCTATGGTCTACTTGCAACACACTACAAAATATAAAGGTATAGGCATTTTATCACGGTTTAAAGGGACCATCAAGTCAATGATTTGAGAAAGTGTACACATCAATGAAATGAGTGATGCAGATATGCTGCTTAGCCTAATGTGCTGCACTTGAGGCTAATGACCCCATATAGATGCCAGAATTTGATCGCCACTGCCTGTGTTATTTTGCATTCCACAAAAGCCAGAGAATGGCTTAGGCATGCCCGCATGTGTATATTTCTGACTAACTTAAATAAAATCTATTAAATCTATTATTGCGCTGTATTACTCTCTCAGGTCTTTCCCTTTATATTCCCTCTTCCTTTTCCCCATTAGAGGGTAGAAAACTTGCATGGCGGGGCTCTGCTGGCACCATTGACTGTCACGTGCGTCATTTCATGTGCGGTGTTTTCTTGGCAACTTTCGTACCTTATGGTCATCAAGCAATACGCTGCCTTCATCTCAAGCTGACTACAATGCTCATTATCTCAAAGTTCATTCCCCATATTACAGCTGCCTTTTCTTACATCTTCACATGTTTGCTCAAACGGGTATTTTTGTTGCCTGTAGATTCAATGAGTTTGTGTGCAGACATGTGGGAGAGTAGCAGTGGATTTCCCTACCCTTCCTGGTATCAGCTATCAGCGTCATTCACAGCTGTTCTACTCTTCTAACCTCCCCTATGTGCCAGTGCAAGCTGTAGTCTTGTTGTGAAGCAGTTTTCTTTTTTGCTGCCTCTTTGGTTTTATCCAACCCAGGGCATGGCTCAATGCTGTGTCCTTTATGACCCAGCTGCAGACAGTGTTCGGAATGACGGCATAAAACAGCGCTCGGCTCGTGTGGAGAGAAAGGCGATGAGTTTGTACACTGGCTCACATCGCACAGTTGCCGTCTTGCCGTCTGAAGCCCGCACGTGAAAGCTATGGGTTTTTGACTGCTCTTCCTCTACAGTGCACTCAAGTGGTTTTGTGAGGTTGCTCTGCAGTCACTTTCATTTGTGTGATGACGTCACAAGGTCACGTGACCTAGCTGGCAGGTCACGTGACTGCTTTTCCGCTCATAATGCCATCACGGTGTGTTCCGCTGAATGGGAGCCTTAACACCATTGCATTACAATTAAATATGGTTATCACTACCACTGGCTGTTATTGCAATCAACCTGCTGTGTGTCAAGCCAGTTTTTAAGCTCTGATCCCGGAGGGCAGGCTGCATAGCCATCCATTTCGGAACGGTGATCACTGAATCCTTTTCGGCCTTTTCATCAGGAGTTTGAAGCGAGCGACAGAAAAAAATTTGTTTATCCAATTTTCTCAGCAATAAATCCATCTTTCGCTGCCAGTCAAACATCAGCTTCAGCAGAAAGAGCAGTAGAATGAACTTGTACTGATAACGAAAATGGGATAGAGTCATCATCATCATCACCAACCTGACTACGCCCACTGCAGGGCAAAGGCCTCTCCCATGTCTTTCCAATTAATCTTGTCCTTCGCCAGTTACAACAGCCCTATTCCCGTAAATTTCTTAATCTCATCCGCCCACCTAACTTTCTGATGCCCCCTGCTACGCTTGCCTTCTCTTGGAATCCACTCCATTACCCTTAAAGACCAACGTTTATCTTGCCTTCGCATGACAGCCTTGTTGAAATCAAGAGGAAGAAGTGGGCTTGGGCAGGAATGGAGTGTGCACTTTTACAAAAAAAAATAAAACGAGAAAATGACACACAGGACCAGATGAAGGCGCAGTCTCACATGCTTCACCAGACTTATGGCAGCCAATTTATTTTTGGCTCATCCACATACTTAAAAACACTTTCTTGTGCAAATGAGAGAAAATATTCAGCCTATGCTTGTCGTTCAATCTGTGATGCCGCTTTTTATCCGCTCAAATGCCTAGTGGCTAAACACGGAAGGTTTTTGGACAGAAGCAGGCCTCTGGGAAGGAGGCAGCAATAATGAAGCGGACAACAACTGTAATGCAAGAAGCTCTTGCCATCTGGCAGAGAACACGCTTCAGTGTACACGTGCTCGGTTATCTTGCACAATGACCTCATTGTCTGCTCTTATCTTTGCTTGGACAACTTTGGGGGGCTCACAATGGCCTCATTTTTATCAATGAGGCTAATCTGCGAATGGCTGGAGAATGATGTGTGATAGCGCTTGATTGTTACTCTGGTATCGGTTGTCTTTCATCTTTCAGAGACATGGTACGCAGCTAATGAATGTGGGTGGCATCTTCGTGGGATTCTGTAGAAATGCACTTCATGATATGATGTGTGATATTATTCTACTAGAACAAGTGCGCGCAGTGAGCTGTACATGTAATTGCATAAGTGCCTTTAAAACTAGAGGAGCAAGTAACCCTTATTGCAGCTTGATAAGCGCACTACACGCGGTGTGTGGAGGTCGCAATTTCAGTTCTCAGTGACGGCGTTCACTGTTTCCTGTACTGTATGTCAGCCTGTCTGCCGTTCATTGTAATTATCAAAGACCTGCTTCCTGCTGTAGTTAAGAAGAAAAAAAGGGGGTCTCATTTTTTTTATGTTTCAAAGGCTGCGGGCGTGTTTCGTTTACTTATCTGTGCCGAGAGGTATGTATGCCTTCATTGAGCAGTAGTATGGAGAAGCTGTGCAGTTATAATTAAGCATAGTTTTTTTAATCTTTTATTTTATGACATACTGCAGGCCATGAGTCCCAAGCAGGAGTGGATACAGAAACAGATGACAGATTGAGCAATGACACCAAAATGCAAACAGAACACGAGCAGCGGGAAATGACATGGAAGAGAAAAAAAAAACTAACAAAACAAGCTAAAAAAAGAACGTGCTAACAATGGTCACTTATCAGGTCAAGAGACCGTACACACGAAGGTGGTAAGCTGTTGCAGTCATTGATGGTTTGCGGAAAGAAAGAGTGCTGAAATAAGTTACTTTTTGCAGAGTATGGGGTCAGAGAAAGGGGATGGGAGTGTCTGGTTTGTCTGCTGCTCTGTAGGTTAAGGTACGGAAAAGAATTTATTCCAAGTTTATGGTAGTTATAGTAATTCTATATGGACACTTTTGTTGTGTTGGCATTTTCTGCGGCACATTTTTTTTTTGTTTCGTTTCTTCGCACTATCGTTCCTCTCCTCGCATAGATTTATCAGCGAAGCTTTTTTCCACCCCGTTTTTTTGGGTTTCCAGCCCGTTTATTTGCTACTGTGGGGTTTCCCAGCTGGTCTTACCACTTTGGTTTGTGTGCAAGGTTACGCGGTCATGCCCTGCTGCGTGGCTTCTCTGGGTTTTACTGCTGCCCGAGAAGATTAGCGGGCGGCGAGCGTTGCATGCCATCCTTGCTCGGAGTAAGCGCAGACACCTCGAACGGCGCCTTTTGAGCTGATAAAACCACGAGAGTAGCGGAGTCACAGTTCGAGAGAGGCGGCCATGTTTGTCATAAAAGCGAGAGGAATGCAAGTGATAGGTGCGCTGGTAGAAACTCGAAGCAGCGACAGAGTGCAGCCTGCGCACAGCTGTCATCATTGGTAGCTGGAATGAAACCTCTCGAGTCTGCGAGAGCTGCACTTGGTGGTCGGTAGAAGCGAACTGCTTGTGAGAAAAGCTATCGAGCTCAAATTGTAAATATGGGCGCATGCACACACACACACGGAACTGTGTCGAGATAGAATACACACAGTAGCTTATGCTGCCTGTGGGTGCAGTGTTTGTATGCCATGGCTTGCTTCAGTTGCGCACAAATTCGAGAACCATGAAAATAACGCAGGGTTTTAGTGGCGCACACAGCCGTACCTTGTGCAAGCGCAGCGTTAGTTCTATTGCTGACGCCTATTTGATGAACAAGCTTAAAGCAGGTTGTCGTAGGAGCATTTGGCTTCTTGAAACTCAGAAGTGCAAGATGCCGGGCTAGTTGGTAATCCATGATGAAAAAACAGCGCAAGGAACGGGACGAAAACACAAAGGAAGAAGACACAGACACGGGCGCTGACTAACAACTGAAATTTTATTTCGATGCAGGACACATATATAAAGTACGCTGTTTTTTTGCCTCTTCATCGTTTTCATCGCTTTCACTTTCCGTCCTGGCCTCTTACACCGTGGTTTTATCGCTTTTTGTCTTTCTTTCGGCCTTTTCACCTTTTTATCGTTTTTGCCCTTGGACGTGACTACACTGTTTCGGTGATTGTGCAGGATCGCCTTGGACACACCCCCCCTCTTTGTACCTTACATATGTGTCCTGCATCGAAATAAAATTTCAGTTGTTAGTCAGCGCCCGTGTCTGTGTCTTCTTCCTTCGTGTTTTCGTCCCGTTCCTTGCGCTGTTTTTTCATCATCTTCTTGAAACTGAGAGAAGTGAAATTCGATTTTTTGATTTGAAGGTCTAATAATCAAGGGAACTGCAGTCAGGAGTCAGCCCATGGTACCTGTTTTTGCTCAGTTATTGGTTCCCCCCCTTTTTTTTTATGCAGCTTTGCCTCAAACATGGTAGAATACAGCTGCACATCATCTTACACACTTACTTGGCATTCATCAGAGTGAAATTTTCAGACTTTAGCACTGGGCCGGGTTAAGGCGTGGATCCCCTCAACGGTTACCCACCTTCCCACTGCGGAGCTTTGAGACACATTAATTTCATTAGGCCGGTCGACCTGCGCGTAAATGTGGATCAAAAGAAGGAGTTCAAGGTACGGCAGCTTGCACATATAGAAGGAAGCTGAATATTTATACAAGGCGAAAATTTACAGTTTCAGAATAACAGAATAGTGCATCATAAACGAGTAGCACTGAACACACAGGATTAATTACAAATAACTATGCAAGAATGCAGGAGGATGCAAATACTGTTAAAATATACTGGGGAACGCAGGAAAACAACAACAAAAAAAGAAGGGAGCGAAAAAATTATAGTTCAGGAATAGTTCAAGGCAGAAAAAGTTCTCTCATGACACGGAGGCGATTGGAGGCAAATGGGGTTTACAGCAAGGCAGTTAGCAGGGTCACAAAGGAAGAACTGCGGACGATCAGTTCTGCGGGAAGCACCCGAGAGACTGGATCCTCGCAAAGTGCACTGCCTCGATGTGACCGAGCCCACCTTCTTAACTCTTTCGCTACCGCGGAAAAATGCACGATTTGGAGTGTACTGAAAGGAAATTTTTTTTCGCAAGAACTAATACACCCAGCACAGATTGCAATGCATGAAATTGTAGCTTATTAGTTACACTTCTGAATGAAACAAACAGAAGAGTTGTGTGTGCAAAAGTAAATGAACATTTATTTGTGAAATTTGCTAAAAAAACAAAAAAAGTATATAGCAAAAACAGAAATTACCGGCTGCACTAAGCCCGAACTTGATTAGAGGAAAACTGGAATATACAAACTGTTGCACATGTTTATAGCTGTCATTATTCACAGTTTCAGCTATGAGAAAAATTTACTGCACTTTCCATGGCTTGTCAAGTCAGGGGTCATGACTGTGGTGCCACTGTGAACAGCAATCAGGGGTGAAGATGTGAAGCAGAGGTAGACTGACAAGTGCTTCACATAAGGTTTTATCTTTGTTCCTCCCTTGTTCTCTGATAGCCGAGCTTCCAGTTTCTTCTTTTTTTCATTATTTTCGGTTGGTGTTGAATGGATTCTATGAGAGGATTGGGGGCGTGGACTTCTTTTCCCTCATCATACCCGAAGATTTCTTGAATGAGCTGCTCCCTGAAAGCCAGCTGATAAAATTTGGCATTTTAGGCAAGCTCTAAAACATCAAGATTGATGAAATAAGTTTTATTGATGTGGTTCAAAAGCCAGGACACTTTCCAAGTGTTGCCAATAGAAGCTGCCGCCACTGAATCATCCGGGTTCGTTACGTGCAAAAAAAAAACAAAAAAAGCGAAAAACCAATTTTGAGAAATGATTTTTGATGGCAGAGGGCCAGAATAGATTATTCTGGTATTTCGGTAGAGATACAGTCGTGGCAGGTCAACAATTCCAATGTATATGATGATTCCAATAAACATCAGAGTCTCCAACAGATTCACGTCTTCCCATGAGTCGTCACGCCGAATTTGCTGAAAATCTTCATCCATGCATACTTATTAGTGTTTCCGCACACGGTCTTTATCATTTCCGCCGTGAAGAGCATCAAAAAAAAAGTCAAGCGAATCTCCGAGCGCCGCTCCGCAGCGATGTGCCGATATGGACACCTAGCTGTCGTCTTGGTTGAAAAACGCGACGTGACCTTGAGCATTTGGCAAACTGTCTTCGCTATACGTTGTCAAGACCCTGAAGCACAAAAATAAACCACTATCATCAATTACAAACCATATGCACCGCAGTAAACACACAGCGAAAGAAAACAGAACTTATATGCAAGTACGTGCTGACGTTCCAGGCTCCCGAGGCGAAGTCTCGCTGTCGAACCCGAAATCTGACGTTTGTACATTGTTGCCCGACTAATAACCGCTGCTTTTGTCGCAAAAAACGAAACCGAAACCGGCCGACGTGCTCGGTGTCAGCTTTCGCTTTCGAGGAGCGCACGGCGACGCGGACGCCATTTTCTCCGGCTGACGCTGCTGCGGCCGTTCAAAGTTTTATTTTTCACGGCGCCCCCTCATGTCAAAACACTGAAACCAAGGCTGCAATCGAAAGAGCAGTTGTTGAACTCGCTAACTAGATGGCGGAGCACGTCCACAACGCTCCAAAATGAGCTTTTTTTGCGCGGGCGATTTGAATCGATCATATGCGAACGATGGCCTATGGCGCGGTAGCGAAAGAGTTAAACTCGTCAGGGTTTCACGGCATGCCCATCAAGGCAACAAGCCTCCGGGTTAGTGCTCCGAGGAGCCTTTGAGAACATGTCTGAACGTCCGGGTGGCCTGCCCGTATTTTCTCCCATTTAGGAGGCGGCTTGGGACAGATGTGTTGCAGTTCTAGCTGCCTAGCTGCGTAAAATTGCATTGCCCATCGACTGGGGTTGCAGACCCTGGTCACGCAACTTGAGACAGTAAGCAGGACTGCCGGTTCCAAGGAGTGTCCAAAAAGCGCCAGACTTCTTGCTTTACCCTGGGTCAAGAAAAGCAGCCGGGATGGCTGCACTTTCCTCCCCCTCACCCCACAAGTGCTGCTATTCTCCTATGCCGGTCCAGATTACATGCATCCACAGATGGTATCTTCTTGACAGCATGCCCACTCCTGTGTCACTTATGCAGACACCGAAGTCCGAGGGAAGGTGGCCGTCCTGTATCAGTAGATAACCGTATCCTAGTGACAGAGGCAAGCCTGTTCACAGAGGTGGGCCTGTTGGGAAAGCATGTTCACAGCGGTTTTTGCCTGCCAAAAAAAGGTGCACACACAACAGAGAAATGCACAGGACTTGGTGCTGGCGACACGGGGGCTACATTTTCTGAAAGTGGAGCTTTTATATAAAAGCTATAAAAGCACAAAGAATGAAATGAGACACTGCTGTAGGCTAGTGTCAATACCCTTTTTTGCTGTGTGTTGATCACAGAGTCCATTTCAATGTAGGCTTACTGAGCCACTTGTGACACTGTTTCCCTTGTACTATCGGGGACAAAAGTGGTATACACCACGCGGCGGGAGCCAGAACAACGGAGAACTGTGGCATTTTGGTGAGCTAAAGCACCAAACATTGAAACGAGCCAAGTGACACGCCTGCTGATAATAAAGTTCACACATTGGCTGTCGCGATCCCAGATGCCGCCTGTAGATGGCGTTGCAAAGCAGTTTTCTGTTGCTCCGGCTCCCGCTGCGTGGAGTATACCACTTTTGTCCCCGATAGTACAGATGCAAAGTGTGGTCTGTCTCTGGGATGTGAAAGAAGAGCTAAGGCCCTCCTCTGTTTCTCCCTCCCTGGTGCGTGCAGTTTGAGGATGCCTTTGACGACCTCTCGCACTTTGATGGCGAGGACTTCCTGAGCAGCCTGGGCTGCCACGCTGGGGGTGGCGGGGGCCATGCCACGGTTCCCAGCTCCCTGGTGGAGTTTGAGGAGGTGTGGCCAGGGGGGGCAGGCCCCAAGGGAGGCGCCCCGGGGGTCGTGTCCTCCTCATGTCCCCCCGACCTGGCCCTGGTCAAGGAGGAGGAGATGCCTCTGATGGAGGGTGATTTGCGGGCACTCGCCAAGGACCGCCAGAAGAAGGACAACCACAACATGAGTACGTTGGGCCTTGTTTCTGCACACAGCTAGGCTGAACAGGACTGAGTGCTGAGGAGGGAAGGATACAGTTAGGAATGTGTGGTAGGGAAGCCATCTGCTACAACAGACCTAATTTCGGGCAGTGCCACTGGAGGGCGCTAGTGTACTTTGCAGTTGCGCAAATGAACACAAGAGGGCAGTAGGTGCGTGACAGCATGGGGAAGGACGAATGGAATGGAAGGGGAGAGGAATAAAGTTTGTCGGCATGGGAGTTCTGTCGCCGCCAAAGCGTGACAGTGCTAACTTCAACCCTGTTTTAGCTCAAGCACACAATTAGCACACTGAAGAGGAATCTGAACTCGTCTTTTTACCACGGGAACTCGATCTACACATTCCCAGCATTCTTAGAAACTTCGATTTATTGCCCCGTGCGGCCGATTTCCCTAATTAAATGGGATTAACATCCGGCTCCCGCCTTTTTTCTTTAATTCCCCGCATACGGTGGGAGGAGTCGACCAACGTATGGAGTGCCTTTCAGGCAGTCGCCTGGTGGCTTTGCTTCCACTTTTATTTTGTTTGTTAGGTTGCCATGAATAAATAGATCTAGTCAGAGACTACATACCTACAAATTAGTGCCACAAAAATAAAAATACGCTTGGAATCTTTGCTTTCACCGATCACTACATATCACTCCCCCGATGGCAGAGCGGTAAGCCACCACGGGACTGGCTGAAAGGTTGGTCGACTCCTCCCACCGTATGTGGGGAATTCCAAAAAAAAGGCGGGAGCCGGATGTTTAATCGCATTTAAATTAGAGGAATCGGCCACACAGGGCAGTAATTCGAAGTTTCCAAGAACACTGGAACATGTAGATAGAGTCCCAGCATTAAAATTACAAGTTCAGATTCCTCTTCAGTGCACCTTTAATGTTCCTTAGGATGCTTATAGATTTAGAACAGCTACGCATGTATATGGATTCCAACTAAGTGCAAGCATGGTGTTTTGAAAAGGCTGTGCTCTAACATGGAGCTTAACTTGTTGTTGAGCATACGCATTCTGGCACCACCTCGCTTGAGAAGGAGGTTGCACTAGATTACCAAATGCGAATCCCTGTTAGCTGTGTGGTAGAGCACAATGTTTGGCAGGGGTAATGAATGGTTGCGTTCTTCTTTAAGTCATGACATCTGAGAAAAAAGAAAAGCACATTTGGTTTAGCGTTTTTTGTGTTTCAGTGAGTCTCGCAGCTTTAAAAACGCAAAAGTTTATTTTATAACTTGTGGATGTGTTATCTTTTAGGTTATTCAAAGATAATCAGTAACAATCTCCATGATACTACGATGGAGCAGTTTGAAATAGTGATCAGGTAAATAGCGGTCAATTTCTTGATGTTCTCAAGTGATAAATAGGTATAGGATAAAGTTGTATGCTCTTGTCTATAAAATATTCCTATGCTTAAATTTTTATTGAATTTCAATTTAACCCCTTATGCGAGCTATTTTAAAGTGTTAAAGTGCCTGTCGCCGATTCTTTGGCGCAGATTCTAAAAGGGCATTTTTCGCTAAACTATCCAATTAAATGGCATGTATCTTCAGTCAAGAGTTTTTGAAATGTTGTCAGGAAGAGTGGTGAAACATATTTTCTGAGTCATAAAAAACTTGTTCTCAAGGGCTTGAAAAAGTTGGGTTTTCACAAAGCTTGTCTTTAGGTTAGATGATATATATGTTAGACAGTTGACCGATAAATGGAAAGATAATGCATTCTAGACATTGATCAGTGATTATGGTGCTCGGCTGCTGACCCAAAAGACGCGGGTTCGATCCCGGCCGCGGCGGCTGATTTTCTTTGGAGGAGAAATTCTAGAGGCCCGTGTACTGTGCGATGTCAGTGCACGTTAAAGAACCCCAGGTGGTCGAAATTTCCGGAGCCCTCCACTACGGCGTCTCTCATAGCCTTAGTCGCTTTGGGACGTTAAACCCCATAAACCAACCAACCAAACAAAGACAGTTTTTCTGTTGCCTGTTCGAAATGTTGCGTGCTGCATTCTTCTGCTGCATTATGCTTTTTTTGTGCAGTTGAAAGGCGGCGGAGGTTCAACATTAATGACCGCATCAAAGAACTGGGAACTCTGCTTCCAAGGACAAACGACAGGTAAGAGTGGGTCGCTCTCAACCGCACGCTGCTTTTTGGAAATGAGCTCTACAGAAATACTATGTGCCCAGCTGCAGTGAGGACGCTCAGCATTTAAAAAAAAAAAAAAAATCGAGTATCTGGCTTAAAATCGAGCATTCCCCCAGCTCGATGGCTTCCAGAAGTGTCAGCGCACCTGAATGAATTGTGCAGTGTGGTAACTTGGGCCAGTTAGGTTGACAGCGCACAGCATGGAACAAAGCACATTAAATATGTGGTCATACTGAACAGGTAGCAAAACCTACCTCCTCTTGTTGCTGCCTCTTCACTTGGAACCTGATTGGGTGACACTTTATTGAACATTCGATCCCAGGATGCATCGGATTTGAAGGGTACTGTGCTTGGACTAGTTTGCAGTGAAACATAGTAACAGTCGCACAGTGCACGAGATTGGTACCCTATACTATGCAACCCTTACTTTGAAGAAGTGCACAGAATAATTCATTGTGTGAAAATGTACCTACGTGAGATGGGCAGTGGAATCTCGCTGATGCGAACCTCATACTATTGCAAGAATACAGTCAAGCCCACTTATAACAATATTCAAGTGCCATGGAAATACCATTGTTATAACCAATAATTGTTATAATAGGGTTGTGCCGAAAAAAAGAAAAGATGACAAACTTCAGAGCATTTATTGGCAGTAAATACCCGGAGGGGTTTGATTGTTCTAATGCCTGTAAAAGCTCGTTAAATCGAACTTCAGGGAACCGGAACAATGTTCACCGTTCATCGATGACCAAAGCACCGCCATCACTGCGCCACCGGGAGCTTTGCGCACCTCCACGTCACAGGAATCAAGCCGGCTTTTTGGAAGCTATTCTTATGGGAGATTCAAGAAGTATGCAGAACTAAGGGTGCGGTGACAGCTGACAAGAGAAAAACTGCGCTGGCTGCACGCACGCGCACTGCACCAACTGATTGGGGGTATGCGTGGCGTGCGTAGCCAATGCAGCAATGCAGCAGCTCTCCTGACGCGATGACGCCTGCCTCTTTTGCTTTCGTGGCATTGCTGCGCCAGCTTAGTCCATTGGTCGGCCCCACACATGCGCACTTTTGTGTTGTAAGCATGGTTTTGCTGGCGTGGTTGTAGCATTTCCTTGTTTTTTTCTGTAATGGTTGACACTAAATTACCGGATTTAATTGTTATAACCAATAATGTGCCTTGACAGCATTGCTATAAGCAGTTTATTTTACCATAGAATACATGGCAAAGCTGATGGTGCCACGACTGAGCATTGTTATATCCGATATATTGTTATAACCAGTATTGTTATAAGTGGGCTTGACTGTTATTTGTATCACCCGAAAATTCGTAATGTCAAGAATCAACCAAGCACAGAAAATGCCCTTGCGGAAATCTATTTACTCACAGCCTTTATCTGTGGTGGCACACTACTGCTCGCTGCTGAGTGGTGCACACTGCAACTGCTGTTAACGGTGTTGGCGATCTGTGGTCCGCATGCCTATGCCTAGTGCTCACGGTAAGCTCTACACATCTGGTGATGACAATGTCGTGGCCATGCATCTCGAGGGTACGGCCGTGGCTGCCATGTACGTACCATCTGTAGGGACGCAGGACAGTGTTCGGAACACCTGATATTTTGCACATTAACAGTGCTCTTCAACCAGGGAAGCTTTCAGATTTGTATCATCCCAAAGTTCATATCAGCCTGGTTCATATCACCGAGGTTCGACTGTAATTCAAGCATTAGTTTTATAAGAGCAGCCAGAACCTGCGAAGTTATGCCGACCTAATATGAAACTAGGACTGTGTAAACATTGCATGGGCATTCCTTGCTGTGGCCAGTGTGGATTTCAGCCTGGATATCTGTGTATCAAATGGGGCAACTATGCATATTGTGGTAGTGTATCAACCATGCTACAACATAACAACATACTCTGCTACAGTGCTATTATTTCCCCTCTCAACAAACAATTTTTGGAGCGTGGTTCTGCTTTTGCGAAGCTTACGCAAGTAAGCAGCCGATTTTTTTTTTGCTTTGCGTATCCAAATGCACCAACCGACGGAGTTCAATATCTTGTGTGGTTTCACCAATAATGCCTCCTGAAGTTATTTAGCACTTCCAGAGGCGCACAGACAGTCTCAGCGGAATCAGAGTTAATGCACATATGTATGTGCATACAGTAGCTGACCGATTTTTCAGACTCCAATAATTCGGACTTGTGCAATGTTTCGGACTTCGCTGAAGAACCGTCGCGCACCTCATAGGAATGTGTACATGTTCACGACCGATATTTCATGGAGTTCGCGGATAGTTTACGGATTTTCAAGACTGTTCGATTACCGTATTTACTTGCATAATTGGCGCAGCCCCAGTTTGTTCGCGAAAAATCAGATTTTTTTATTTCCGCACATGAAAGGTGTGTCCTTGAACGTGACACTGTGATCAATACTGTAATCGCACGATTGCAAGCCGACACTTCCCGCTCCCCTATCTCATGTGAAAAAAAAAAGAAAAAACGCACATATTCCAGAACCGAAGCTTATTTTAACAAAATATTTGCTGAACTGACTACTAGTCCTCACTACTGTAGCTGCCGTCACAGCTGCTGCGGACTCACAGCACGTACAGCAACATCGCTCGGAACAGCTGCACATGACAAATTCAGCTCACAGTTTCAGGGATGGTCGCTTTACACGTCTGTTTGGAAAGCTTCATCGCCAGCCGGAAACCTTCCCGACTTTGGCCCACGAAAACCTCAGCGCTTGGAGTCACATACGAATATTTTTTCACGCTGCAGTCTTAACTGCTGCACGAAGCGGTCAGAGGCAAACACCTGCACGTCTTGTTCCCTCGGCGTGGAGAATAGCAGTCCTCTTGAACACTGCTTGAATGAACACGGAAAGTTTGGGCCCGAAACAATCATACAACCACATGTAGCTGTCAAAAAAAAGAAAACGCAGCAACAGGCGAAAAACAGTTCTTCCGTCAACTATCTATGCCCCCTGAACTGCCGCACGGAGAATTTACGATTTTCACTACCTTCACTGTGGCAGCTCGGAAAGCAGTGAGGCTCTCGGAGGCCACGTATGGGTACAAAGCTGGAGGCGACTCGACGCAAGCAACAGTGCCATCGCCATCTGGCGCGATGCAGCTGCTGTGATATAAATCTTTTAGCAAGGTGCTGTGGACTGGCAGCTGTTTCTGTCTATCTTGTTTTTTTTTTTTTTTTTTTGCTTTGTTTCCGTTATCCGCACAGTAAGCCCCGCCGCCTACCTCTTATCACCATCAGGAAAAGAAAGAATGCCACAGTGCCACTAGCACCACATTTCGCCATTTTACAAGCAGCATACCGTTGGTGGGGTCATGTTTTCCACGATGAGGAAGTACGCGAGCTACACGGCTGCATTCAAACTGAAAGCTGTGCAGTATGCACTGGAGCGTGGCAATCGTGCTGCAAGCAGACATTTCAGTGCCACAGAAACCAGCATTCACTGCTGGCGAGATGAGCGGGAAAAGCTTCAGGCTGCCAGCAAGTCGCAACAGGCCTTCCGCGGTTGCATAGTCTGGAAACTATCCACAAGCGGAGCAGCAACTCATTCAGCACACAAGGGAATCCCCACGTGACCGTTGTGCTGTGTCCCTCGACATAGCACAGATTGAGGCGCGCAGAATTGCCCCAGCGCAGGGCATCGAAGCGAAGGACTTCAAAGTCCTTCGAAGAAATCGAGAGCACAGAAAAACCAAAAGAAAAACGAGCTGCTGTCCCATACGCAGCGGGAATTAGCGAAGCGCTTGCACGTATTTTCTGCAAGCATGGTGTCAACATCGCGGACGTCCCCGCTGGCAAGGTACGAACAGAACTGGTGAATGTGAAGGACAGGCTCCCTCGTGAAAGGTTTCCAGGCGTAGTGTATGAAATTGACGGCGCCGATTGCTCATCAATATATGTTGGTGAGACAAAGGACTTTAGGAGACGCCTGAGAGAGCACCAGAACGACGTCCGAAACCAGAAAGTAACATCTAATGCCATCGCCGAGCATGTGCAAGAATCCGGCCACGAGGTTAACTGGGATCAAGTAAAGATATTGACAACAGAAAAGAACACATCCGCACGGCAGAATCTTGAGTCGCTTATCATACAGACATCGTCTAACACACTAAACAGGAATGACGGTACTCTACATCCTATCTATGCTAAATCATTAAAAACGCTACTGAGTGCTACAAAAGGACGAATCCGTGCGCCGATTGCTTCATAGTGAACAAGGGAGCCGTAGCGCTCCCGAAACGTCTTTCTTTATTGACTTTGGCCAGTGACCAGCAATCCTCATCACCATGATTCCTGACCAGACGGTATGCCGTCAAACCCTCGACGACTTCAAAGCAGCTCCGGATAGACAATGCGCTTCATGCGACACCACGGACTCGCTCTGAAGACGGACAATGTTGTGCCAGTTTGCCCCTGGCATATGAGGACAAGGTAGTGGAATTTCGCCGTTTTGTTACACGGCTCCGGCAGCAAAAGAACTTGATTTTGTTGCAGATTGGAGGTGCAGACCAGACCCCCCCTCCCTCTGCTTCGAAACTCTGAGAAACACCACGGTAGAGGAAAAAGGTGCATGAAGTGTGCTCATTGGAATATCTGGCACGGAAAAGCTGAGGTGTACTGTGATGTTGGCAGTGACTGCGGATTGGCGCAAACTGCCGCCTTATGTTACTTTTTAAACATGAGACACTTCCAAAGGGAACTTTCCCTCGAGACATCTGCGTAAGGGTCCAGGAAAAAGGCTGGATGAACGAAGAGTTGATGCTGGATTGGATTAAGACAGTCTGGGGCTGTCAGCCAGGCGGTTTGTTGTATCCGGCCATGTTCTTCTTGGACAGTTTTCGCGGGCACCTCGTGGAAGGTATGCAAGAGAAGTTGAAAGAGCTGCGCACGGATATTGTTGCGATTCTGAGCGGCTTCATGTCAGTACTGCAGCCTTTGGACGCATCCTTTCATAAGCCTTTTAAGGACAACGTTCGAAGTCTGTACTCTAACTGGATGGCTGGAAGATAGCATCAACTAACTCCAGGTGGCAAAATTAAGAGGCTGTCTCTGGAAATGTTGTGTGGATGGATCGAGGAAGCCCGGCGAGCGATCTCTGATGACGTTATCAGGAAAAGCTTCAAGATTACTGGGATCTCAAATGCACTAGATGTGAGCAAAGACAACATGTTGTGGGATTCAGACAAAGAAATTGAGTCCCCACTCAGCAGTGGTGAGTGTGTGCTCTCGTACTCCGAATAGGGGAAGGAGAGGAGCATCAATGACATGTTTGTAAATAAATTTTGTGTGTGCAGTCGATGTCTCTCGCCTGTTCAATGAAAGGTAAGAAGGTAGCTTTCAGTTTTACTTTTATGCTAGATTTATTGGTAAATGAGAGAGGAGCCATGTTCTTAATATATGATAAATTTTAAAGCGCGAAAATGCGAGTCAAAATATTTTTGGAAATTTTACTCCATGTAATTGGTGCAACCCGAACTATTAAGCCGGATTGTCTTTAAAAAAAATATAGTGCACCTGTTGTGCTAGTGAATACAGTATTTGGACCATTTTCCGGGTCCCACTGAATCCAAAAAATTGGTCGGCGACTGTAATGCGTTGCATTCCAGCACATCTTTCATAATGGCTTGATCCTCACACATGCAACCCGCGGCCGTTGGTATGAGGAGTCTTTTGGGTGGCCCGCTTTTCCCCTCGATTCACTGTTGGAGTGACGAAAATCATTGTTAAGCCGCCGCGGTGGCTCAGCGGTTATGGTGCTCGGCTGCTGACCCGAAAGACGTGGGTTCGATCCCGGCCGCGGCGGTTGAATTTCTTTGGAGGAGAAATTCAAGAGGCCCGTGTACTGTGCGATGTTAGTGCACGTTAAAGAACCCCAGGTGGTCGAAATTTCCGGAGCCCTTCACTACGGCGTCCCTCATAGCCTGAGTTGCTTTGGGACGTTAAACCCCATAAACCACCAACCAGTCATTGTTCGTTTCATTTTGAAGTTGCAGTGTCAGCTGTGAAAGGTACCTACCACCTTTGACCCTTCTGAGCGCTAGCTAGTTCCGGTTCAAACCAAACCAACCAGCTAGTTCCAAAGTGCTTTCACCGTTGCTGCAGTGTAGAGCACGTTAGGCCTAGCAACACCATATCAAGTGGTGCGTAACCAGTCCGCTGCCGCCTAGCATGCCGGTAGTTGCCACATCCTTGCAGCTTATGTGCTGCCCCTCTGCCCTGTACCTTCAGCCAAGCTCCTGGAAAATTGGATTACATGCATGACAGCCATCAGAAGTAGGATTCTGTGGCAGTCCTTCTGGTTCTGTGTCCCACAATGACAGAAGATCAGAACAAGATTTCAGCTTTCACCTCCAAAAGTGTGGTCTCCAGCTGAAGGCTAATAATAGAGCTACCTTGTCCGGAGCACACAGTCCAGAAACTTTTGCCCTGACTCTAGCTTTTCTTTTGTTATAAGTCTATGCCACAGTTTGATCTGCCATAAAAACCTGTGTATACCACAAGGTCTTTTCGTTTTTTTAGAAATTTTATTGTTCAGATTTCCACCTTGTTATTTGCGGATTTAGAGAGTTTTCATCCGAAATACACATTTCCGGCTTCAATATTATACACTGTCACCATCAGGCTTCCAGTGAGAGGAGGCGCTACCTACTAGTGGCGTTGGTTGGCTGACATTTAACCGTGGTGACATCGCTATGCCCGCACTATCAGAAGCACGACAAGCACACCTCGCAAGATGTCGAGACCGTAAAAATAGGACTGCTGCCTTTCGAAGGAAAGTAAGCATCGCTGCCAAAAGCATCAGCACCACATCGCTGCTACATGGACCAGATGAGGTAGGGAGAGCCTACAGTTACTGCCGCCGAATGGCTAAAGCAAGCCTCTCCAGCTGCACTCTGCATTTGGATCGTGGATGCTTGAGCCAGCATTCTCGATTAGCTTGTTGGTCACACTTTCAAGAATTGTGGAATGTCGAATGCATTAACTGTATTGGAAGCGAATTTCTGTGGAAAGATATCTCCTACTAGAGACTCTCAAAAGACGGCGCGCGCCGCCTGACAATGACGATCACTAAAAGCCCAGACCCAAAAGACTCTTCCACAGGCATGTGCGCATGTGCACATGCCAAAGCCGATCTGCGCATGCACGCATTGCGAGATGTGAGCAGGCAAAAGCGTTGTGCCCAGTTTTGTACATGCGAGATATCGGATATCGGCACCCACACTGCCGTCTCAAGCACATGCGCATACCACGCCTTGTTCTCGTCATATATTAATTATTGCAATTTAGTATGGCTAACAACTACTAAAGGGAACATTAAAAAGATCCACATGTTACAAAAAAAGATTGTGCGCAACATAGCTAACATTGACTACTTTTCTTCTACTCAACAGTATTTCCGTCAGTACAATATCATCCCGATACAAAATATGTATGAATTTCGCATGTTGCGCTCATTTTATGTTTCATCACGCCCTTTCAGACAATTTATTTCTACAATCGCATCCCTTCAACATAACAGCAATAATGCATTTACACGTAGCACTGATTTGTGGAAAATTCCCCGTTTCCGCACCAATTACAAACTACAGTCCCTTAAGCACAACCTCCCGTTAATTCTAAATAAACACTCGCAATTTACCAAACCCAGCCTTAACCAGTTGCGGCAGTACTTTTTATCCGTATAGATGTTCTGGTGAATAACTGTTTTCCATTGTCCCAAATATCTTTCTTTATATTTTTGTTTCACATCATACAATCATTGTAACCACATTATATAACTGTTTGTTATTTTCTTGTGCTCTGTTTTTCTCTCTTGTGTTCGACTGATGTTATTTATTTTGATTTTGAATGTGTTGAAATCATTCATATGTATGTTTTTTCCAGTTTTTACATTACTTCAAAACTGTACACACGTTTCTACTTGTTACCGCATTTTACACGTCTTTTTGTGCTGTGTGTTTAAGTGTTGATATTTTTATGTTCCTTTATTTTGCTGTTTTTCAATGTCTGTATGACTTGCCCTGCCTTGTATGCTGGGCCCTGGGCCTCGTCAAGCTGACAAAAGCAGCTTTTAGCCCAGGTGTCCCACCAGAATTTTTTTTCTGGAAATAAACTGAAACTGAACTGAACTGAAACTGAAACCATAAGCAGCACGCCGATTTGCAGTTAACAATTGGAAGACCGGGTGACTCCCGCGAGCGCCGGGGTGAGTCTGAGCTACTCCCGTGAAAATCTTTCATGAAACGTTTCGATGCAAGAGGTCCCGGGAGCAAGCCATCACAAGCATCAGACACATGGAGATGCGTGCGCCTTTTCGACGCCTGTCACAGGGGGGGGGGCGCTGGTCGTGCAAGCACGCGGCACCTCTGCCTCGCATGTGTTCGAGTCCAGCTCAGAATGTTGCACAAAGGAATTCTTCGAAGACAAAAACTTTTTTCCTATTTTTGCTGTTCCCAAACTCCACCTTGTATTATATGCAGGTCTGTGTAATATGCAGGTCTTTATGGTACATCGCGCATGCACCTTTTTCCTTTGCTCTCTGTCCACTCTTGCTTTGGCCGCTAAAAGATGGCTGGCTGTGTTGTAAAATAAAACCAAGATAGAATAAGTGCGGTTCCTCCACCCTGTGCAGGCACTATGAGCTGGTGCGGGACATCCGTCAGAACAAGGGCACCATCCTGAAGGCGACGGTGGACTACGTGCGCACCCTGAAGAAGGAGAACGACCGCATCCCCATGGTCGAGGAGAAGCAGCGCACGCTGGAGCAGCAGAACCGACAGCTCCTGCTCAGGATACAGGTGGGACACCTTCCTGGCTAGCGACGCTCTGGGATCTTTACAAGGGTCGTCCACAGACGAGATCTCCAATGTTTTCAGAAGTAGAAAGAAATTTCTAATTATTGGTACAGTAGGCTTTTCCTGTGTTGGGGCGTGAAGTAATGGCAGGATGCCTCTTTCTTTTTGAAACAACTGTTTATTAATAAGGTTACGTTGAGAGTGATTGCATGGGTGCGTACGGTCCAGTGTCCATCTTGCCTCTGGCCCCTTCATCTTCCTCCCGAGGGCTGTTGGTCGCTTCATCACTCATGGTTGCCGGACGACTGTGCGCATGGGGAGGTTCGCTAAAAATACGTCGTTTGAAGGGTTGTGATTGTTCCTCTATTTGTCCACATAATCACGATTCCAGTCAATGCATCATTGTAGGCACTGTGGCAGTTTTTGTGTGCCCATTTCATGCCAGCTCATCGGCATGTTGCTGAGAAAGCGTTTGACTTCATCTTTCACTTCGTCATCATTGGTCGAGTACCTTTCCAATAGATGTTTTTTTAACTTTGTTGTAAACGAGTGGTAGTCACTAGTTACCAATTCCGGAGTATAGGGTGGGGTGAGTGACGATGTCCCATCCAAACTGTTGCTGTAGAGTGACGGGTTGATATGCGATGTGCGGGGGAGCATTGCCGTAAAGAAGACTTGTGTCCTTGCTCACCATTCCTCTTCTGCCCGTCTGAGTTGTCGAAGTGTCTCTCAATGCCTCTCAATGTTTATCGTGGTCCTAGGAGCCATGAAGTCGACCAACGATACCCCCTTTGGATCCCAAAACATAGTTGCTGTGACATCGCTAGGAGATTGAGTTTTCTTGAATTATTGTGGCTTCGGCAAAGAGGAATGCCGCCGCTTGCGTGATTCCTGTTTGGTCTCAGGTGTGATGTGGAACACCCAGGTTTTGTCACTCATATCATCATCATCATCAGCCTGACTACGCCCACTGCAGGGCAAAGGCCTCTCCCATATCTCTCCAATTAGCCCTGTCCTTTGCCAGTTGTGGCCACCGTATTCCCGCTAACTTCTTAAAGGGACTATGAAGTAAATTTATCGAGATTAAATAAATATAGGCAATCCATCACTCGTCACCCCAGCGCAAGAATTTTTGAGCTAGCATCAATAACAACGAAGTTATAGACTATTAAAAATCACGCTCCTCCTCTCCCCCCTCAACTCGTACGCGCGGGGCACCATAAAAAAATAAACAAAACAGCTCCGGGAGTGGGCACCGCCCATGAATACGTCATTCGCTGACGTTCGGTTTACGACTTCCGGTTGTCGCACTCTCGAGGAGCAGCGTACGTCGGCAGCGTCTCTCCGGTCTCTGCGCTTTCTTGGCTCCCGAACTCGCGACTGAAAGAGGTGGCAGAGGTAAATTGAAAACATATGCGCGAAGGCAATGCCCTGGCTCGCGCTTGCCCATGAGGGTCGCGCGGCGGCTCGAGCAGACGATTTTCACCGCTACCAGAAGTGTGCCCGTGACGTCGTAGCTGCCGCGGCTCGAGCAAATGACAGCGTGCGGTGGCCTGCCGACGTCATGGGACTAGTGACGTCTGTTTTCCCGATTTTGGTTCCAAAATGGCTCCCTACGAAGACACCGAGCGGCCCGCGAATTTCAAAAAACACGATTTTTAAAAATTCATAATAAATTGCGGGCTCAGTTCAGAAGACTCATACTTGGTGTCGATGCTTCTGAGCATCACTTCTAACATTTACAAGCGTCTTTCAATTCTTTGCATGGTCCCTTTAATCTCATCCGCGCACCTAACTTTTCTGCCACTCCCTGCTACGTTTGCCTTCTCTTGGAATCCGCTCCGTTACCCTTAAGGACCACCGGTTATCTTGCCTTTGCATTACATACCCATACTAGTGGATTCCAAAGAGTTGTTCTTTTCATCTGCATAGCGCCAAAGAAATTTTCGGGAGGAGTCAACGCGCTGCTATTGGTAGTCTACTGTGAGCATTTGCAGGGACCTTTCTTGCTTGTGCACACGGTCTGATATTCCAGCTTTTCTGTCAAAATCCTATGGATGGTGCTTCGAGAAACCTCCGAAACCAAAATGCAGAGATCATCAAGTGCGATCCTCTGATTTTGCTGCATCATTTCTTCAACGTTCATGACTGTCTTGTCAGTGCAACCAGCTGGAAACTTCGTACACCGCTTGCAGATGTTTTTGGTGTCCATGTGTGACTCTGCATACACACTCCATCAATTGGCGATGAATTTCGGTAGGTTGAACGCTGGTAAGTTGTTGGTGCACAAAGGCGTGCGCTTCGCCTTTGTGCACCAATGTTGTACGGAGAAGCCACCACGGCGGATGAGTGCCGCTTCATTTCGGCTCTTCATGTCGTGTGCCCTGATGTTCGGCCCGCATTCAGTTAGTCGCCAAATGTATTGTACAATGACCAGAATTTTTCGAAGTTTTTAACATAGTGGTCAGGAAATCTATTATCATTGAACACATTAGTTGGGAGAAAAATGGTGTAGCTGTGTGGAAAATATTTAATGCCCACGATTTCCAGCCTGCGAACCTGGAACATATCAATCTAGGTTTTGCTGTCATTACTGTTCAGCTGAAATTACTCCTCCTTGGGAGTTTTTCTTAAATACATTGGATTAGTATCGTTACTTATTAGGTGCAGAGAAGGGGGCTTGCTATTTCTTTTTGTCCGTGGCTTGGGTATCCTTTCACTTGTGGTATGGTTGACTGTGCGCCTAAACACCAATTGCATCTAAGAGCTGCTTTTGTATGCGGTCACTTTCAGAGGCGAGCACCACCAGTGCATGTTTTGGCGATGTTGGTGAGCTTCTACCGACTGTGGTCTGTCTTCCGTCTTCTCTGCAGGAACTGGAGCAGACGATGCAGATGCACGGCATTGCGCTGTCGAACCAAACATGGCAGCCCACATCCGAGTCGCAGCTGAGTGCCCTCATCAATGAGGGGCCTGCCACACTGTCCTTCAACGACCTCTACGACCTCAAGGGCAACGGCGACGACCTTAAGCCAGATGAATTCCGGGCCGACGAGTTCCGCCACGACGCGTACGACGTCAAGCACGAGGCACCAAGCCCAAGTCCGAGCTCGGGGCTGAGCTCGGCACCTAGTCCGGGACACACGCTCGGCCATTACGAAGACATCATGGACGACGACCCCATGGGCGGCGGGGACCCTCTGTTGTCAGCGTCGCACCTCCCACATGACAAGCTCAACTCGCCCGGCACGATGGACTATCACGGGTAAACGTGGGGTAGCCCCAGTGGGTGACCACTGTTAAGGACTGAGTGGTGGGGACGTTCGTTTGTTTCCGCTCTTGGATGGCCAGCAGCGGTGTCCGATCTCTGCGGCCTTCCAGGTGTGACAAGCTCAACCTCAACTTGGTGCATGTTGCAGGTTCCACATTTGGCTTGATGGGGCCACCGTGAAAAGCTTCGCGGGGTCTTCCTCACAAGCTTTTGTAAATCACAGCTGAATGAGCCCATCTCTGGTCCGGGGTGTAGCACAGTGTTCATGCGAATGGAGGCCACACGGTGTACACAGGAGCCGCGGCAACCCTGTCTGCGATCTCAGATCGGACTAACCGTCACAGATGTGCCATTTCATCTGAGCAGATATATATATATAGAAAAGAAAAAAAAAATGAACACAAGGTAGGGTCCCCTTTTTGTTTCTGTGCATCGGTTACCATAGATTAATAATGTGGCAGTCAGTTTAGAAGTATTTATGAATCGTAGCAACTTTGCATCATTGTACTTTTTATTGTTTTTGTTGCTCAGGATGTTGAAGCTGGCTGCGTTGTTGAAGAATAATGAGATCACATATTGCGACTATAGCACGTGTCTTGTGATAAAGGCATGAGAGGCTTGGCATGACGCTAATATTAGTGCATTAACGAGCAACAGACTGGAGATCGTTGCCCTCGCCAGTCATGAGTCTCCCGCGTTCTTTTAATGTCTGACCGACTGAATTACAGGATGCATTGTTGCATTGTTGGCTGAGTGAACACCGGGAGGTTTTGTGTAGAAGTGTGCGCCACACGCGTGGCTTGGTGGAGATAGAACCATTCTGATAAGTTCCGAGAACTCTGTGTCGTCTTGCTCCTAATCGACTTAATGGAAAGAAGGTTGAGGAAGCTCAAAACGGTTCACGAGTGTCCGAGCATCCCCACAGAGGAACATTCAGTTTTTGCTGCATTGCAAGCTCCTGTTCATCAGCCCTCGGAAGATGCGACTCCATGCGATTGTGTGTCTGTGTGTGGGTGCCGATACGAGTGAGAGACGTTTTGAGTGTTCCGCGCCCACATTGCGACATCATGTTCAAGAACTGCACATCTTCAAATTCGTTGCAAGACTCTTTCGAACTAGCCAAGTCAGTGCAAGATGGGCTGTAAACAGGAATGCTTGTCTCCCTTCTGTGCTCTTTTTTTTTTTTTTTTCACCTATCATGCACACTGTGACAGCTACCTTCCTCTTCACCACTGGTGTGAAGCGCTGCATCTTTCCTTACAATGTTGCCTGACTTGCATTAGGACACTGTGTTTACCTGGAGTCGCTCATTTGATTTGCACTGCTGTTTATTCCCCATCAGTATCGTGCCTGAATTCATTTGTACAGATGCATCATTCATTTAACCTTTGTGGCGATTGTCAGAGCTCTCACAAGCAAACCTAGAAGTCTCTTGTGATGGTCTGTGCCTTGGGTGGCTTAGTGACCTCAAGATCAGGTTTTGAGCGGACATATGTTATCATGCCAGATGACACCTGCAAGTTCAAGAAGGTTTGTTTCCTTTTTTTTTTTTTCGGAGGAGATGATTCGGCGGTGATGAAGCAGGAGTCAGTGGTGCAGGTGAGGAAGAAGTATACTTGCAGAATTTACAAAAGTGCAAACTGCAAGTTACAGAAGCTAAGTCACACCGACAGTTACACAAACTAACTGTAAAGAAATGTTCTCAAGCAGAGGAGCAACTCTACAGGACCTTACTTTTCGACTAAAGGTTTTAGTTACAGTCTAGCTTTCATGCTTAGCACATAATTTTACGGCACCTAAGACTAAAACCTTATTCGAAAAGTGAGGTCTTGTAGCGTTGGTTCTCTGCTTGAGAACATTTCGCTTAAGTTACACCTTGTGTAGTTGGCTGTATGACTTTTGTTTTGTATGTTGTTTTGTTTGTTGTTTTGTTGCATGTTGTTTTGTGTTTGTAACTTGCAGTTTACGCTTTTGTGAATTCTGTAAATGTTGTGGCGAGAAAGAATACATTTACAGTTATTTACACAAGCGAAGGGAATCACTGCAAGCTGCACCGAGAACACAGCGAGAACTTTGTTGTCTTCTTCATCTGCCTTCGATTGCTCATTGACGTTGTCTACCCGCTGCAATATACTTCATCGCCTGCATCATTCACTACGTTTGGAAAGGCCTGAACTTCCTCCAAAAAAAGGGGAACGAGCCTTCTGAATTTACTGCACCATATGCATTGCTGGAATGCTGGCACAGCACGACTGCATCATCGAAAAAGAAAAATTGTTGTAGCCTATGCTGCCATGCCTTTAGGCTGTCGTTCTCAGCCATTGCCTTCATTGTGTGAACATGCCAAGCTTGCTAGGTACCCGATTGGCTGGTAGGTCAATGATGTATCTCGTGAGGTGCACATTAGCATGAAAAGAGTACGGGACAGGATAGCTTGCACAGGTTCTTACAGTCTCCACTCAAAGCATATGGTAACATCTGCCAATTATACATCGCATTGTCAGTTCAGAGGTTCTTTGAACCTGAGCTCGGCATTGGTGATAGGGTTTATCTGGCTTTACTGGTTGGAGGGATTCAGAAGTCGTTAATTTTTTTGTAACAGGTAATTAGGCTGGTGGATTTTTAGCAATATTCGGCAGCAGAGACTAGGTATGCTCAACTTTCTGGCAGAGAGTGGTATAAAGGATGTGGCTTAAATTACTACAAACACTGCAGTTAAAAGCTGGCATGTGAACAGCCACAGCTCTGTTGTGAGCTGATCTTGGTTAGCAACAATAGTTATTGTGCTCGTAGGTTGAATTGCAGCTGAAAACTACTTGGTTTAGTTTGTCAACTGCCTGCTTGTGGACTTTAGTTTCTTTCACACGAGAGTCGACTTTAACACGATGCCAACATGCAGCATTTACTGCATTCTATAAGCGCTGCCTTTATGAAGTGAGAAGGGCTGTTCGGTTTTCCTCCTGTATTTTTGCTGTTTTTCTGTTTCATCTCCTTCCTACCAACTTGCTCAACAAGTCTTCTCCTTGATTCCAGACTATACGCTTCACTTCTGGGCACTGATCTGCATTCTTCAGAGAAGCGCATTCCCAATTTTGGGAACTTATCCAGCTCGTGACTTAACTGTCAGGAATTCTGACTTAACCCATTCTACTGTTTATGGAGACCTCACTTTCTCCCAGTTCCTTAGACTTCATTGACTTCTGAGAGATGGGCTGTTAAAGGTTGCATGATCAGCAGATCATAAGTTCGATTTGTTTTCAATTCTGCTTGGAAATGGCCTGTAAGTTTTCAATCTTAGATGAACTGAATTCTCTGGAAAGCCACAGATTCTGGACTATTTTAGGTAGAATGCAGTATGTTCATTAAGATCAACAGTGCCCATGTTTAGTGGTAGAAATATGCGCCTCTGTGCTTTTGTGCTGGTAAATTAATTTCATAACAGTGTCAACTGACAAACGTGACCAACAGAATGTCATACTTGGCGGTTGTTTAGCGGTCACTCTTTTGTAGCATGCAGTCATTCGAATGGTTAGCGTGTAGTGCATCAGCTGAAGAAGGGTAACTTCGTGACAGTCACTTGTCAGGTGCTTGTGTGAAGGGCATTAACTTAATAGCGGTATTCAAGAGCATAAACGTGAGGTTGCAAGCCTGCAGTGGATGTCTGCAATTACTCGCGAGAACAGCACTGTGGATAATTTAAACTTTGAGGATGTATTTGTGTGACAAATTCTAGCATAATGCATGCTTTCCACTCTTGAGGGATATCTCTGAATATGTTAGTTTAGTGAACATTTTCTGTGAGCAGTTAAGAATGTGCACCCAGTAAGCTCAAGAGATGGATGCACTCTAATAGAAATGATTGCATAGATATTCAAGCGCTTGCGACAAACCGTAATGTGTTGTTTTTTTTGTGTGTGAGTTTTGTACTTTCGCTTCATGAGCTTCTCAAGTGTAGCTTTCAGCAGGTGCGTGCTGTGCTATCTATTGGGATACCTCATTGGCACGCCGGTGTCGCAAGGTTATGATACCGGAGCCTTTTAAGAGATGTTACTGTTTCATTAGTGTCTGTCCTGGTACAAGTTGCTGCTGCCAGGGTTGTTGTGTCAGTCATACATCGTGCTGTTTATTGTTGGCATTGTTTTGTTGATAGCTCGCACCTGTTTATATTGCGCATCAGAGCACATTGCAAAGTCAGTAGCTTCTTTGATCCATTGAATGGTTAGAGAAGGTTTTGTTACTTTCGA
This sequence comes from Amblyomma mixtum, assembly GCF_055824585.1. NCBI lineage: Eukaryota > Metazoa > Arthropoda > Arachnida > Ixodida > Ixodidae > Amblyomma > Amblyomma mixtum. The sequence continues at coordinate 16,104,677 of NC_143021.1, read as the reverse complement.
GCTCTCCCCGATTTGTATTCTGCACCTGCATGCGAATTGTTTTGTTTCTGGAAGAGGTAGCTTCCAAGTTGTTCATCATCCCTGCCCATTTCGCCTTCATAAGTGGAAAACTGTAGTGTTTGTTTGTTTTGCTTTTGCATGTAGGGCTTTTTGCATGTTCTATTCAATGCAGCCGTGTGGAGATGGTCATTGACAGCAGTACAGTACCTGCGTGCCATAGTGCATTGCCTTAAGAGTGCCGTGAACAGAGGTCATGCACACGTTTTGTGACCATGTGATAAATGCTTCTTGTGGGCACCTAGGGTTTTGGCACTAGTCGAGAGCGGATGTCGATAGCTGTCTCGGATGTTCTTTTGGGCCGTTGACAGCGGATGGCCCGCATTATGTTTTGGTTTCTCTATGTACATAGGTTACGCTGTCTTGATGTAAATAGCAACCCCATTCCTGTTGTGCTCATTTTGTTTTGTTGTACATACTGAGATAGTGTTATCAGTGAGTAGAATCTGATGATGGTTTAGTGGTCTCCCTGTCATGAGGCAGGATTGAGAGCTAGAGGTGTTTGTATAAGTTTTTATGAAATATATATATTTTTGCATAAATGGCTTCAGAGAGATGAGGCATGGCACAAGCCTTTGTGCTGGATGTGTGGCATTGTACTGGACCCTTTGCTCTGTGAAAGTCTTCTGGAGGGAATGCAGCCAAACAATGTGGGGAGGTGTAATGTGCTGAATTGTATGAGCTGCCAAGGCCTTTCTTTCTCTTTTTTCTTTTGCTAGTTGCTGAACAGGCTTCATTAAGGCACCTGCTCTGCACACATGGTTCTTGCTGAAACAAGACTCGAGTGAAATTTGAAGTCTGCCAGTCAGTGGCCACACAGCAGATGCTGAGGACCACTGTTACTACATGCAAATAATGGCATTGTAATTCTGAATTCACATACCTGCTCATGATCAGCGCGCAGGCATTGTGCACTGAAAGCAGTTCCTGATCTGCTCATGTTAATGTCTGAACACTTGTGATCAGTTTGCACTTTCAGTTTGGGACATACTGTACGATTGTCATCAACTTGCAGGCTCCTTGTGTGCAATGTAACATCAACAAGACGTCTCTATGAGTGGCATTAAAAAGAAATGAGTCTGTAGTGCTTGTGCTAAATGCGACTAGTGTTACCTGAATGCATCTGTCTGTCCTAGTTAGTGACTCCGTGCCTTACTGTCTACTGCTCACTGCAAACTATGGACACATGTTAGCCTTATCTTACTTCCAACGTTTGGAGGACAAAGAAATGTGGCCAGAATATGTCTTGCAGATGGATCAGTCACAGGGAAATGGTCGCAGTGGTCTACAGCGGAGTCCTGAGATGCACCTGTCGAAACTCTTTGTCAGGTTCTGATTGTTGAAATAATGACTGGTCAGCTTGCATGTCAGGCATTGCACTGTTTGTGCCAAATGTATGCTGGTGAAAATTGTTTAAGACCACTGTTTTCTACTGAGGGTGGCACCCAATGGACACTGGTATTCTCTTGGACACCCATAGATGTCTTGTAGACGTCGAAAGGACATCCAAGGGAGTTTCAGTGCCCATTGGGTAGCTTGGTGCACAGGAACACTTTTTATATGGCAGTAGTGCGCTATTGCTGCTGAAACGCAGAAGTTTGCGAGTCCTGGAATGAATTTGCAGGGCTTTGGAAGCATGCAGAGAGGCAGGAGGGTTCCGTTCACTTCCGCAGTATTCTTTAATATTCACAACAAAAAAAAAAAAGGACAGCACACTGGTGAGACACAAAGAGGTCTAACATAGAAGCTTTGGCTTCCAAGCAGTTGGGCCCAGTCTAGAGCCCAGAACTGCAGTGGTGACTATTCAAAGCGACTTAACAAGCTATACAGATGCGGCTTAAATATTAAATTAACGACTCGATGGCTCGATGACTGTATGTACATTCGATGTGGTGACATCCTGCTCTCTTTTTGGCATGGTTCTTGGTAGCTGTTGGCCCCCTGCCAACAGAAGCCTGGTCCCCTGCTGTTCACGCTTTTGTCCGGGACCTGCACAGTGAGAGTGAAAAAACGGGATATTACTATGGTGCTAGTCTTTGTTGCCTTGTCAAACGAAAAAAAGTTTTGCCGGCCTCACACAGTCCGGCCATATATTTCATGCTAGCAGCCTTGTTTTGATGCAAGAGTGTTGCAGTTGCAATAAAAGTTCCTCCCCCTGAATGTACTGTTAAGATCCAATGAATTTTATAGACCAGGCTGGCTGTGTTGCATCATGAGACCTTCGCAGGCAGTGAATAAAAAAAGTTTCAACATTGTCACATTTGCTTCTTCACTTGAGGCTTACTGCTGGGCAAACAAAACCTGTGTCAGCAGTGTGGCTTTTCTAGCCATGAAAGTATTGCCGTCAACTCTGCCAACAAGCACTGATGACCGTTTTCTATTTCCCAAAAGTTACTTTGTGACCTGAAACCCAAGCAGGTCCCACGTTTTTGCCCATAAAGCGATCGTTAATTAGGAGTTTTAGAATAGAGAGCCCCTATTGATTGCGGCAATACGGAATAGCACGCCGGTAATACTCCGCATGTGCTTAACACCCCTCGGATTATTGTCCTGCTTATGCAGACTGGAGCCTCTCTATTCACCTATCCCGCATTGATAGGCTTCCATTTTTCTAAAACCCCGTAGTGTCGGGGAAAAAAAAACTACTTCCGAAGGTACTGTAGAAGCCTGGGTAAGTTGGTGTGAAATTATTTTTCGCAGCGCAAGGGACAAGGGACGAGACAGGTTCACAGTTCTGAAGGCCTCGTGAAAATTCGTTAATCATCCCCACGGGGAAATCCCTGGGCTTGACTGTTAGACTCTGTGATAGAACAGCTTCCTCCTATTCCAAAAACGTTTCTGCTAGTAATTTTATGCTTGCCTTCGGTTACTCCTCATGGGGTCTGCTTTGTGTGCACGCGCAACAACCGAAGGTGAGTAAACGTACCGTGTCGGTTTCTTCAGGAACTTTGACTCGTAGGGTGCTGGAGACTCTCGCTCATTCACTGTTTCGACAGCAGGTATCTCGCAATGAACCACCTGGAAGGAAGAAAAAAAGGAGGCTTAACTTATGAAGCATGCAGCTAATATGGCCTTTGAAATGCCTCTCTCTTGCAACAGGCAAAGCCTTGTTTAGGGGTTGCTATGCACAGTAAACCTCTCAGTCATCTCGCCTAATAAGATCTTGTATTCTACCGTTCTACTGGCCAAGCCATGGTAACGTTTGTGGCCAGTCAGTTATTTTAGGTGAGTTGCAAAGAGAACGAGAGAGTGGGTTTAAAAGTAATACGTACAGTGCTTTCTGTGACGCCAGCCAGTCTTCCTCCTTCGGGAAGCATTTCTGGAAGACAAAAAGCATCGGCAGGCTCTAATTATCCGCTCAACAGATATTGCAGACTGCAATTCTCTAAAATTTTAAGTGCAAAAGAGAGCTCTGCAGGTGACGGGGGTGTACACAAGTACGGAAACGTCAAAATAGAGCTGATACAGTTCAAACTTTCCATAAGCAAACTGCAGAGCATTAAAAAACATTGCCCTGCCTTTTGTCCAGAAGTATTTCTCGCCCTCTGAAAAAAGCGCGCGAAATTCGAAACGTTACAGACTGCTCTCTCTTCAAAAATGACCTCATTTGCACGACTCCAGTAGTTCAGTCAGTCTAACTATGGGGTGAATGTCCAGCGGTAACATCTACGTTACGTCAGCTCTGCGTTATTTGGCGATCGGATGGACGCTTCGCATTTTCAGTGAGCAACGGATGTCCCTTTTAAAGAGGTCCTAAAGCACTTTTCACACGTGATAAATAGCCCTTAGTTATATCAATGCAGCGCGGACAGCAGGGCCGACATTCTTGTTCTAAAAATTGCTTTTCGTTTTCTGCTCCTGTTTGAAAATCTTGCATCATTCGACTGAACGAATGTCGTGCTGTCGCCTCACTGTGAAAAGAGGGCAGTTTGGTTTACGTGGTCGTCACCAACTACATATTCCAATCGCGGACGATCAGAAGGGAAAGCAGCCTAAACACATGAGGCGCCGTTACTGGCGGCAATGAACGTTCGAACGCGAGGAAACGAAACGAAGTGAGGTCGTTGCGAGCTTCTCGTCTCCTTCGAGCGTCCGCGCTGATATGCAACGCATGCGCACTAGTAGGAATCACAACAACTTCACAAGTGGAGAAAGCGCTGAAAGCAAATGTTCGATCATTGATGGCACGCACATTACTATCGCCTGCAGGTGATTCCAGAAGCGAAGCTGCTGCGTACTGAACAGATGTTCATGCCGAGTGCTTTAGGTCGACCTCTGAAGGGTAGACTAGTGACATGCACGGTACACACGGCATATAGGTGTACTCACCGAGAAACCCGACTGCCACCTGGGGAGGTTGGCCTTGCTCTCGCCCATGATGCACATCATCTTCGTGAGACCGGAGAGGCTGATAATCTGCGAGTATACCACAAGGCATGCGTCATTCTCATGGTTTCCGCGTATTCGTGCACAAATCATTGCTGTGACATATATGTGGCAGGTCTTTCATTTTACTATAACGTGACATGTATGCAAAACTGAACGTTCGTCCATTTTGTACAGGTGCCCGCAAAACTTTTCGGAACAGATCTCATGAAAAACGTTGATTTGCTCGCTGATCACACGTGCTTGTGCAGGCCGCGGCGGGAATGACAAAGCGCAGACTTCATTCAGTTCGTGGCTGCATGTGTAGCTTGCTCAGTAGTTAGGCTTCGTTGTAATTTTCATGTTCCGAAAACTTTTGTGGGCACCTGTACGTTGTTCTTGCATCAGTGCTGGATTTAAAGCGGACATGCACAGGTCTAATATGCATGCAGCGCGGGCATATATGTCGCAGTACGTCTGAACACTCCTGCCTGACAGGTCAGCGCATTATGATTGTTAGTATTATAAGGCCGGCATAATATAGCAATTCTATTCCGGTCTCTCGTTTTCTCGGTCTATGTGGCTGGCTCAAGCAAAGGCCAATTCTCTGCCATATCGCTGGGCTCGACAACGCAAAGACAAATAGGGAGCTAGGAGAGTGGAGTCGCGTCGAAAAGAGCGGGAAATAGAATGGAATAAAAAATTGCGAGGACACTATGGAAACTAAAGTGTTGAGATGTGAAAGCCGAGAACACTATGCCGTGACGACTTCCGGTGGATGTGACGTTGCGCCGTTCCAGTGGCTATATCGACGTCCGCGCTATTTCGACGCAATTTCGACATTTTTGCCTATGATTAATTAACTAATTAATCTACAGTCATAAAACGTGGCGTCTAAGTTCATGTTTTCCTCCTCTATCTGAAGCAACCATTCGTTTTCTCCTACCTCTCTTAGTTCCCGAGTTAACACGAGTTGAATGCTGCCAAAGGTGTGGCACCCTCTGTTAACGGACAGTATGAGCCATTAAAGGCTTTCGCCTTAAAATTAGTGTAGCAGCCCACTATAAAGAACACTCACCCCCGTGAGGGACGGCGGTGGCAGGGCGTTTTTGGCTTTCCAGGCGCCAACTTCGGTGTGCTGCGAGCAGAGGTCGGTCAGCGGGGACTCCTTGGCAGACGACAGACACTTGCGGGCGGCCGCTACCGTCTGCAAGGAGGGACGCAGTGTGGTTAGCACCGCGAATGCTCCGAAGCACTGTCGCGCTTGGTGTACGTCGAATTTGCTATAGAAATGTGCTCGATTTTATGGCGAATAAGTTTTTGAAAAAGATTTCATGCGCAGATAGCGTAAACAATGTGAGCACTCACCTCGCCGCCTGTGCCGCCTAAGTAGTGGTCCATGCACTTGATGCCCACCTCCAGGTCAGCCGGTGCGGCAGCTGCGTAAGCAAAAATGAAAGAATCGAAAATAAATAACCGCCCTCAACGTCAGTTGGTCAGAGAAGCAGTCCTGACCTGAACAACACAACAAACATGTTGGTCAAGCTCGAGCGCTCTGAAAATAACTGGTTAGCGTTGTTCCCCATGAAGTACAAAAAAATTGTTCGCAGCTGGCGTAGAACACGTGCTGCTTGCCGCTGTGCAGTGTGTCGACAGGCGAGTGCAGATACATGAGAATTTTGGATCCGGAGATGAATTAGTGTGTTTTAATTCAGCCCGACGTTTGCACCACTGGACTAAAAACAGCGTGCTCAGCCGATTAGAAGTCAATTTTTACGGGCAGGAACGTTTAAGCTGCATTTCGACGGCCAGCCCAGCCTTTTCGGAGTTCGCTGGTCACGGCCCACAGGCACGACAGGCACCCACCGGGCGAGAACAGCCGTAATTCGCTTACAGAAAAACACCGGCCTGTGCTGCAGAGGCAGTACAGGTGGCCATGGATATTCGCTTCGCCTTTCCAAAAACGCTTTTACTGGTCAACATGCGCCAGTTGACCTCACGCAAAGAAAGCGCCCAGTCATCCGGCGTTTTATTCCCGCTCAAAGGCGCAAACGAGTGACAGAGCGTGTGCTGTAGACACGCACTGCTTAGACCGCGTGCAAGTTAGCGCATCGACCGGTTATGAATGGTCAGTGCTGCCATAAAGAAATGGTTGCCGCAGAATAGAGCAATGAAAACGCAGGGAAACGAAAGACAGGTAGATAATTGGCTAAGCGTTGACTTACAACTAAATTTTGTTGAGGAGCGTGTCGGAATAAATACGCAATATAACAACAACAAACACAGTAACAAATGTGATCTGAACAAGGCTGCTTTTGGTTTACGGGGGTTTGACGTCCCAAAGCGATTCAGGCAACGAGGGACGCCGTTGTGAAAGGCTCTGGAAATTTCGACCGCCTGGGGTTCTTCAACCTCGCACAGTACACGGGCCACTAAAATTTCGCCTCCATCGAAATTCGACCGCCGCGGCCGGGATCGAAACCGGGTCTTTCGGGTCAGTAGCCAAGCGTTGTAACCACTGAGCCACCGCGGCGATATGAACGAGGTGAGCTCGGGGGGTTCATATATCACATATTTTGCTCTTGTGTGTGTTTTATTCCGTTTTTGTGCCGGCGCGCTCGGGAATAAAGTTTAATTGTAAAGCGAGTGCTCCGCAGTGGGTGTAGTCAGGCTGATCATGATGAGCGCTTATCCTCGTCTATACCTGCCATTCGTGTCCCTGGTTTTTCGGTGCGCTGTTCTTCATCAACAAATGGCCAGCCAACTAGCACAAACTGCCGCATTGCTGCTCAAGCGAGAAATGTTGTTTGACCTTTCTACTCACTCTAATCGACTACGAAGGCCCTGGCAAAGAGCCGCGCTCCTTGAAGCGTGTCTTCGCGTCCCATCACAGTTGTGCAAGGCACGGCCACATTTTCCCGCCTCTTATACTGGTTTCTCTTTTTCACCTGGCGCCGGAACTGGCGACGCGTCGAAGAAAGAGAAATGTGGGTCGTTGACTTGATGCATCGCTGTCGTCTCCGCTTGGCGGCTCGCGAGAAACAAGCGAGCTTTCGGCAGTTCCTCTTTCGACACTCAGCCACGATGCATCCCAGCGGTGGCACCGTTATCCGCTTCCGCATGCTCCTCGCGTCTCCTTAACGTTCCACCTCTTTGTGGCTTCAATCACGACGCGTCCTTCCGTCACCGCCGCTCAAGCGCCACGTGCCGCGACAGACCCAAGACGGAGCCTTCCTGGCGCGCGTTTTCCGTTGTTTGCGCGACACCCCCCCGCTCTCTCCCCCTTCTTTGCTTCGTTCCGCAGCGCTGCTGTAGGTCGCGCCGGATAGCAGCCTCGATTCCGACAAACCGAAAAGCATACGCGAGAAAATGCACACTCGAAGCGCGTATTCTTAGCAGCGACGAACGCGAGGCGCAAGAATACGTTGTCGCGTGCAGCGCTATATTTAGCGCCGAGGTAGTTCCGTGGTTGCTCGACAGATCTGGAAGTCGAGAAAACGTCCGCGGGCAAACACAGGGAGGCTTCCCGATTCGAATTCCGCCGGCACAGAGCCGAGAAAAGGTCGCGGATGACCGGCGGATCGAACCAGGAAGGAAGTCCTTGAACCCAATCTGCGGTAGACGCCTCTGGTCAAGGTTCCGCCATCCCCTGATCGAGGGCATCCTGTTTGAGCGGCGCCGTGGGACCGCCCGAGGCAGTGTGCGCGGGCCGTCGGCAATGCGCTCTGCTCGCTGGCGACTCGCGTTCCTCAGCCTTTTTCCTTCAGCGACGCACTGAAGTGGTGTTGCGAAATATCGTGGCGCACCAGCAGCTAGCTGTTCAGGGGCACGTGAACCCTGTTCTGCATCCGAGACTGCATTCGCGCGCATGCGCGAAAAGAGCCACTTCTCTCGTTGTGTCGCGCTGCTCAATTAGATTAGGCCTTGTTAGGCCTGATGAGGCGCCGACGAATTCAATGCCGGTTGGAGATTGCCGGCTCGGCCTGAGCATGTGTCTGACGGCGGTGGGGAACGGCGCATGACGGTTTCTCCAGCACGCACAAGTTGCTGTTCCTCTCCAAGAGACAGTGATTGTGCAACAGCCCTAGTCGCAGTTAAACAATCATTGCTCAACTACCAACAATATACGAGCTCGACGGCGAGCAAGCTTCACCATGCTGTGACGTTGTTTGCTCAGCACTTGACGGGCTGAATGCGCTCAAGGTTATGACGGACTTGCGCAACGTATGCCGGTGCCGATCGGCCTTCGCGTGACTGCGGTGGACAAATGACGTTGACTGATTTAAAGAAAACTGCAGCGGATCAGCCTGACTTCTCCGTGTGCACGACGCCACTATTACTCAACTTTACAACCGCTATCAGAGGCGCCTTCACCGAAATGCGAGCTGGCAGGAAAGGGAGTCCATCGTATAAGAAATTTGAAGGACCGTGATTGGCTTTCGTGACTTCATGTAATAAGTCAAGGAGACTGTGGTGACCCTGGGATCTCGCGACCTCGTGACGTCGAGGCCAGGTGCTTGGTGTTCAGCCAAGAGCAGTGCGCATAATCAAACACTATCTATTTCCGCGCTCGATTAAGTTATGCATCTCGCACATATACCTCGCACTGGTCAGATACGGCAACTCAACACGCTTCAGGCGCAGAAAACGCGAAAAGCTGGATGTCGGCAACTTTACGCCAGCTTGTCCGTCTTTTCTTTCTACACAAGATTTTCCTTCTATAGCTCTCGTTGCAGGCATTTTTCTTTTATTGTTACGCCGAAATTTGAGCCAATGTAGTGCCGAACTATTCCTCGAGCTTGCATGGCGTCGAAACCACGGTAAACATCTGTCCTTCATGGGCAAGCTGGCACAACTCGTCATAGTAGAGGGTCAATTCTCAGCAGTGGCTTGGTGCAACTAATTAGGCTGTAGCTAACTCAGGTTCGCAAAGCCGATGTTTATTACGTCGACAAGGCCGCCCGTTCTGCGCACTCGTCAGACCGTCTCCTTCCTTAATGCACTCGCCAGTGCATGGTACATGGGGTGAGGACTCGGTTCTCTCTTCACCAGCCACGCTCTAAGTTTTTTTTCTTTCTCCTTGATCGAAAGAAGCGAAATGGGGAGAGGGGAGCATATGTGCTATGTGGTTACTTACTGAACAAAACAAAAAGGAAGGACCTTGAGCCGCGCTTGCCGGGGTCGATCGGTTTTGACAGCAGTAGTTTCGCGATCTGTAGCGTCTCTCTTATTGGTGGACCAGGAGTTTAGCATCAGGTAAACGATCATGAAAGCAAAAAACGTTGCGCTAAACGGAAGTGCCGAAGTCACAGCAATAAATAAATAAACAAAAATAACGCTTTCTTCATCACCAGTGACGACGGTGGACGTAAATCCTGGAAACGGAGCTAGTCTGGTCACGGTGCGTTCTTCGTCCCCTCGTACCCGTGCCGACATTTACGGGCGGCTGCATCGTGAGGCTACCTGTTACGCTTTCGCTGTCCTCCTGATTAGTCTGGGACACGTTTTCAACCGGGAAAGCGAGAGGCAAGTAGCGGAGCAGAAACAGCTCCTTTTCGCTGCAATTTTACTGTTTCTTGCGCTTTCATTTTGACGTCAGAGCGAGCTCATAACGCTGCCTGCATGGCACGCGCTATTCCACGTGGCCGTATCGTCGCAGGCCAGACGATAACCAGTCATCAGTTAAGGTCGTCTGACGCGGGTGGTTATGCGCTCTCGTAACGTGTCGTACCGGCTGCAACGGCCTTTGGAATGGCGCCCAAGGACGCCTCGGAGTCAAAACAGGAGACTGCCCAGCTACCACGTAATATTCTCGGTCGCCGCCGGCCTTTTGCGCAAGAGATGGTTACAGGTGCCGCATCGGCTCCTCTGCATGCATGGTCACCGGACGGGGTGCAAAAAGTTTTAGACAGTCTGTAGAGTGTCTATAGACAAAAGTCTATAGGCAATACAAATGCTATAAACAGTCTATAGACAATCTATAGATTTATGGCCATACACTTTTAGTAGACTTCTGTCTATAGACTATGAATAGACAAAAAGCAATACCTATAGGAAGTCAATAGAGTCAATAAGAAGTCTATAGACTGTCTATAACCATTTTTATAAAGGGCAGCTCCCCGCCTTCGCCGTCAGTGCCTCTATACGTGTCATGCATATCTGCAGGGCCAGTCTCAGTCTCCCGTCGTCCTGTCGGACCTGACACTCAGAGGGAAGAAGACCCCCAGTAGGCGAAACTAGTCATCGCGCAAGGCCTCTTTATTTTTCTTCGCGGTGTCCTTAGAGCAGGCTCGGCTGCTCCTCTTCAGAGCGACAACGTTACAGAGAAGCAATAACACGCCCATTCAGCGAGCACTACCTTCTTCGCCCGAAGAAGAGTTCAAGGTCGGTAACTGCGAGCGAAGGAATGTTCCGAGGGTAAAAACGGAGATTCAAGCTGCCCGATGCTGGAGCCACGTGTATCGTCAATCCAGTTAGTCAACATGGTGTACACTGCACACGTAGCAGGTGCACGCCGAGAACGTTAAGAATGCCGTGGAGGAGCTCGCTGCCTGGACAGTGAGTGGCATTAGAGGTTCGTTGGCGCAAGAGCCATTGCCAAAGAGCGCGGGCTGTCTGGGAGTGCAAACAACGCGAAAGACAAAAAACTTCCTTAGCCTACACACAGCGGTTGCTCAGCAAGTATGCGTGAGAACCACTTTTATTTTCCCCGGTTGTTTTCCTATAGACGGCATCCAGTTGATAAAGGTCTTCAAGTTTAGCGCTGAAATAAAATTAAATTTCGTCTTTCAATGTGAAGTAAGCGCTCGTACCTATACCGCCGCTAGAGATATTTCGGTTTTCTAAAGGGAAGGGCACTGCTTCACTCTCCTCGGGATAAGTACGTACTCCGGGGAGGAGGTGTCAATATTTATTCCTTTCCCCGGTGGAAAAGCGCGACTTGAGTCTGGCTTTTCGTCTTAGCTCTTCGTGCATGAAAAACACCTAAAGCAACGGAGTTCAGTTATGGCTTACACAGCTACCTTTTTTCCCATACGAGGAACGCGAACAACCTGCTATATCTTTATGCACTTCCAGATAGCGAGGCGAGCACGCGCAGAACACTACACGAAGGCTCGGCCGCGTTTCGATGGATGAGAAACACAAAAGGCGCCCGTGTCCTGTGCGATGTCAACGCACGTTAGAGATCCTCAGGTGGTCGAAATTATCCGGGAGACCTCCACTACGACTCCACTTTCTTCTTTCGCTCCCTCCTTTATCCCTTCCTTACGGCGCGGTTGAGGTGTCCACCGAGATATGTGAGACAATTACTGCGTCTTTTCATTTCATCAAAAACAATTTTCAATTTTTTTCAGTAGACTTCCGTTAGTTTGTCTTCACATAACCTATCACTTAATACGCTGCGCTAATCCTAGGCAGCTAGAAGAAAGAACGAAAACTTTGCTGCTTCATACTGAGCTTCATGTTCCTGAACATGATCCTGAAACATGTTCCTGAAACATGCGCGGCTTTGTTCCGTAACGGACAAGGAGTGTCCTGCTCTTCTTGCGTTTCGGCTGTCACACGCGCGCTGTCATTACGGTCAGTTTTAACAACATCTTGTCCGACAGAAGCAGGCTCAGATACAGTTAAAACAGATCTGGCTGTTTGACTGCTAAATCTCCAATACGCTGCATCAAACCTTCGCACGCTTTCGGAGGCCTCAAGCCGGCTTCAAATGTCATCTTTTGTAAAGGTCGGCGCCAAACAGAAACCTACCGCTGCTCCCTGCTGTGCACTTTCGTTCGACTAAGCACCGCAGGGAAAGTGATATCGGCTCCGATCCAGCAAGCGGGTCGCTGCGAACCGCACCGACACAGATCGAGTCTTGCGCTCCACCGGCTCTGCGTTGTCCCCCGACCATCGCAATCGGTGCGCATAGTTTCACCGAAGCGCCCCAGTTTCACTCCATCAGCCACACGCGTGGGGGCTACTGCGTTCACCCCAGCCGTTGGGAAAGAACAGCAGACGCCCCTGGGCACGTTGCAGATCACTTGTTCCAGTGCGCGCAGTAGTGGGGTAGGTGTGCAATATCCTTTGGGGCCACTGGTGTTTTCGTGTTGATAGAAGAGTATGCCGTAGGAATTGGTCTCTTCATGACATGGTGCACTGTGCCCAGCATGTCATCAACGCTATAGATGGATGCGCAGAGGTGCAAAACTGATCCGTGAATCGAACTCATCGGCACTCAGCGACGCGAAACAAAGCGAAGCTGCTTGCATATGATGCTAATGCAGTTGACAACGAGGATATTGCCATTTCGTACGTACAGAAAGGAGGCTCTGGGATTTAGTAAACATGTGGATTTTAGGAACATATGTCTTTGTGGAAGGAGCTGGTACGTTATTCACACAAACATTGCAGCGCATAATTGAGCGTTAAGAAAGAGGGTTAACTCGGAGTAGGGTGCCGGTACTCACAGCACATGGTGTAGATGAGCCGGAGCACGTCGTACAGATTGGTGTCGGTGGCGGCGCGGACAACGCCGGCCGAAGAGCAGCTCAGCACGAGCGCTGTCAGGACGGCGGCGCGCAGGTAGCGGGACACCTCGGAAGAAGCCATCGGTGTTGTATTGTCCGGCGAGGGTGCTAAGATTCCTCGAGCGGTGGCACTGCGGAACTACGGGTCGTACCCGAACACACGACGGCCGAATCCGGAGAAGCACACGTGAACGTCCGGGGCTGGCCGCAGACGACAACCGAGGGTGGTGCACGATGTGATGAGGACGCCGGATGAACGGGTCCTTATATACCGGCGCAAGCTCACGTGCGCCCTTTCGCGGGCCCTCCTTTCCGCACAGCTCTCATCACCGCGTGGGAAGTGACGCACGGGCGTCGCCGACGTCCGCTGCTGGTTGGCCGGTCAGCCGCCGGTCGCGCCAGCGTCACTTGGCAACGCGAGCGTCGTCGTACACTCAGAGGTCTCTTCCCTCCCCCGACGCTCGCAGGGGTTACCCCGCCGGCGCGAAGACGACGGACAGGAAAGACGCGCGCTAGGGCGGGAAAACACTGCCGCCGCGGACGATTACGTAAAACGGCCAGGAAAAGTGGCGCGTGCGGTCGCACGTACGCGACGCCATCGAGGACGTGCGCACCTGGCGGGCACGTCCTTTCGGGAGGAGTCTCGCCAACACCGCTGACCGCTAGCGATGCGTCGCGCGCTGACGGAGGCCACTTAACGCCGGGGCGCGCACGTCATCGCGAGACGACGCTGCCAGCTGCATGCTCACGTGATGGCCGGCACCCTGCTGTGCGTTGACCTCCGCTGATGCCACAACGGCGCGCACCTTCTTCGACAAGCTCCAGTGGGCATGTTGCACGCACTCCAGGGTCCGTACGTTCGTGCTTCGAGTGGTGTTGTGGATGGTCCCCGCCACGCTTTCCGTCAGAGCTTGGGCGGCGGAGCATGCCGGCATACCTGCCACTAGTAACGTATTTTGACTGCAAATTCATGGGGAGCATAAGTGCCGGCACCCCACAGAACCCTGTGCCCACCTACGATACATTTGTGGTGCGGGAGAGTCCCAACCTAGGGTCTCGTTCTACTCTGACCTTGTGCCGTCTTCGTGACCATGACTGGTCATAGCATTTTACATAAAGCGCATTATGCCAGATCTTCGCTCAAAAAGAGCAAATTGTCCGATATCCAAATACCTCAATGCTTTCCTAATGCCTTTTGTCATATTGCGCGTCTCGTTAGAGATCATTTATGCTAGGTGATCGCTTCCGACCATATGCACCTAGCTGCTGCTCATCTGCACTGTGGAGAAACGAAACTGATGATGCGTCTCGATGGTTACCTAACGAGTGCTCTGCATTCGGTCCAAGGAGCGTTCCGAGCCGCCAGTATGCTGCGTGACACTGCGATGGATTGCATTAAGCGTTCACAATTCGTTAGCATTAGAAGCCTTTTACACTATGTAGCGATTTGTGTAGCGGCACAGTTTATGGTTAATTGGTTTGTTCATAGAAAGTTGCAGCCAAGTGAGGCTGCACCCACAGCTACTGTGGTTGCAGTAGCAGACATATACCCTAGCAACCCTCCTCTTATTTCCTTGCCAGATTTCTACTGCTATCATATGTGCGACGGGTTCACCGTCCTAAATGAAGACGGATGACTCTTAGCTTCGGCTGTTGGCAATGAGCAGCAGCGCTCGAGCCTGCAACGAGAAGACTATCTCATCTGTGGGCTCCCGGAGGCATCTACCGTCTCCGGTGCACAAGACATGGAGGACGATGCTGGAGTCGTGAGCATACGCCCAAAAAGGAAGCTCCGCAGGGTTCCTGCAGCGCGCGGGCCTGAAGTCACTGAGCGCCCCAGCGGGGCCAGCCGCAGTGGGCAATCAGATTCCTACACGGTACACTATGGACCTGTCACGGCCATAGAAGATTTTAATTCTCCATACAGGCGAAGTCTACAGCACCTCTTGAGCAGATCGTTCCTGGGCAAGTCAAGGAGATTCGCATCAACGCCCTGCAGGAGGAGTATCCTAGAGCTCTCTGTTGATCTGTCCAACCAGACAACCTTGGACACCTTGAAGGCCGTGTCGAATTTCGGCAGTATTCGGATGCGCTCATTTCTCGCCGACAGAATTACAACGCCAGGTGTGATTTCACACGTCGACGCAGACGTTAAAAACGGCGGCTTACTGAAGCTTCTGTCATCCAGGGGCCGTACATAACTGACAATGGACAGTCCAGGTGTGCGGAGGTCGTGTTTGAATACGAAATGTTGCCGCCGCATATAAACGTAGGCCTTGCCAGCCGCTCCCTGTAGACATGCATGCCTGCCCAGTGGAGGCGCCGAAGCACGCGAACTGGGTTGGAACACGTGATGCGACCACCAGGGAGAGGAAAATATTCTCCACGCACAAGCAGGCGGCTGAGGCGGTACGTCGCCGCAGAAGTCGGCCACCGTAATCGTTCAAAGCGACACCTGCTGAAGAATGGCTCCTATACCCTGCTATGCAGAAGCCATCGCCTCCGCCGAGCCCGTCTCTGGTAAACACTCATCTGTGGCGTGGCGGCCCAGTGTTTCCACTTCCGCGGATATACGCCTGCGGAACCCTGAGTGCGGAACCAGTCGAGTGCGTCTTTCCATCAGCCATGCATGGCACTCAATAAGGAGGACCCAGTGGCGTGACCTTCTCTACCGTCGCGTACTCCTGATGCTGGTCAGCGTCGGCCAGAACAGCAAACGGGCAAATCAGAAGAACGGTCATGCAGCTGGTTGGCGCCCTGCGGTGGCTGTTGATGGGCCGGATGCCAGGGCCGCCATGATAATCTTACACGCGGCTGACGTAGCGGCCACATGATATGTCTTCGCGGCCACTGTCAGTATACAGAAGGTCGCATAGAGTGTGCAGCTGACTACCTCACATCTCATCTTCGCGTATACCTCCATTTATGTCTTTTTCTCTTCCCCAGCATAGAGTAGCAGGTCACATACTGTTACTTCGGGCGACCTCTCCGCCCTTCCGCACACAGCAGATGTCGCTCCCTCTCATCGAGGGTCGTATTTATCTTCTTCCAAAGTCATATCTATAAACTACTACCTTACCTACGCGGGAAAGCATGCAGTGTACGCTATGCTTGACTTTATGAAAAGATTACGGGATAAGACATCTGATGTGAGAATTATGGGCAAGCAGTTCGACTTACCTTGATGATTGCTTTGATGCTTTTCTCTAATGGATTTTTTTGCCCTAGCCGACGCTTCACAGAAGCAATAGAATTTATCTGGAGGGCGAAAGTGGGCGGCGGTGTATAGTGGTGGATCGAGGTTGGCCGTCCTCAGCTCTGGGGCCCACAGAGGTCAGGTGGGAGGTCAGGACGGTTCGCTTTTCCGTGTAGTCCATTGCCATCACTGCCCACCTCTTTCGGCTCCTTTCCCACTCTCCATTTTTTACCCCTAGCTTCCTTCCCCCGCCGTTTGTTATTTTGTTGTTCGCGTGGTTTGAAGTGATACTGCTTGTTTACAACGTATCCTGTCTTCTCATTTTCTTTGTAGGCTCATGACGCTCTATTTTACCGGATTATTTTTTCCCTTCTTCTTAGCATGGCACCTGCCGCCTGGCTTTCTTATTTTCGCGTCAGCCAATATCTTGCGCGCGTCTCCCGGACATCGGCTTGTCTATCTACTGAAGGCGTACCGCGCGTCTTTACTTTTCGAATTGGCGTTTGATTTAAAATTGCATTTTAGGTTTCCTTTCTCGCCACTCTTCATTTCCTTTGATTCCTGTGACGCTGGGGCAGGCATTGCCTAACCTTTTCTGCCATTCTATTCTTTGGGCTTCTGACCATCAGAGGGGCTCCAAAATGAGGAACTGAGTGTGTGCGGTGGGAGACGGATGTTGGGCAATCCTTCTGGGAGGGGCGCAGACTCCTCGCTTGGTCTGGGGGCTTCACTTCAACGGACATCGGATTCCCTAGGGGCGACGCTAGCACCGTTATCGCAGTAAAATGATACGTAGATGCGTAAGGAGACACATGCGAGCTCTTAACTGTTATTCGGGTGAGCTTCGACTAGCGTTTTTAAATCCAGGCGATCTCTACAGTACCGAAGCGAAATGGGGTTCCCTTGTGCAACTGTGGTGCCGCAGCCTGGCGTGCGACTAAAAAAAAAAAAAAAACGCGTGTCTGCAATAAAAAACGTATCGCCTTCAAAATATAACTGTACTGCTGGTACGAAAAGCGCTTTTTGATCTCCTTTCAGCACAAGACCTGGGGTTGAATGCGGTTCGTGGGTGCCTCTGAGAAAAACAGCGAGAACTGGGAATCCGGCAGTCATTGAAACCGAGGAAAGCATAAGGGAATGTTTTAATTTTTTTTTGTAGTCTAGGTCGATGGGAAATTAGTTGCGTAATAATCTTTTTTTACCTCAGTGGTAATTGATTAGAAAGTATAAGAAACCAGAATCATATGCTGCCGGTGGGATCCGAACCTATGAGCCGCCCTCATCGTTCGATCACGTGTCCCGTGGCACTTGCGGTATCATAGGTCGTTCTACGTCCTCCGATATGGTCTACAGTGGCGATGGTGAACACCTTCGAGGATAGGCTACACTTTATGAATACAGCAGAAAGCAGAAGTCTGGACGGTCGCCGCCATACCTTAGGTGATAGAGCCCCGTACGCGAAATTCGGAGGAGGTGGGCTCGAATCCCACCAGCGGCATGTGGTTGTCTTTTCCTATACCATCTGATCGATCATTGTCGTGTCCGGTCGCTGTGTTGAATGCAGCGAAAGACGCACACGGTACTTTTAGACTTCGTTTATTTAGAGCCGATGAGGGTGCGACCAGCGTCGACCGAGGCAGGAGCCGAACTGGCCGCCCGAAGAAAGGAGGCAGCTGAGAAGCGTCCACGGGAGGGAGTGGCTTCCCAGAACAGGAGGAGGGTGCGGGGGAGCACCGTGGGGGGGCATCGGGTGACAGCGTGCGACGAGGGGCAAGTGTCGTTAGGAGGAGGATTGAGTGGTCGTTAGGAGGAGGATGCGAACTGTCGTTAGGAGGGGAATGCGAGTGGTCGTTAGGAGGGGGCGCACACACACAAAAGCGATAAGGGGACACAACACTTCCTTCCCCCTTAGAAAGTTGCCTGGTATCGTGCAGGGGGTCGGCGCTCACGCGTGGAGGCGCGCTGGCTTTGTGCGCTCGGGGGAGAAACACTTGTAGGCTGGCTGTTGTTCGCTGTGTCTCCTAGGTCTGTCCTGGGCGAAGTCTCTTCTTCCGGGAAGAGGTGCCAGGCTATGTGGGAAAATGGTGCACGTGTTCTCTCCGCTGGCGGACAGCTCTCAGACGGCGTCGTAAATCTACGCAGCTGGTTGAGATGTCGGCGTGCTACTGTGCCATGTATGTTGACGAGCCAAGACCGCAGGCCTATGCGTCTGACAATTGTAGCTTCCTCCCAGCGTGGCTTTTTCAGAAACTGTCGGGCGAGGACGCGCTGCCCCTCATTAAGCGTGCCGCAGCGCGGAATTGCTTTTTCTTCCCGGAACGTCTCTGCCTTTGGCTCGGGGAGGATGGCTGTGAGCTGGGTTCGCATTTCACGCTCGAACATCATTTTCGAGGGGGTCTCGCCT
The DNA here is from genome assembly GCF_055824585.1 of Amblyomma mixtum. Classification (NCBI taxonomy): domain Eukaryota; kingdom Metazoa; phylum Arthropoda; class Arachnida; order Ixodida; family Ixodidae; genus Amblyomma; species Amblyomma mixtum. The sequence continues at coordinate 16,086,136 of NC_143021.1, read as the reverse complement.
GTTGTGCTCTGAACCGTCGTGTGCTGCTTGAAGAGAAAGCGCGCTAGGCGGCGCTGCAGCGAGCCTGTCTGATCTCTTTCAAGGGCGCGTTTTAGCTCGGCTACGTAGCGCTCGGCTTGTCCGTTTGTCGCTGGGTGGCAGGGGGCCGATGTAACTGATGAGATCCCGTTGTCGCGATAAAACTTGAGGATCTCCGCAGACACAAACGGTGTTCCGTTGTCCGACACTACCTTGCGCGGCAGGCCGAACGTTGCAAATAGTGATCGGAGGTTGTCAATGACTGCTGCCGAAGTCGTCTGTCCCATTTGCCTTATCTCAAGCCACTTTGTGTAGGCATCTACGACCACAAGGAAAGTGCAGCCCTCAATTGGTCCTGCAAAATCAATGTGCAGTGTGTGCCATGGTGTGTCTGGCTTTTCCCATTCTGGGACAGGAGCTTTCGGCGGGGCGCTCCGGCTGCTCTGGCAAGGCTTGCATTCTCGCACCACTGTTTCGATGTCGTTGTCAATGCCAGGCCACCACATGTAGCTTCTGGCACACTTTTTCATTGCAACGATGCCCCGATGTCCGGCGTGGATGAGAGACATAGCTTGTGCGCGTAGTTCTCTCGGCATCACAACTCGGGACCCAAATATGATGCAGCCGCGATGGGTGCTCAACTCTGTAGCTCGCCTGCGGTAAGCGTCGAAGTTGTCCCCTTTGAGTTTATGCACGTTGCCTTGTTGAACAGCTGTGTAAACTAGCCGGAGAGCTGCGCACTTCTGCGTAGATGCTGCAACTGTGCCTGCTGTAAGCGGAGGTTCTGGCAGTGCTTCGAACATCAGAACGTCTCCTGGTGGAAATGGTTCGTCAACAGTTGCGTCTAGTGGCAGACGGCTTAGCGCATCGGCGTTTTGATGTTTGCCGCATATCATCACGCCTAGTGGAGAAAACCAGTTTCTCCCTAGAAGGCTTGATCCTGTGCCCTTCACAACAAGCAGAGGTAGCGTATGGGTCTGGCCGTTGTAGTTAACCTGCACGTTGGCAGAGCCCAATAGTGGCAGATTCTGTCCTGACCACGTTCGCAGGTGCGTGTCGTCTTGTTGCAGGGCGGGTGCGTCAGATGGCCATGAAGTTCGGAACGTGTCCTCACTGATCAGAGTACAGGCTGCGCCGGAGTCCACCTCGAACTTAATCAGCTGGTGATGTACGCTTACTTCTGTAAAAATCTTCGGTCGCGTGCCGAGATTCATGGTGTTCAGGTCGTACAACACAGATGGTGTTGCTGATGTTGCTCCATGGAGATCAGATAGCGGCGTATTCTCTGAGGCGTTGACGCTGTGATTAGGCTGGGAAGGTGACTTTATCTTGGCAAGTCTCCGTTTCGTAATGCATGCTCTTTCGATATGCCCTCGCTTGTGGCAAAAATTACACGTGGCTGACTGGAATCGACATCCCTGGGGGTTGTGTTGGTCGTCACACCGCCAGCAGCGTTGTGCCTTTTTGACCGATTTTACAACAACAGAAGGCTTGCGCACCTGGTTGCTTGTCTGGTGTACCGGCTCGGTGTTCCGGCGAATCCCTCTCTGCTGGTGACCGGCGCTCTCCGCTCGAACGGCGATGTCGTAAGCTTTGCTGAATGTGAGGTCCTTCTCAGCGAACAGGCGCTGCTGCAGTGACTCGTCACTCAGTCCGCACACAAATCTGTCGCGTAACATCACGTCCAAGGGAAGCATGGTGGTGTTAGCAGAAGAAGCTGCGTCTCCCTCCTGCCCGGTAGCTGTTGTCGACAGCGTTCCAAAATTGCAGTCGGCAGCGAGCTTCTTGAGCGCGGCTACGTAGGCGCTCACAGTTTCTCCTCCCAGTTGATCTCGTCGTTGGAAGCGAGCCCGGCTGTAGACCTCGGATGGCCTTGGGTCGTAGTGCTTTTGCAGCGCTTTTACGGTGTCGTCGTAAGACACTGCCGCTGGTGTGCTTGGCTGAATAAGGGCGCAGACAGTATCGTAGGTCTGCTCCCCGCACAGCGTCAGCAGGTTGGCCCTCTTCAAGGCTGGGTCTGTGATGTTGTTAGCTTCAAAGTAGAACTGAAGGCGTCCAACCCACGATGACCACGATGAGCCGTTGAATTCTGGTATCTGATTGGGAAACCCTCGCGTAGCCATGGCTTGTCAATAGCGTTGCGTAGCGCGGGTCGAATCCACTTTCTCGTCGCCACTGTCGTGTCCGGTCGCTGTGTTGAATGCAGCGAAAGACGCACACGGTACTTTTAGACTTCGTTTATTTAGAGCCGATGAGGGTGCGACCAGCGTCGACCGAGGCAGGAGCCGAACTGGCCGCCCGAAGAAAGGAGGCAGCTGAGAAGCGTCCACGGGAGGGAGTGGCTTCCCAGAACAGGAGGAGGGTGCGGGGGCGCACCGTGGGGGGGCATCGGGTGACAGCGTGCGACGAGGGGCAAGTGTCGTTAGGAGGAGGATTGAGTGGTCGTTAGGAGGAGGATGCGAACTGTCGTTAGGAGGGGAATGCGAGTGGTCGTTAGGAGGGGGCGCACACACACAAAAGCGATAAGGGGACACAACAATCATAACATAAACTACATTACAAGTTTTGTATTGATGCGCACCAAAAATTAAAAAAAAACATCCCTCTATGCTTTCCTCGATTTCTGTTGCTTTCAGCTTCCTTTATACGTATACTACGTCGTAACGAGCCCCTCATACCTGTGCGTGCTCGGGAAGTGGGCGGCTGAGCAAGCTTTCTTTAAAACACTGTAGAACTTACGGGAAATAATGTTATTTAATTTTCTTGTCTTCCTCGATGTTTTTTTTTGTCCGCAAAACTTGTTAACGTTCTTGATTTTCGTCGCTATGCTCGTTTTCTCCCAGTGTCTAGAAGACGGATCTCGTGATTTAGTAAGCAGTCGTTTCTTCTCCCACAGTGCCAGTATGCTTCTACGTGTTCTTTTCTTATGTGAACAACGCGTTAAAGCAAGCCGTGCCTCTGGTTACTCGGGCAATGAAGGCCGAGAAATGTTTCGCACTTCAACAGTGCAACAACCGCCCAAGGAAGCCTGTATCGCACTTTCGCCATGTGGAGGTGACGTCAGAAAGCTGCACAGATTTGTGCATTATACCAGAACATTTACTGCGACATCTGTACAGGGAGCCTTATCGGCGCTCGCTGCCGGGCCGAAAAACCCGCGGTGAGCAGCCGGTCGAAGGAAATGTTGTAGAGGTGCATCTGCGACAAAGTAAACATGACTACTGAAGCGTTTCATGCGAGCAGCTAGGAATACGGAATTCTGGGAATACGGAGTTCATGTGATATGGAAGAATAAATATATCCACACATTCTCTGCATGGTCTCCGTACCCTTTCCTCATGGTTTCTGCGTGATTTCCAGGAGATATGAATGGCGTCATACGCAGACCGTATGAATCGCGCTTTTTATGCATAAAGACTCCGTATTTTCCATATGGTTTCAATGAGCCATACGGAAAACACGCAAATGTCACCAGGGGTGGGAACAGGGCCAGACTTAAGGAAAGGGGGGGGGGGGGGTAACCGATAAATTTTATTGTAACCAACGACTTTCGTCCCTTTTTCCTTTTCTCCCACAGTCCATGTGTTTTCTGAGTACAATGCATTATCGGCCTAATTGATTATAATTGATTATATTATAAGTCTGTAGTTTTCATGATGTCTACCGCTACAACAGTGTCCCATTGGGGTGCTATAAATATTTGTATAACTTAATAAGTAAGTAAATAAATAAATAAATAAATAAATAAATATAAAGTTGGAAATTGAATGGTGCCCATGGGACCGCGCCTCCTCATCCTCCATCTCTCTCTCTCTCTCTCTCTCTCTCTCTCGCACACACACACACACACACACACACACACACACACACACACACACACACACACACACACACACACACACACACACACGCACACACACACACACGCACGCACACACACATGCAGCTTTGGGTTGTGTACCACGTGTAGGCGTGCGATCCTGGTGAGGCTATCGGAGCAGGTGCAAGTATCCAGTCAGCCCCTCCGCAAGTGATTACTGTCTCTGGGAAGTGAAACATTCGTACCTCTGACAAGGGTTGCCAAATAGACCTCGTGAGATTACTTTCCGGCGGAAAACGGGCAGCGGCCACCACGGGGATCCTGCATTGTTTTCCCCTTCGCATCCTGTTTGTCGTACGCCCTTTTGTCAACACGGTGCTTAACTCTTGCGCAGACCGGAAAAGGGCCCCACAGGTGGTCCCCAGCCATTGTGCCTCGCGGACGCTGCGGTCATCTCTGATGGCGTGAACTGTTTGTGCAGCCGGTGTGCGACGAGGACGTTTGTTCTCGACCTCGAAGGCCGAGGAGGAGGAAGAAGAAAGAAGTGGCACCCTTTAATGCTCAATCAAGTTTGCTTTGGCTGCAAAGGACAAGAAAATAAAAATGCCGTCTCAGTTTACTTCCCCATAGTTGAGATCAAGAGGAAGAAGTGGGCTTGGGCAGGACATGTAATGCGAAGGCAAGATAACTGCTGGTCCTTCAGGGTAACGGAGTGGATTCATAGAGAAGGCAAGCGTAGCACGGGGCGGCAGAAAGATAAGTGGGCGGATGAGATTAAGAAGTTTGCGGGGATACAGTGACCGCAACTGGCGAAGGGCAGGGTTAATTGGAGAGACATGGGGGAGGCCTTTGCCCTGCAGTGGGCGTAGTCAGGCTGATGATGATGATGAGTGGACGACAGATCCATTGCGGTAACATTTTTGACCCTTACTGTATTGAGCGCTGCCGAGAGCGGTGGTGTGTCGGCACGATTGCTGCCAACGCCGCCGAGTTGCTCAATTCTATGCGGGCGCAATTCTCCCAATAAACTTTCTTTCGGAAACCTTTAGCTGGCTTAATGACAGCCACTAGCATAACGTGATATTTGGTGGAGATGCTCGGTGAGCCAGACACAGGAGCTGGCAAAGCCGGTCAAAACGAACATCAAGCTCGAAGCACACATCGTCTTCTAAACTGTTCTTTGAGCACGAACTCCTACCGCACTGCACTCGAGTGCAAAGGGATGCTGCAACCGTGACCCCGCCTTCGAGGCCTGCCGCAGCAGTTTTTCAGCAGCCCCGCGTGCCACCATCTTTGGACGGTCGCCTTGGCTCCGACCCTGAAGAACTGAAGAATGGCTCAACCATTTTGACTGCGTGGCCGCTTTTAACGATTTGGAGGACACCACGAAGCTTCGATACGTCTCCTTTACCCTGGCGAGATATAGCAGTGTCCTGCTTAACGACCTGGGATACATTTAAGCGGTAGCTTCTGAAGACGTCCACGAGCACCGTACGCATGGAAGGAAAGGGCCGAGCTACTGTTGCATTCATGCATCCAACAGTCCAATAATACCGCCATAGTTTACACTGCAGAAATGAAATGGCTCTTCCAGCATGCCGGCATAGAGATGACGGAAGAAAGGAAAGTAAGGCTCTTGGTGGGAGGCGTAAAGTATCAAATGTTCTCTGACCTCATACGCAACCCTCCGGCAACATTTATGGAGTTCTTTGAAGAGGCGTCTACCGTAGAGACACTGGATGCCCGATCCCGCCAATACAACCGTCCAGCCCAAGTCTCCATGACCCATGCAGACACGACTGCTGTGAGCAGCGACAACTTGAGGAGGATTATGTGTGAAATTGTCTGTGAATGACTGCGCCGACTGTTACCGTCGCCAGCGCAGCATCTAGTAGCGGCCCTCACGGGCGTCGTCCGTGACGAAGTTTAACATGAACTGGCCTTTCCCCAGACAATGGATCCGACCCATGAACCTCAAGCCATGACGTATGTCATCGCGGTTAGGAGCCCAGGACCTCCCGCCAGCCCTCGCCGGGAGACTTATGTGCTGACAGTACGACGCCAGACTCTCGCCTTATTAGTCTATGCTTCAAGGCTTAGGAAATGAGACGCCTTGAGGGCTTCCGACAACCTTCCACGCTACATGCACTGTGGTTAGCGCGGCCACGTTCTTCGACACTACCCATACAGACGGATAGAACTACGTGCCTTCTCTTCCATGGCACCGCGACCGCGCCCTGGACCACGACCCTGAGTGATCTACTATGACCTGAGCCGAGAGGGGCACCTGTCGTCTTGCCGAATGTCCCATTCCCCATCGTCGTCCACAACACGTTTTGCGCCGTGGGCGGCAGCTATGCAAAGGCTACGCGAGGAAGGTCCTCCAGTCCGTGTAGGGGTCCCTGAAGACAGCAAGCAACCTTTGGAGGTGAGGCTCCTTCGCGATGAAGACCCTCCACCGACGACGACGTACGGCCACACCGCATCCAGTGTAATCACGTCAATGACGACGTGACACAACTTAGAGGTCACCAGGCCGCCCAGCCAAATGACAGCGCGACGAGTCACAGTAACCGACGAAGCCGTGACTCGACTCCAAGACCAACTGCAATTTAAGGATACGAGCCATCCAATTTCAGGTGACCATCGACAGCCACACAGTTACTCCTCCGATGGACCCAGGCGGAGACTACTCTGCTTCCGGCGGGCTGTTCGCCGCTCAGCTTAAGAAAGTGACGTTCACTTTGGGCGATGAGCGAATTCGTACCACAGGAGGTCACCTTATTACGCCGTCGTGATGATACGCTGCAAGAGTAGCGGTCAACGGACATGGCATCCTGCCGGCCTCGTGGTTCTGCAGCAGTGTTATTACCACGATGTAATCTTGGATATGAACGTCCTTGTTGAACATCAAGCGATCATCGACCTTCGATCCAAACTCATAGCGCTTTTACGAGACGAAGCAATACCTTCGAAAATAGCCCTGGAGCATCACGCGGCCATCAATATCTTCGATGAGCTTTCAGAATAAGCTGGCAGGAATAGAAAGGTAAATAGTGAGAGATATTTTTTCACCAGCACTGAGAGTTCCAGCTCAGCACGATGTCTAGTATATTGGTCACCAGGGCTCTACCCGTATTTTTCCACCAAGTGGGCATGCCACAAAATACTTAAGATATAGCTGTCAAACTTGAGCGAAAAAGGGCTTTATATTTGGAGGTCTCCATTGAGCTGGCCGTACTCAAATTATGTTGGACCGGAATATTTGTGAAATTCGGTCGAATTCAAATTTCAGGGGTCCGGTGGGCCAAATTTTGGGGTGGCCCACATAAATTTGGAGGACGCCATTGAGGGACCGTCGTCATCACTGGTTTCGTCAGTGCTTTTATTCGCAAGTGGTACACCGAAGTTTGGATCGACAATAGTGTCGTCGTCGCTATCCAATAGGCCATTGTCCGGCTTGGTGCCTTGTTCAGTTCCTTGCAAAACTGCTTCAGCAGTCATATCAGAAACGCGAGGACTGCCTCCTAGGAAGTGGATACGCACTCTTGAAAGTAACGACTCGGGAAATATCCCGACGCTGTCTGAAAAAGCCCGGCGTCCCATCACCGTCGATGTCGAAATACAAGGTGTACCTTTGCGAATGGAGTTAGACACAGGCGCTACGGTGTCTGTAATATCAAGTCAGCAGTTCGAGAGACTTAGATCACCTTTAAGACTCGACCCGACGGAACTGCGACTGAAAACGTACACAGGAGAAGTTATCCAGCCCAGCGGTGTTTTGAAAGCAGCCGTAAGGTACAAGGATCAAGTCGGTGACCTTCCGTAGTATGTCGTAGACTACAGCGGAGCAGCTCTTCTAGGACGCGAGTGGCTAGAAACTTTGCGCTTGGACTGGGACGAGATCTGCCGTTTACACAAGCTGAACAGGTTTTGGTGCGCAATTTCAGGAGCGGACCAAAATGGCTCGAAGCAACTATCGTGCAGCTCACCGGGCCAGTGTCGTACGAGGTCAAGGTGCAGACACCCCACGGATCCTGCATGTTGAGGCGACACAAGGACCATTTGCTACAAGCCTCGGCTGCGAACACGCCGTTACTATTTGCGGTGGGGGAGGAGACCGACATCTGTCATCCAGAACTTTCAGATTGTTCGCCACCCTCATCAACCGCTGTCTCCGCAACTAGCCCTGCACCCGTGGTCAGCGGAAACAGCCTTACGAGGCGGTACCCTCAGCGAGTCAGGAAGCCGCCTGACCGATACCAGCCATCGTGACTCTCCAAATTGCGGTGGAGGAAGTGACGCGTGCCAGCGTTCCGGCCGAGCCAAGTGAGACGCGTGCCGGCGTTTCGAGTGGACCGAGTGAGACGCGTGATGACGCGCCAAGTGACGTCAGGCGTGGCTCTACAAAAGCGAGCACCTGCATGAGCGCCACGGGGAGAACGCATCTCAGCTGTTGCCCAATAAAGTACTACGCAGTGTTCTATCGCTTCTTACTTGCTGGGACCCGCGAACACCACAGAAGACGTGATTTCGTCCCCAGCCATTAAATACCAGCAGTATTCGTTTACTTTTATTACTAAAGCCATTTCAAAAGGGCGGTCAGAATAGTATTGTTCAGTCCAAGCGTCCAACGTATTGGACACGCGAAATCAAATTAAAAGCAGAGAAAACTGAAGGCGTGTAGAGTTAAAATTTTGATATCTACGTTTTTCTTGTTGTATTTTTGTTCACATCAAACCAAATTTATGCGATGAAAGTAGGTAAAAATAGCAGAAGCAATGCTTACTTCTCCGGCAGGCGGCGTAGAACGCCGCGCCGCTGAACGCTGCCATTGTCGAAGTGTTTTGGCGGGACAGTGAACAATTTATTTTGAAAAAAGAAAGATGGACAGACGGCGCAGCCAGCTGTTCAATGCAGAATTAACTGTCTAATGCAGCTGTCCAATGCAAAATTAACAACACAGTTGAACAAAAATAAGGAAAAAAAGAAAACAACCTGAGCATGGTGGCATTTGCTACCACCCCGTTTCAAAGGGGGCGCACCCATCTACCCATTCATCCATCCATCCATGTGTTGGACAGCTGGGGGTGCGTTCCAATACTCCCAAGTAGACGTCTACTTAGACGTCTTGCCGGACAGCGGCCATTTTGAGACTCGTTCCAATTTTCACGAAGCCGTCCAAGAAGACTGCTTCGCCGAAGTCCACATCGATGCAGGCTAACTTCCTGTCTAAAGATGGCGGAGCAGTTGGCGCAGTCCATGGTGCAGTTAGAGCTGAGGGAGCCGTGCTCTTGGCGGGCACTGGAGCCCGGAGACGCACCATCTTTCAAGTGTCAGTCATTCCGTTAAGTTGATTTTTATAGGAACTGGCGGCAAATAAAGCCGTCTTTGTGGACCTACGATTATATTTGTGAATCGCGCGAGAGGAAATCGTGCGGGTGAGATCGTCTGCTATGCAAGTGAGATCGTCTGCTGAAGCGGTAGCGATGAACGCACCATTATTGCAGAAAAAAAATAAAATAAGAACTAGCAAACTACTAACAGCGCGTTTTTAACTTGTTTTATTAAGAATTTTTAAGAACATAGGAGTGCAACTATTCCCAAATGTTAGTGCAGTTTATATGCCGCAAGGTGGCGCGTGAAGTAGACACGTTCCAATATGTAGACATGTAGACGGCTTCCTAGACGTCACACTAGACGTCTTGTCGGACGTCTAGAGAATTGGAACGCACCCTGGGTTTTATGCATAGAGTTTCTTACTATTACCTAGAGGGAAAGCTGGCGGCGCTGCACTTCAGCCACCATGGACGCTCAAAACATCATGGGGCGGTGAGCTACTTGTTTTTTTTTGTTTTTTTTTATTCGTGAAGTCTACCTTGGGGCATAAGTTGAGAAAAGGGGGAGTGGAATGTAGGTTACAGAAAGTTAAAAGAAGGAGTGTAGACCAGTTTCGGCGAGGTACTCGCATAGGCTGCTGGTGAAGTGATTGTCCATAGTCCACTTGCGAGACAGTCGTAATTTTTCGGGAACACGGAGTGGCTTTACTAAGATGTTTCATTCCGAAAACGCTGTTTGTGTGTGCGCAGACGACTTTCGCGCGAGCGCAGTGTGCAAAAGCCATAGTAGTGAAAACTCGACGACACACGACGCCAATAACAGGTTTTACTCTTCCGAAATACCATTAAAAAACCTCTTGAAGTATCTAAACAACAACATTTTTTTGAAAACATATTTACTTTTAAAAGTGCGCCTGTTAACTACGAAATATTAGTTTTTTTAGTGTTCATCACTTGGCCAATAGGAAAGCTAGTCATCTCTTATTTTAGGCAAACTTTGCACTTAAATGCTTTTCTGCTCGTTTGTTGCAATCATTAGACAAGATATTGAATGTTAGGACGTTTGTAGTTATCAAACAGCTTTATTTTTCTATTATTTTTTGGCCAAAAGTTGCAGTTCCGCAACACGTAGCTCACCGCCCCATGATGCTTTGAGCGCCCATGGTGGCTGAGGTGGTCACATGAGGTCTCCATGCAAACTCCCATAGACGGCTTGCCAGCTTTCCCTCTAGGTAATAGTAAGAAACTCTATGGTTTTATGCAGATGAATGTTTTGGTGTAGGAGTACTGGCTTCTTTTGTAACATCTGCCTGGGGGGCGGCGCTCTCTGATGCGTTTCGGAAAATTCCTTCGTATTTTTAATCTTTTTTTTTCACTTATTGCTAACCTTTTCTTGTGAGAAGGGAGAAAAGAAGAATTTCGGCACTCCCTGCTCGCTGGGCGTGTTCGGGCTTTTCCGCGTACCAATTCAAGCCGGGGCGGCCCGTGAAATAAGCTGGCACCATAATCACCTGTGGCTGCGCGTTGAAAGAAGAAGCTGCGAGGAATCCAGTTCCCGGTACTATTCTCTCGGGATGCTCTTATTAAAGAAAGCAGAGGGAACGAGCAAGTAAATGACTTGCCCGTATAATCGCACGGAGCTTCTACAACTTGTGTCAGGGCAACGTGACTGGCGTACAGAGTCGATCGCACTTGTATAGAGCGCTGGAAAGGTGCCGCCCGGGGGGAATGAAGAGAAATTATGAAGCAGGTATTGACTTTCGCTGATAATGCATGCGCTGGAGAGCAGCTGAACAGAGACGTGAACGCACGAGCGCCGTACCGCCAGCAAAGCAGCTGCGAAAAGACTTCAGTTCATTTGCTCCGCAGCAAACCATCCGAGCACTCTACGCAAGAGTGATCGACTCGGTATTTATCCCTAATTAGTCGGCCAGGTGACACCCCAACTTCGGGAACGAAAAACAATATAGGTTGATGTTGGAATGTCCTATGCAATGTCTCCTAATGAAAGCTTATAAGCTGCTGACAAAGGATTACGGTGACCAGAACAGCGCACCACGTCTCGCCGATGCAGCGACGCCGACAGAAACGCGCCACCGGCGAGAGCTGCTCTATTTGCGCCAAGCACACCGACGAACCACTTCGTGCCCTGGCAACGCTGCAATCGGGCTCCCGAACCATTTCTGTTTTGAAGTTGGGTACAGTAAGGGCTCATAGCAGCGTGGAAATAAAAAAAATCAGGGGGACACTTTGTTGACCTAAAGTGCAGTGAGGCGAAAGCCTTAAGCGCGCTGTTGCTGCTTGTGTCACTGATGTGTGGTTAAGATGTTAATTAAGTACACAATTGTTTGTGAATCTTAAATGCTGGTGACACTGGAGGACGTTTGGGAGGCATCCGTCTGATTCGACGCCCTTCTGCAAACACTCTCCAGCGTCCTAGACAAGGAGAACTTCATATGCGTTGGCAGGAAGTAGCGTAACCATTAGCACGCTCGGCTGCGGTGCGGAAGGATTGTGGGTCGAATCCCATCGTGCACAAGGATTTTGTTTTTCTGGACTGATTAGAAAAGCATGGCACCTCTGCTGGCAACCTTCTGTCGACAACGTTGAGGCATTAAAGGCTTTCGCCTTAATAGCGGCCTGTGGCGCGCCTCCTCTGTTCTCCGGCTTGCTTCGGGCTCGTTACATTGGCTGGATTCAGAACCCGTGCTGAATTCGCTTCTGTGTCAAACGCACGACCACGCTGCGTGCAAGCAGCATGTGTTTTCGTAAGATAAGCGGGGCTATTAACTTAATTCTGCTGTTTTTTTTTTGCCTCGTCTAGTGTGCCCAGCTAGAAGCTACAGTTTCAATCGATTACGCCGATCGCCCTTATAAAAACGATCTATAGACAGTCTATGGACTTCTTATAGACTCTATTGCCTTCCTATAGATGTTTATTTTTGTCTATTCATAGTCTATAGACTGTACGTAGACAAAAGTCTACTCAAAGTGTATTGCAAATAAATCTATGCTTTTGTTTGGTTTATTGGGGTTTAACGTCCCAAAGCAACTCAGGCTATGAGAGACGCCGTAGTGGAGGGCTCCGGAAGTTTCGACCACCTGGGGTTCTTTAACGTGCACTCACATCGCACAGTACACGGGCCTCTAGAAATTCTCTTCCAAAGAAATTCAACCGCCGCGGCCGGGACCGAACCCGCGTCTTTCGGGTCAGCAGCCGAGCGCCATAACCACTGAGCCACCGCGGCGGCTGCATATAAATTTATATATTGTGCATAGACTGTCTATAGCACTTGCATTTCCTATAGACTAGTCTATAGGTTTGTCTATAGAGAGTCTATAGACTTTATAGACAGAAGTCTATGGAGAGTTTAAAGACTGTCTAAAAAAATTTGTAAGGGAGGGCCCTATCATTGGCGAATCGAACACGTAATACTCAGCGGGGCAGCAAAGGGGTCTAGAATCTCCCACTGCGTAAATCACCGCCGTCAACAAGAAGCGTGCATAGAACAGTGGGGAACCGGTTCTCCCGCTTTTACGTAGTGCGCGAACATCGCTGTTTATTTCGCAGAAGGCGCGCCTGCAGCTTTCCAGGAAAACTTCGCGCTGCAAGAGGCTTTCATGCACTTTTTTTTCGGTGCACGCTTAAAAAAAAAGATAGTGAAAACGTAGTAACGCCTGCTGTTACAACCTTTCTTTAACCCTTACTACCTATGTACTATGTTCCTACGACCTTGTTACTACCTCAAAAGAAAATTAAGTAGAAACAAGGTAGTGACTTCTGCTGTTACTGCGTTTTTTGGCAGTTACTACACTTGTACTACCTCATTATAACCCCGGTAGTATCCATTACTACCTTGATTTGGAAATGGATGATCGGATGATGCACATATACAGGGTGTTTCACCTAAGACTTTCTGCAATTTTTAAAAATAAGCTATTTGAATTAGATGCGCGCTTTTTCTGGCATAGCATTGTCAGTGGTGTAGTAAATCATAATGCAGCTAAGACGTGCTAACTAGCAGGCTTGTTAACCAACATTTAATAGTTAACTTTTAAACTATTACCGTTGGGCTCCTTAATTATTGAGAGGCATGCAGCCCACCGTAAGTAATGTCCATATCCGTTTTTAGAATTTCGAGAACGCGATTATCCTCGGCGCTGTGGCCCAACAAATTTTGGCTATTTCGACGAATTAGGTTCACTGGAGGGGTTGCTTTGCCTGCAAGCTTCTCAGACCGCATGTATTTTGGCGCGATGTAGGCGAAATTTGTTGGGCCACAGCGCCGAGGGTAATCGCGTTCTCAAAATTCTAAAAACAGATATGGACATTACTTACGGTGTGCTACATGCCTCTCAATCATTAAGGAGTCCAACTGTAATAGTTAAAAAGTTAACTATTAAATATTGGTTAACAAGCCTGCTAGTTAGCACGTCTTAGCTGCATTATGATGTACTACACCACTGACAATGCTATGCCAGAAAAAGCGCGCGTCTAATTCAAATAGCTTATTTTTAAAAATTGCAGAAAGTCTTAGGTGAAACACCCTGTATGTATACTAACATTCCTGGTGACATTGCTACTAAATGCCCCATGCTTTTATATGATGAAAAGGGTTTCCTAAAGGGCAAAAAAATCTAATAAAATTGCCAGTGCTGTTTTTTGTTTTCAATACAATATATAGCAGCCCCTATGTGTTCCATTCTTTAGTTTGATTTCTTAATTGCACTTTTTCGCCTGCCCCAAGCTACTGTGCCTGACTTGTGCTCATTTTCCCTTCTGATTTTACTGCAAGATGCAACCATGTTCAATGTTTTCTCATTTGGGGTATTTTTTCGGACATACGGTCTAATTTTTTTTTAATAAGTAAAGAGAGCGGCCATTGTCAGCGACATGTGTGCGGTGTTCCAACCCTTACCACAACCTCTCAACAGGCTAGAGGAGTTTGCCTAAATAAAATATATAAATGTTAACAAAATGCAACATGCAAACAAAATTACTCTGTATTACAGGGGCTCAAAGGAAAGAAAGACTAGACATTTTCAGCTAAACAACAGGTAGTAAATGTTACTACCTTGCAGTTACTACGTACAGTCGCTATCTAGGTAGTCACATATGTGACGGTTGTTGCTGCCCCAAAATGTAGTAACCTCAACTACCTTTTTTTTTAGAGTGCGCTACCTCCTCTGAGCTCGACTGTGTGCCTGCTTGTAATAGTCACCCGAGGTTTCAAGCAGATAATGAACGCCGGAAGAAGAGAGGTAACAAACGCTGACGCGTCTGCACCGTCTCTTTCTGAAGAGCTGAACGCTTGTCGAGTTTGTGATTTGATGCTACCAGAGAGCGAAAAAGACAATGGGATGCACGGCACAATGGACAATGGACTACACGACGCGTGCACTGACTGTCAGATGAAAACCTTATTCAGAGAATTAGGAAATATGCACGCTTCCTAAAAAGAGCCGGGATACTAATTAAAAGCGAAATCTGTGCGTGCAGGTGAGGGGTAGTCGTATTCATATCTTGATCTGAAACCCCGGAAATGTAAATGTTTCCCGCGTTTGGAATGCCACGCTTATCTTATGTCACAGGTATCAGCTATGCAGCTAATTAGTCGAAGAATATACTTGCTGAAAAATTGCGTGGACACTTTGGCAACTAAAGTGTTGAGAGGCGAAAGCCGAGGACAGTATGCCATGACGACTTCCGGTGGATGTGACGTCACATCGTTCCCGTGGCTATATCGCCGTCTGCGCTATTTCGACGCAATTTCGACATTTTTGCCTGTAATTAATTAACTACTTACTCTACAGTCATCAAACTTGGCTTCTAGTTCATTTTTCCTACTCTGTCTGAAGCCCCATTGATTTTCTTCTATCTTTTTTAGTTCCCGAGTGAAATGCGTGTGACACGCTTTGTTAACGGACGACAGTATGAGCCATTAAAGGCTATTCCTTAAAAGGGATGCCGACACGTGCGCCGCGCAACCACCTGTTAGCCTGCAGAAACACGAGTAGCATCTTCGCCCGTGTAATCTCTCTTTCAAAGTCGATTCTTTTTAGGCTGTGCAGCAACACCAATAGTGGGGGAGATTGGGGAAAAGTGTTTCAGGTGTGCCGGCGGGAAAAAGACCCCACTTCTGCGCACTCAACATTCTTTTTATTAATGCGGAAGCGTTTCTAGGATATATGTCGGCGGGGGTCGTGTCACCAAAACGTGTCCGCAAAACGTGTCCGCAGCAGTTGTGACGTCCTCAGAAGAGGTGGCATCAAACGAATGCTTGTGATCGATAGAGGATGGTGTGAGGACGCTGTGCAAAAAAAAAATATATATATATTATGTCGGTAGTATGATCGGTTAATCAATTAGAGCCAAAAATGTCGGACTTCAATAAAGTGAGCGTACGGAAAAAGGTGCTTTGAACGGCAAATTAGTGCAAAGATAGGCAAAGGAGTGAAAATAAAGTTTCAGATGGATTGAAATATATTTGATGAGTGATAATTAATGAAGCAAATAGTTTCATTGACGCAGATTAATTAATTAATTATTAACAAAAACCATTGGACGGTTGAATAGAATGGACAGGTATATAGTAAGTGGATGGGAAAGCAACCGCGGCGCCAAATTCGAAAAACCAAAATGGCTGATTAAGATAAAAGAAGGTATAATCAGAGTAAATAAATCGATCTTTGATTAAAGCATAAGATAATTACGCTAATTCAGTAGTTAAACAACAATCAAAAAGAAAATGATAAAGAGAGGCGACGAGTGCCGAGGAGGCGTCAATGCTTTCGCATTCTCCCAATGCGGGTCGCCGCAGCGATCTCTAGTATGTGGGGACGCCTTCGTCCCCTGCGTTCACTTTCCCGCATTGCATCCCACTGTTGTTAGCTGCCCCCGAAAAGCACTCCTCTCGGTTCGGTTACTTTTAACTAACAGGGGAGGGCGCTCGCGTCGCAGCGACACCAGCGCCACGGATGGCGTTTTGCTGCGCGCGCGCGAGGGATAGCGGGCTCTTCTCCCTGGGATCGGGAAGCGACCGGACGTTTCGCTCGCAGCTCCGCTCTTCGTCGACGGGCGCCTCTCGGTCGGAACTTACTCCCGCCAAGCCCGTCCCGTCCGACATCGGAGTTTTCCCCCTGCCCTACCGTGGGCGAACGTTCGCTCGTAGCCGTGCTGGTGAGTCGGACATCTTCGATTCCTCAGTGTATTTTGTTGCTAGCTGGCGTTATTGTTGTTATAGCAATAAATGCCTTGTTTGTGTCAGCCAGTGTGTCGTTCCTTTGTTCCCGCAGAGCACGGCCCGCCGTGGTCGGCGTGCGCTCGGTAGCGTACGCGACCACGGGGTGGGGTCCGCGCGGTTTTGAACTATGTCAGCCGTGCTTAAACGTGGAGAACGTGTTTATCTCCCCTTTAAACCCCATAAGTAATAGAAACATTTATTGTGACAAAAGGAAGAGTTAGGGAGTAGGGGGTTGGGGATAGATATATGTGGAGCTTCAGTGGTCGGTCTTCCCTATTCCAGGATCCCGTTGGCCTCCGCCGCTGCCTTGGCCCTCGTCACCAGCATAAGCTGTGTGCTCGGGTCGGAGTCAGCCAGGAGGGCCTCCCACTGCTCTAGGCTAGGACTATTTACCTTTGATAGTAAAGGGCTTTTTTCACAGCCCCAGGTGGCGTGGTACGTTGTGGCGTAGCCCCCACACCACACGCACTCTTTCGCGTATCTGTTCGACCACATTTTATGATACATGGCTCTGCTTGGGTAGGTGTCTGTTTGTAGTCGTCTGAGCGTGGTGGCTTGCTCTCTGTTGAGGATATCCGCCGGAGCCGCATACTTCTTGCGCGCTCCCAACAACGCCTTCATTGCCTCCCCGTAAGATTCTGGCGTGCTGAAGGGTTCGACCGGCAAACCCGCCCTCCGGTTCGTGAACCCTCGGAGAACGGTGTCTGCCATGAGATTTCCCTCAACCCCAGTGTCAGGGACCCAAATGATGGTGTGTTGAATGTTTGTGTTGTTTGATCCACGTCTGTATTGGTTTTGTGCGAAGAGAATCCGCGGCTTTTTGGCCGATCCTTCCATCTCTGTATGCCCTCGCTGCATCCTGAGAATCCGTCGCTATCCAGTAACTCAGTCCCTGCCGATGGGCTTCAGTCAGGGCTAGAGCTATGGTGATCTCTTCCGCTGCTTGTGTTTTCCTTGTGCGCACTGATGCACCAGTAATTATCTTCCCATTGGCGTTCACTACTGCTACCGCCCTAGCGTTTTCCTTCGTTCTGTACTTGGACGCGTCAACATACAGAACCATCTGTTTCTTCTTTAGGAACCTGTCCAACTCCAAGGATCTCGCCGCCCGTCTTCCTTCGTGGTTCTTCGGGTCCATGTTTCTGGGCACTTGTTTAACCAAGAAAGTGCTCCTAATTTGGCTGTCAATGTGTGTCTTGTCTTCGCCCTTGCCTCTGTTTTCTGAAGGATATCATTCCCCTTTTGCCTAAAAAAATATCACAAAGCGCTCGTGCTGTGCAGTCTCTCTGTCTGATGTCTTTTTTCCTGCTGGGTCACTTATGGAGTCTTCAGCTGACGACACTGCTGGAGTTTTCCGCGCACTCGTGCGGTGGCGCAGGTTCGGCTGGGATGAGCACTGCACCACGCCACCGTGGAGACTGACGATGAAGCGCGGTGCAGTCCCATCATGCAGCGCGCGCTAGCAGACGATGCTGACGACGCAGCGGAATTTCGTTCGGGGATGGCTAGAAAGGAGCTTCGACAGAAAGCAAAAAATGCCGTCACAGTCTGGAAGACGTTAAGTAACCAGAGTTAGCTGTTCGGTAGAGCCATCTATCGTCCATGTGATGTATCGCCACGTGATTAGGCTACTTTTCTATACCTTACGGCGAGCGGGTGCCAACCGCCTTGAGGTCGGATATTTTTGACCAATTTGGGCTAAAAAAGTTTTTCGACTCTTTGGAGGACCATTTTTCCTCACCTCAAGGTGGTAGGGGCCCGGTAGCCATGAGGTATGAAACTGTGAGCTGCCGATTGCTGACGACATGGCCGACATGTTGAGCCTAACTATAAGTAAATATTAACCTAGACAATACTGGTATCTAGCATGTCCTACTCATCTAGCCTGTACGAATATGCATTAGTTAGATCATGACGTTATCGGTTAGTTATTTATAAGCAATTAAAACGAGAATAATCACAACTAAATATTAACTTCATTAGTTAATTTTGGGGTCTAACCTGCTCTACTCATATAGAGGGTTCTAAATATCTAATTCGTTTTATGATGCCTCATTAATTACTGAGTTAAAAGCGATTAAACATAGTCATGTGACTAGTTAATTATGACGTCACAAAATCAGTGACGTCACCAGTCACCAATTCACGCTCTAAAATAAGAGACGAAGCACCTGAAGTGGGCATATTTTCAAGGGATGTCGATTATGATAGCATCTGCGCTGCATTTACTTGAGCTGCACTAAAACAACCGCAGGGCGGCGGCTTACGTGCCTTCCTCTTTAAACACAATATAGGGCTCAATTGATCGTTTTTAGCCTACCTCAGCCATGCAGTGGACGGCTGAGAAACCTCTGTTATGACACCGTATTTTATGGCAACCTATACGCTCGTGAAAGGGGATCAATAAAGCGATGGCTTGAGCAACCCGGGAAGCATTGAGATTCGTGAACAGATAATTTCGTCGGTTACTCTATAGCTGAAGCTCTATAACGCCTGCACCAATACCGCTAAGCATAAAGTATATAGACTGTGATGTGTCATAAACTTGCAGTTCCGTAATCGAAGCCTTTCGAGAGCACGTGTTCGCGTGCGCGTCCCGCGTCTCCTACCGTTGCTGCAAACGTATGGTTTAAGCACGGTCCTGTGAACTGTGTGCCCTTACTAAAATCTCTAGTTTTATCGAATTCGCACTACTGAAGTAGTTTCTACCAATAATGCAAATGGCTCGTTGCTAACGTTGGCGTCGGCCGCTAGTAAGGATGGCCTCCGAGGTTTTTGCGAGTCTCGGAGGCTGCAATGATCAGAAAGCCCAAAGAGCGACGGCATCCCGCGGCTGTTTCGCACCAGGGTTGCCAGATGGCTCCGACCTCAAGTAGCCAAATTGGACTCCGTAGCAGCCCAAACGTAGCCAAAAGCGAAATTTTTGCGTAGCCCAAAAGTAGCCAAAAATATTTGTTTTTGTGACGACATTTCTTAAGCATATTGAATTAATTTTCGGCAGGAATATTTACACATTAGATTTCTTTCCCGCACATGATGTCTGAGGAGGTGCGCAAAGCGTGTTCTTTCCGTTGTTACGTTTCGCACCCGTCATGCGCGCTAACCAGTGCGGCTAACCAGGTGCGCTAACCAGGTCCTAAAGATGGGGCCGCAGTTCCACTTCGCAGGCGCGGCAGTAGGCCATATCACCTGAGGCTGATGACGACAGCCAGTCTGCACGCGGAAAAGAACGGAGGCGCTATATAACGCAATCGCAGCTCTAGTTTAGGAATATTTCACCTTTTAAATGTTCGCGCGCAGATTAGACACATCGACAATGAAAATACCTTACTGTATACTTACGCAGCCTCATATTTCAATTTTATGCTTTAAGATAAAGGTTCTCACTGAGAGCGTCAGCTCAGAGCATCTAGCATGCGCCTTCTTGAAGCTACATTCTACGATATGCATGAGCCCAGAATAAATCAAGGATATATGCCACATGATAATCTATGTCCATTTTATCTTCAGTCTAACAGTACGTTCACAATAATGAGAAAAACATATTACCCTTGAATTACGGCTCCTTTTTTCATTTCTTTTTGTAGTTATGGATGCACAGAGGGCAAAACGCTTGTCTAGAACACGTTATGGGCGTGTTTCGGGCTTAACGCCCGATATCTAGCGATAGTATTTGGTTAAAAGTTGTTTTGATGTAAGCATGTGCTTTTAAACTCATACGATTTCATCGTCATTTTGTTCCTTCCTGATCGCGGCGGCTCTGGGAGCTGCGGAGCACACAGTTCGGTCATTCTAGACAAGCGTTTTGCCATCTGTACATCACCCACTTGCCCATTCTGAAAGTTGTCATAGCGACGGATCTAATGCAATGTCATGCCACTAACTTCCGCCGCCTTCGTTAGTTACAGTGGGTTCCGCGCCGCGCCGAAGGATGGCTCCATGGCTCCGCATCAGTGCATGCAGATTACGCAACGGACACGGCGCTCTCGCGTCGCTCGCAATGAATCTCGAGGGCTGCACGTGTGCCGCCTGAGGCTGCAGAAAAAGCGTAGGCTCTTGCGTGTGGCGCGCTTGGTGTGTCCACCACGAGAATAGGAATATGATCATGGAAGACAGTTGGGCTAGTTGGTGTGAATTCGTTAGTGACTGCGACATTGCAACTAGCGTGGAAAGCACAAGGACAGCGACAAAAGGAACCGACGGGACAGCACGCTAGACTTCAACTGACGTTTTAATGCACACATAACAGATTTTTACACTTCTATTCAGCGCATGCTCAGGGGACTGTACCCCCGCCCCCTTCTCTTTATCACGAAGCAGGTTGTCATAACAAAGAGTAAACATTTAAACCAAATTGACGCGCAAGTTTTTTGACAAATACATTATCTCTTTTTTCGTGAGGGCTACTGAGGGTGTGCGTGAGCACACCCTCAGTAGCCCTCACGAAAAAAGAAAAAAAAGAGATAATGTATTTGTCAAAAAACTTGCGCGTCAATTTGGTTTAAATGTTTACTCTTTGTTATGACAACCTGCTTCGTGATAAAGAGAAGGGGGCGGGGGTACAGTCTCCTGAGCATGCGCTGAATAGAAGTGTAAAAATCTGTTATGTGTGCATTAAAACGTCAGTTGAAGTCTAGCGTGCTGTCCCGTCGGTTCCTTTTGTCGCTGTCCTTGTGCTTTCCACGCTAGTTGCAATGTCGCAGTCACTAGAGAATAGGAAGAAACAGAAAAAGACCTTATTAATGCGTACGCATTACTTGCCTCATGCGTATCTTGAGCAGGATGTGTCCGCAGAACCAGAATAAACTATACAAGAAAAGGACATACCTGGCGATGGGTTTCCAACCAGCCACCTACCGCAGCCGAAGCGGACGCCCAAACCACTAGGCCACGTCTACGGTTAACGGTTAACATGTGAGGATCACGAAACCAGGCAACAGAAGCGAAACAGTAGCATTTAATGCTTACGCATTCGCACCATGTAGGGAGACTTAAGTTCTAGTGTTTTCCCTCTATTCTGGTACCATGGTCACCCGCGGTGCACCGTCAATGGGAGAACGCTCACATGTGCAGACGGCAGCAGTCTATGTTCGGTGGCGCGCGTGCGCGGGTGGCGTTAGTTCCCGGATGGAGTGCAATCTATAGGCCGTGAAGTGTTTCCGGGGGAAACTTTCACGTAGTGTCCACTCTTTATAAAAGAAATCGAAAGGCCATGATTCTTGACCGCCTGAAACACATAAGTTTTCTCGAACACAGCGTTTACAAATTGTCATTTTGTAGCAGACGCGCTCAATTTCTTTAACCTGCTATAGCCTGCATTTTGATTCCAGCATGCCTTTTATTTATGTCACTGTATAATTGTAAAAGAGCACATTATAACTACTTTAACTTTTTTTTCACGCATGAAAAAGATGTAGCCAGAAAGTAGCCACATAGCCAAAACGAAATTTCTGACGCCAACTCGGACAAAAAGTCGCCCAATCTGGCTATTAATAGCCCAATCTGGCAACCCTGTAAATTCGCACATGCGGCTGAGGCACACAGGAACATCCTATTCGTGGCGTGTTTGACGTCACTTCCTGCCCACCGGCGCCGAGGCAGTTGAGGCAGTTGAGGTGCACCGGAGGTCGAGGCGAGGCAGTTGAGGCGAATGCTCAAAATTCCCGCGAGAATTTACAATTTTCGCTGCATCGCACTGATTTTCTACGGCAGTCGAAAATAGTTGGTGTCAGTTTAGGAAGCATTTCATAGGTCAAGTTTTGCAGGGATGAGAAAAAGCCGGTCATGATAATCACCCTGTTCGCGCAGAATCTCTCGAGAATATCTTGTTTTCTCAAAATTACATGTTCATAATATCCCCATTCAGTTGTGCTGCGTTCACTAGTAGCGGAAAACCCAGCTAATCTTCATTATATGCGAGCCTCAGGTGCGAAAGCTGGTCTTCGAGCCTCCGACCCAGCATTGCCGAACAGAATTCCTTTGTTTATTGACTAGAAGCTACTGTAGTCGCTACGCATAAGCCGTTTCAATTTTTCCATCGTGGCAAGTCGGACGCTAATTGTATGCAGTCTTAACTGAACTCCATTGCGTACGTGGCGCTTCCATGATTTTAAGGCGAAAGCCTTTAATGCTTCATCGTTGTCGACAGAAGGTCGACAGCAGAGGTGTCACGCTTTTCTAGACAGAACAGAAAAAAAAAAATCTTTGTGCACGATGGGATTTGAACCTCCAACCTTCCGTTCCGCAGCCATATGTAGTTCTCCTTGTCTAGGACGCTGGAGAGGGTTTGCAGAAAGGCGTCGAATCAGACGGATGCCTTCCAAACACCCTCCAGTGTCTCCAGCATTTAAGATTCACAAACAATTGTGTACTTAATTAGCATCTTAACAACGCATCAGTGACACAAGCAGCAACACCGCGCTCAAGGCTTTCGCCTCACCGCACTACAGGCCAACAACGTGCCCCCCTTAATTTTTTCACTGCCAATCTTGCGGTCGCTAAATCCACGTGCGGAGCTGAACACTCAGGCCAACATCGACAGGCCTGCGGCAATGGATCTGGCTGTAAAATTATACAATTGCGCAAAATGTCTTTCAAGAGCGCTTCGCCCACTTCGCCGCAGTCCCGGCACTACCGCTTGCCGTCGCACGCAAAAACCCCATTCGTCAGAGTAAGGCGAAAGGATCGCTGAGTGGACCGGGTACGTGCCTCGAGTTGTGATGCCCCCGGAGCCGTCCGCATCACGGAGTCGCCTGAAGCCGTGAACCGTACCGTACAGGTGCACACCGCGTACGTGTCCATCGTAGCTGAGATACAGCCCCGCGCGTGGCTGCCGCATTTGCTGCCACGAAACGGGTTCCTCGTCCGAGAAAGGAGCTAGGGACGCCGCCGACACGTGTCCCATATGTGGGATTGATGTCGACGTGAGGTCCAGTGCGAGCGCTGAGAGTGGCTCTGAACAAAATGGAGATCTGCGCCTGAATGTTTCCTAGGCCTAACACATCGGCAAGACCTGTGCTCGTCTGCCGTAAACGTGGCATGCTGCGCCTTGGCTTCAAATCCCGCTATTCGAACTGAACTCGCAAGCCAAACTAATACCTCCACGATGACATTGTGCCTGCAGCTCCTGTGAAGTGCGGCGGCCTTCGTCGCATTCCGCTTTGGACTTTGCGGTTGCCCCTTTCTTTCTGAATGCACCAGGACACCCCCGACCAGCTCTCAATGTGCTACAATGAAAGTTAATCCTCGTTATAAAGAAACGCCTTAAAGAAATAATGGATATAACGAAAGTAGGGGCACCTCATCATATCATTATCTAGATAACATGCTTTGGTGAAGAGGACTCTCATAATGCGCTCCATTCAACCCTCTCCTGGACGAGCCGCGGTGCACCCTTAACCAGGCAAACTTCCCCTAATTTCACCTCCCAGCCCTGACTTTCACTCGCTCCCTGTTGCGTTTTCCTTCTCTGGAATCACTGCATTGCGCTTGTAAAGCACAGATTATCAGATAGGTTATCTAGAAAATCCTTTGTCCCATCTCCCCCATGGCTCCATTTTTATTTATTTATTCATTTATTTATTTATTCACGTTGCCTCACAGGCTCCAAACATGGAGTATTGTGTGAGGGGGGATTACATAAATAGGGGTAATAACAGGAGCATGAATGACATGATTATATAATGCTGATTGACTGTTAGTACTCATTAAACAGTAAGAACATCATTACACAATGCCAACTGACTGTTAGTACTCACCATAAAACAATAAGAGCATCATTACACAATTCCAACTGACTGTTAGTACTCACCATAAAACAATAAGAACATCATTATACAATAGTTATTGACGCGTCAGTAATTAGAAAAAATGGCTGTTATTTCGGTCCTAAAAGAAGCTGGATCACGAATATTGACGATGTGTTCCGGAAGACCATTCCAGTGAACAATAGCCTGCGGCAAAGCGGATGAATTGAATGCGACGGTTTTACCTGAAAGGCGTTTGAAGCTGAGATGGTTGTTTAAACGGCTCGAGGTGCGGTGAGGTTGGGCAAGAGGGAGAGTCGAATGATTAGTGCTATAGACTATCTTGTGAAATAAGCAGACTAGGGCAATTAATCTTCGTGATTGCAAGGTACAAAGAGAGAGCGATGATTTAATGTTTGTGACGCTTGAGTGACGGTCATAGTTTCTGGAGATGAAACGCGTAGCACGATTTTGGACTGATTCAAGGGAGTTAATTAAATAAGCGTGGTGAGGTGACCAAATAGATGACGCATATTCGAGTTGCGGACGAACAAATGTTTGATAGGCGAGCTTACGGGTAGTAGCAGGAGTTCCATGAAGATTCCGTTTTAGGTATCCTAAGGTCCGGGATGCTTTAGCTGTTATTTTCTGTATATGAGTGGACCAGGACAAGTTACATGAAAAATGGACACCGAGGTATTTGCAAGAAGACACCTGAGAGACTAAACTGTTATCGAGCATGTAATTGAATGACGAGTTAGATTTTTTGCGGCTGAATGTCATTAACTTGCATTTTTCAGTGTTAAGTGACATTTGCCACGATGAACACCAAGCGGTTAAATATCGAGGTCCCTTTGAAGTGCAAGATGATCTGCAGGTGATCGGATTTTGCGATAAATTATGCAGTCATCTGCGAACAAGCGAATGGTTGATGTAATGTTGGATGGCAGATCATCAATGTGAATCAGGAACAGCAACGGGCCCAGGACGCTTCCTTGAGGAACACCAGATAGAACATCGCTAAACGGAGATGAGTGGCCGTTAACAACTGTGAACTGTTTACGAAAAGACAAGAAATTCCTTAGCCACGAGGTTGTTAGTGAGTCTAGGTTGAGGGAAGTAACTTTACCTATTAAGCGTGAATGCGCAACGCGGTCGAATACTTTTGAAAAATCTAAGAATATGCAGTCTGTTTGGAAGTTCTCGTCCATATTGTGTAGTAGCTCGTTAGTAAATTCCAGTAGTTGAGTCTCACAAGAGAAGCCTTTCCTGAACCCGTGATGGTTAGAAAAAAAGAAATTATTACTATCTAGATGCTGCGCGACTGCTGATACGATGATGTGTTCGAGGATCTTACATGGGACAGATGTCAAAGATATGGGGCGATAATTTTGCGCGTTCGTTTTATCACCTGATTTGAAGATGGGGATAATTTTACCAATTTTCCAATCCCTTGGAATTTCACCAGTTGATAGCGACTGACGAAAGATATGGAAGAGAATATTGCTTGAATGGATCACTGTGCTTTTGAGAATTTTTGTATTAATATCATCAATGCCAGCAGAAGTTGAAATCTTGAGATTGTTTATTAATGCTGCAATACCGGAGACACTTATTTCTATGGGACTCATGTACTGGTAATCGGCATCTACTAATGGTGGAGTAGTGGAATGGTCTTAACACTGAAGAAAAATAATTATTAAATATAAGTGGGCATTCTTCTTCTATAACTGGAGCACCAGTGTTATCCAACAACGAAACAAGGACCGGAGTGTCAATAGGTGATATCGTTTTCCAAAATTTTTTAGGGTTGTGTGCCATAAGGGATTGAAGGTCATGGGAATAATATTTAAGCTTTGATTTGTGGATGGCACTACAATATGTTTTTTCGGCGGTTTTGTGTTTCTGCCATGAAGCCGGTGTGCCAAGGCGTTTGGCAGCTTTGAAAAGTCGTTTTCTCTTGTTTTTTAATGCATGTAACATCCTGTTGAACCATGGTTTAGACGCGTTCGTGCGGAGGGTGAGCAGTGGTATATGACGGTGTACTAATTCCAGTAAACTATTTTTGAACAAAACCCAGCTATCGTTGGCCGAACGCTGAGAAAATGTCGGAAGATATGTGTCACAAAAGGATTGTAACCCGATATTAATGGCATTGTAGTCAGCGCGGTTGTAATCAAAAATACGTTTATGTGTTTGTGCACGTGCGCATGAAGGCATGGAAATCGTGAAATTAGGCAGTTCGTGATCACTAAAGCCATCAGAATAAGAGATAGGGCTTATATTGTCTGGGACTGACGAGAAGACGAGGTCAAGCTTATTGTTTCCTCGGGTAGGTTTCTCGACTAATTGGACCAAAGAGAAATCGAGAGTTAGTTGAACAAAATTAGTGCCATCACGTGTTCTCGAACTTAAGCTCGGCCAGTCAATTTCAGGAAAGTTGAAGTCACCAAGTAGACAAATACTTGCTTTTGGAAAGTTAGCTTTTGCTTCAGTTAGGTTATCATGTAGATCGGAGACGAATGATTGCGGACTATCTGGTGGTCTGTAACAAACTCCAAGAAGATGTTTGGAAGATGGCGATGTGATGAAAACCCACAAAATTTCTAATTTACTAGGAATATCAACGGGAGAAGAAGTTATATGCTTTTTAGCAGCAATCAACACCCCTCCTCCCCTTCTGTCGCTCCTATCGTTTCTGTAGATAGTGAAACTGTCCATATCAGGCAAGACTTCATCGTTCCTAATATCTTTATGAAGCCACGTTTCGGTTAGTATTAAAATTTTTTAATCTTAATTAATTTTTTCTCTTAATTTCCCCGAGAACACCATTCACACGATTTATTTGTCTCGACCATGTTGCTCTCTGTCTCCCGGGCTTACTGCTACAGTTTTCTTCACAGCAAACTGCCTTACCCTCAATACATAGCTTACTTTCGTACTTCTTGTTTATCCTCTATGCTTTGGCCCTACACCTACGCAATGCAAGGATACACTGTTACATACTCTTCTCTTCAAAGGTTTCAGTAAACTGGCGTTCTGTTGAGCAGTTTTCTCAGCGTTCGAGCCTGCAGTCGGGAATTGCCCTAGACAGATGTTTTCCTTTACTACCTCCAGCTCCTCACTACATATCTTGACAGCCTGCCACCTTTCTAAACGATGAAACATTATTTTATTAAGGCGAAAGCATTATATGGATCTGTCGCGTTCGCAAAAAGTGTCTGCAGATTGTCCGCACGAATACGTCGTTTCGTAAAGATAAATGTTTGAAAGTATGATTGTGACAGATAGTGTGTGATAAAATGTTGCCGTGGGAAAAATTTGGTTGATGAGGTTTAATTAGTTCATTAATTAAACGTGAAGAAACACGAAAAAAATATAATTAGACATCAAAATAGCCATGGATGTCGATATAGTATATGGACGTCAGAACAGCCACGGACGTCAATATAGTATGCGGACGTTTTGCTTTCGCATTGCTCCAATGCGGGTCGCGGCAGGGATGTCAAATTTTTTGTTCTTCAAATTATTTTAAGTTATAATCATCATCATCATCCTCCTCCTCATCATCATCATCAGCCTGACTACGCCCACTGCAGGGCAAAGGCCTCTCCCATGTCTCTCCAATTAACCCTGTCCTTTGCCAGTTGCGGCCACCGTATCCCCGCAAACTTCTTAATCTCATCCGCCCACCTAACTTTCTGCCGCCCCCTGCTACGTTTACCTTCTCTTGGAATCCACTCCGTTACCCTTAAGGACCACCGGTTATCTCGCCTTCAAATTACATGCCCTGCCCAAGCCCATTTCTTTCTTTATTTCAACTAGAATGTCATTAACCCGCGTTTGTTCCCTCACCCACTCCACCTGCTTCCGATCTCTTAACGTTACACCTATCATTTTTCTTTCCATAGCTCGCTGCGTTGTCCTTAACTTGGGCGGAACCCTCTTTGTTAGCCTCCACGTTTCTGCCACATAGGTGAGTACCGGTAAAATACAGCTGTTGTATACTTTTCTCTTCAGGGATGTTGGTAAACTGCCATTCATGATCTGAGAGAACCTGCCATATGCGCTCCACCCCATTCGTATTCTTCTAGTTATTTCCCTCTCATGATCCGGATCAGCGGTCACTAAATGCCCTAAGTAGACATATTCTCTCCCTACTTCCAGCACCTCGCTACCAATTGCGAACTGCTGTTCCCTTGCTAGGCTGTTGAACATTACTTTGGTTTTCTGCATGCTAATTTTAAGCTATACCGTCGCTCATTTCGTGCTCTGAATTACTTAGCAGGGAGAAGAAAATTGAAGGGGCTGGGGGAGGGTCCTCTTTCTTCAAATTGAGAAATTCAGAATTAGAAAACTATGCTGAACCTCATTTTTTTTCAACGAAAAAGTCCCGAAAATTCATGTCTGTCTGTCAGACAGTCTGTCCCGCGCCGATACCGTCAGAGAATCTGGTGTTACTGGTTTCTCTCCGTTAACCCTTGTAACGATTGCAAGCATTCAGGCGCAGAGTTTGTCTTGTTCTGCAAACCCTCTCCGATGAGCATTGAAGGCTGTCACGCCGGCTGTGGAGGACTGTACGGGGTCCCCTGTCCGCACGCACCCGCAAGATCAGCGACAGCTCCTCTAACGAGTCTGCAAGATCGCGGCGGCGCGTGGAGCCCTGGTCTGAGGGCTCCACTCAGGTCGACGAGCACACTGTGCGCAATAAAAGTTTTTCTTCCTCCTCCTCACTGTAACAGGAGATGGCCATTCCGCTGTAGTACTTGACCAACACCGAACCAAGTGGTACTTCCCACATATGTTTAAGAGATTAAACTTTGCCTGCTACGGGGTGCAGGAGACATTTTATTTGCCAACGAAAAAGGGAAACGCAAACACCTAAAGTGAGGACTAATTATGGAAAATTTACCACAATATTTGCCGGCATATCCTGTTGGAATACTTTGCCATGTGAAATTAAAGCGTCGTTTACTGTTCACTCATTTCATCACCGCATTAAAGAGTACTTAATTAATTTCCTGTGTAGTTCACATGCCTAAACAGTAGTAATCCTTGTTTAAAGTCTCATTTTCTTTGCATTATGTTACAAAGTTGTTGCTGTATATACTTTTTGTTCCGTTTTTCACACATAACATTGTAAATTTTTTTTGTAGATTGTTTATTTATGCTAATTGATACACTGCCTTCCATTCTTTGCAATTTTACCCCACTTGATTTGTTCTAGGAGGTCCCCCCAACAGTCGTGTACTATGGGACCTCCTTCTGTACTGATTTTATTGTATTTGTATTACTATGTGCGTATTAAATAAACTTGAAACTTGAAACGTTACACACCGCCTGAACCGAAGAGGACAACGACATCACAATCGGCCTTCCTCATCTACCCGTGGATCAGTAAAGGATGGCGATCACGCAAGCTTGAGGTTTCCTTCACGCGTCTACGTTGTCGCATGCCTCAGTTAAACTTTTACCTTTGTAGATCTGGCCTGGCGGTCTCCCCATTGTGACCTTTCTGCGCTGAACCCGAAACGATAGATCATTTCTTGTTGACCTTCCGCCGTTTCTCCTCTTTACGGAGCCGCCTGCTGGAGCATCCGTTATGACAGCTAGGTATAACTCTGTCAGCTGGGGTTGCTCTGTCTCTTGGGGATTCCTCCCTTGGGCACAGCAACTGGAATGTGCTCTCCGCCATTCAAATTTTCCTTTCAGACACGAAACGGCTGCCATCCTAGGCTCTTTCTCATGTTCAAAGTTTATCTGCAACCAAAACTTCCTAAACACTGCAAGTTTAGCCCCGTTCCCTTTTTCAGTCGCCGATCTCACAGTGTCTGATTAGTTTATTTGAATTGACAAATCTGAATTTCCTTTTATCTATTTAGTTAATAATATTATTATTACCTTTGCAAATTTCTAATTTTATTTCATTTTTTAACGTTTTGAGCACCTGTCAGTCGTCGCGTGTGTCTTGGCCCGCAGTGGGTACGCGCCATTATTTTGGGGACAACAACACCGACAACTGTTGGTTCGCTTATTCCCAGGTCCACTTGCCTGACCTCATGCATGTCACAATCTCGAGAAGGGGAACTCTTCGGTTACCGTATTCTTCACTTCAACCACACCAGGGTAACGGTATAGTATTGGTATAAGGACGCTATAGGGGGGGGGGGGGGGGGGGGGGGGGGGGGGGGCTTTGGAATAATTTCGACGGTCGCCTTGCGTTTCGCCTCCATCGAAACGCGGCCGCCGCAGCCGGGATCGAACGCACGTTCTCGAGTTCAGCAGTCAAGCGGCCTAACCACTGAGTAATCGCGGCGGGGCGCCAGGTTAGTGATGTTGGGCACCTTAGGCGCGAAGTTTTCGAAAGGGGTAGTTTTCGGTTACAACATCTTGCGCCGACGGCGTTCATCCGGAAGAAAGCCCGCAAGGGGCTCAGAGGGATTATCGCTGTAAAAACCACGCGACACGTGCTGCGTGTTCTTGGCACCACAGCTACGAAAGCAGTCGATGAGGCAACTCGTAGCTATCGGGTGTCGTACGCAATCTGGTAATGGTCCGAACTTTCCCCGCTGCACATGCGGCACGTTGTGCACGCGGTGCGCACGTTTGGCGGGCACACATAGCGGCTGTTGACGAGAAACGTGCGAAGTCAGCGAGGGAACGTAGGCAGACGAACAAGATGTAGATGGGGCGTCGCTGAACTGAGAGTTAACATTATCTGAACATCATCACCACAACTACGCCCACTGCAGGGCAAACGTACCTCCCATATCTCTCCAATTATTGTCCTGTCCCCCGCCGCGGTGGTTCAGGGGTTACGGCGCTCGGCTGCTGGCCCGGAAAACACGGGTTCGATCCCGGCCGCGGCGGCTGAATTTCGATGCAGGCGAAATTCTAGAGGCCCGTGTACTGTGCGATATGTCAGTGCACGTTAAAGAACCCCAGGAGGTCGAAATTTCCGGAGCCCTTCACTACGCAGTCTCTCATAGCCTGAGTCGCTTTGGGACGTTAAAACCAAATAAACCAAACCAATAAACCATAAACTTTCCTTTGCCCGCTGCGGCAACCTTATCCCCGCAAACTTCCTAGTATCATCCGCCCACATCTTCTCTTGGAATCCACTTCGTTGCCATAAGGGAGATAGCTCATCTTGACGTCACATTACCCGTCATGCTCATGTTGATTTCGTCGTGATTTTGAAGGACATTATTAATTCGTGCTTGTTCCCTGACCCATTCCCAACTTTTCCTGTTCCTTAATGTTATATCTGTCATTTTCCTCGCCATAGCCCGCTTCCCTGTCCTCAGTTTAAGATTTTAATGACGGGCGTATCACCTGTGATACAGAGTGTGAAAATGTGAATAACTTCCCTTTTGGCTACCAGAACTATGTGAATTTCTAATATACATAGAGAACCGGTCGTTCACAAGGTGTTTTATCACAGCAAAGTGAAAGTGTTAATTTCCACATATCCAAGGTCATTTTTCATGATTTTATCTCAAAGATAAAATCATGGTAACGATTACCCTTACGACAAATAAGATTTAAATTTTACTGTTGCACTGGCAGATGATCGAGCAGTTTTGAATCTTGTTCTTGATGTGCTGCATGTACCTGCGTATTGGCGCGAATATACGCGCTCCTTAGACACTCAAAATTTATCAAAATTAGGTAAACGTATATTACTCCAATAACCCTTTCTTCAAGTAAACCTATCATTTCTTTTTTACGTTTCTTTAAAGAAGGACCATTACTGAGTAAATTCTGGAAGTTTATAACCTTTTTCTGTCGTTTTGAATGCCCGGGTGAATTGCAATGTCTGGGTTCTTCAGCCCTTTTTCTTCGCCTTTAAGTTTCTGCCCCGTAGGTGAGTACTGAACAAAGCTTTTTCAAATAAAGTCAGCAAAATTCCCCCGTCCATTTGGTCCTCTGTCCTGCCTTCTTTCTGCGGTTCCATCCATCCATGCAAAACCTTTCCGTCTGTGCACGGCTGCAGCGTAGCAGTTGAGGAGTCCACGAATATAGCCTGAACAGAGGCCAAAGGCAACCAAGAGTAGCAAATCCTTTTATTTCGGCGCCAAATTGTCGCCCTATAAATTCCAATAACTATGACTTGCCGCAGTCTATGACCACGTACAATATATGGTGCAGCAACGCCATTTTTTCTACCTTGTCATGGCGCACAGGCTATCCGAACCAGAGCTTCGTTGGTAGCATGTCTGAGTATTCGGGCTGAGGGAAGACTGAAGTTTCGAAGTTTGGGAGAACGAAAACAAGCGGGTTTAATGGCACTTTTACGAAACTTATTTACATATTGAAGGCAGAAAAGCAAAGAATTAAGACTTAAATATTCGTAGCGTCGAGCGACTAGATGAGCCTTTTCGGCAGGGCCCAGAGCGTCCTTTCGCACTCAGAACCGTCCTTAAATCCCCTAAGGTCCTTAAATCTCCGCCCTCTTTAATTATCAAGCGGAGCTGCTGGGCCATGTTATTGCGTTCGACGTTTCCAACACGCGTCTGTTCTGTTGAGTCGACCAGCACGTGCTACACTGGATATTGAACCGAAATCTGGGCGCAGCCCACACTCCAGTAAGATGGTAGAAACACACTTTAGAGAGAGTGCGTTTGGTGCTCCCTGATTACTAAGGTAAACATTGGTGTCAAACTTTCCCGGATTTTGTAACTGGTAAAATAATTCTCGCTGTGAATGAGGCCGAACAATACCCTAAATGTAGCAAAAAGTTGCCAATGTGAGTATTAGCCGCTCGTACTCCTTTGAAAGCAGCCAACTTGGCGTAAAATCGCTGCCAACGGTAACACTGCTCGGTTGGGGAGAAATATACCAAATGCTAGGTACTTTGCAGCTGCAAAGACGACCTGCAGATCGACAGCCAGGCATATTGAATGAGCTGTTTGAAGTTGTTCTATTTTGCAGCAGCGAAGTGCTTCAATTCTCGTTTTTGACGCATGAAACACAAGCGGGAGCCCAACTGTTCTCCAGCTGTCAAACGCCCGCGTTGCCGTGTTGACCTGTGCTTACTTGCCGTGCGTGGTGCCCCTGCTGTATAGGGCCCTATGTGGCCAAGGGCACGCACGGCTGCAACTATAAAGAATAAATCGGGGTGTCGCCAAGAGCGAGGATTAGCTGCGCTGCACCAAGCTAGGAACGCTGAACACACAAGGTTGGGCTCTAAACAAGTGCATAAGGTATACGTGTACCACATGAAGCAAAGGGCGAGAAATAGAAACGGAGACGCACCGAAGTGCGTGAAGAGCGGGCAAGTAATAGATGGAGGGGAATTCCGATTCCACGCACAGAGCCAAAACAAAAAAGCTATTCAGGGCGGCTGTAGAAAGTGTATACCTTAAGCGGAAGCCCGGTAGACAGGACGTGTTTTATTGACGGCATCCACTGCTGAATTTCGATGAAAGCGGCGAGTATGTTGTCTGTGAGGATATATACTATATGGCTGCGCCCGTTACTGCCTTACATAATGCAGGAATCGTTCCGGGTTATGTGTTTGTGCTGTTTGTGACGCAGCCGCGAAACACACTAGGCGGCGTATGCTCGCCGGCTCGGTGGAGCGCTGTGTACGCGTCAACATCTATATTTGCCAGCCTCGTTGGCGGACGCCCCATAGCGCAACTGTTTCTTTTTCAGGAGGCTATGCTGACCGCACGCTGGCACCGGGAGTCGGCGACCATTCCCGGGGGATTTTTCGGATTACGGCCTCTCTCTGGACGGCGTATTTGTGCGTGGCGAAGGCGGCACAATCAACAAATGCCGACCTTGAGCGGCGACGCAAACTCAACGGGTCCGCTTCCCTTCCACTTGCGCGCTCATCTGACGCCGATCTCACGGCGCGAACAACGAAGGAATAGAAAGAAGGACAGGAAACCCCGAAGCGATAGAAGAAGCGAATGGCAACCGGCATTTTTCGGATGCTTATTTGCTACGATCTTCGAGGAAGTTGGCTGTTCACAGCCCCGCACGGCGACCGGTAATTTGCCGGGTGCGGTTGCACTCGCTGCCTAGACGCCCTCTCGTGAATGAGCACTGCGGTTTTCCCATTTTCCTGAGATCGTCATGGCAGTGTTTGTAATGCGGGGAACGTATACTAAGGAAGATAACCCCCCGGTGACTGATGAAAGGCGGCCTCTTTGGCTCATTCTCTTCGCATGTAAGGCAAGAACAGAAGCGAAAACGGAGTTGTTTGCTTGCCTGGCACTAAATAAGACTGCGCAACACGAAAACGTGAGGCACGTGCAGTTTCGCTTTAAGGAAAAAAAAACAAAGAAAAGCTTATGCAAAAAAAAAACGACGCCAGCTGCCTCTTTGAAACGAGCCGTGGTACTGTCGCTTGCTAGCAGCTAATTGCAAAAAAAAAAAAGCCTTAACTAATGAACGCCGCAGTAGGAGGAAGAAGTTTGGAGCCGTTTAACGCCCATTGAGTTGCGGGGTTTGCTTCAACTTGTCACCTCAAGGAAAAATTTGCGGTAAGCAGTAATGAAGTCGAAAGCTTTTCCGTTGTACGTTCCTTGCGAATTTACATGCAAGCAGCGGAACAACCTGCGGAGTGATGGCTCTCACACCTGTGTAATGAAGCACTTGCTAGCAATTATGGTTGAGTAAGTGAAAACTGAGTGCAAATTTTGCATTAAAAAATCTGAATTGAATTACACTAATTTTGGTTAACTTTTGGCGACTTTTTCCTTCCGTTGTTTTATAACTCGCATGCGGCTCGTACGCACCTGCTTACGGCCTTTAGAATGCATGTTTGGTACTTTTTGCTAATCTTGAGTGACATCTGGGTCACTGACCCGTGTCTTCTGGGTCAGCAGCCAAGCGCCATAAAAAAATCAGCCACAGCTGCGGCTCTACTAAGTCCCACCTACTAAGTATCTGCCCTTGATAACGTACTACTTTAGGAAGAGTGCTGCGACTAATACCCGTGCCACATGCGCACAAGAAATGGAAGTAAATGCTTAAGGCCTTAAGTTTGTTAATGCCATTATTTTTGGAGTTGGTGCTACAGGTCCAAATTTAATGCCATTATCGGAAGTGAGGATAACGATAACGCTTGCAAGGCAGTTAAAAGTTTAATCTGAATGTAAACAGTGCTAATGAGCACAATATATCGGCATTGTTGTTCAACTGTAATGTAAAAATGATTTTCCAGAAAATACGGCTGTTCTTGATTTACAAGTCGAAAAAGTAGCCATAAACTCGCATATCGGCACACAAGTCGAGAGTACCTGTCAAAAAGACTGGTTAATGGTTAAAATGGCGCTCTTCGCATCGAAAACGCGGCATATATAGATGCTTCATCTGACTGAAAGTTACGAATTAACCATTTGCTACTGGTTAGGAAGTTGTTACCCTTGCTTTTCTGTGTGTGGAATGGGAACGAGAGTACGCATTTCACGGGCGGATGAGTTGGCGTGAACTCAGTAGGTTGCTAAAGGCAGTAGGGCAAGCCGCGCGAATGCCATTAAAACTTAAGGCAGTAAGCACTTAATGGCATTAAATCTGGCCGTGTGGCACGGGTATTACGATATTGTTCCATCCACTGAAGATTCCAGATCCACAGCATCCCTGTAGAGAACTGGCGAAACAGATTCAAGAAGTTTTTGGAGTCTGAAATGAGGCGCTAAAGAAGGGCGTTGCTGACCTTGAGCAGCATTCAAGATCTAACCGTATTCAAGAAAAAGGTGTGCCCTACACGCAGGGTGGAGGCTGTGTTGCTATTGTGAGAACATTTGGCGAAAAAACAGTCTCACATCTCAGCCACTGATGTCGACATCGTGCATCGCATCCCTACAAAGGGAGAGCAGCAAAAGACAATTGCCCGTTTTCATTTGCGTGCTAAAAATATTTCACTTTTAAAGAAAGCCTAGCGAGCCCGCCTGAACACGAGCGACGAATTCCTTAAAAGAAAACACCCAGACCTTCTTTGTTAACGGGAATTTATCCACGGAAAACAGAAGGTTTTGTTAAGGCGCTCAAACATGAAAAGGAAAAAGTATGGCTCTTTCTCTGGACTGAAAATTGCCGTATCAAAGCACGGCAGACCCTTGACCCCACAGTCTTTCATATGAGCTCTGAATCGGACCCGTCAATTTCTGCCTGACCTTTTATTTTTCCTTGCTTTTGATATTCCGAGTACTTGACAGTGGCATCTTACCATTCCCCCCGTAGAATTTAAAGTGCTTCTTTGGTTTGGTTTGGTTTATGGGGTTTAAACGTCCCAAAGCGACGCAGGCTATGAGAGACGCCGTAGTGGAGGGCTTCGGAAATTTCGACCACCTGGGGTTCTTTAACGTGCACTAACATCGCACAGTACACGGGCCTCTAGAATTTCTCCTCCAAAGAAATTCCAGCCGCCGCGGCCGGGATCGAACCCGCGTCTTTCGGGTCAGCAGCCGAGCACCATAGCCACTGAGCCACCGCGGCGGCAAAGTGCTTCTTTCGTCATCGTGTAGATCACTAATACGTTCAATTGCGTGCAGCTTGAGGAAGCATATCGGTGATATCGCCGATTTCTTGTATTCCTTGCATCATAATTTCCCAGTCATTTGCGCTAGTGAAACTTGGCTGAATGCATCAGATAAGGATTAGTTTGAGTTTACATTTTACGGCGCAGAACATTGTCTCCGCGAATCGAATGGTCATGGTGGAGCTGCTGTATCTGCATTTCCTAGTTAACATTATCATAGACGAATTAATTTAACTCTTTTCTCGTCTAGCTGAAAATCGGCCTACACGACAGTAGAATATATTAATCAAATCCGTGTTTGTTCACCATGTCGAAAATACAAACTGGTCGTCTGTCACGTCCGTTAACAGTCCAGACGTAGCCTTTGAATGATTTTCAAGCAGTATCTGTAATGCAGCTATTCAGTCCACAATGGCAGCCT
The DNA here is from genome assembly GCF_055824585.1 of Amblyomma mixtum. Taxonomy (NCBI): domain Eukaryota; kingdom Metazoa; phylum Arthropoda; class Arachnida; order Ixodida; family Ixodidae; genus Amblyomma; species Amblyomma mixtum. The sequence goes on along the minus strand of NC_143021.1, from coordinate 16,049,053 downwards.
TCTGAATATTTCGGTACTCATTAGCACGGAACTCATGGGTAACAACTAATATTTTTAATTGCTAAAGAACTTTATTGAGCGCTACAAAAACGGCAGCAACACTCTAGCTAAAATACTAGCGGTAACTAAACACGTAACACGAAAATCAATTTAAGCTGAAAGAAATGGCATCAAGAAAAAATACAGGGCCAAAAATTTATTTTTGAACAAAATTTTTTATGAGTTTTCTTACGAGTTATGAATTATTGATGATCAATACCGGCAATCGCGCCTCATGGTCATGTCCACGATTACCCATCTGACGTTTAAAATGCGTCAAAGAATCATTTTATCCAGACAATCATCTATTGCCCGTCCGTCTCGATCAAAGCGATCATCGCTTGCCCTGCGGCATTTTTCTTTATCTAGTTTTGCCGGATGTAGTGCTTACTACTATGCGCAATGTTAAAAATTCCCCGTCTGGACGACTTTAGCGCTGAAAGCATGAACTGATAGCTCACCAAGCCTGTGATTTTTTCTCGTATATTGCAAACTTAATCTTTAATGTTGCCATCTTTCCTCAACTAGTAAATCAGCAAAACATATTCCTGTTTACAAGAAAAGCCTCAGGAGACCTATCTATAGTCCCATCACTATATTACCCTTCTTCAGTAAGAGTATTGAGAAATTCATTGTTACACACTTTACGGGATATTATTAAAATTTAACCTCTTTTCGTCATATCCTCAGAGTGGGTTTTTCTGTTGCTTTAGCTCTAATTTCATTGGCTGATTGAAATAAACAGTTATTTATTCTGGTTTGTTGTATGGCGCTCAGATCATTGACCTCTTTCAAGCTCTCGACTTATAAACAGCAACGTACTATTTTCTAAGTGGAATTCCAATGACGTAACTTGCCCAGCTCTCGATCTAATCCTAGCTACCTACTGAATACAGAACAATCGCTACTCATCTCCGACACTTATTCCAAGTTTGGGACCTCTAACACTTTAATACCACTAACATCCATACTTAGGCCTCTTATTTCTTACGTATACATCAACAATACTCCGAACTGTCTTCACTTATTTGACTGGTTACTATCTCTTGATAACACCGCTACATACCTTTTAGCTGAAATCGCTCTATGCGGTACTAGCTAAAGTTGATACAGACGCAGTTAACGTGACAATTTGGCGTCAAAATAACATGCTCAGTATTAGTGCCCATAACTATTGCTTTCTAATTTTCGCTTCCCAGCATAAAGCTACACCGGAAGAAACATCTATTGATAGGAGTTCCGTCCCAATGAATGCCGCTGACTACAGCATGTTCATTGCAGTTGAACTTGAAAGCATTTTAAATTTAACAAGCACACTTACTATGTGTCAGAAAAAAGCAGTATACGGTATAAGAATACTAATCAAGATGGGTTGTTATTTTAATATCAGTACCCTATCACATTACCACGCATTCATACATAGTCTCGTTAGCTACTGTGTAAGTTCTTGGCGTGGTACTTATAGAACTCATTTGTCCGCTTTGCAACATCTCCAAAATGAAGTACTACGCATAGTTCAGTCCCTTAGGTCGGAAGCTTGATCTCTTCTTCGCGCACATAACATCGCGCGGCAGTACAACTATAACCACAACATTTTGGTTTTTCAGTGAATAGATGGTGACCTTGCATATCCATTAATTAATGCCGATCATCCACCTAGCCACTGTTTCACCCGTTTCGAACTGCACAACGGCTTCTTGGTGCCAAGCCCAAAGAGAGAGAGAGAGAGAGAGAGAGAGAGAGAGAGGGAAAGGCAGACCAAGCCCAAAAATAAATACGGAAAATTTACGGCTAATTTTCATCTTTCACTAGTGTCGAACTCATTACCCTCGCAGGTAAAGTAGGTGTCCTCAGTTCATTAATTTAATCGTAAGTTGAAAGAGTGTCAGCTTAGAACTTGTAAAATTTTTTCTTGTTCATTAGTCGAAATTCTGAAAAGTTCCGATTATGATTTTGGCATCACGCACAGTATTAACCATATTTTCTAGTTATGTTTTCGGCTTAGTCGTTTTCGTCACTATTTTGCTTTGTTTCCTATTTGCAGTATATCCAAAGGTAACTAGGATTTTGTTATGTTCAACAACTTTCGCTCAAGTTCCTGCGGCATGTTGTTGGTCGGTCCAATTAATTACGGCAGTGTCGATTTTACTGGCTGCCGGGAGAATTCTTGATTGAAATCCTCCTGGCTCTCTTTTCTGATTGGCTACTTAGGGCGTCGTACGAAGAATTTTTCTCCGCTTTTCAAGGCCCCGATTTTCCCAGCAAAGTTCGTTTTAGTTCCTGCTGGAAGTACCATACTGACCCGGTTCTACCCAGTGATCAGCTACAGCATATGACCCCCGTCCCTCTGTTATTTCTTGCGGTCATTCTTGGCTTCAGAACTTCGGAGTGCTAAGCAAGGCTCACGCGATTCGACACAGCCGGTAGCGGACCCAGTGAACAATAGTTTGCACCTAGTGGACTCACTACCATACGTGCGTATCTGCAATAAGAGAAAATAACTGGATTTTGAGGGCGAGGGCGAGGGAGGGCCGACGAAGTTAGGGTGAGAGCGAGGGAGGGCAAGACAAATTTATAAAATCAGGGTGAGGGGAGGGAGGACCAAGAACTTAATGGTGAGGGAGGGAAAACAAAAATGAGGGAATTTGACCACCTCTGGTCGTAGCAGTGGAAGAGAAAGAAGGCTTGGTCTCCCCGCTGCAGGTTCCCTTTGTGTGTTCAGTCGCGCATGCGCAAAGGCTTCCTCGGCAATAAGAGTTCTGGACGGCCTCCAGCTGAACGACGCCAGCCAAAGGCCGCATTACGCAACAGAAAGGACTCATTGAAAAAAGCAGGATGTTTGTTTTACGTCTCTACCGCGCTATCTTTTTTTTTTCTTTTCGGGTGTTTGGTGAGAAAAGCCGACCTCCACGATTTTAGTCGCTGACCTCTGTGTTCACAACCGTCTTATCTGTAACATCCAGCATGTCGATGCGATTTCATCCGGATCTAGTCCTATCTACCACACTCGGAGATCATTCCATGTACAAGGATGCACGTGTTCTGTGTGTGCGCGTACTACGGCCGATCTGTGATTAACGACCGACTGGCAGCTGTATTTGTGCAGAAGCCAGAGCCGGCAACTCCCGCCGGCGGATCGGCATTGGCCAGACAGGCCCCAGGCGGTGGAAGTCAATCAGGAGCCCCCCACAACGGCGTCCCTCACATCCCGTGTATCTCTTCGGGACGCAGAAGCTCACAATTTACAATATAATAAGAGTTCTGGATGACGGCGTTGTGTGGTGGCCAGACTGAGAGACGCCAGCCGAAGGCCGCCCTACGCAACGGAAAGGACCCATCGCAAATGCAAGATGTTTATGGTGCCTCTCTTCCGCGCTATCTTTTTGTTGCGTTTGATGAGACGGGCTGCAGCCCCCGCAATTTCAGTCGCTGACCTCTGTATTCACGGCCGTCATTTCGCAACATCCAGCCTGCTTGTGTCATTTCATGTACAAGGACGCATGAGTGCCCGCGAGTGCGCGTACTACAACCGATCTGTGATTTGCGACCGATTAACAGCTCTCCTCTCCGAGCGGAGGCCAGAGCTGACGACTCCCGCGGATCAGCCTTGTCCAGTGATTTTGTCGGCGAATGCTAGCTTCTGCGCACCTAGACCAAGTTTGGAACCTCGAAGTACGCGAAGAAATTCCACTCTGGAAATTTTGCCGCGCCCAGTATGATTTAACTGGCTTTTGCAAGGAGGGACGCACATGTAATTTCTTCCCATCCGAAGTCCTCCTACGTCTGTCTTCGTCCTCCCCAGAAGACCACCACGGCTCGGAGCAGGGGCAGTCTATTGCGCGTAAGACGGCTCTCAGTACGGTTCAGGGCGGCATCCTGTATTAAGTTTTTTTGTTTTGTTCTTTTATATCTTATGGCGGCTGCTATAAGATCTGTTTTACCCGTTTTATCTGTTTTACTTTAAAGGGACACTGAGGATAAAACGAAGTTGGCTTGTATCGACAGAATACCAGCTCCTGATTACAAAAACGCCACTCATACTGAAAAGAAAGCTCTTTTAACGTAGAAAAGAGCAAGGACCAAAATACAGGTATCGCCGCCACAGGCCAAACTCGCAAGCAAAAGCGTGATGACGTCATAGGAGAAAACAATGTTGCTAGAACCAATGGTTCTAGCAACACTGGGACACGAGAAGTCACGAATCACTGAGGCGCAGCCAATGCATGCAAATCTCCTTGACGTCGCCAAATGGCGCCACGTACCCGGCAGCTACGCGCGCGCCTGCAGCATCGGGACCAATCAGCGGCTGCTCATCGGCGGTAGGCGGGCTCCCGGTATTCCGCTAACGGTAACAAGGTACACAGTACGCTAAAGGGGTCTATTTGCGAGAACTTCGTTGACTACTTCGAGAACGGGATCCATCGTAACGCTGGCAAAACGCCGGTGCAAACGTAAACGAAGCGACGGTAACGGCGGCCGCAATAGCCGATAGCTGCCTTCAACGTGCGGCCGGCGGTAGCTTTCTTTTCGTCTGCTGCTAGGCCGCTCTGCTGGCCGCCAGAAATCACGGAGTCTGCGTTACGTCATATGCACGTCATGTTCACGTCACTTAGTCCTGTGTCGTCATAAGAGAGTCCCAAGTTGGAATCAAAGCGGCGGGAAAAGCTCTTTCAACTTCGAATCCAAATTTCTTAGAAATAAATGCATCTTTCGCTGCCGGCCAAGTGGCAACAAAGCCATGAAATGCCGAACTATCGGATTTTGCTATAAAAAATATTGATAGAGCTCTCCTCACTGTCCATTTAATGCCACGAAGACATTATAAGTCCTCCCCGCTCTACATCTTTGCGCGAGCTCACGGCGAATATCTTTGCGCCAAATCTGTCATCTGTGCGTCTGTGAGCAAAGAAGAAGCGGCTGCGCGACGGAGACGATTAGGCGGCTTTTTTCCCCAGCAAAAGTTAATATTCCTTCGTTTCCGTATTGGTCTTAAAGAAACCACAGCTGCGGGAAAAAGCCTCTTTTTCGCTGCCGCCACGCAGCCACATCATTGAATTTCGTCACGCGTTTTTCTGGGCAACCATGCTCTAGAGATTACTTTTTTTTTTTTGCCTCGTTTGATGACAGCAGCGGGAATGAGTGCTTCTCTGTCGTGTTCATTAGTTCGCGTCTTTCTGTGCGCTTTGCCTCAAACGTGGTTTCCAACTTGCGGAGACCCATACCTTAACGAGAAATTTATTGCTCTGCCCGACGACAATCGAGTAAGGCAGCAAGTCAGCGTCTCTCGACAACTGGATCAGCCGGTTCTGCGGTAGCGAGTAAGGCGGCCTGTGTTGCTCCCACTCCTCCCACGCCTGTCGGGTACAATGGGCTTCAAAAGAAATATTTATCAGGGGCTGATTTTGTGAGGTCTTTTTGTGAATCAGTCGCTTTTAATGATTTTTCTTCATGTTTCGAAAGAAAAAAAATTATTTTTTTAATTTGTCCTCGAATAAAGCCACTTTGCCACTACGAATTAGGAAGACGTCGTCGCATCGCATCATCAATCTACGTGCAGTCAACACCATCCAGAGGGAAACGCAACCATATGCATTATTTTGTGTGGTACAAGCCACTTCCTTCCTTCCACTGAGGAAGGAAGGAAGGAAGGAAGGAAATATAGCCATTCGGTTTCAGACGTGTCCTCAGCTTTTCACTCCAGAGCAGTGAGGTAACGGACCCCTTGGAAGAAAAGTTTGTCATTACTGCATGGATTTTTTCACATACGCTCGTATGGTGTCATAATAACACAAAGGCACCTCAGAAAGAGTTGGAAGTGGGTGCTAACTACGCAAAAATATTACATTTTGGGAGGTCATCCAGCGCGCGCTGCTTGCACTCCCGAGAAACTTCGTGCCTTGTGCTGAGTCCTTACGTTCGAAACAAAAAAAAAAAAACAGCATAACTGTATGGAATTCGGCGACCCTGATACAGTCATGTTGTCACTGTCAAGGAAGACCAAATAACCTCTGTCCTTTTTCGGTGCAGCCGGGGACTGGGGAACACAGTAGTCCGTTACTACTTTTCGGTTGTCGTGTGGTTAGAGCGTTTGCACCGTGCATAATACACACTCATAACTGCCAGAATATTATTGCCACGAGCCAAACAACCATGCGCTGCCTATTTGCAGTTTAGTCGAACTATTCCAGTCGCCACGAAACCGCATATACAAACCACGCCACACGCATAGAACGCAGTACGCGACTAGCGCGTGGGACCCAACATGTCGCTGCGAGGGGGGAAACGGCGGCGTGGGGTGGTACAAAGGGTGTCCCCACCTTGAAAGCGGAGGCGAGCGGACATCAAGGAATCCTACTCCTGCGGCCGTCGTGGCTATCGCCCTTGTCAGTGCGCACTCGCATGCGTACTACCACCGTACTCAGGCTCTGGTCACACACCTGGAACGCGGAACATTCGGACACCCTCCTGGCTGTTTTTGCCCCCTCCATGAACAGTCTCCCGCTCCGCTCTCTTTCCCTCCACCCGGTCTCTTGCCCCTCTCCTAATTGGCCAAGGCCGCTTTCGCTAGCACTACCATCGCTTTGCACTCCTTCCTTCGCCTTCCCGTCCATGCGGTGCAACTATGGGAGACGTTCTCCGCTACCTGCGTGCCTGTCCTCTCACCGCGGCTGTCAGCACTTTCTTTCCCCTCACGACTTCCCGTCTTTGCTGTCCTACCCTCGATCTCGCGTGATGCGCATTGCCGTTCGCGTTATTTTACTTCCATCCATCTATCGTGTTTACTCCTACTCGGACAATTCGTAGGCTTACCTGCCATTACTGAGCTTCTCATATGTCTCATGGGGCGTGGGGCGCAATATGGCCCATTTTGGTGGGCAGCGGCCCTGACCCTGCCACATGGGCCTGGGGTCCTTGCTGTTTGCCCGCCCTGCGTGCACCCGCACTTTTTCTTAGTCTTTCTTGCTGACCATTTTTCCTCATTGCGTTTGTTTTCATTTTTATTACCATTATTTTATTTTTCTCCTAGCGGTTATATTTTTTGTTTTCTTTACTCATTTTGATTTCTTTTTATTTTCACTCGTACTTGATCTTTCATTCTGTCCGTATCTTTTTCTCATTTATCCTGGTTCACTTTCCTCTCTCCCACCTTTTTTTATATACCCCTTCTGCTTTCTGAAACATCTTTATCTCCTGCTTTTTTTCTGCCTATCGTTTTCTTTTCCCGTCTTTTGTTCATTCTTACAGGTACCCGAAGCTTCCCTATTCCTGGCCACCTGCGAGCACAGCTGAAGCTCCCGGGCACGCTAGATCCAACCATGTTTTTTTTACTCCTTCTTAATTATTATTCCTTTTGAGATCTTTCTGCCATACAAACCACATTTGCCAAGCCGTCATTTGTGTCTTGTTTTTTCTCCTTCTAATATGTTTTTCTTAAATTTTTTCTTGGATGTTGGCCCTTTTATCTTATTTTCAATTAGTTTTGCCTTTGTTAACCTGAGGTTCAGTGCGAGCTTCCTCTCACATTTATTTCTTAGATTTCTTATGTATTTCTAGAAAGTTTTACGATAAAGGGTCTTGGCTCACGTAATGAAACACATTCGACTGTGTAGGGTGCCTACACAGAAGGGGCGGCCACTAAAATTCGCTGGATGGTCACCACCGCCGTCGGCACTCAAAATCTGGTTTGCAGACTTTAAAATCGCGAGCGCCACCGCACCCGCTTGTAGCGTTGGTCCTTGGTGCAAACATTGGCTTCGTGCCTAAACCGCTGGCATCTAAAACACCGGGGCAGTGAACTCGGTGACTGCATGTTTTGTGAATACTTGGTCAATTTTTTTCGGGCGCTCTGTGTTCGGAGCGAATGTCAGCACTACAGAGTTGGCAGGTTTCACTGCCCATTCCTTTCCTTGAGACTCCACACGACACACACCTTGTGATTTCACGTAATCAAGTAGGTCACTTTCTGAATACCACTTTGACAAGACCTTCACAACAAAGCCGTTCTTATTTATTCACTTATTTTTACATACTGAAGCCCCTATTGGGGCTATTGCCGGAGGGTTAACAATTAGTGGGGTTAGTGGGGTTAACAATTTGTAAAAATGGCAATGTACAATACAGGCGCGCGCGCGCGCGCACACACACACACGCACGCACGCACGCACGCACGCACGCACGCACGCACGCACGCACGCACGCACGCACGCACACACACACACACACACACACACACACACACACACACACACACACACACACACACACACACACACACACACACACAAATTACATCTAGCATGGTTGAGTACACAGCGCGAACAATGTGATAGGCAGTAAGTAATAAATTGAAGCAATGCACAATGAACACAACTAAAAAGGAAACATCATGTGGCACCGATAGGTGTTAAAATGAGTTTAATGGAAGAGACCGCGTTATGCCAGGAATTAAGTTCCAATTTGCAATACTACGAGGGAAAAAGCTGCGTTTGAAATTTGTATTCTTCATGTAGGATTGGGGCAACCGTGCTTCAACAATTATGCCACCAATCTGAAAGCACTTCTCAAGACTCTCAACTTGCTCTTCAGTTGAGATATCCAGATGACGAGCCACTTGCATGGTGAACCGGCTGCGAATCGGAGCTGGTCCTAGCAGTGATTGAACGGCCGCGAAGGCCGTGATGGGGTTTCGCGTTATTAATCAATTCCCTTTTCTCTCTGGGCGAAACTATCGCCGGTGTCCCGACCGTTCTTTGCTTCCGATGACTGACCAATTTGAAGCGCTCGTCATCCCCGTCGGTCATATCGGCAACTAACCCCTCACAGTTCACAATCGTTGATTCGTCCCCTCTGAACAATGATGCCTCGCTTAACAGGTGGTCGTCCCTGTGATCTGTCCGATCCCCACCCAGTGAAGCCATGGCCGTCTCCTACACGCTGCCGCCTTCGGTTGGCGCGGTCCGTATAGAAATGCCGGCGCCGGAGCAGCCGTACTCTTCCCATAGGGACAGCACCGCCTTGAAGATGCGGCCGTCTTCGGAAGAAGGAAATAAAATTAGGTAAAGCAACACAGCTCCGTTTAGCCCCTTGTGTCTTTCGTAGAAACCCAACTGGGAACCTGCACGTAGAGTCTGAGTGTTCATTTTTTAAACGAAGGCGATAATACACAGGCCTAATACGTTTTATCAGATTAAATTCACAAAAACAAGACCCACATCCTCGGCACGTCCACACATACACCTCGGCTGTTCATACATCGCGAGAATCCAATTCTGTGCATCTGAAATCATTCTTCACCCAGACCGCAAGAGAATGGAAGGACCTGCCCGCTGAAGCTTTCATCCGTCGTGGCCTGGAATCCTTCAAGTTATTCGCCATTGATTTAATTAAATGATATGTTAGCCCACCTCTCAAGTAATGCCCGTACTGGGCCTCTGAGGTACTAATAAATAAATGAATGATTAAATAAGTAAATAAATAAATAAATAAATAAATAAATAAATAAATATTGTTCTCTGCCTTCGGTGACTGCCCCCTTCTCGGTCAGAGCTAGGAAACTTGTTGACGAGCTCTGCTCATGCTTTCAAGATTGATTTGTGACCATTACGCGTTTAATGGTTGCTCTTTTTGTCAGTGTGCAGTACTTATGGGTGATACCCCTTTTTCTCAGGTAGCTCATTTTGCACCCCGTGAAGCTACGTAAGGCATCATTTCTTGTCTGTGCAGTACAAATGCACTGTGTTGTGCCGATGCTCCAAAGACCGGAGCGATAAGTGTCTTGCGCTGCGTATAGCTCCAATCTTTTGCGCAAAATAGAGCAATGAACACAATCGGCAGCGTTTTCAATGCATAGACGTAAAGTAAATTCACGAAACATCAGACCACAAAACTAAAATTAAGTATATTTACTAATTTCTCCACGCTCGGCTAAAGTCTCCGCATAAGGATGCCGCACAAAAGCCTCCCTCCTCAAAACGCAATGATGGTGTCCAGGCTATTATGTCCGGAAGTTGCACGCGGGCTACGAGGGACGCCGTAGTGGAGGGCTCCCAAGCAGTTTACATCATCTAGAGTTCTTTAACGCGCTCTGAGATTGCAGAGCACAATTACATTTTTATATCCCGGCTGCATCAAAATTCGGCTCGCCGCATTCAAAGAATAAACAGCACAGAGGCTGACAATGAACTGCAAAAAATGTGTCCTTTTAAGCTATGGCTTAACGCTGTTAGTTCAGTGAGAAGCAGTCACAGGGACCAGTGCTTGGTATCTGTTTTGCCTACTCCTGGGTTTTTGCTTCATGGAAGCAATGTATATCATCATCATTAACGCCATCATAATCACCAGCCTAACTGCGTTCACTGTAGAACAAAAGCCTCTCCCATATCCCTTCTGTTGACCTACTCCTCCTCACCCCTGTCCGTCCTTTCCGATGCCGTCTCCGCACCTCCCGTGCGTGAATGGGCTTCGCAGAAAGCTATCTGAGCATTGGAAGTTATCATTCCCCGCTTCCAAGCAGTTGCAACATTCAACATCATTAGCGATATCATTCTGCCCTGACGTGGTGGACAGAGAGTGAAAGGAATTTTCATGAGAGGAAAGGCGAAGAGGTCCACCTGTGGTAACATGGCCCTGGCCTGCTACTCCACACAGGGGAAAGGGAAGGGGAGGAGAGGGAAAGTGCGAACGAAGGTTGATGTTAAAATACAATGAGTTTCACGGGTGATGTCTACACATACACTGGCTGGCACTCGCATCGCGGTGAGTAGACGCACGTGAAATTCATGCCTTCAACACACACATCGACGCGTCTTTAACACATACCAGAGTAGGGGCTCTATGAAAACACAAACGTGAACTCTCACGCATGTCAGACCGTAAACCGAGTAAACAATGTGGGCAGTGCAAAGGCGGTCACAGACGGGTATCCAGACCTTGAGCAACACTTGTTGGGCTAGTTGGTAGGACATGCTTCTGAACGAACCAGCGCAAAAAACACAACGGACAAGAAAAAGGCGAAACACGACGGACAGCCCTCCTGTCCGTCGTGTTCCGCCTTTTTCTTGTCCGTTGTGTTTTTTGCGCTGGTTCCTTCAGAAGAGTATCCAGACCTGTTTCATATAAAAACTTGAGCACGGCCTTCCTCACACACCACAAATCAGCAGGTTTCGCCCTGGCGCTTAGAATTCTGAGTTTCTTCAGATAGAGGGAGAAAGTCCAGTTGTTTCACGGTCGCCTCTAATGTTCTTCTTTCAGCAGTATAGTTCGGGCACTCGCAAAGTAGGTGTCCAATAGTCTCTGGAGTGTGGTACTGTACGCAATTTGGGTTAGTTTCTATTCCGATCTTGTGAAGGTAGTGTTCGGTGTAGGCAACGCCAGGCCGTAACCGGTGGAATAAAGTCCCTTGACGTCGCTTTACCGTTGATGGCAGATGAAATCGTGAGCCAATGTCGGGCTTAGAGACGCGGTCCTGGTGATGGCTCGAATCGTTCCAGTGCAACTGCATTGCGGCTTGCCGTA